>NC_142097.1:22963473-23575204 GCF_054644295.1 Miniopterus natalensis
ATATTAAAGTCATGCTGGCCTCATAAAATGAATCAAGAAGTGTTCCTTCTTCTTCAGTTTTCAGGAAGAGTTTAAGATGGATTGGTGTTAATTCTGAAGAACTGGCTTTTAGATGTAGCTTCAGTGCTTTCTGTGCGACCTTGACAAGTCATTTTACTGTTTTGGATCTCAGTTGGCAAAGGATATCTAATTGAATTAAATGCTCTTTAATGCATCTCTAACAGTTTATTGTCCTACACTAGGGTCTAATTTGGTATAAAGATGTTTGCTTTCATCATAACAGTGTGTTATCAAGGATGAATTTCTCCCTGAAATTAATAGAATCACAGACCTAAAAGTTGAAAGGGATTTTAAGACGGTATTTGGTGTAGTCCTCTGCCTTTATAGAAGCAAATGATTATCTCTGCCCTATAGGTAAAATAGTTGAAGTTCAGAAAGTTTAAGTGATTTTTCGCAGGGTATATAGCTAGGACTTGTTTATTACAGAGCTTGTAGTGCACAAGTGGTCTTTTCTGAAATTAGCTTAATTGGATAATGATCTTTTTTCTGTTCTTCCTTCTCTCTAGGTTCTTTGCACTGACATCCCTTCGTTTTGTATTTTTACTTGCATTCAGCTCCATGATCCTCGTGTGTATAGATCAGTGGAAAAACAAAATCTGGCCTGAAATAAAAGGTGAGTTTGGTAGTATTTAAAACACTGAACTTCTTTTTAAATAATTTTTACCTTTAGTTTTGGAGTTTTATGAGGTAGTATGTGGAACTGGGAATGTCTTTTGATATTCGAATTATTTGCTTTAGGAGACGCTTGAAGGGCTAGTGCTTCATCTGCATGTAGTTCCTTAGAATTGAATTCTGCCCTTCCCATTGTTAAGCTCAGGAAGTCTGTATTCGCTGACTGAGATATTCTTGCCCTCATAATTGACCTGAGGAATAAGTAGTTCTTAGGTAGTCCTCAAGTTTTTAAAAAATAATTCACTCCGTTGGATACTATGTCTTTACTAAGGCAGTATCAATTTGCCTCTCAGGAATTTCTTTTAAATTGTCTATTTGCAAAGCACTAAACTAGGCATTATAACTTATATAATGTATGCTAAGATGTTTCCTTTCTCAAAGATTATACATAGTTAACATAAGAAAAGTTAAATGACAGTTATAGAACAGTACCAGAGATGTCATGGTATAATTTGTGATCTGTATGTTTGTCATGTATTTTTGTCCTAGCTCAAGCTTTGAATGAAGCAAAAGATTTGGACAGGTAGAGAGAAAAGCGTGTTTCCAGAAGGGCCAGTAGCTTGATTAGTCTGCAAAGCATCTCCTGAGAGCCGGGAATCCATCAGTTTCACAGGAGTGACAAGGTCATTAAAAGGAGTGCTAGGAAATAAAACTGAAAGTATGCTGGGATTAGATTTTATAAGGCTTTCAAGTTAGCCTTAGAAGTTTGGACTTTATCCTATATATAGTGGTTGGTCATTGCAGATTTTTTAAATTAGAGCTGTCTGCTGAGATGATTTTAGAGATGTGTTTTATCTTTAAATCACATGGAAGGAGAAAAGGGGGAAGGAAGGAGACCTGATAGGAGACTGTGGCAGTACTTGTGAGAAGCAATCAGAGAGGTGTCTATGGAAACAAATGGTAGATAGCTTGTAGAGCTTTTAAGGAGGATGACACATCAAGACTGATAAATGGGAAGTTAGAAGAGTAAGGGATAAAAGCTGACTTTGGGATTTCAAAGCTAGGAGAGTAGGAGAATTGCATTACAGTTAGCAGATACAGGCAATGTCAGACAGGGGAGTTGGTTTGGGTGGGAAGTGAGTGAGGAAAATTGATGTGGGTTTTGGACATGTTAATTTTGAAGTGTTAGCAGGATAATCAAACCAGAATGTACAGCTTTTTAAAAAAATAGATATATATGTTTTTATTGATTTTAGAGATAGGGAGAGAGAGAAAGAAACATCGATGAGAGAAGCATTGATCGACTGCCTCCTGTGTGCCCCCCACCAGGGATCGAGCCCAAAACCTGGGCATGTGCCCTGACCAGGAATCAAACTGGAGACTTCTTGGTGTACAGGCCGATGCTCAACCACTGAGCAACACCAGCTGGGCCAAATGTACAGCTTTTAAATACATTCCCTTCCTATTTCACAGAGACTTCAAGGAGTTATGTCAAAAGACTTTATATCATTCATTGTAGTTAATAGGTCTTTTTTTAAAAAGAATAAGCAGATTTCTAGGGTTGGAATAGTTATAACATGCCTCGGTAACCTGGTGCACATTGATATATTTCAACAAACCAGATACACATGAGGGGTGGGATGGACTGATTTTTGTGTATACCTTGGCTCTCAGCTTCAGTAATTAGAAGGGGCTCTGATGCTCCATTTGGATCCTCCCCTCGCCCCCACCACTCTGCTGGAGAAAGGAGCAAGCATCAGGCATCATTCCCTTGTCAGCAGCTCCCTAACTCTGGCAGTATAACATAGTCTCTTCTATTTATTTCCCCCCCCCAAACCTATTAAAACTTCAACAGTTAGACCAACAGCTTAACATTTTCACGTTTAGTTTTCCCTACCAACTAATGCTGGTGTTTGTTTTAATATTGTAGTGTCAAGACCCGACGCGTTAGACAATGAGAGGTATGGAATACTAATTGAATCCCTTTTTATTGTTCTGATTGATGCTCTTGTTGTAATATTCTGGTTATATGTTGTTAACCCCATGTTCTGGACAAAGTGTAAGCTGAGAACCTAGTCTGTTCCAAGTAATCTTTTTAACAAATCCTAAAGTTCAGGCAGCCATATGGTAAGATGGCTAGTGTCCTCCGATATTCACAAGAGAAGCTTCTGAAAAAAGGCATTACAGTGCTCCATAACCTGACATGCCAGGGAATTAGCTGCATTATCCAGCCCTACTGAGAAAACCTAGAGGCAACTTACTTCATTTGTCTCCTGGCTTTTACACCAGGTCCTTTAGTGTTTTCTGTGACCTCTGGCTGTTTAAAGTTCCCTGGTCAGAAAACACATTGGTTCCTGGCATCATCCAGCCAAAAATTCGTCTTGTGTCTTACAGCTCCTGCTTTCATTTTTCAGTCCATTCATTCCATATGTGTGATCCAAGTAATTTTCTCTGCTATGGTTTATTTTTGGTTTTGCTTTATTTTCTCACTGAGGGGTATATCCACCATTGCCTCCCCCTCAGCAACAGTGGTGTCAGACTGCTTTACTTTTATCCCTGGATTGCAATCACAGTGAATTGCAATGGTTGAGTGTATAGATGATGTTTCTAAGCACAAAGGGCCTTGGAGCTGGTGACAGGTTTACACATGAGGATTGGGCTGCCTGTTTGTAGAGTGGAGTTGTCAGAACAGGTTTGCCCTTATAGTTCCTAAATTCAAGTTTCAACCTGGTGAGCCAAGAAAAAAGTCATGCTTCACCTCCAAAGCACCTAGGACAGCCACTCCCCGGCTCCTGTTTAAACTTGGAAGCATTGGCTGCCTACACAGCAAGATAGGGGGAACCCTCAGCACCCTCCTTTCACAGCTCCCCCTTCTCTCTCCATAGCTGGGGCTTTGTGCACCCTCGGTTACTCAGCGTGCCCGAGCTCTGTCACCATGTAGCTGAAGTCTGGGTTAGTGGGACCATTTTCATAAGGAATCTTTTGCTTTTCAAAAAGCAGAACCCAGGCAAGGTAAGACTCTTCCCTTTTTCATGTTCATTTTTGGCTTCTCGGTTCAGTTCATGCTAAACTGAAAAAAAAATCCTTTGCTATATATCCTCACTCAATAAAGGAAAGACCATGATTTTTATAGCGACCAAGGGAAGTTACAGGAAAGGGTTCCTGACCAGCCACTAAAACTAAAGCAAGAGCTTATTGACTCCTCCTTTGGGCTCTTCCCACTTAGATCAGGCCATCTTTCTCTTCCAAGATGAGAAAGAAAGCTTGCTTGTGTGCATTCTGTGTCATATTAAATGTGGTAGGTTGTTGGGTTTTTTGATTTTTTTAAAAATTTGACTTAAAAAACCCACCATCAACACTTGCTTTCAGAGAGAATATTTGGCTTAATCCTATTCAAACCAGTTTCCCAGCATGAAAGGTGCATCCCTATGGGGTAGCCACATCAAAGGAGTTTGAATAGAAGTGGACATCCTCTTTCCTCCCAAAGAGAGTCACTATTGGATGCAAAGTGGCTGTCATTCTGATGTGTCTGTGTGTTACTCATAAGTCACAAAGAATTATCGCAGTCATATCTCTATCTTACCTCCCATTCTCACCCCAGTCCCCTGCCATGTAGCAGAAACTTAATACTGTTTCCTGACTCCCCTAGTTCTGCTTGCTGAGCTGTGGGATACTTACCTTTTTGGCTGTCTTGGGCCGCTACATCCCTGGGCTCCTGCTGTCCTATTTAATGCGTAAGTATGGCATATACCTCCCTGTGTGAGCTTACTCTACTCATAGTGTTTCCAACTACAGCTAACTCTGGGTCTGGGGAGAGGACTTTTATATTTTGGTTCTCTAGGAAATTATCTTTTTATATATCTATTTTTATTTCAGGGAGAGGAAGGGATAGGGAGAGAAAGAGAGAAACATCAATGATGTGGCTCTGGCTCCTGGGAGCAGCTGGTGGATTTGCCTTACTCATCTCTTTCCCTTCCCTTGCCCTTCCCCTCCCCCACATGAGGATTGGGCTGCCTGCTTATAGAGTGGACTTGTCAGAACAGGTTTGCCCATGTAGTCCCTAAATTCAAGGTGGGGAGGGGGAAGAAACATCAATGATGAGAGAGAATCATTGATCTGCCTCCTGCATGCCCCCTACTGGGGATCGGGGAGAAACCTGGACATGTGCCCAGAGGGGGAATCAAACCTTAATCTCCTGGTTCATGGGTCAACTCTCAACCACTGAGCCACACTTGCCAGGCTACCTTTTTAATTTTTTTTTATGACCTGTTTAGTGTCCTGAAAATATCTTCTCATGTGTATCACAGGCTCCCCACATATAAAGTCCTTATCTTACCAAATTAGCTTTAGAAATTGACAAGGTCCACTAACATATATTGTATTACCAACTATAAAGGACTGTCCCTATTTTTTTTTTCATATATATATTTTGTTTGTTTTTTTGTTTTAGGATACATCTATAATTTTATTACAAAACTATCCTTTTGGCATTAGTTGGTTATAGTGATATCAAGATACTGTGAGTGTGGCATAGCAGCTCTGAGTAACAATTGTGTTCCTTGCTTCCTAAACAGAAATTTAATGTACCTCGTGTCCGTTACATATAAGCTACCTGCAATTATTAATGCTGCAAATCCTGATGCATATACCATTTAGGGAGGAGTTGATGCTAAAGGATTTAAGTAAGTGTTGATAAGACTACAAAAGTTCCTTTATGGGACTTTATTTCTTCTCCCTCCCCCGAAATTACTTTGCTATAAAAGAATCAAATTTCTTAGAGCTGATCTGCATGGCAGCAGCACCCAAGGAACATCATACTTAGTTCTTGTTAGAAAGCAATACCTGTGCAGTGCATGTTTTACACCACAGGCAAAGGGAATGACTGTTCTAGTTTTAAACTCCTGCATTAGAGTCTCTTAAAAAAATAAAAAGCATTCTATCAAGCTCTTCTAGATGGTGTTATTGCTGTACATTTGTTGGTAGGTCACTTTCTGTGCTGTGTTTGCTTTGAAGGGATCTTCCAATATATCTCCAATACTCGTTTCTTAAAGTGTCCTTTTCTTTAGCTAGGATTTCACATAACTCTAGTGCTTTGTTATGAGTGTCCTCCTTGTTACATTGGTTGTCTAGCATATCTTCATAGATGTCCACAAGAAAAGCAATTAGGTAGGGGGAACTGTGACTTGGTTGCAGATCAAGTAATTGATTTAATAGATTGGGATATTTGGAAAGTCCACGATCCTGCAAAATCCCTATCAAATAGTTCCATGCACTTTCATTATGTAGTACTAGTTTGATCGTTTCCGGAGTGTACTGGACTTCTCTTTCCAATATAGCAAGATCATTGTAGCCAGTGGTGTTAGAAATTACAAAGTATCTTTGGTTCCAGACAGAATTATTTCTCACGTCCTCTTTAAGAAGTTGGTCCACATACTGCAGCTCATTATCCCAAAGTTTAAATTCCTAGATAACCCACTGTCAGTGTTGCCAGGCATGATAATTCTTAGCATCCTGATTAAGAATATCAGCAATAAACTCAAACTCCTGAGATGGATCTTTTATCCATTCCACTAATACTCGCCTATGATGCCAAACTTGACAGGTTTTGGGCTGTTTTCAGTTATTACAGTGATGTAGTTCATTTCCTCATGTAGATCCTTTTGAAGTGACTTTAAGAGAACTCTTCAGAAATGCCACACTGTGTAATTGGCTGCATTTAACTCAGTAGCATCTCTGGTTAGTTTAAAAGCTCCGTCACTTCTTTCATCATGCTGCAGAATGGCCCAGAAATAATCATAAACATGTCTAAATTTTTCACTGTAACTGATCTGGACCACTGGATTGGAGCCATCATTCTGGGGCACTGGATCTATATCGGCCCATTCTGCTCTGTCTCTGTACAGAACTTAGGTGGGTGAGTCCAGGCTCAGGAACCTGTCGTCCATAGGGGATGCCACTGCTTCTCTGGACTCAGTCACCATCACTTCTTCTTGCTGCTGCTGGGGCGGTGGCAGCTCAGGCTGACTGGGCTTACTGCCCTGCGTGGCCTCCCCGACTCCCTCAGTAGCTGCCACCTCGCCGGGTCTGCAGTGGAGTTGTTCATATGTATATATTTTAATCCTCACCCAAGGATATTTTTTCCATTGCTTTTCAGAGAGAGTGGAAGGGAGAGAGAGAGAAACATCGATGTGAGAGAGACACATCGATTGGTTGCCTTGAACCTGCAACCAAGGTACGTGCCCTTGGCCGGAATCCAACCTGGGACTCTTCAGTCCATGGGCCGATGCTCAAACTGGCTAGGGCTGTCTGTCCCTATTTAAGGAGAGAATTTTTAGAGTCATTGTATTGTGTAACAGAAGAACATAACTGTTAGGGGATCCTCTACTAGGTTCTGTTTACCCTAGATCACTCTCCCCCCCACCCCCCCCATAGCACAGTTTTATCAATTTAGTTGCTTCCTACTGGCATGAAGTCTGTTTGAGGCTGGAGGAACTGAGTAGTTATGGTTGTGGCCATTTTATATCAGAAGCTCACATGATTTGTAGTTTCTGAGGCATTGTTACCCTTTGGCCTTGTTTATGGCTCAGTGACACTCATACGCAAGTGTCTACACTACCTAGTTCTGCCCTCAGTATATCAGCTCTGTAGGTGGCTGCAGAAGTATCTGCCCGCCAACAAAACCCCCCTCATGTAGTAGGGGAGACTAGTGAAGATGACCAGCAGAAGCGAGCATAACTGTTCCACACTAAGTGTCTAAGCCCCTCAGGACACAATAGCAGAGGAACAGGTAGGACTGTTTTGTGCAGCCCCTTATCCATTTTGTCACTATTTCCCACTCCTCTCAGTTGTCACTGTCATGATGTGGCCCCTTGCTGTGTACCACCGACTGTGGGATCGAGCCTATATACGGCTGAAGCCAGCTCTGCAGCGGCTGGACTTCAGTGTCCGTGGCTACATGATGTCCAAGCAGAGAGAGAGACAACGTAAGTGTAAGGGGGAGGCTTACTTCCACTTGGACAGTTTGGGGAAGAGAAGGAAAGCCCATAGGCCTGACATAATGGGTAGGTCCTCGAAAGTGGGAAAAGTGGCATGTGGTCGGTGTGTAGGGGGTGGTAGGTAAAAGTGATATTCTATTCCAGGAAAATCTATGCAGGGTTACGAACTTTTCCCATTTGGAATTCAAAACACTCCCATTTTAAACAAATCTGAGAAAAGCCCTCCCACACTGAATAAAAGACAGTGAAAATATCCCTAGTGTGTGTTGTTTTTTTTAAATATATCTTTATTGATTTCAGAGAGAAAAAAGGAGAGGGGGAGAGAGAGAGAGAGAAACATCAATGATGAGTCGTTGATCGGCTGCCTCCTGACTGGGGATCGAGCCTGCAACCTGGGCATGTGCCCTCACCAGGAATCAAACCCCAATCGCATGGATCATAGGTTAATGCTCAACCACTGACCCATGCCCAGCAGGGGTCCCTAGTGGTTTTTATAAAACATTTTCCTTGTGCCCAACCACCGTGCTGACTGCTCTTCATACATCATTTTATTTAACCTTTACAACCACCTTGAGAAGAGGGTGGTATTATCTTCCTTTTCCAGTTGAGGAAATTGAAGTTCACAGTTGGTAAATAGTAGAGCAGGTCTTTTAAACCCCCAAGCTGGGCCTCTTTTCATTACTGAGAGCTGCCTTCCAAAGATGTTTAGAATTGCTGTCTCAGAAGCCAAAAATGTACCTCCAGCAGAGTAATGACAGTTGCGTGAGCTTTTCCTCTCCTGTGGTCTGATCAGGTTGGGTGTTTCATTAAGCCTTGGCCTTCAGAGAGCTCTGCATGTGGTCACCAAGGCCCTGCTCACCCTGGGGCAGCCAGTTGAATAGTATCAGTCCTCAAAAGCCTGGCTTAACTAAGGTGAAACATCTCTCTTTTCCCTCTATGGTAGTGTTTACTTTCCACCTTCACATCCAGTCTGTCCCTTGCGGATCCTGAGAGCTGTTGACAAGCCTGGTAGTTGATCATCTGTCTAGGGGAGGGGAGGGTGGCTAGTGGAGGAAAAGCTGTTGGAAGAGAGATCTTTCTTTTCTGTGTTACCAACTTACCTTTCCACTTAGGCTCTGCAACACCCTCAGGCATTGTTACGCAGGTTTAGGGCCATATTCAGAGCTGTTGGGTTTTGTTATGTTCTCATTTCATGCCTTCGAAGCTCAAAGAGGGTAGGGGTTTCCCTTCAAGGGAAGGTGCCAAGGCCTTCTGCTCTTTCCACATAGTACGCCGCAGAGCTCTCCACCCAGAACATGCCATGGACAACCACAGTGACAGTGAAGAGGAGCTTGCTGCCTTCTGTCCTCAGGTATCTTGGGTGTGGAAGCTGCACCACTGGCCAGTTTTCTTTACTTTTTAAAGATTTTTTTTTTTTTTACATTTAGAGAGAGAGAGAGGGAGAGGGAGAGAGAAACATTGATGTGAGAGAGCAAAACATCACTCGGATGCCTCCTGTATGCCCCCTACTAGAGATTGGGCCCACAACCCAGGCATGTGCCCTGACTAGGAATCAAACGGCAACCTTCCACCACATGGGATGATGCCCAACCAACTGAGCCACACCAGCTGGGGGCTGGCCAGTTTTCTTTAGCTCCCTTTTAGTCATCTGGCACCTGCATTTAGGCGGTAAGCTCATGGGCTTAAGCATTGCCCTCGCCCCCTTGAGAGACCAGACATGCACATAACTGGCACTCCTGTGAGGAGAGAAGCTAGTGTTATATTGGGACTTTGTACATAGATCTCAATTTGAACTTGGTGACCAGCACACCGTCTTTCATGTCTCCCTTTAACCCCTACCATCACGGCAGAACTTCAGGAACTGGTGTGATCATCTTTTAAAGAGCCCTGCTCACCTTTGGTTGGGCAGTGTGTGTATCCTCCAGGTCACCTGTGAAAAGTATTCTCTGGATCAGTTTTCCTAAGAGTAAGTGGCTGGTTGACTCCTGCAACTGCTTTCCTTCCTCTGCTGAAGATTGATAAGGGTTTTTTCCTTGGGGGAACAGCCTAAAAATGGTTAAGATTTTGAGGGAAGTCCACATCCATGCCTGGTTACAATTCTGGATTTAGGGGTAGCCTTTAGGGCCAGCTAATTAGTAAAGCGCTTTCTGGGGAACTGCATCTGTACTTTTTTTTACTTTAAAAAAAAAAAAAATTTATTGCATTGTTTTTAATGGCATCATCTCTTCAGGCTTGTCTGTGTTTTCTTTCCTAAGCTGGATGATTCTACTGTTGCCAGGGAATTGGCCATCACAGACTCTGAGCACTCGGATGCTGAAGTCTCCTGTACAGACAATGGCACATTCAATCTTTCACGGGGCCAAACACCTCTAACAGAAGGCTCTGAAGGTGAGGGTAACCTTGGACCTGAGTTGATAATGGCTCTGTTGCCTTTCAGCTTCCCCAGACAACGGGGGATACTGCCCTCTCCTCTCCTGTTTTCTGAGTAGTGGATCAGGTGGCAGAGCAGCCTTAGGGGTGTGGCAGTCAGGATGGCACAGCTGTACTCCTTAGAATCCTCAGTTTCTTAGTCGCCTGAGGTTGTAGGTTCATGGGGAGCATAGTGGAAGAAGAGAGGAGAAGTTCTCTGGCCAGTACAGGTCACAGCAGTCTTTATATAGTGGGGGGAAAGCTGACCAGGGCTGTGGGTTTTGCTTCACTCTTAGATATCCAGGGTGGTTATATGGGGCTGTCTTTGTGGGGCTGGGGCCAGGTAGTTGCCATGTCTCACACACCCTTCTATGCTCTCAGACCTAGATGGTCACAGTGATCCAGAGGAATCCTTTGCCAGAGACCTTCCAGACTTCCCTTCCATTAATGTGGATCCTGCTGGCCTGGATGACGAGGACGATACCAGCATTGGAATGCCCAGCTTGATGTATCGTTCCCCACCAGGGGCTGAGGAGCCCCCGGTCTCCCCAGCCAGCCAGGACGAGGCTGCACTGCCAGAGCTCCTGCTTGGTGCCCTGCCTGCAGGATCCAACCTCACCAGCAACCTTGCCAGCCTGGTCTCCCAGGGCATGATCCAGCTGGCCCTGTCAGGCGCCTCCCAGCCAGGCCCTTCTGGCCCACCTCCCCGGAGAGCAACCAGAGGCTTCCTCCGGGTCCCCAGCTCAGACCTGGACACTGATGCTGAGGGGGATGACTTTGAACTTCTGGACCAGTCAGAGCTGAGTCAACTGGACCCTGCCAGTTCCAGGAGCCACTGAGGCAGAGACTCCTTTTGGGGGTCACTGTGGTTTAGGTTTTTCTTCTCCTCATCCCACTAAAGGTGAAGGGGCAATGGAAGAACCCAGGTCCCATCCCCTGAATTATATTTGTATGCCTGGTGGCCTGGCTGGTGCTCAGAGGCCTGTTGAGAGAGGATACTCTCACTCCTTGTTACCAGCTGGACATCATTTCTGAGCTCAGTCACTGAAATGAGAGTGGACTTCCTTAGGGAGGCTTCTCTCCATCAGGATGGTACTTTTGGGGAACAAAGTAGTCAGGGGTATTGGTTCCCCTTTGAGGGGGGTGCTGCTGTTTGCTTCTAGGTATGGGTGCTCTGGGGCCCTCATTGATCGAAGAGCCCTTCCTTCCCTTCCTTCTCCATCACCTCCTTACAGGCCCAAGTCAGGCAGCAGCTGGAAGGGTTACACTGTCATCCTCTTTTGCTAAGCCATGATTTGATTTGTCTTTTTCTAAACAAGGTTGTCCTTTGGTTCTGCAGAGCAGGCCTGTTCCCTCGGCCCCAGTCCATCCTCATTTTTTGAGGCCTAATCCCGTGCTCCAAAACATTGCTTGTGAAATTTAAGAAATGTGAACATGATGTGGGGGTGGACCTTTTCTACATTACCTTGGGCCATGGGGTCAGCTGGCTGGAAGGGTGAGTGCCTCTATATCTCATGGTCTCACTAAATCTTCTGGAGCTGCCTAGTTGTCCTTGGTGCTGCTAACCCCTGGCTCCATTTGACCAGCCTGAGCAACTAGCAAAGCAATATCATACCATACCCATTTCTACATTCCTGTTTGTTCCCCTGCTCCTCCCCTGGAGAAGCAATATTCCATGGAGGATGCCAGAGTAGCACTTTACAAATGGCTTCGTGGCATTCATCCCAGGAGCCACCAGCTTTTCTTGCACCAGCTGTTCTTACTCTCTGTTCAGCTCCTTTAATACTTTTTATATTGAACTGCTTCCCAACTTGGTAGGGCCTTTTAAGGATGAGCCTAGTTAGCAAGAATGTTTCTGTAAGGAGCAGAGACCCCTCTAAGGGGTATCTGTTAGACTGCCCCTAGTAAAATCATGTGAGACAAAAACTAAAATGGGTGATTAGTTTTAAACCTGTGTCAGCTTACACCCTTTCTCTGCTTCCCCAATCAGAGCTCAAGCCAAACTCTCCTATCCTCATTCCCTCTACACTAACCCTTTGCTGATCCTCAGGGACCACTCCCCCAACACCCCCACACCTGGGTGAGGGATGCTAGAGCCCATTTTCATGTGCTGTAGGTGGGAGTGTGCTAACATGTTTGCTCTTGGTTGATAGAAAGTAGAGGCCAGGAAGTGGAAATTGTTAGCAGTGAGAAGGGAGAAGAGCTAGGTGTGTTTCATAGTCACCTTTGTATGGTTAGGGGTAATGGCATCTCCCCACTTCAGGGTTCTCGAACAGATTTTGGGCACCTTATCTTTTCTCAGAGTCCATGTCTTACAGGTGATCTCTGATGTGGAAAAAAATGGGAGGTGTGGGACCAGGAGTGGGATTTTGTATGTTTGCATGAGTGTGTGTAGCTCCAGGCCTTTGGAGTTAGCAAGAGGGAGGGAAGGAAGGAGAGCAAAATCTTTGGAAGGTGTTTCTTGTACCTGGGGGATCCCGCTCTGAATCTCCTTAGTCCTCCACTGTGAATTGGGGTGGGGATGGGGGTGGGAGGGGTGCTGGGGAATAAATCTTGTATGAGAACAATTTTTAAGAGACTAAAGTTGAATGATGTCCTACCCTTGATAGGTCTTCTCTTGTTCATCTGATATGTGATTAACTTGAGGAGGTGAGAGCCTCAGAAGAGAGGAAGGCCAGGTGTGAGGGACCCACTTGCCTATCCCTGCTTTTCCTTTGTGATGGTCAGAAAACCACCATGGTATAAGGTCACTCTCCCCTCCCCAAGAGAGGATATGAGCATAACTGGCACTTTTGGCCGGCATCTAACCTACAGGCCAATCATTTCTAATTCTTTTTTTTAAGTTCTCACGTGAGGATATGTTTTTACTGATTTTAGAGGGGAAGAGAGAAAAACATGGGTGTGTGAGAGAAACACTGATTGGTTGCCTCCCGTACCCACCGCCACCAGGGATCAAACCTCAACCTAAGTATGTGCCCTGACTGGGAACAAAACAAGCAACCTTGCAGTGGGCAGGTGACGCTCCAACCAACTGAGGCACACTGAGGGCATCTAATTCTTGATACTGCCCCCTAAACACGTGAAGACAAGTACATTTCAAAGGCTAATGAGATTTTGAGGTAACAAAGCTTTAAAAAAGTAACACCACTTCCCTCTGGATTGTTTGAGCTGCAGGGACAGCTGTTCTTTTGGCCTTCAGCTGACCTCAGAAACTAGAAATACTTATTTTAAGCTTTGTCCCATTGGCCACTGTGGGCAGGAATGGAAAGCACCTGCCAGGTGCTGCCATAAGATTGACTCAGCCAACAGTAAACTCTTGTAAAAGCTTTGTGGTTTAATAGCCCCCTCCCAAGCCTACCATTCCTTGGCTTTCAAACTACAGCATGAATTGAGCGCCCCCTGTGTGCGGAGCTCGGTAACGAGCAAACAGGTGACGTTATGCGCTTCCGGGGTGTTTTAGGCATTCTAGTAAGTCTTGACGACCACTCTTCTGCAAGTGCCATTGGTTCCTATTTTACAAATGATAAGACCAACCGGCAAAGAGCCTCGAGGCGTGGAATAGGACAGGTCCCAGGGGGTAACTGCCCTGTGACCTTGAGCTAACCGCTTGCCTCGCGGGAGTTGACCCTGAGGTTTCTTCCCGTTCGAACTTTCAGCCGGCTCAGGTTCAGGAGTGCTTAGCCGCCGTTAGGCTAAGTCACAAAACCAAGGCGTGACTTACTACGGCTTCAGTTCGGAGGGGGAGGAAGGGAGAGCCTGCAGGCTGTGCTCCCACCTCTCCGCAGAGACTCCAGGAAGTAGGGCCCGGCGCCCAAGCTCCGGGCAGAAATCAACTACGGTGCCTCGGAAGGGTCGCGTCGTGCCTCGCGAAGGCTTCCCCTTCGCCAGTCACCTCACGGGGGCCGCCCCTCCCGCCGCCGGAAGGAGCCGTTGCCCCGAGCAACCGTAACGTCCGGCTTTAGGAGTGTGGTGGCGGGAAAGGCCATGAGTAAAAGCCGGGCTGAAGCTGCGAGTGGAGGTAAGCGGGCCCTGGGAGCCGGGGAGACCCAGAGGGGAGCGGGTGAGGGGGTCGGCAGAGTGACCCGCTCCCCTGTCTCGCCTCTTCCCATAGCCCCCGGCATCCTTCTGAAGTACCTGCAGGAGCAGAACCGGCCCTACAGCGCGCAGGATGTGTTCGGGAACCTGCAGCGGGAACACGGGCTGGGCAAAGCGGTGAGGACGCTCTCCTGGGGTTCTTCCCCTTGGGACCCCTCGAATCAGCCTGGGGTCCTGCTGTCTCGAGGCTGCCATTCTGAGCCCTGGGCTTCCTAAGGCTTGTCGCGCGCTTTCCGCGTCACTGGCCGCCTGGGCCGAAGTCACTCTGATTGCTCCGCACCCTCCCCTCTACCAGGCAGTGGTGAAGGCCCTGGAGCAGCTGGCCCAACAAGGCAAGATCAAAGAGAAGATGTATGGCAAGCAGAAGATATATTTTGCGGACCAGGTGAGGGAAGCCTGCTCAAATTATCACCCGTGTATGAACTCTTGGGAGGATCAGTCCTTAATACGAACTCTTTTGGGAGAGTTGAGGCAGTCCATGAAATTCAGCTGTTCTTACACCATTAAAAGGGCCCCAGCCATCCTTTAAATCAGTGTGTGTACTCCCTTGCTGTGATCCAAACCTCATGAGATTTCCAGATTTGAAATGTGATAGATGACAGAAAATCCAAAATCCATTTCCGCTGGGAAGTTCTTATTCCCAATCATCTAGATTAGAATCACCTTGTGCCAAATGATTTTCCTTCTGTTTCCACCTGCCTCCCTAAACACACACACATTAATTTTGTATCCCCAGCCCAGACCTCCATCTGGATGTCTTTCAGAATCGTGGCTAAAGTAGCATGCTTCCTCTCTCCCTGCTGGCTCCTTTCACATTCTTCCTTCTTAATGGTATCACTCTTCACCCGATCCAGAGACCAGGGAGTCATTCTTAACTTCCCTTATCTCACATGGCTAGCCAGCCATCGAGTCCAGCTGATTTCCCCCTCCTTGAATTCCTCTCCTTCCCACCTGCCATTGCTGCTGTGGTTCAGGCTCTCCTCATCTGTTGCAGTATCTTGGCCCCAGCCTGCCTCTAACCTCAGCTGTCCCTGTTACTTCTTCATCCGTTAATACTAGATCATTTATATGTGTTTTACTCCTGTATCCTTAGCTCATTGGCCTTCCCCTGCCTGGAGTTTTTAGTCTCTTCTTCCTCTTTGCCCAGCTAACTCTTACTCATCCTTTAGAATTTCACTCAGGCATTACCTTTCCCAGAAACCTTCCCGGATGCTCTGAGCTAATGGCTTCTTCAGGTGCTTACCTCTTGAGACATACAGTACTGTGGTATAAACTGTTCTAGGACAGATCCCATTTCTCATTCCTCTTCCTTTACTTAGCATTCCACAGTATTTAACATCCAGTAGACATTAAATCCTCTTTTAACTGAACCAAATCACCATCAAGGATAATTTTCCTAAAATAGGTTTTATTATGTTACTGCTCTGTTGAAGGCCCCTTAAAGGAGAAGTTGGCAGATTTTTTTTTTTTCTGTAAAGGGTCAGACAGTTAATATTGTTATGCTTTGCAGGCCAGATGGTCTCTTACCACAGCTACACAACTGTCACAACTACTCAAGTCCACCACTGTAGAGCAAAAGCAGCCATAGACAATATGTAATGAATGGGTGTGGCTGTCTTAATACATTTTTGGTTTAAAAAGCATGCATCGCCCGGCTGGGCGTGGCTCAGCGGTTGAGTGTCGACCTGGGATCCAGGGGATCGGGGTTCGATTCCCGGTCAGGGCACATGCCCGGGTTGCGGGCTCGATCAGTGACTCTCTCATCATTGATGTTTCTATCTCTCTCTCTCCCTCTCCTTTCCTCTCTCTGAAATCAATAAAGATATATTTTAAAAAATTAAAAAAATAAGAAAAATAAAAAGCATGCATCTGGCAGGACTTGTCTTGCAGGCCGCAGTTTGCTGCCTCTTGCTATAAAGGTTTAACCTTGCCTTAATGTAGAGTCCAGACTGCCCAGGATTCACATCCTTTCTAACCTGCTCCCCCTCACAAACTGAGGAGACTCCTACTGAGCCCCAACATGTCTTCCATGGGAGGGGCTCCTCAGACTTTATTACGGTGTTACCTCCGGTTTTGAATGCAATCCGTTCCGGAAGACAGTTGGAGTTCTGAAACGTTCGAAAGCTGAGGGATCAACAGCTGACAGCTAGGCCTCAGGATCCTGCCCTCAGCGGAAGCCGTGTGGCATGTTCGGCTCCCGAGGCATGTTTCAAAACAAGCATTTACTTCCGGGTTTGCAGCATTCGTAAACCGAAATGTTCGTCAACCGAGACGTTGGGAAACTGAGGTACCACTTTACTAGAGTCCCTTAACTAAGTACCTCCCAACATGCCTCCTTGCCTGTCCAGACTCTTCCTATTGTGGAAGCCCATAACTTAGGTATCACCACTTGGGGAAGAATGTTCCTTTACTACTTCAGCCCAGTGAGAGGATTGACCACTAAACTGAAAGATATTTGTCCTATCCTGTCTCCTGACAACCTAGAAGCCCCTTGAGGACAGACATTAGGTTTCAACTTTGATACCTTGTTGGACCAAGTACTAAACTGAATGATTTCTCAAAGATACACTCCTGCTACTTTGGAAGGTCCTTTGGAAGGTTGGGGGGGGGTCTCAGGTTCTTAAGTGCATGTGAATGTTGCCTTTCTAGACGTGGGTTCCCATCCTGTGTCACATCAGCCCACTTTTCTTTTCCTCCTTGTCTTTGGCAGGACCAATTTGACATGGTGAGCGACGCTGACCTCCAAAGCCTGGATGCCAAAATCGTGACCCTCACTGCCAAGGTGCAGAGCTTGCAGCAGAGCTGCCGCCACATGGAAGCTGGTAAGAATGAGCTCTTCTGGAGGGTGCCCCTAGCATCAGGGTCAGTCCAGAGGTCAGGAATTACTAAGGGAATGGTTTGTTGACTGCATTGTTGTCTCATTGCAGTGAAGATCCCTTTGCTGGGCTGCCATGGCATTACATTAAAAGAAATATATGACAATTAATGGCTTTTGAAATACAAATAGGCAAGAAATGCATTTGCTTTCCTTACCATAATTATCAGTATACTGTTCCCACACTTCCCTTTATTCCTGCTCCTTTAACTGGCTACAGCTAACAGTCTGTTTAGCCTCACACCTGACCACTACTTGTAGATGGAGGAGGAAAGGAAACTAGAATAAACTGATAATTCTGTAAGTCTTAATCTTTCCTGAGCATTTCTAGAATAAGGGGCCCATTCTGGACCCTGGGTGTAGGACTCAGCGAATGGAGGCCTGGTCTCCTACCTCAGGGAGCACCCACTGGAAAAGACTCCCTTGGGGAATAGCAGGTGATCTCAGGGAGATGTGTTTTCAGAGCTGAAGGAATTATCTAGTGCCCTGACCACACCTGAGATGCAGAAAGAGCTCCAGGAGTTGAAGAAGGAATGTGCTGGCTACACAGAGAGACTGAAGAGCATCAAAGCAGCCACCAACCATGTGACCCCAGAAGAAAAAGAACAGGTGAGTTGGGAGGGAGGGCCCCATGTGCTGAGAAGTGAGGGCAAGGGTTGACCAGTGGCTGCCATGGGGCGAAGGGCTTAGAGGAACCTGTTTCCCCTGCTTAGGTGTACAGAGAGAGGCAGAAGTACTGCAAGGAGTGGAGGAAGCGCAAGAGGATGGTAAGTGCAGAAACTCCAAGGCAGGCCCTGGAAAATAGTAGCCCCCAGAGAAACTGCTGCCCCATATCATGTATCTGTCAGGTACTGCCAAGTACTGTCCATCTGTAAAGGGGTGGTTTTGTTTCTTGTCAGGCAACAGAGCTGTGTGATGCAATCCTTGAAGGATACTCCAAGAGCAAGAAGCAGTTCTTTGTAAGTGGTTCTCTTTCCCTTCCTTGCTCACATGAGGTTTCATCCAGGGAGGCCTCATTCACTTTTCTCCTTGCCCCACAGGAGGAAGTTGGGATAGAGACAGATGAAGATTACAACGTCAAGCTCCCAGACCCCTGAGAGCCCCTGTGCTAGGACTGGATTGTGGAGACAGAGACGTCCCAGACTGGCTGCCCGTTTCAGCCAGGTTTTTTTGTTGTTACTGCTGCTTCCCACCTTTGAGCAGAGCAGTTGGGAGAGGGGCATAAACCAGAGTATTAGGCAGAGAGGGAAGGGAGGGAGTGCTAGTCACCTAGAATGGATGTTTATGCTCATTACATGGTTCACATTTCAATTGCTTGAGCTTAACACTTAGACTTGGAACAAAACTAAAGGAAAGCATTTGCCAATGTTTATTGTAATATAATTTGATATAAAAATATTTAACTTCCTCTGGATAATTAAACCTCCCAGATATCAAATCTGAGGAAGGCAAAAGGGAGCTTGAGGGACAAGGGTAGAGAGAGGCTATTATACACAGCATTCAAGGAGTCCAGGGCTGTACCCTGGACTCTCTTGGGTTCTATACACCCCGAGCCTTCACCTCCCCAAGTCCTGAGAGAAGTGCAAGCAGCACTGAGAGATGGTAGAGACCCAGATATACCTGACAGAAAGGCTGGGAGTGGTTTTGAGGCCCAGCTAATAATTGCAACTTTAGCAAAATTGCTTTGTTGGTGTTTAGAAAAATAAAAACTTTAATATGTGGTGCTGTATCCATTTGACTTTGCTGCACAGTGCCAATGCCTGTGGGGACAGAGGGCAGGAGTAGGGGGGAGGCTGCTTCTCTGCTGTCCAGAGCAGAGGGTAAAGAAGTGACGGAGTAAACGGCGGAGCAGCAACCTGGCAGCCCTGCCCTGAGCTGGCCAGAAAGCCGTGGCTTTGCCTTGGGCTGACCAGGCAGCTCTAGCCTCAGCACAAGCCCTTTCACCCTATGCAGCTGTGAAAGTATTTTCTCTTAATGCTTTCTTCCTGTGCAACTACTGCCAAAAAGCCTAACTTGGGCCAGTTGTCACCCAAGAGGCCAACACAAGCAAACAGTAGTTTCTAAGTATGTGCAGATCATATGCCGAAATCTGAAGCTTAGGAAAGGGCAGGGTGCCCAGAGCGGACCCCATTCTGATGACTCCTATGTGTGGGGGGGAGACTGGGTAGGTTTGAGCTCTATGGTCAATATAATAAATTAATCAGAAGCTTTCACAAACACCCCAGCCCCACTGAGGATTAGGGGGGCTAGGGGACAAAACATGAAGAGAAACCAGCTGACTTGTGTACGGTGTCACAGTTCAATCTCATAAGCCCAGTGGTTGTGGCCAAGTAGGAGACTCGGGCCTTTGGTTGGCTGTTCTGCAGGTCAGTAAAGCTGGTTCTTCAGTTGGTGCAGGACACCAATCACGATCTCCCGTAGAGTCTGTTGGAGGCATCAAAGGAAGAGATGATGCTCAGGTGAGGGCACAGAGCGGTCTGTGACACCTGCCTAGACCAGGTGTGCTCTTTATAGTAAAAACAAAAGAAAGCCCCTTGGAAGCACTGATGTCTACAGTTTACTTTGCAATGCCCCCAAAACAGGATGGAGAAAGGGATGGAGAGATGGACAGTTATGTGATAAATCAAATGTGGAAAATGACAATGGTAGAATGTAGGTGATAAATGAATATTCATTGTAAGTTCTCTTGATGTTCCAGCATGTTTTAAGTGTCTTACAATAAAAATGTTGGGGAGCAAAGAAAGCAAGAATCTCAGGTACAAGTTCAAACCTCAGAAAAAGCAACTAGGCTTCAAAAGCAGAAGACTGTTTAATACCATTAACACAACGCACTGCTGCAAATAATAAGCCCCAGGAAAAACTACCTTAGTAGGCCTGCGGGTGGAGGCCAGAAATCTTTCCAAAAACCTCAAGTATTTCTGCTTCAAGTGATGGGGGCTTATATACTGGGCAGCCAAGGAGTGACTGATGTGGCCACAACATGGGCCTTACAGAAGTGCTCAGATCATACTTGATAAATGAAACTGTAACAGGAAAATTTAAACTTTAGAAAGCAGAGGGAAACGAGTGCTGAAAGTTGTAGAAACACCCTGAAGAAACCTAAAACCTGCTACCTGCTTTTCTGAAATTGGCTTGGGTCACTTTGCCTAAGGGTGGGAGAAGACCCCAGACCCCATGACCACTGCTGCTCCATACCTGAGGCTTACAGTGCTCCTCAATCCAGCTGAAGACACAGGCTGACAGCTCCTGAAAGCTGGCCATGGAGATGGAGGCATTGAAGGACTGGAACAGGGAGTCCATGATGCCTTGAAACACGTTGAACTTGACCTGGTCAGAGACCTGGTCCTCCCCCTCGTGGGGGTTGTCCTGGTGTGCCTTCACAATCTGCTCATAGTTCCTGAAAGCAAGCAGGCCAGGGCTAAAGTGCTACAGCATCTCTACCAGGCCAGGAAAAATAATAGGGTGACCCTACATACCGCCCCCCCACACCAGCAAGGTAATTCCTAGAGACCTTCTGGGATATATTCACAAGCTAGATATTGCTTCTAGGTCAAAAATAGACACCTATCTTCTCCAACCTTCCTTTCATTAATCCAACAGGCTTTTTCAGAGTGTCTGCTATGTGTCAAACTGTTGAGGTACAGGGTCCTGCGACTTATTATCTAAGTGGCCACCGGATGGAGTTAGAATATTATCTAATATGGTCTTTGAACAAAAGGGAGGGTGTGACCTGAAGTTGGCCTCAGTCCCCTCTGAAGCCCTGGTTCCTGCAGTTCAGCCCCCCTTACACTTTCATGATCTTTAGAGCCATGACGTCCTTGCGTAGCGTGGACACTTCCTCCTCCTGCTTTTTCTTCTCTTTGTGCAAAAACTGGATGTAGTCAATAGCTGGGGTGGGGGTGGGAAGAGGGGTGAGCACAGAGGAAATCTTAACCAGAGGGCAAAGCTGGTCTTGTTCCCTTTCCCCTATACCCCAACTCTTCCATTACAACCCCCCAGCAGGGCCAGGCTAAAAATGGGTATGAGGCTAGCCTTCCCATAGCCCACTGGCTCCAGCCCCTCCAGTGTTCTCCCTGGCCATACTCTTCTGTAGAACGATGGCTTTGCTGAGCTTTTGGGAGCCAATGGAGAAGTCCTGCTGCTGGCAGGTAGGGACGATGGTCTGAAGGTCGTCATAGCCTCTCTGTGGAGACAACAAGGGAAAAAGTTTCCTTAACTCTGAGGGGTTAAGGCAAACTGGCACAAAGCTTTTTTTCCATGACACCAAGTTCCATACAAACTAAAAGGGGTGAGTGGCTGGAAGGAGGGAGGTGTTCACGTCCAGGGACTAGACTAGCTGCCCCCAGGCCACTTGGGACTGTCTGATGGGGTCAGGGCACAATGAGTCTGAAATATGCAGGGCATTCCTGTGCTGGCTGAGGCCTCCCCAATCACCTTGATAGCATCCCTCCTCTTCTGTTCAGCCTGAGTGTGTGCTCGCCGCCGCCGGTCCTTGTAGGACTCCTTGTAGGACTCCTGGTGGTAATCACTGTCCTCGTCATCTATGCTCAGAATTGGGGGCAGGAAGAGGTCATTCTGGGGCCCAATGAGGCCCAGCTAATCCACTTTTTCCTAACTGGAAAAAGAACAGGGTGCCCAGATGACAGATGGACATAGGAACCTAATATTCTAGATGGTGAGGCCTTGTGTTTAGCACTAGGACTCTAGCACCCCATGTGGATGGCTGGAGCTTCCTAAGATACTAAAATGATGGCATACCTGAGCCCTGTCAGGTGGGGGTTGTTGCTGCCTACCTGTGTTGGGGACGGAAGAGGCACTGGTGGAACCGATGCTATTAGCTCTGGACACTACACTCCCCTTGCGTGTGCTTTCTACAAAAAGCCCTGGAAAAGAGAGGCCCCAATCACTAAGGGGTAAGGTGGGGGGACACTGCAGGACCTCAGACACCTGGGGGCACTATGGCTCCCTCATCCTTAAATGCTGACCTCTCCTCCCCTTAAACCCAAAAACCAGCCATACACTGGGCCACACACTTCCTGTAGTGCCATGCTGCAATGCTCCTGTCCCCAAGTCATTCCACTGCTCCACTGGCCTGTACCAACGATACTCATTGGCTCACAAAGTAACATCTGGGCTTGAAGAGGGTGAGAGAGTGACCAGCTGTCACTATTTCCATCACTTCCGTGCTCCAGAGCAGAGGGAACTAGGCGTCACTCTCCCATGTCTCCTATCCTTGTCCTCCAGCACCTCCCTCACTGTATCAGGCTCAGGGATAGTGGATTCTGGTCAGGTGCGGCTTGCAAGGCCAGGCGAATTTACAGGCTTTAAGTGGAAGTGTAACTCCAGAGTTGAAAACGGTATGTGTGGGGGGCACTCACCGGGGTCCAGGCTGTTGTCGCTGTAGGCATACTCCACCTGTGGCACCCCGCAAAGGAGAAAAGCTCATCAGACCTACATCCCTGGATAGCGTCTCCTCCATTCACTCTGTGCATACAATCCTACGCGCGCACACAGGTGCACAGACAACTGAAGGACGGACACACACGCACGTGCTCAGGCAATGGAAAAACAAGTGTGTACACACACACACACACACACGTGCGCGCGCCCGCGCGGGAAACTGAAGGATTCCCCCCAGAGCCAAGACTGGCTAGGTCGTGGAAGCGCCGCCCTCAGCATGATCCCACCTGCCCCACACCCCCACGTCCCCAGTCTCAAACCCCGTAGCCTCCCACTCGCGCATACACGCTTCAGTCATCTCCCCACCTTGGCACGCTCGGGGGGTGAGCTGTCTGCTCTGGAGCCCCTGGGCCCGGAGAGCGAAGGTGGGGATACTGTGGGCACCGGAGGGACTTCCCTCATCTTCCGGACCCCCTACGTGCACGCGTGCGACCCACCCTCCCCTCACCGGCGTGCTCGCCCAGGGGGCTTGCCTTGACCCAGGGGTCCTCCGGAGAGGCGCCGGGTTCCGTCATCTCAGACACACCGCACCGGAAAGCAGCCAGCGGGCCGCGCTGGGCGGGGCCCTTGCAGGGAGGAAATGCGTTGCATGCGCACGTGACCCAAACCCGCCAATCCGCGGCCAAGTGGTAAAGGGCGGGGCAAGGGTGGCGCGCGTGCGCACCAAGAGACACTGAACCGGGGTAGTGGGGTGAGGGTGCTCTTCGGGTTGACACTGGTTGCTTTGGGGATGTCTCCTTGTTGGTCTTTCCCTCCCTCGCGTAGGCACCATGAAACCCATTCAGTGAAATGGGGTCCCCTCAAAAGGCTTGTTCCAGTAGTGTCGTAGTTGTGCACATGCGCCCTGCCAGGCCTAGCCGTCCTGGGGACGTTTCCCCCAGGCCCACCAGCCCCCTGGCCACCCCGTCCCACTTCACCACGCTGCGGGCTCTGCGGTGGCAGAGGCCTCCCGTCTTGTTGAAGAATAGTCCTCCGACACCCTGCCTAGCGTCCAGCTGGGTACTTGTGGAATTAACGCTTTCAAAGAGCCTATTGACCAAGTTATACTACTTTATAGATAAGGAAACTGAAGAACCTAGAAAGTCTATGTAACTTGTCCAAATGCAAATAGCTAGTCCGTGATAGGGCCAAGGCTGGCCTCAGTCTAACTAGCTCCAAAGGCCATGCTCTTAACCACTGTACTCCTTCCTGGCTTCCACCTTAGGCCTGAGGCCTGCACCTGTGGCTCAAGGGTCCCAAAGATACCTTAGAGGCATTGAAGCAGGAAGCAGACACCATACAGACAGCACCTGGGAACATTAACCTTTAATTGTTACAATTTCCAGTGTTTGCCCTCCCCCAACCCCCATGCCCCTCCCCAGGTATCAGACACCTGTAGGCAAGAATGGGGTTGGAATATGAGAGGGGCTGTTCCCCCATGGGCCACATCCTCAGTGTTGGCCAACACCTGCAAGCTGGGTAGGCTTCCTGTGTCCACCAGGCCCTGCCCTGCCCAGCTTAGCTCAGAGCCCTCTAGGCCCAAGCTAGGGTGAGCACAGAAGCCCCCATTCCTCCTCACCACAGGATCTCTCGTCAGCTCCAGGGGCCAATCTGGCCCCACAGAAAACTCATTATCAGTCATGGCTTGATGGCACCTATGCGCTCCTGCAGAAGGGCCCAAGCTTTCTCCACCTTTGGGCAAGCCAGAATGTTAGGAGAAAAAGAAGGCAGAGTCAGGCAGGCACTCGCTGTAGACTCCCTCCCCACAACCCAGTCTTTCCCTGGGCACCAACCTGGCGCTGGGTGACATGTGGCTCCCATAAGGTGCTCAGCACCACGTGGCTCTGGTCCACAAGCTGCTGCCCACTCATCTGGCTCTGCAGCCGGCTCTGAGCTGCGGCCTCACTCAGGCCATCCCTCTCCACAATTCGCCGTATAGCCTGAGTACAGACATGGCATTTGTCAGCCAACTGGCTCAGGGCAGGATGCAGTCTGCAGTGGAGATGGAGTGGAAGGTGGGTTCCAGATACCTCAGTTTCAGGGATGACAATGGTCCACACCTCATGCACCATGTTCTGCCAGCCGGCTTCAAGTAGCATGGCAGCTTCAATCACGCATACACGCTTTCCTGTAGGGAGACTCCAGTCACTGGCAGCAATACCCTGCCACTTGCTACCATTCAGAGACAATGAAACATAGTCCCTGGGAAAGTGGATGGTCTGGCTTGGAGTGGGGAAACTCCCAGGGAAGGCATCTGCTTAACTGTGTCCCTTAGCCACTCCCATCATCCCTCCCACTCACCCTCAGCCACAGCCAGATCCATCTCCTCTCGGGCCAGCTTTGCGATAACTGGCCACATAATGTCCGTGAGCATCTTCAGCTGCTTCTGAGGAGCAGGATAGAGGGAGTGGGCAGTGGTTCCTCTCCTTGGAGATAGAGCCAGCCCGAGAAATGAGGTAGTTGGGAATAGATGGAGATTGGCATTCTCAGCCAGATCAGAGAGATCCATTGGGTCCCAACCCCTAGGTCTATAGCAGCTGAGAACATTCGCAGAGGTGTGTATTTACCTTGTTCCCAAACACCCGGCTGCCCAGGACCTTTCTGTTGATAATGCCATCTTTATGGAGAATATCTAGATGACAGAGACAGAGGACTGGGCAAGGAGACCAGGCCACCTCCTCACTTCAGGCGACCTCCAGCCCTCTCCAGTTATTACCTGTTCCAAAGGCTTCCACCACGGGCTGGTACGCAGGACCACCTGGGGCATAGGCCCGATGGCCCAGTTGGTCACTGTCGATGACAAATGCCCCCAGGCCCTTCAGCCGCTGAGCTACTGCACTCTTGCCAGAGCCACTTATGCCTGTCAGTCCAATCACGTAGAGACACGGGGGGAGCTCTGGCCTAATCTGGGGGTAGATAAGAGGAACTCCAGTTACTAGGGTCCTCAGGCTCATGCTTGAGTTGAATCCTTCAGTATCTACCTTCCAGCATTTCCAGCCCATCCAGGAGCTGGGAGGAAGGGAGGACATGCTTACATCTGGAGGCCGAAGCAAGATTCCCAGCATTCGCTGGCGGAAGCTGGAGGAGCTGACTTTGCCCTCTTCGTTTTCCTCTTGGCTTAGGTCCTGCAGTAGCTGTATCTGGAACAAGGCAAGCTCCTCCAGGTCCTGAAGTAGAGAAGGGGTGAGGTGAGGGAAGGAGGGGTGAGGTGAAGAAGGGCAAATAGATACCAACTTGCCCCTTAGCCTCCCTTACTTACCCCAGAGGTAGAGCTTGCCTCAAAGGACAACCCGAGAACCAGTTCCTCTTTGCCTCTTTCTACCACCTTGAGCCCTCTCTTCCCTCCTCTGGGGTCATGGTACTTCCAGTAGCCGCCCCCCACCCCCAATGGCCTTCCCCGTTCCCATCCACTCCCTCTGCCAATCTCCCTCACAGGTTACATTCTCAAGGCGGAAGCGGTTGACGGCCATCCCCCCACGATAGGTCTCCTCGCTGACCACCAGGAACTCCAGGGAGGGGTCAGAGCCAGCGGGCCCATAGGGGTCCAGCAGGGGGATGATATCAAAAGTCAAGGAGGGCTTGATGTCCACCAGGAACTCACTCAGATGTTCCACACGTTCTGCGTAGGGCTGGAGCAGCTCAGGGAGCAACTTGCCTGAGGAAGGAGCCCAGAACAGTGAGATCTTTTTACTGGGGAGGAAGAGTGCGGGCCAGTTTGGGGGTGTCCTTAAGCATCCTGTCTCCAGAGGAGGGTGGCAGGAAGAAGGGACTAAGCTGGGAAGTGGTCAGTGATGGGAAAGCTATGAGAGGCAGGCAGCAGGCAAGCACAATACTCACTGCAAGGGCTGCCATGTGTCCAGAGAACTAGCAGTGCCAATGGGCATCAGAGCCATAGAGAGACTTTCAAGAACCATATCATCCTCGAGACCCCTCTTACTGTCTCTGCACAACTAACTTGTCCATTTATTCCCAGGGTCTCAAACCTTAGGGTTCCTTGGCTCCATATTTCAGGGATTCTGATTGAGTGGTGACTAGACTACATATTGAGGAAGCTGCTTTTATTCATTTAACAAAATTTCCTTAGCACCAACTGAGTGCCTGGCACTGTGTGTGACATTTGGGAGGGGTGGAAAGTAATGGATGGCCCCACCCTTTCTCAATCTTGGCATTGGCAGGGGAGTTTTGGGGGTCCTCCACCACCCTAATCCAGTGTTTCTCCAACTCACTCTTCAACAGGTCTTTGTCTGCTACTCCCACCACAAGCTGCTCCTGGGCCAGGATGCACGCAACACTGAGCAACACCTTGTGGGCATTGTGCAGGCGGTCAAATGTGCCACCCACAGCACCGCGAAGGTAGCCACGCACCGGCTGCTTTGGAGATCTGGCCATGGGGGAGGATGGCCTGATGGTGGAAGATAAGGGGACATCCAGGGGCTCCGCAGGCAGCTCTCCAGGCCCATAATCGGGGTAGAGCAGCACTGAAGTAAGTTGTGGGGAGCAACTGTAACAACTGGTGGCGTAACGCTCTAGCTGTTGTTTGACAGGGTTGTACTGGCTTCCATCCAGGGTCTGGAAGTCAGTCAGCACCACCTCCGGCGGGTGGGCCAGATTCTGGACTGAGCTGGCCAGGGGAGGGAGAAAGGCGCTCTTGGTTCGGATATTGGTCAGCAGGATTCTGATGTCCAGGTGTGAGTGCACGTTGGCGCCAGCATAGAAGTTTGTGATGAAATCGATAATCTCAAATGTGGCCTGCACGGGGCTGGACTGGGGCTGAGCCGGGCCCTCCAGGCTCATGCCCGGCTGCAGGTGTACATAGAGTGTGTGATTCACCAGCCGGGCCGCAGAAGTCAGGATAGGGGCCAGGCGAGGGGCCAGAGAGGCCAGCGGCGTCGTCAGCACCAGGAGGCCCGACCGGAATAAGGCCATGCTGCCTAGGCCTGTAGACAGTCAGGGAGACCAGTAGAGGGTGACTGAGGGGGATGTGCCTGAGGCCGGTATCTGTACGGGACCTTGGACCCAAGACAGGGGACATAGAGGGTCTGTGCCCATTGGGAGGAACCCTGGGGAGGGGACGGGGCCTGGTAAACTGCGCCTCGGGGCTATGCTGTAAGACTCGGTTTCCTCATCTCTCAGACGGCGAGGTGAGCTCGCAGAACTAAATAATCGAAATCCTGGGAGAGGAAACTGGACAGGAGTCCCTGAGTCATAGGGCTGGGGATTCAGAAATCCTGGGCCCTCCTGCTAAGCTGTACCAGGCTCTCCAAGGAAGCAAAGGAGGGGACTAAAGGCAGACACTCAGGCTCGGTTCGGCCCCCTACTTACTGATACCTCCGGTATTTGGTTCCACTCGCAACACCACTGAAGCTTTCCCGGGATGCAACCCGGAAGCACTAATTAGGGACTGGGACTCAGAGCTACGGAATCCGGAAAAGGCCTAAAATCTCGAGTCTGTCGGGAGCGCGATTCTCGCGAGATTTCTCACGGGTCGTTCTGCCAATGGGGTGGGGCCGAGCTCCGAGGCTTGGGAGATGGGTGGGTGAGTCCCTCCTCCCTGACCTGAGCGGCACCGGGGCTGTGCGGGGGACGGCAAGGCTAGCTTGAAGGTGCGTTTCGCGGATACCATTCAGACCCCGAGAGAAAAGCTGGCTTCAGCCAGGTCATCAGGGGGTGGGGTGTGTCACAGGGTAGCGCTTAAATTAGGGCGCCGCGTTCCGGAGTCCCCCTGGCTCCCCTCAGTCCGAGGATCCTCACGTAGGAGGCCACTGGAAAACCCTGTCCAAGTCCCCATTTCACAGATGGGAAAATTGAGGTTCTGTACATTATAGGAACATATAGGGAGGTAATGAGAGACGCCGTGTCTTGTGCCTTCGCTACACATCCCACAAAACCAGTGATGCGCTAGTTTGCAGGAGGCGGGAGCGCTGCGTGTGAGCTCAGTAGAGCCGCCAGAAGATGGTCTTTGTGGCAGGAAAAAAACGGGCAAGAGCGGTAGGCGAGGGTTTACTGTGAAGCGAATGGGTGCTGGAAAAGCTGGAATTGGTAGTCTCCATGAGGGGGGAAGCCAGGTTGCCATCAGGAAACATTTCAGGTCAATTGTCTATGGAGATCTCAAAAAGAAGGGAAACCAGTCTCCAGGATTCCAGGAATGTGCTGTGGTTTATTTTCCCAAACAAAATAAATGCTAACTTTCACACTTACGTGATTGTTTTTGTACGTTTAAAGAGGTCCCCCCAAGGTGTATGAGCCTCTGGCCCCAAAGAACCTGGATCGGCCTCTGAAGTAAAGGATGGAATGTTATAGAGCCACAAAGGCACTGAGGTCAGGCTTCTTGTAGGAGGCATCTTAAGCTGGATTTTAAAGAGAGGAGCAGTTTGCCGGGCCAGCGTGGCTCAGCGGTTGAGCATTGACCTAGGATCCAGGAGATCACAGTTTGATTCCTGGTGAGGGCTCCTGCCGGATCCCAGCGGGGATCGTGCAGGAGGCAGCGGATCAATGACTCTCTCTCCCTCTCCCTTTCTCTGAAAGCAATAAAAATAAATGAATAAGTAAGTAGAGGAGCAGTTTGAAGAAGCAAACTGCAAAGACTGTCAGGAACTGCTCTGAAACATCTGGACACACAGCCTCCCTTTCCTATACCAAGTCACTTTTGGAATAGAGCACTGAGACAGCAACTGCTGGTTGACCCTTGAGCTGGACCTAGGCATTAGGAAGCTCCTCACCCCCTCTTCTGTCCTGGGAATGTATGCTCTGCACCATTCTCACAGTGGGAGCTGTCTTCAAGGACGAAGCCTTGAGAAAGCAAGGTGTTGTTGAAACCATCTGGACGCTGTGTGTGACTGAACCTAATTAAAGCCTCCCTAAAACTTGTAGGATTCTGGTGGGCTGATGCAGAGATCTACTTGTCTTGTGTCCGCCCAGGACAAGTCTTGTAAGTTTTCTTCTTGCTTATTAAACCTGCCACCTAACCACTGTGCTGTACACCTGAAACTAATACAAAATAATACTGCATGTAAGCTGTAACTGAAAAACAAAATAAATAAAAAACCCCTGCTACCCACTAATCTGGAGCGGTCTGCCTCATTCTGCACCCTCTGGGTACGGGGAACCAGCTTCAGATTCCACCCGGGGAACTCCCCAGGTTGTAAACCAAAAATTGGCAAGCCATCTAGGAGACTGAAGAAACGGGCCTTGGGAAAGAGGCATCTGCTAGGGAAATTCAGGTTGGCCATTGACCTCTGCAATGGGGGGGAGAGGGGGGCGGGGCGGGGAAGGGGCTGTATGTTAGATGCTTGTGGACCACCATATGAGTACAGGGACACCCCAAACTCCAGCAGGTCTAATGTGCTTGTTTGAGGAACTGCACATAGTGCACTGCGGCAAAGAAGGGAACCCAATGGCTGCCCCAGTGGGCTGGCCTCTACTGTGGGCACTTTGACTGGCTACCAATGCCCAACCAGAGGCCTGACACTTGAGTTGGAAAGTTGGAAGAAGAGCTGAGATTAGAAAGGATGTGCAGCTGTTCACAACTCTGCCCGCTTCGGGCTGGTAGACAGAGGAGGGAGAATAGTAAGACAGTAAAAAAGGAGGTGAGGCCAGATCAACAAAGGTGTTGGGAAGCCTTGGGGGAAAACCTTAGATTTTACTGAGAAAGGAAGCCACTGAAGGTGTTTTGAGCAGAGGCATGAAATGAGTACACATTTTTTTTTTTTTAGACTTTCTTTTTTTAAAATCGTCACCCAAGGATATTCCTTCCAATTGTCTTTCAGAGGGAGTGGAAGGGAGAGAGAGAGAAAAAAAAACATTGATGTGAGAAAGACACATTGACTGGTTGCCTCCTGCATGTACCTTGACTGGGGCCAGGGACCTAGCCTGCAACTGACATACGTGACCTTGACCGGAACTGAACCTGAGTCCCTTCAGTCCATGGGCCAACACTCTAACCACTGAGCCAAACTGGCTAGGGCTATACTTTCATTTTTAAAAGATCATTCTGGTTGCACTGTGGAAACTTTACTATTGGTGGGTAAGGGTGGAATCAGGGAAACCAGTTAGGAAGCTATTGCAAAAATCCAGGAGAGATGATAGTGCATGGACTAGGGTAATTTCCAAATATGCCTTAAAGATTGAAAGTAGAGCTGTCAGTGTTTGCTGGATTGGTTGAGGGATGAGACAGAGAGAGACTGAAGTCAGGAGGTATCTAAGGTTTTTGGACCAAGCAATTGGGAGCATGGAGTTGTCATGTACTGAAGTAGGGAAGACTGAAAGGGCTGGAAATCAGAAATTGGGCTTTGCACACATTAAGTTTATTAGGCAACAAGACATTGAGCAGGCAGTTGGATATATGTAAGCCTGGAGTTTGCGGGAGACAATGGAGTTGGAGATATGTGGAGTTTTTTTGTTTGGGGGGGTCGTCATCATGTAAATGGTATTCAAAGTCATGGGACTGTTACTGAATCACCTCCCAAAATTCAGGCTCATGTACCTGATGTGCTAATAGGCCAAAACACTGAGACATCAGTGCTTGGAGATACAGAAAGGTTTATTCAACTTGACAAAGTGAGAGGATGGGAGAGCAAGATCACTCAAATCCATCACTCCCCAAAAGCAAAAGAGGGAGTTTTTTTGTGGCTAGGGAGTAAGGGAGGGGGAGTTTCAGGGAACTGAGAGAAAAGTGTTTCTTTAATCACAGATAATTTTTCTGCATCAGACTCCTGGGTAGCAGCAGCTGGTCATAGCTACCTTGAAGATATTCTTTCCTTCTGCAAACAAACTCATAAATTCTCTTCCTGCCCCTGAAGTTATCTCCCCCAGCTTGGCAAAGAGATACCACCACATCAGCAACTTATTACTACATTCCTGAGAACAAAGGGGGTTGATCAAGGAGAGTGGTTAACATTTGAACAAAGCCCTAAGTAAGAATTAAATTACTTAATTCTAGCTGCCAAAATACTATAAGCATTAAAATCACAAGGGGTTTGGCTATAGGGCTTTTTTTTTTTTTAAACTGAGAATTTAAAGAGATTATTTTAAAAATGTTTTTATTGATTTTAGAGAGAGAGGGAGAGGGAGAAGAGGTCCCATGTCTCAGAGTTGCATGTCACTTTGGCCCTGACCCTTTCCTGTGACTTTCCTGGATGCTTCAGGGACAACAGACTCATCTGGACCAACAGGGCAGGTAGATAGGTAAGGACAGGGTGGCCAAGGCCCCTTCCTAAACCTTCCCCCAGGAGCAGAAGCAGCAGGCAGTCCAAAGGCCCAGATCAGATCATTATCTGGAGGTAGGGGCAGGTCAAGATGAGTGCCACCTTCCCCCAAGGTCCCACACAAAGCCCTAGGAACCCCAGTGGGTTCCTCTTTATTGTAAGTCCACTTCCAGACGCTCTGCAGCCATGCCCCTGGTTATCCCCTCCCCACTCCTAGTCTCCCCTCAGTACCATCCCCTCCAGGGCACCCTTGCCCCTTTCCTCTGCCTGCAACCTCTTCACCTAGTTTCTGTCTGTTCACCCTTCCTCCAGTACCCAACCTGGGAGGGAGCTAGGAGATTGGCTCCACAACCCTGCAGGCCCTTTCAGTGGCTCCTGCCACTCTAGCTCCTTCGCTGGCTTCAGGAAGGACAGACCACTGAACAGAACAGCCAGGCCTGGAGCCTCAGCTAAACCTCCTGGTGAGAGGCAGCTTCTAGGCTGGTGGGGATCTCTCTGCTGAGTTTTGTCTAGGGCAGGGGGCAAGGAGGAGGGGGAGTGGGGCTGTCTCCTTTTAATTCATTTGGCCCAGTTTCTTCCTTACATCTCCGGCTTCCTCACGGGAATACAATGACAAGACTAGTAATGCCACTAGTAGTAGTAATAACTGTGCCTGCTATGAAGACCTCTATACCAGCACTTTCAGGCATTATCTCAATTCATTCTCACTACGGTCCTTGATACAGGGATTATACCCATTTTACAGATTAAAAAAACAGACTCAGAGAAAGTAAAGAACTAGCCTGAGGTCCCATGACTAGCAGGGACTGAGTCACAACCAGACTTTCCTCCCATCCAAGCCTGCCTAACTCCTACTGCTGCAGATAAGAGCAGTGGACTTGAGGGCTGACCGGGGCTAGCTCTACCCTCATTCTGGGAGGTTTCCAGGTAGGTGTAACCCGGCCTAACAAGTATGCCCACCGGCTGCACGCGCCAGGGCAGTGCAGTCCCGCTCCATTCCCCAGAACCGCACATCCCCTGGGCGCAAAGGAGAGAGAGGGAGACCATGGGGACCAGGCCTTTATTTCAGGGCAGCTGGGGAAGCGCTGAGCTCAGGGCCTCCCAGTTCTCCCACTCGGGCCTCCGTCTGGGCACCATCTGGACCCGCAGCGGGCTTGTCACTGAACACTGCACGGTGCATGGCAGCGACATAGCTGCAGCCGCTGGGGTCGGCGAGGCGCAGCCGCACCAGGGGCAGGATGCGCTCGGAGGTGAAGTAGCGCAGGGCTGGCTGCGAGGAGCGCAGGGCTCTGAGGAAGACCTGCGGGGGAGAGGAAGCGGGCTGGCTGGGGCTGGATGCGAAACCCAGGACTCGAGTGCCGCCTCGCTCCCAGAGCCCTGCCTGGCACCTACCTCTGTCACCTCCCCTGGGTCCTGTGCCCCCTCACGGAAGACCTGCTCAAAGTGGCGCTGGTACTGGGAGAAAAGGTCTCGGGTTTGGGCGTCTGCACCCTCCAGCACCACGTCGAGGCCGTCCTGGACCTTTTCCGGGAAGGCAGTGCGCACTGGGCCGCACTCGATGAGGCTCACGCTGGTGACCGGAGAGAGTGGCGAGTGGGCTGAGGGCCAATGCGAACAGGGCCCCGGACCTGGCCCCCAGACCCAGCCACTGTGGCACAGAGGCCAGAGGGAGGGTGGGAAAGGTCTGCACACCTGCACCGGCAGGCGGCGGGAGCTTAGGCTAACCAGAGTGCTAGAAAAGTGGTTCACTGCCTGAACAGCCCTCCCACTTCCATCTGAAGGTGTGAGAGTGACTCTAGTGGCAGAATTCCAACTTGGCTGGGTCTACTGTGTGACCTTGGGGTAGTCAGCTAATCTCTCTGGGACTGAGTTTCCCAATAATAGTACAGACACCTCATGAGCATGGGCCCAGTACAGTGCCTGGCACACAACAAGCATGGGCTGCAGTAGGGAGAGGCCGGGGAGAACACCTGGAGCAGCTCCCAGAAGGGATATGGGGGTTCCCAAAGTCAGGGTTCAGGGGGTTCTAAGGGCAGGGCGTGACTCACTGGATCCCGAAGGGAGGCAGCAGAACAGCCAGGCTCTCACATAAACCTTCGACTGCGAACTTGCTGGCACAGTAAACGGCGTTGAAGGGCAGCCCTTTGAGGGGAGATGAGGCTGCTGAGACTCCTATGGGAGCACATCCCCAGAAAGCCCACTGTGGGCGCACAGTGCGACTGAACCTGGCCCAGCCCCTCTTGACTCACCCCACTCACCCATCAAGCCTCCCATGCTCCCAGTCACCAATATACGTCCTGAGCGGCGGCGCTTCATGTCTGGCAGGAAAGCCTGAAGCATCTGCACCATCCCGACCAAGTTCACGTCCAGCACAGAGCCCACGGCATCAGCTGAGTGCGCCTCCAGCGGCCCGTGCAGGCCCCGGCCGGCATTGCACACTGAGGGAAGAGGTCCGACCCCATGTGTCTCATGCACCACCCTCCACCCCAGTTGGTCCCTTGTGTTCCCTGGGCCTCAAGACACCTTGGTTTGGACACCGGGAGAGAAGGCTCTTGCATATGTGTTTTGGGGAGGCTCACCCAATACATCCACGCGGCCCTCTGTCACACGTGCCCTGGCAGCAGCTACGGAATCTGCGTCCTGCACATCCAGCTGCAACGTCTCCAGGGAGCCAGGAGGGCACCCTTGGGACCTGGCTGCCTCCCACAGTTGGTCCTGTGTGCTCAGGTCCCGTAAAGTGGCATACACTGGAGGTTGGGGCCGAGACGAGGATCTGAATGTCCTGCTTAACTTACCTAGGTCCCCTTGGACCAGGGGCTGCTCCCATCCCAATCTCCACATGTACCTTTGAAGCTCTGGGACGGGTCTGATGCCAGGCGCAGGGCCAGGTGCAGGCCGATGCCCGAGGAGCAGCCAGTGATGAGCACCACTGTGCGGTCCATGGGGAGAGGTGTGTGGGAGAGGCTCTGGCAGTGCTAAGCTCCAGTCTCTGGACTAGATATCACCTACTTCGCTCCGCCTCTGCCCTCAGAGGTGCCCACCCCTTGTTGTGTCTTCAGCACCACCTCAAGGCTGAACTCTCCAGAGGTCCCTGGCCTGCTCTCCCCACTCTGCTCTAGGTCACCGTAGAGATGAGGCCACTACTTGGAACACCCTTCTTTAGTTACTGGTCAGAGGTTGGGCGAAGCTTTGTAATCAGGAGGTGTGGGCTCCCACGTGGGCACTGAGTGTCCTGCACAGATCTTTCTTCGGGCATGTCTCTGTCCCACATGGACAATGATAGTTTCCAAAGTTTGTTGTTGAGGGTATGAAAGGAAATGCTTTGGGAAGGCATTCTCAGTTCAAAGGTCAGGGGTTAGTATTAAAAATGAGGAGACCAAGGCAAGGGGGCAGGGAGAACTGGGCTCACACCAGTGTCCATGCTATAACCCCGAGTCATCCCAGGCATTGTAGCAGTGACATTCAGACACAGGGGCCCAGGTGATTCACCAGTTTATTAAGTTGTACTAAACAGTACTTTGATCCCAAATATGGGGTGGTGGGGGGAGGGCAGCTCACTTCCCTCCAAATCTCCTACCCTTGATCCCACTGGCAGGTCTTGAGTTCCTTCACCAAGGCCTGGGGACCTCCAGTGACACTTGCCCAGCTCCAGACCCCAGGAACCTGCTCAGGCCTGGAGTTTGGGGAGAACATGGCCCAGGGGTGGTTAATCTGTCACAAGGTGCCAGCCACCCACCGGGGGTAATATTTAAGGAAGAGCTTCTTGGCCAGGTCCACAGTGTCACCTTGGGGTTGCGTAGGATACCTCTTTGTGCTGAGGACAAAGGTCTGTTCCAGTTGGAAGGCGTTCTTTTCAAACTGGTGCTGTTGGAAGGGGATGCCTTGGGCCAGGCTTTCAACCAGCATTTCCATGAACAGCTGCCAGCGGGGGGTGTAGTAGTCGGCCACCAATCCTGCCAGCTGCTTGTTGGCATAGTCTAGAACGTTGCCCTCTGGCCCCCAAAGGGTCACCTGGTAGCGGCTGTTCTGTTCATAGAAATGGGCCTCGGCCTCACTGACTGCTGCTGCCCGGGCCTCCTCCAGCCAGCTGCCCAGCAGGAAGTGGCCATCACTAGCCAGTATGTTGTCCAGTGAGGGCAGAAGCTCATAGGCCAGGATGCCTGCAGCCCTCAGCAGGGGAACCAGCTCCTTGTTCAGGTAGGCAGTCCTCACCTCCTCATAGTACAAGGTGACCAGCTCCTGGACCGCCTGGCGAGTGATGTCCACCAGGTCGTAGCGGAAGGATGGGTTGCTGGCCAGGGTGGGGGTGGCTGTTAGCAGCAGCCGCCAGGCCTCAAACACATCTGATTGGTTGTACCAAACAGTAGTAACCATCTTCAGGGATGGCCGCCTGACCAGTGGGCTATGATTGTGGCCCCTGCAGGCCTCGCCAGAGCAATTGTAGACACTCCTGAGAAGTAGCCTCCATGCTGCCTCTGCGCCCCCATGGGAGACTCCATACCGCCGGGCTGCAAAGCTGGTCACCCAGGCCCCCAGATCTGTAACTGGATCCTTTCGCCAGCCCAGCTCAGCCATGAGGGCATAGACCACTTCGTTCTGGCCAATGCCTTCAGGGGCCATGCCCGTGCCTAACATTGTGGAGTTGGGGAAGAGGCGGGCGGCAGTGGGGCCTTGGTTCACAGCCTCTAGGGCCCCAAACAGGCCGTGATTGCCCCCAAAGTTATGCAGCATGCACCAGATGAAGGGCTGGCCCTGGAAGGAGGCTGTGCGGTTGTACACGGGCTGGCTCTCAGCAAACAGGTCCAGAACCAGGAGGCGGCCACGGGGCACTGCCCTGAGCACAGCCTCCACCTGGGCAGGGCCCCAGAACTGAGGCTGGTGCTGGAAGAGCCAGCCTTGGAGGAGCCATATGGCGTCAGGGTCCACTGTGGTTGGGGTGGGGGGAATAGAGAAGAAGATGATGAGAAGAGAGAGGGTCAGGGGGACATTTACCCTCATTCTATAGAGAGGAAACAGAGGTCCAGAGAAGTTAAATGACTCTGTCACAGGACACTTCCTTCCCCTGGACTGCCAACCAGCCGGGCACTTCATCACACGCACCCTTCCCATCTCCTCCTCCTCCCCCACTGGGAGCTCTAGGATACTGTTATCAAGCTTTGTGGAAATGGGAATTACCCAGAGGGCTGGTTCACACACACATTCATGGGCTCCAGCCCTGGTCATTCTGACTCAGGAATGGGAAGGGAAAAGACGGAGGTTGTATTTGCAGACCTGACAGGCTCTGGGCTGAATCAGACTTGGAGTAGTGCTATTCAAGTAACTCTGAGCGAATTGGTTCCCTCTCTGGCTCACACACAGGCCTCCCCACCAAGACACTTCTGACCTGGCTCCTTTCTACCCCTCCCCTGTAAGTGGCAGGAAGAAGCACTGGGTTTACATTTGTGTACCAGGAAGGACACCTACCAGTTTTAGGTACATTCCCTATCCTCTGGCTGCTTTCCGTACCTCAGCTGGAGGTAGCAACCAAATAAAATACGGAGTGGGCAAAAGTAGGTTTACACTGTAACCAATGATACAATAATTAATAAATAAGTAATAATACAAGAACAAACTATTTCACGTACTCACAACTGTAGACCTACTTTTGCCCACCCCTGTATTTTCAATAGCCAGCACTTAATGACGCTTTACTCTGAGCCAGGCATCATTCTACTTATAAGAGAGCCCCATTTTATAGATGAAACTGAGGCACTGACTGGGAGGGAGGTAACTTTGCAAGTCACAGGCAGGAAGTGCCAGTGCCAGGGTATGAGCAGGTTGCCTGGTTCCAGAGCTCACCTCTCAACCAGGGTGATTAAATGAGATGACATGCGTGTACAAGTGCTTGGTAAACTGTAAAGTGCCATGTGTCACACTCAGGTGTTCCTATTCCCAGTCCCTTCTCCCAGCCCTACCTCCCTGAGGGTCCAGGGCTCCCCTTCCCCACCTCCCCCTGGCAGCAAACCTGTAATCATGGCCTGGTAGACGGCGGCAGTGGCTGCGGCGAGGTAGGAGGGCTCTGAGGATGGGGGCTGCATCTCATTGAAAGTGTCGGCCCCATAGATGTGATCTGTGCCAAACTCTTTGGTCAGCTCCCGCAGGAAGAGGCTCCCCACAATGGGGAACAGGGGGTCTTCTGGAGCCAGAAGGAAGGAGCAGGAGTAGGAGCAGTTGAAGTGTCCCCAACTGCCCATCTGGGTGACATTGACCTGAGGGAACACCCTAGTTGGGGGTGGGAACAGTCCAGACATTTAATGCAGGCTGACACAGTATTCACTGCCAGCCTCATTCAGTTATCTGCAACTCCCGGAACTCATCCTGGTGTCTCATGCCTCCATGCCTTTACACATACTGTGCTCCATGCCTGGAGTCCTTTCCTCCCCCCTCTGCTCACCCAGCTCATTACTCCTTGATATCTTTTACGTTTTACCTAATCTGGAAAGCTTTTGCTGTCTCGCCCCTCCCACTGGCTGAAACAAGCAACACTCATTTTTCAAGGTCTGGCCCAGTACTGCCTCTGCTCTGAGCCCTTGCGGCTCCTCTTCCCCAGGCAGAAGTGACCTTGACAGAGAAGTGGGCCCTATCACTGTATTGCATCCCCTGACAACCTATCTCACTCCAGGGACAGGAACTCAGTGCACCTTTGTCGCTGCCTCCCCAAGGCCCAGCACAGAGCCTGGTCTGGTAGTTCCAGAGAGTCTGACAAACATTCACTGAATGTATGCATGAGGCTCCTGCCACTCAGTGGGAGAGATGAAGGCCAGCATAATGCACGTAGTACTGTGAGAGTGGAGGAAACCAGGTGCTCATGGGAATGAAGGAGGTGGTGACCAATGCTGGGGGCCCCAGCAAGGCTTCCTGAAGGAGGGGAGGTCTCGGTTGGGCCTTGAAGATTTTTCCCAGCCACAGGAGAGGATGGGTGGGTAGCACAGAGGAGCAAAGGAGCAGGAAGGACAGAGACCAGTGCACCCCTACTACTCCTCATAAGAGCTGCCTTTTTCTAAGTCTCTGTGCCAAGCCATGTATATTTGACAAGTGAGGCCACTGAGGCGCAGAGTAGTCATATAATCCATCCAAGGTCACATGGCTAGTGGATAGCAGAGCCTGGAATCAAGCCAGGGCCTACATCTAGAGCTTCAGTTTTTCTTTAAATCATATCTTGCAGGGGAAAATAAGTTCTGTCTCTGAGCTGAGTGGGAGGTGAGGGCACAGAGGAGGGAGGCTCACCTGGTTATAGCCTTGGGGACATGCCCTGCGAATGCAGGTAACACAGGGATCATGCCGAAGGAGCGCATCCGGTCCAGGATCCGATGCTGGGAAGAATGGGAGGGGAAATGGTGAGCATGGCCCGAGATGGGAGGCCCTTACTCCCCCAGGGCACACAGAGTCCCCAGGATCCAGTTAGGAGCCTTGAGTCTGGCCAAATACCACCCTCCCTTGGCCTGTGGCTGTCCAGGACCAATTCTATCCCCTCTCTTCCCCATTATTTTACCTGCAGGTAAAGCTGCTTGAGATGCCAGGAGTGGGGCAGGGGGCCACCCCAGGTGTGCAGGTTGCCCATGCGCCCCCAGGCCAGGAAGGCAGGACCGGTGAAGTACTCATCAATCTCTGACTGGGTCAGTCCCAAGGCCAGGTACACCTGAGAAGGAAGGCAATCCCCACACACATAAATACTTCATCTCCTTTCATTGATTCATTGAACATTCACTCATCTTTTCTCTATGGGGTGCCCTACAGTTACTAAGACAAAATGCAATCTCTGCCTGCAAGGAGCCCACAGTCCAGCAGAAATAGATCTGTGAACAGGTAAGCTTACTAGTGTCACCCTTGTCACACAGGTGAGGTGAGGCACAAAGGGGCTCTCCCCAAAACAAGGAAGGGGTCTTAGACGTCTTCATGGAGCAAGGCTGGCTAGAGTGATGGGTGAGGACAGCCCTGTGGGAAGCTTAAGCAGCCCCAAGGATGGAAGCTCCCAAGCCCGGCAATGGGGCACTCCTGAGTGTGTTAGTGGAAGGTCTTGACCAGATAGAGGAACTTGAAAGGCCAGGAGTCCTGTTCAGAGGCTCTCGTGGAAATCCAGGGGGAGGGCATGAGAGCCTGAACTAGGACCATGACTAAGGATGGAAAGGATAAGGCAGATCAAGGACTGCTAATGACACAGAATCTATAGAAGCAGCTGACTGGACTTCTTAAAGGGTTTACAGTGGGGTGCTGGGAAGCACTCCTTCCTGCTTGTCTCAGCAGTGGAAGCTGTTTCCAGAGGGCTAGAGCCATCATGCACACTACAAACACTTCTGGAGCCCTTATTCTCTGTGTGGGGTGGCCCGTGTGGTGCACACATACCCGCTGCCAGATGGCCTCCTGGCCGCTCCAGGCCAGCGCCAGGTTGATGCCATTCAGTGCCATCCAGTCAATCTCCTGTTCCCAGCGGGCCCAGTCCCACCACACAAAGGAGTAGCTTTGCGTGCACACATTCTGGTAATAGCGGTACCTGTAGGCAGGAACATGAGCTGGGGCGTGTCCCTCAGTGCAAAACAGATGTCCCTCACCCCTGACATCCATCATCCTGAAATAGCACAGAGGGCGGCCTGACCCCAGACCTGGCCCAGAGGTGAGGGGTTCCAACGTGGCCCCTCTACTGCTTTGCTTGGGGATCTACCCCCAGTAGAGCTAAGACTCAGGACCTGAGCTTCCGAGGCGCCCGCTGCCTGCTCCCAGCACTCCACCAGGGCCCTCTAGCCCTGCAGAGCAGACTCTTTTTTTAAATCCTCACCCGAGGATATTTTTTTCCATTGATTTTTTTAGAGAGTGGAGGGAAGGGACGAGGTGGGGATGGGGGGGGGAGACATCGATATGAGGGAGACCCATGGATTGGCTGTCTGGCCCACTGCCCCCCACCACCGTGGGGGTCAAGGCTGCAACCCAGGTACCTGCCCTTGACCAGAACTGAACAAGCGACCCTTCAGTCCAGGGCCTACGCTCTAACCAGTGTGCCACCCTGCCAAGGCAGAACTTAGACTTTCAGTCTTTTCAGTCGTGCATCAATGTCTGGATATACAGCTAACCTCCAGATAACCCTCTGATTACCCCTGAGGGACTAAGGAAAAAATGGTCATATTCAGCCCACAGGATAACCATCTGGAACCAATCCAGAGGTTAAGAATGCAAGACGATTCTTTTCAAGAATGTACCTTTTATGTATAGGGCCATACCACCTGGAACGCTTCCAATCTTATCTGACTTCGCAAGAATGCACCTTTTTACTATAAGAACTCTTAGCTTTTTTCTTCTTGGGAACACTCTGGGTATTGCCTACTTGTGTTTCTGGTTTAGAAACCCTAAAACTCTTGAATAATTAAATCTGCATCATGTATTTCCAGCCCAATCCTCTAGATTCTTTCTGAGTTACTTGGGCAAGGCAGAGCTAGGATCTGAAGCCAGAGTGGTGCGACCCTAAGGCCAGCGCTTCCTACCAGCCTGGCGCAGCGGAGGGGCGGGGACCTCAGCCAGGTGTGAGCCGGGCCGGGCGGCGGGAGGCAGCTGCAGGGGAGCCGACGGGCGCGTCCCGCCGGTACCTGTTGGGCGTGGCCTCGGTCAGCTCCTCCGGCACAGCGGGCAGCGGCCGCGGCAGGTGCAGCTGAGAGCCCGACCAGGCCACGTGGCAGCCGCAGAAGTCGCGCAGGTAGCGGTGCAGGCCCGCGGCAGCGGCCACGCCCGTGGAGCCGACCACCCGCACTTGCGCCCCGGCGCCGCCGCCGCTCAGGCGGTAGGTGTCCAGGCCGGACTCGGCCGCCAGGGCGCGCTCCACCGACACCGAGAAGGCGGCCGCTGGCCCGGGCCCCAGCAGCCGGGCCAGCAGCGCCCGCACGGCCTCCGCCTCCCGGGCCTCATCCCTGGACGAGGCTCCCGCCATGGCCAGGAGCAGGAACCCCAGAGCCGCGGACGCCGCCGCCGCCTCCATGGTCCAATGGTCTCAACTTGGCGGCGGCCGCGCGGGGAACCAATTCGGGACTCGGGCCTAAGGGGCGGGGCGGCCCGGGCCCAATCAGCTGCGGGCCTTGGGTCACGTGGACCCGAAGAGAAAGCGCCCGCGGGCCGCTGAGAGACCGGCTTCCGGGTCCCACAGAGCCGCCCGAGGGTGTCTTCTGACTGCGCGTGGGGCGCGGGCGCGTGACTCCGGGAACCTCAGAAGCCTGGAGCCGGAAGCGGCGCGCTTCCCTTCACCAGCGTCCTCAGATTCCGCGCGCGTTCGCACACGAGTCACTTTCCTTCCATTCACCCAACCATCCAATAAATGCTGGGAGTTTATTTTGTACCAGGACTGCCGCCCCTCTCCGGGGGAGACCTAGAAACCATGTACTTGTGGGAAGATTCGCATGATCGTTGTGATGCTGTGAAGAAATACGAGGGCATCCAGCCTAAGGCTTCCAAAGGAAGTGACATTTAATCCGAATTAAATTGGGATTGACTAGGAGAAGAGACAGGGGAAGTACCCAAGGTAGAGAAAATGTCTGTATGAGGACCCCTGAAGGACAAAGAAAGCGCTGGGCAGATTTGAGGAACTGAAAGATCATGCACGGAGTTGGAGGGGCCATGGGCCATGGAGCCTGGGCTGGCCGTGGGGCAGGGCCTGGTGGACATGTTAAGGTCTCTCCTTGGATCCTTAAGGGGTAGCAGCAGCAGCAGCAGCCGCAGCAGCCCAAGATAGGAGTTATTTTCATTTTATATAATGAGGAACTGGGGGCCAGAGAAAGGAAATGACTCAGACAAGACCAATACTAGTAGGAGAGCAGGCCTGGGACTGCAGCTGGAACTCCCAACTCCAAGACCAGCGTTCTTGCCACTATTCCCCAAGTGCTGCAACTTTTCAGGCTGCCTCTCTGGGCGGGGAGGGCTTGAGTGGGGCTTTGTGGTGGGCCCTTTAGGAAACCTGTTTCCTAACAGGATTCTGAGTTCTTTTGGAGGCAGGTGTCGATCTCTCCAGATTGTCATACCTGAGGGAAGCTGCTTAGAGACAGGAAAGAGATCCCAGGAGGACTGCCAATCCACGGAATTTGGAGTCGTTACTGAAAAAGAACATGGGAGTCCACTGAGCTTGGCCCGCTCCCCTGCTCCCTGCCCCCAGCTGCAGACACAGCTGCAGGACCCCTGCCTTGCTCCTGGCTCAGTGAGCAGCTCTGTCAGGAGGTGCAGCCCCTGCTGTCACTCAGTTCCTAGAATCAAAAGATTCTCAGCCTTCCCCAAGGAGGGCTCCAAGACCAGCCCAGAGAGATGTGCCCTCATGGGGCTATAGTCTGTAGCACCTCCCCCCAGGCCTTTCTCCACTCCCCACCAGCACCCCTCACCCCCCACCCCATTTTCCCTCCAAACACCCCTTTCTCTGGGTGAAACTTATCAGCTTCTCTTCCTGCCTGGACCTGTTTTACTGGGATTTCTGAATCCTAGGGAACACATGGGTGAGGGAATTGGGGCTCTCTGTGCAGTCTGGATTCACCCAGAGTGGTAGTGGGTTGCTGGCAGGGGCAGTAGGTTGGGGACACCATCCAGGGAGTTGGTAGCACATTTAAAGCCTGAGCTCAAAGATGCCGGGCAGGAGCTTCAGGGATGACTCCATGCATGTCACACTCTTTTCTTACTTCCCCATCAGGCTGGGAGCTCTTTGAAGACAGTAGGAGGCTGGTTGAAGAAATTCAGGTATGAAATATTAAGCATTTACTAAAATATGAGGAAGATGTGCTGTTAATGATCTAGAATGTTCTGAAAATGGTCAAACCACTTGGGTACAGTACACTCCCATTTGTGTGCGTATTTTTTTTTATTTTTTAAAAAAATATATATTGATTTCAGAGAGAGGAGAGGAGAGGGAGCGAGAGAGACAGAAACATCAATGATGAGAGAGTCATTGATCGGCCACAGCCCGCAAACCGGGCATGTGCCCCAACCAGGAACCGAACCCCGATCGCCTGGATCCTAGGTCGATGCTCAACCACTGAGCCATGCCCAGCCAGGCTGTGTGCGTATTTTTAAAGGCTATGGAAACAGTAGTTGCCTCCCATGGGGTACTGGGATGCTGGGGGTGGGAGGACTTTACTTTTCAATGAATGTGTGTGAAACAAGTAGTCCGGGCTCTCCGCTCTCCATCTCATCGTGTCCTCTTTTGTTCCTGGCCCCTCTGCCTATGTACCCCAGAATACTGTACAGCCAACCCAGTTGCCTGCATGTCGCAGCCCAGCTAGGATCACACTCACCTTGCCAGTGAGGAGGAATGAGTCTTTCCCTGTCTGGCCACCAGGGAGCAGCCGATGCCTAGGACATGCCTTGGGTAGGCCGGGGAGCTGGGAAGGCAGCCAGGTCACTGGGACCTGAGGGGAGCTCCAATGCTCCTTCGCCCCAGGGCTCCTGGGGCAGAAAGAGGCACAGTCCCACCCAGGACCCCAATGAACAAGACAGAGAGTGGGTTCTGAAGGTGGTGATGGAATTGTCCTGTTTTTATGACACCGAGCAGGCCCCAAACCACAGTTCCCATGCTGGTTCTAGGACCGTAAGATGAGAGGCATTCATGGGACAGGGGCATAGACTCAGCAGATGCCTGGGGTCCAGGGGTTCCACAAGAAGGGGATCTCCCACTTTGATCCTGTCCCCAGACGCATCCAGCAGCCAGTTCTAGGCAACTACCCATCTGTTTTCTGTCTCTCTAGATTTTCCCATTTTAGACATTTCACATAAATGCAATCATATAATGTGGTTGTGTCCAGCTTTGTAGCATAATGTTTCTGAGGTCTATTCATGTTGGAGCAAGTATCAGTGCTTTATCCATTTTTATTGCAGAATGACACCCATTATATGGATAGACCGCCTTTTGTTATCCAACCGATGGACACTTGGGCTGTTTCCATTTGGGGGCTATTATGAATGATGCTGCTATGAACACTCGCACCAGTCTGTGTGCACGTCTTTTCATTGTTTTTGAGTCAATACCCAGAAGCCCAATTGCTGGGTGTTCTCTTAGTTCGGTTTAACATTTTGAGGAACTGCCATCTGCTTTCCAAAGCAGTTGCACCATTTTACATTCCTCTCAGCAGTGACTAGGAGTTCCAGTTATTCCACATCCTTGATGACACTTGTAATTAACTTTTTTATTGTAACCATTTTAGTGGTTGTGATGTGGCATCTCCTCGTGGTTTCAATTTGCATTTCCCTAATGACTAATTATGTTGAGCACTTTTTCATGGTCTTATTGGCCATTCAACCTGGGGATAGGGTCAACTGTATGATTTGTAAATATTGTCTCCCAGTGTTAACATTTTGATTTTTGTCCTTTGAAGCAAAATATTTTTAAATTTTGCTAAAGCCCAGCTTATCTTCATTGCTTGTTTTTTGTGTTTTTTTTTTGTATCGTATCTAAAAATCATTGCTTAACCCAAGGCCAGCATGAAGACTTGTGATTTCCTCTTATGAGTTTTAGTTTTAACTCTTAACTCTTACATTTAGGTCCATGATTCATTTTGAGTTAACTTTTTTATATAGAGTGGGGTTGTGGTCCAAATTTTTTTTTTTACATGTGGATACTCAGTTTACTAATGCCATTTGTTGGAAAGACTGTTCTTTCCCCATTGAATTATCTTGGTCCCTTTGGGGAAAATCAATTGACCATAAATGTTAGGGTTTATTTCTGGACTCTCAATTTCAATTCTATTCCACTGATTCCAAAAATCTACTTTATTTATTTATAAAATTTTATTTATTGATTTAAGAGGGAGAGAGAGAAACATTGATTTGTTGTTCTACTTATTTATGCATTCACTGGTTGATTCTTGTATGTGCCCTGATCTGGAATCGAACCTGAAACTTTGGCATATTGGGGCAACGCTGTAATTAAAATATCTATTTTAATTAGGCCTCCCTTTTTGAGTCAATAACAGAGCAGAGGCTAAAAGAGCTCATTTACCTAAATTTCCACTCTGGACTTTCGGAGGAGCCAGGTGGGGGTGCTGCCCCTAAGGCCTATTCCAGGCAGCTGGCCTGTGAGGGAGGAGAGGGTTTGAGGCTGGGGGGGACAGGAACATGAAATGAACAGGGTTTTCCTGCCCCTCCTGGAGCTGCAGTTGTCCACCTGCTGCTCGCATTCCTGCCCAGCCCCTGCCCTGGAGGCCCTAAGAGGGAGGGATGGAGAGGGAGGGCACTGGGAAAGAATGTGGATGCCTTACATGGCAGCGAGGAGGGAGAAGGCGCCCTCCCTGCCCACCCCGCCTGCCAGGACAGTCTGCAAGCTCTTCGGCCACCTGCCTACCTCAGCACCTCACATTCTCCAGCTGCCCTAAGAAACTACATGCTGAGCCTCCACTTACACCAAGGCCAAGGACATCAGGGCTCAAAATAGCCAGGCTTCTGAACCCTGAAGAACACAATTGGAAAAGAGGGAGAGGGTAGGCAGATGCCCAGACCCCCATGAACCTCTGCTTTTTGGGTGTGTAGTGTATGAAGGGGAGATGAAGCTGGGTCCCTAAGTCCCCTCCCCACCATGGGTGGTGTCTGCAAAGCAGACTTGGCTCATGGAAGGGGGAAGGCGCCTGTGAAACTTGAGATAAGGAGAGAATTTCACAAACTAACTGCCTGGTCAGGGTCACAGTAGCTGTGGCCTTTGATCAGAGAGAAGCAGAAATGCTGGAGGAGGGAGGGGGAGACTGTGCGAAGCAGGGGCTGTGGGTACAGAGACAGGCAGCCTCCCTCTGTAGAGTCAAACACACTTTATTCAGCACAGGAATGTCTGAACAGAAGGGCCTTGGGAAGGGTTCCTGACAAAGAACTCTACTTCAAGCCCCGCTGTAAACAGAACAAAGATCATCATGTAAACCATGGGGACCACTGGGGGGGGGGGGGGGGCTCTGCACAAGGTCTGGGTCAGGTCACACTGCCCAGCACATGGTGAGGCTGGGGCAACTGGGACGGATGGCCCACACCCAGGGCCAGACCAGCCTGGGAGAGCTGAGTGAGCAGCTCTAAGAAGCTCACTCAGGAAAGCCAGGTTGGGAAGAGGGCAGGGGCCTGGACAATTCAGGGGATTATCTCGGCCACTGAAAGTGACTGGATCAATTTAGCTGAAGCAGCCAGGGCTGCTGCGTCAACACATGCTTAAAAGACCCTAAGATCCACAGCTGGTGTGGGGGTGACAGGGGAGCCGGCCCCTTGGGGGTGCTCATCAGCAGCTCACAGGGCAGGGCTGTACAGCCCTCACAACCACATGTCCGGCAGCCCTGCCAGTTGCCTCCAGTCAGCAAACTGTAAATCAAAGTGACCCTCCCTGCCCAGGATCTCACTCCCCAACTTGGGCTCACTGTGGAAGTGGGAAGGGGCACTAGGGGCAGAGCAAGGCTGGACTGCTAGCGAACCAGCCTTGATGACTACTGTCTTTCACTCAAGATTCATGATTTGGGGGTGGGGAAGGGTCTCAGGGTCTGCACCAGTGGCAATTGAAGAGCATCAATTTAAACCCTCTGCCCAGAAGATGTGTTTGGTGGCAGGGCCCTCAGTGGCCTGAGAAGCAGCAAGCCAGGACCTCTGTTTTGGGTCACTTTCAGCTGTGCTATCATGCAGGGTGCAAATGGGTGAGGGAAAGAATGGTATTCTGGGAGGGAGGAAAAGAGGTATGAGTATAGAGTGGAAGTTAGGAAGGTGGTGTTGAGTATCCTGGGACCCTTGGGGGTGACAGGGAGAAGCCACGCAGGAAGGCACAGCAGGGTCCAGCTCAATTCCTGATTAACAAATGCTTTGAAGCTGGAGGTGGGAGGCAGAGGACAGAAATACCATCTTCCTGGAACCGCTCTTGCTAACCCAAGGGTAGGGTGTTAAAGAGCATCCCTCCCCCACCAGTATCTAGCATGGCAGGGAGATTCTAGAAGCTCAGAATCTGGGTGTGGATGGTAAAGACGCTCTTTGACGCTCTTTCCCTGGGCTTTGGGCTCATATGTAAATGCACACAGTCACCACCAGGCGACAGAGAGGAGCTGCCTGTGGCTGGAAGGAGACGGGGAAGGCAAGGCTGGTGCCCAGTGGTGTGAGTCCAGAGCCCAGCTTCTCAAGAAAATCACTACACTACAACACACACAGCTGAGGTGGCAGGGGACCCAAGGGAGGGCCAGATCTATCTAAATGACTCATAAGTGGCTGGGGGAGGGTGGCAAGGAGGACACAAATGCCCCCAAATCCAGGAACCACAACCAACACGAGAGAGGAGCACAGCTAATCACCACGGAGTGGGTAGGGGAGGGCAGTGGGCACAGGGCCCCTGGAGGCTCACTCGTCAAACCTCCCTTCCAGAATCTGCTCGAAGGAGAAGGGTAGGAACTTGAAACCGGTCCCGCTGTAGAATTTATTCTGGAACTCGACCCTGGGGAAAGGGAAGAGGGGAGTCATCATCCCACAGAAACCATTTGGGATTTCACAGTGGGGCCAGAAAGATGCCCAACCCTAGGCTCCCCAAAGCCTTCCTTCCCTAGATGAGCTTGGGAGAGCAGCTCTGCCTCCTGCCGCCTCTGCCAGCCCACTAAACCCAGACCTCGGCCAACTTCTCCCAGTGCACACAGCTCCGCCTCGGAAGCCCAGGCCTGCCCTCAGCAAGAGCAGTGCAGCAATGCACTGGCGTGTCCTCAGTTCCTGCTCTGACCTGCTCAGCACAGGCCCATGTGCAAAAGTTCAGCAGGCGTGAGTTTCTAACAGCAAAGAAGGAGAGGACCCCAAACTCCGTGGCCTGGTGGGCTCAGGGTAGACCTCCCAGGGAAGCCTCAGGGAAGCCCCTGGGGGGCTGTGACCTCAGCTCCAGCAACCCTGCAAGCACTGCTGTTTTCTTGCTTATTTGTCCCCTTGAAGGGAGGTTTCTGAGTGAACATTGGAGACTTTCAATTTAGGGGAGGAAATTCCCAGGAAAGGGGGGAAGTCAGGAGGGGAAGTCTCCTCAAAGCCATGGCAAAAATATGCTCCAACTACAAAAACATCTGAGAAAGAATTCTTCTCTTGGGGACTGAAAGGAAAAACAGAGCTTCAACTCCCTTCCCAGGCAGCTCAGCGTCTATCCCTGCTGCTCTCCCTGGGGCCTCTCAAACTCCAGGGGAAGAGAGCGCTCCTGTGAGCACTGGGCTGTGCTTCCCCTGAAAACTCGCCCTGGATGGCTGCCCAGCAACCAAATCAGCACCAAATAAGGGCAGAAAAATGCATGATTCAGATGATAGAAAAGCCAAGGAGAGCTGCCCTGAGGAATAGTTTCCACTGGGGCTGTGTGACCCTGGGGGCACCAGAACCCCTGTAAGAACAGGAGGGGCCGGCAGGCTGCAGGCAACAGTTTACACACTGGGCTTCCTCCCTCTCCAAACCGGAGGGGAGCAATTAGCGGAAAGTGTGGGAGTGGCCTGCCCTCCCTCCCCAGCCCCTTTGTGGGCATCAGGAGGACTGTCTGCAGGAGGCGCTGAGAGGCCCTCAGAGGCCCCTTCAGCCTTGGGGTGCTGGCTGGGGACACTGACTGCAGAGCTGTCAGCTCCACCCCTGGGGAGAACAGGTGAATAATTTTCTGTGCCATTGGAACAGGTGGCCTTCTCTCCTAGCTCCACATTCCAGGGCCTGGGCCAAGGTCCCCAAGCATCCCAGACTGGAGAATTCCCACGCGCTCCTGGGCTGAGCCCCCAGGGAAAACGGATCCAGCAGGGAGAGTTTCAAACTAAAGTCAGTCACAGGATTCCCAGCAAGAGCAATTCAAACCAGGAACTGGATGTGCCCCCACGCCCCAATACTCCTACTAAGTGCCCTGCCAGTTCCAGCTACTGGGAACTTGGGGAAGGTGGTGGTGATGGGGCTAGGTCCCTGTTTGTTGCCCACTGCTGTCAGGTCTGAATTCTTCATGTTGGGTAGGCTGTTCTGCATATGGCAAGGGATTTCTGAACAACTGAAAAGAGACTGACTCATCCCATTTTCATTTAACAATATGTAGCAAGATAGTGGGCAATTCACCTTCAGGTCCATGAGGTATCGGGAATTCTGACCTCCTGGCTGGCTAATTGTACAAACAATTCTAATTCCAAATTGGGCGAATGGAGACGTTTTTAGATGCCTGTGAGGTCACCACCCTTCTCTTGCCATCCCTCTGCGTGACTTAGGGTGGCCACCACCAGGGACATCTTGGGCATCTCTAGGTCAGCCCGACTTCACCCTCCTTCTCAGCGGTGCTCACCCAACCTGGCACAGAGCTGGAAAGTGATTTCCCTGTTGTCCTCCCCTCCCTCTTCTCCCTGCAAACCAGGGAAATGTGTGCTTCCTGAGAAAGTACAAACACAAAGTTCTCTGTGTAAGGGTGCAACGGGGCCCCAGGGGCCGCCCTGTGAGTTTTCCTTCCTTAGGGGCTCTGCTCAGGGAGCCTCTAGGCCCTGCCATGCTCCAAGCCACTATGACGCACCTCAGAATCCCACAGTAGTGAGGACAGCCCCAGGCACTAGAATGAGTTTCTCTATCACCCCTTCCAGCTCCAACACCTGGCAAAGGCCACCCAGTGACCCAGAGGATAAATGGGAGTCCCCAGAGAGACTGCTCCTGCTATGTAACAGGAAACCTGTTTCCTTGAGTAAGTGGAGGGGGAAGAGTTCCGGGGCCTCTTCCCTTTCCTGGCAGGGGTATGACTGAGGGGAGGCAGTTTTAGAAAGATGATTCTAGGCCCAGCTGCTTCTTTGGCCCTTTCTGTTCCCCTCTGAGCAGTTCAGGGCCTGGAGCACATGTCTGTCTGGTGGCCCAAGTGTCCGGACGATGATGTCAGCCTGAGGTTACATTTCAGGTTCTTACTTCTGGGGCAGCCAGCCATTCACTCAACAATCCCATGGAGTCCTGCTGTGGCACCACTGCATCCCTTACAACAAATTGGTCCCAGTCTTGTCCTTTTAGCCACCAACCAATCTGTGGGTGTGCAATGGTGCACGTCTATACAAATGTGTAGTCTGCGAGATAAGAAGGCAGACCATGGGCAACAATCTTTCTGCTAAAACCAATTTGGTGTCCACAGTTATAACTACAGATCCTATCCCTGCCTTTGCCTTTCCTGAGGAAGAGAAGACATCTAATTAGGGTGGCAGGAAAGTCCACTGACTCTACATGGTTGGGAGAAAAGAGAGGGACAGAGAACTCAGAAGGATGCAGAACTAGCACATTAATCTGCTCATTGTTATTTTCAAATGTCACCCACCTCCTTCTGACCCTACATGGATCTCAGACTAGTGGTTTATATTTGTTATCAAATCATGTTTTTCTTCTCGAGCCCACAGAAGAGACTTGGAACAGGTATAATGGGTCAGCCCTTGCGTCAGAATCAGGTTACCCCAGGTGAATACCAGGGGCAAAGTGACAGGTGTGGGACATCCAGGCTGGACACCAGGAAACACAGTGACACTGTCCCTGCCGCCAGTCTCAGCAGGGCAAGCTGCCCCACCCCTCCCCAGTGCCACAACTAGGAACTCCTCTCCCCCAGGACTGAGGCCCAGGCATCCCTGAAGCACATCCACATTTGGCCAGGAGGGGGTGCACTAGTGCCAGTTTCATTCCCTCCTTTCCCATGGTGGGGATGAGCCCCACAAGCCTCCTCTATGATGGGATTGGAAAGTTGCTGCACAGTTTTCACTGTTTTTTCTCTTCTACCCAATACTTCCACTACCAAACCCCACAAATGCAACGTGGTGGACGAGCCTATTCCTTGCAAACTACATCGGAGAGGCATTCAGATGGTACATGTACCCTCCCACCTAGTGGCCTCCCCTCTCTCTAAACAGACTAAAAGCAGTTTCTTTACAAGTCACCACAGCCAGGTGCCTTCACCACAGGGCACCCCACTTTTAAGCAGGGCAGCCGTGACCTGCACCTGAACAACAGCTTACATGTGCCAGGGCACCGTGAGAGTCACTGGTATGTACATTATTTCATGTTCAGTCGTGGTGGCCTTGGCACGGGAATATTATCCTCTCTTCACATGAAAGTGAGGTTCAGAGAGGTAAGTGTTTCCCTCAGGGTTGGCCAGCTGCTGTGGGCAGAGCTGGAGTTTAAACCACGTAGGCCTGATTCTGAAACCTGCTCTCTTGTCATGTGTCACTTCCTTGGTGAGCCTGAGGAAGAAGTATCCTCTGTGACAAAACATGGCCTCGCAAACTGGAGGCTCACTCTGCAGGTTGGGCCCAAGTCCAGGCGACCTTCCTCACATTGTGGTGCGCCTGCTCACTGTACTAACAGCTCTCGTCACCCACCTCAACGGCTCCCCATCCCGCCCAGGAAGGAGGCTACAGGCTCCCCACTTGGGAATCAAGGTGGGCTGGTAACTGTTCCCTCAAGCCCAGGGCTCAGGAGACAGAAAAGTTACCAGGAAAGGAAGGAAGCCAAGAGCGCAAGAAAAAGTGAGTCACCACAGGCTGGCTACACAGACGCTCCCTCACACCGGAGAGGCTGAGGAAGTGTGCTGGGCAGAGAGGACGCTGATAAGCTAAGAACAGGAGCGGCCAGCAGTCTGAATCATGCGGAGCTCCTGCCTCCTGGCTCCACAGTAAACAACAGCTGGGCAGGGAGGAGGGCGGCAAGGAGGAAAGCCTTGTGCACTCTCAGTTGTGTACGTGTACTGAGCAACGTGTACTGAAGTGCACTGATGCAGCAGGGCAGACTCCTCCAAAGGAGCTTCTGAGGGGAGACTAAGTCCCAGCCCTCTCCCCTTACATGCCTCACTTCTCTGTAATTCAGAACAACAAACAGTGGCAACATTGAGGAGGCTCAGCTATAACAAAGCCAGAAGGAATATCAAAGATAAGGGGGTTGGGAAGAGAAGAAGTTTGGGGTTCAGATTCTGGATTTTCTTCAGGTTTGGATTAGTGATGCAAAGAGACACTCCAAGCCCTCTTCTGACCTTGAGATCATTAACACCACAGGTCATCTCATATAGGGGTTCCTAAGGTCGGGTCAGCAAATTTGCGACCCCCTCAACTGGTAAAACTCTGTGTGCACACACCACACTGGGGGGGTACTTTGGAGAGAGGGAACAGAGCTTCCAGAGCCCCTGGGGTTTGAGACTCAGAAAACGGAAAATCACAACATAAAGGAAGAAGGGGGACTTGAAGGGGCAGGTAGCCAGATATGCACATTCGGAAAATACACTACAAGAAATCCCCACCAAACTATTCATTGTTGACCTGAAATGCAAATTTAACTGGGTGTCCTGTAATTTTATTTGCTGAATCTGGCAACCCTACTTTGAGGTCATGGAGTCACAGCCCAGCCCAGACTCCAGCTATCTCTCTCACTCCCTAGGCTGAGCTCCCTCCCCATGCGGGGCCATTAAACCACAAACTACATCAAAGAAAACAAACAAATCCTGAACCTGCCCTTCTGAAGCTGCTTTGGTACACTGAGATACATCCTAGGGAAGCAGGAATCCCCCCACCACATGGAGCTGCCAGGGTCCTCCTCAAAGACGCTGGCACAATGACAGAACAAGGGGATAAAACTGGGGAACACTGTGCTCTAGCACTTTCCTGGGCTTAGAATCTATTTCAGAGCTGCTTTCATTGCTCTGAAGACAGGAGAAAGTGCTATGCCAGAGCCAAAAACCACAAACAAACAAACAAACAAACCCTCAGCAGGTCTTTTAAGCTATCATCAAGAGCATGGAAGAATGCTAGAGAGGCAGGGAGAGGACTCTGACAACCCCCACCTGCGAATTCTCCCCGAAGGCTATGAAAATTGAGCTGTGTTATCTGTGAGCATTTCCGGAAGCTCACTCCTAAGATAGGTCCTTGGGTGTAGTGATGTGAAAGCAGACACTTCCTAGTGTCACTGGATTCTGTATGGGAGGAGCAAAGCTGCCCTCAGTGCAGCTAAGGACACATATCCCCCCCCCCCCCCCCCCCCCCCCCCCCCCCCCCCCCCCGCCTCTCCCCTCACCAGTGTAACCGCAGTGCGTGGAGGAAGGCCGAAAGGCCCTCCATGATCAGGAGGATGGTCACAGTCAGGGTGGCAAAGGCGGTGAAGATGAAGAACAGAGCCAGACTTCCTGCCAAGCTCTTCGTACGTAGGCCAATGTGGATCACCATGGTCCAAAGCACCTCAGACAGCTCTGGGGACCGGGGAGAGACATGACATGTGGTTCATTTTGGTGAGAAGCACTGTGGGCCTGGCATTTTGCTCTACCACCACTCACCTGGAGTGTTCCTTGCACTCTGGCTTCCCATGACCTTAGTGGGACCACTGTGAATCGCTAACCTGGCAAAAGTGCTGAGTCTCCCATCTGGATATCATTCTCTCTGGACTTAGGAGTCTGAATAATCCCAGAACCTTTATGTAATTTCCACTCTCTTTAAGCCCCCCACCTGAGAGAGTGCCCAGAGCAGGGGAAAGCCATAGTTTTCAATCTGAGAGAAATATACTCACGTGCATGGGCGAGGCTGAGGGCCCAGAGCCGCAGGTACGAGGCGGTGTTGGAGATGCAGCCCAGGCAGTACTCGATGGTATGGATGGCCTGGTGGACCATGGTGTCTCCAAAGTTAAACTGCGGTGGGAAGAAACCAGAGAGAAGATGTAAGGCTGGGAGGGGAATGTGTAGAAGTCTGGGCTGTGGCCACATGGCACTTTGGGCTCCATGAGCCAGGAGCCCCCAGTTTTGTACTCCAGTGATGATTTCAGCTACACCATCCCTAGAAATCCTGCCAGGCTTAGTCCCCAACTGGGACACCCCCATTCCCCTCAATTCACTACATTTGAATGAACTATGTCTTTATGAGAGTCTCAACACATTTGTTTTTCTCTCCCTGCTAGGCTGTGAGCTTAAGTGGAGTGTATGCGAAGTTGAGGGTGCTCGAAGAGAACAGCTACCTGGACTTTAATGACCTGCTCTAGCCAACTCCCACCTTCTGGTGTGTGGAGTCCCCAGTTTGGAAGCACCTGCTGTGAATAAGCCAGGAGAGCAGGAAGCCCCCACGGCCAGCTGTCAGGCCCTAACCCTCTACAGTCACTTTACTTAATTAGTTTAACAAACCCTAGCAAGCAAGATAACCAACCTCCTTTTTTTTGTGTGACTTCTGAAAAGATGACACAGACATTTGGAAAAAGTTTTACCAGTTCCTAGTTAGACAGTTAAGACCAGACAGAATATCTATTGGTTTTTGTTTCTGTTTTCCTCACACTCCCTTTCTCCCAGTTTTCCTTTCAACATCAAAAATTATTTCCAGCCTGGCCGGGCGTGGCTCAGCGGTTGAGCATCGACCTAGGATCCAGGAGATCATGGTTCGATTCCTGATCAGGGCACATGCCCCGGTTGCGGGCTTGATCCCCCATCAGGGCGTGCAGGAGGCAGCCAATCAATAATGACTCTCTCATCATTGATGTTTCTCTCTCTCTCCCCCTCTCTCTTCCTCTCTCTGAAATCAATAAAGATATATTTTTAAAAAATTATTTCCAGAATAAAGGGATAGGGCTTGAACAAGCTTTCAGGAGCTCACATTTAGGACTGTTCCAAGCACAGCTGGGGAAAAATACAGATCTTTAGAAGCACCAGGTGCATTTTGTGGCCTCTCACTCTCCCAGGTGGAGAAACCAATAGAACAGGAGGTTGTTCCATTCCGGGGGCCCCTCCCCACAGCCCAGACCAGAACCCCAGGAGCAGAGGGCAGCTGTCCAATGGGCCTCCCTTCCCCAGCCTGCTCGGCCCTTGGGTCAGAGTCTATTTTTTTACTAGTTTCTTTCAAGACCCACATGACTCCACACCCAAAATATGCCAGAATTGCCATGGGAAATCACAAGCACAGGCCGAGAGAAGGGGCTAGGCTGGTAAAGGGCTAAGAGCCTGGTCTCCTGGGTGTGGCCAGTGGGGAAAGGGGCCAGCTCCAGTGCACCAGCCTTGAGCAGCTGCCTCATTTCCCTCCCCTCTGACTATCTACACCCAGAGTCCCTCAGGGCTCTTCTTCTGGAACAGGCTTGTCAAGCCACCTAGTTAACCTGAAAACTAGGCTAATCCTAGTTACCTCAATCCCAACAATGCTGTGGAGAGTTCCTTCCCACCACTGCTGGCTGTTGCCCCAAAGCCCATGCTCAGAGGAAGGAGAGGTCCCTGGCTCTAAGGAGCACAGGTATTTACTCCCAAAAGCTCTGCAAAAGCAATGACTGCGGGGCTCCCTTAGAACCAGCCACTTTCAGCATTTTTATCCCACCTCCAGTTTCTCCCATTAAAAAAAAAAGGAATGGAAGGATGGAGGAAGCTTCTCTTCCAGGCATTACCCTAACCTTCTCCTGTCCTTCATTCCCAGCTTCCTGCTTTGTAACCTCTGGCAAGTTTTCTGTGTAACAGGGGAAGACAGTGGGGGGAGCATTAAGGGAGTCTAACTCCCCCTGAAAATGCCTTGTTTCTCCTCAGGCCTCCCAATTCTTTCCTGACTCATAGCAGACTAGCTGGTCCCCATGCCTCCAGACTATGCCCCCTCCCCAATCCAGTATGCCCTGTAACATCCCCACTAGGGTATTTCAGCAATGCACATTTGTTGTGTCACTTCCAGCTTCACCACCCTCTGATGGCTCCTTGTTGTCCAATCTATGGCTCATTTCTGCCAACCTCTAGTCTCACTTCTCACCAGCTACCCAACTCCTGACTCTGAGCTTCAGCCAAGCTGAGTATCTATTTATCCCCCAAGCATGATGGGCCTGCAAGCCCCTGCATCTTTATGATAACTATTCACAATGATGGTTCTGCATCCCCTGCTCCCTCCACAGAGACTCTTGCTTGACCAGACTAAGCTTAGCAATAATATCCTTGGGGAACCCTTTCCTGGTCTCCTCCTTCCCACTCCCACTCAAGTGTTTTGCAGGTGCCCTCTTTCTGGGCATCCTGGGCATCCTACGATCACAGCATCTGTCACCTAGACTGTCTCCTCCTCAATTTGTTTGGGAGTTCCTTGAAGGCAAGGACTATGTTTTTCTTCTTTTAGTTTCTGCAGCATTAAACAGAGTGCTTGACACATGGAGGGTGAATGAATGGATAGATGGGTTGGAGGAGTGCACCTGGTGAGATGACACAGTAGGGCGAGGTGCCTGTGACCCTTGCTGAATGGTTAGAGCCTTCAAAGGTTTCTCTGACAATCACATTACCTGGCCCTGGTTTGCAATCATACTAAGTGCTCTCCAGGGAAAGGGACCACTGCTTCCACTGGGCTGGAGCAATGACCTATATGGGGCAAATGGTTTTCATAGCCAAGCAAAATGGGCAAGTCTAGAAGAAATAGGCTGGACTTTAAAAAAAAAAAACTGTTTTGTTTGAAATCTTTAGATAACTGTGACAGTTATCCAGATTTCGTTGTAGGGAACTAGACTGTGTATGTGTCTGATAAAGATAAAAGTGTTATGACTACTTAGGAAGCTATGAGAAACTAAACCCCTGAGGGAGCTGGGGGGCCAGGGACTAGGGCAGCTGAATTACAGTCCATCTTCTTTGGATGTCCAACTCCCCTGTGACATGCTACAAATATGAACTGTTCTGACAATGACCATGGCATTTGGGTGCTCAATTGGTAAGACATTTAGAAAGAGCAGTACTGTCGGAGGCAATGTTACTGGGAGAAGGCTGGGGTCCTCACTAACATGGACCATACTCCTGCTGGCCCTTCCAGGAAGCTCAGCCAGAGGCTGTGCACAGATGAGTGGTCCAGAGGAACATGGGAGCTCCTGGATGCCAGCACAGGGGCCTCTCCCGCCTTCAGGAAGATGGAGCACTGTCTGTTCTTACACAAAACAGCAAAGCTTTTCCCATTCCCATCACACTGTCCCTTACAGAGGCCAGGAGAGCCAGGGAAGGGAAGGGTTCATGGGTCTAAGTATTTCAGAGAGAAGTTTTGGGGGAAGATGCAAACAGTACAGCATGGCCTTTTAAAAACCCAATTCCAAACTTGTATATTGCTAACCGAACTCTTGCTGAGCTGGAAGGCCTACTCCAGATGCAGCCTAAACATTTCACCAACTTTCTCCCTGTTCCCTGTCATTGTTCTGTATGAGTGTCTGATGTAATATGAACTCCTTTCACACAGATGGATTGCTTTTTACTGGGATACTTCTAAAGGCAAAGCCTCCTTTTGAAGGGTGTCTACCTCCCACGTGGGTCATACAGAGGTAGAGGTGACCCTAAGGCAAGGGTCTAGCAATTCTCACTCAAGCATCATCAAGCTGATGAGGGCAGCAGGAAGAGGCTGGCTGCATCTCAGACAGGGAGGAAGGGGGAGTTTTACTCATAAGCACTCAGAGGATCAGGGAGGAAACAGCTACTCCCAGTGGCAGAGCGACCATACATAACATCACAGGAGAGGCAGGCAGAAACCAATGGGACTTAACCCCCAAGGGGAGTCACTTCAAGAATGCCAATGCAGACATTACTTGTAGCTCCTTACAAAGCCATTCTCAGAGGTATTAGATCAGCGAAGTCAATGAAACAAAGACAAAGGTGACCGACATGAGATGCAGTTAATGGAGATGAGCTTTTCCAGAACATGGATCCACGAACTGGTTAGAAATGGCCAGTGAGATGCAGGATACGTGGGTGTAATGTGTGGCCCCCGGATGCAGCAGGGTCAGCAAAGTGATCACAAGGACGGGAAGACAAGCCCCAGATAAACATGAAGGCAAAGCAGCTTGTTTCTTACCACTTCATCCTCGGTAGGCTTGAAAACACAAAGTTACACTTAGTGGGAAGCCACAGCACACACAAGGTCACAAGTCACGAACACAAGACTATCATTGCTTCTTGGGGAGGACTGTTAATGTTAAAAGGGTCTGACATGTTAGAGGCAGGCCTCCTCAGCACACAGGAAAGCAAAATCAGCAGGATTTAGAACAGTAAGACACATATTTTTAAAAGGCATCCCAACCCTTGCAGTTTCTTCTTTAAAAAGCCAAACACATAGTGAAAGTGGTCAGTCAGACTGAAAAGTCCAGCCACCTGGGTCCTCAACTCCTATCCTATTTGGTTTAAAAAGAATATAATGAATGGATGAGATTCAAAAGTTCAGAGGCTTTGTGCTATGAGTGGTCAGGTAAAGAGAGTGGGTTTTAAAAAACTGAAATTGGAGGTGGTGGTATAGGAGAAGTCTAGCTTAGCCTTAATATTTTACTCTCCCTATAAAAAGTAGGCAAATGACATTTTAAAAAGGCTCAAATAAAATATCTGCAACAAGAGCACATCCGTGGGACAGGACTTCACAGTATCAGTGGTTACAATTCCAATTGGAACCATCCTTGGAAGGTGCAAGGGATGTGGATGCTGCCTAAGTGGGCTGAGTTTCTGGTAGTAAGAGCTGGGAAGCTGGGCCTCCTCTGTCTCGGTGCCCAGGAGAGCAGTTAGTAATTGAGATCTGCATGCAACTCAGAATTTAAGAAGTCGAACAATAGAACAAAACTGCTGTGGGCTCTGCCGGCAAGCCTGGGGTTTACAGGGCTCATTGGAAAAAGCGGTGGTGCTGTAAGAGGTCCAGAAGGCAGGCTGATCATTAGTATTAGTATGTTCATTTTTCAAGGAGAAGACTGGAGTGAGGCCACTTAGGTATACAAGACTAGGGCCGAGCCAAGGTGAAAGGAGAGGAAGCCCACACCACTGGATCTTACCTCTTCTGCATCTTCTGAATGGGTGGAGAGCTGGTCATGCTGAATAATCTCAGCATCCTCCTCTGTCGGTCCGTTGCCCACCCTGATCCCACCAAAGTTGAGAGTTCCCTACACACATGAACAGAAAGAGTAGAATTTGCCTGGGCTTTAATATGACATTTTGTGAGGTGGGGAAGGGCGATGGTTAGTACATACAAACCTCAGAAAAGCATGTATTCTAACAAAAACAAAAACCCACTGATCAAACAGCTAAGTAAAAACAAGCCACTGTTCCCACCCCAACCACCACCACCTGGGCCCCAGCCCCAACTACATTTACCACCTTCTGATGGGAGGAAATATGCAGTTCTGCCTGGTGCACCAGGAGACAGCAACCTTGCCTCGGTCAATGCTAATTGAGAATCCTGCTTGAATGGAAAGGCTTAATACAAACAGACTCCCATAATGAGGGTAGCTCTACCGGTAAAGCCTTCAATGGTCTAAGTTTTTCTGAAACTGAACTAAAGAGTAGCCTTTGTAAGAGGGAGGGGCACCGAATGACATGGTGATTGTAACCTGGTCTGATAAGCTTTCAACAAGAGCCCCAAGAGTTCCAGCAACCTCTCCCAGAAATGTACCGGGTCTCTGCTCAAGAACAAAGGACTTCCTAGGTCAGGGAAGGAAAAAACGCTTTAATGTACGTTAGCTTGCGGCTAGAGAATACTGAGTTTAAAAAAAAGAAAAAAGGCTCCTTTCCTTCAATAGAGGATTCTGGAGTGTGAAAACAACTCTTTCACAGGCATGTGAGCAGATGCTGATAGGTGTTTGCTTCTCCTCACTTCCCAGGCATAGTTTTCAGCAGGTTCTCCAGAACCAGAATTTCTATGTCAACCTGATTTGGAAAAGCTTTGGTTTATTGAGGCAAAAGGACTCTGTGGGTACAAAAACTTGGCAGAACTGGGATTAAGTCTGACAGGTATTAATTAGTGCTAACCTGCAACAGAGTGAAAAGAGCTGAAGAAACAGCCCCTAGCCCTGGCCGGTGTGGCTCAGTTAGTTTAGTCCCATGCACCAAAAGGTTGCTGGTTGGATTCCCAGTCAGGGCACATGCCCGGATTGTGGGCTCAGTCCCCAGTAGGGGTGTGCAGCAGGCCTCTGATCGATGTTTCTCTCTTCCTCTCCCTTCCTCTCTCTTTAAAATCAATAAAAACATATTTTAAGAAAAGAAACAGCCCCTAGACCCACTTCATATGGTTTCTGTCTGGGGAGCCAAACAAGGCAAGAGTTGGAAGATGCTCTCCTGTAAAATGGCCTTCTGGGCAAGCAGCACAAACAGTGTGTAAGCAGGTCTGGTCAACTGCTTTGAGGTCCCCACTCGCACCTTCACCTTTTACCAGTCTGACCACCAGACCCCACTGTTTGGACAAGTTCTCTCTCTTCTAGCGGTGGTTCTCATGTGCTGGGTAGAGAACCAGTTGCATCAGAATCACCTTGAAAGCTGCATTTCAGTAAATAGAGATTCTCAAATATTACTCTCAGAAAGTGTAAATTTAGTAGGTCTAAGGTGGATCCTAGGGGATCTCTATTTAAAAATATATACCCCCTCCAAAAGGGGACATCTGTAATACTTTCAACAATAAAGATTATTGTTAAAAAAAAATATATATATATATATATATACCACCAAATACAAGCTGTATAATCATTTTGATTGTCTATCAAAATTGAAAATGCATGCACCCTTTGAGACTCGGCAATCCAATCCCATCTATGGCTGGGAACTCGCTTGTGAAATTTTATCAAGGACGAGGATGTTCCCTGCATTGTTATTTATAATAGCAAAGAACTGGGAACAACGACCACATCCATCAGTAAGAAAGTGATTACACAATTTTAGTATATCCAATAGAATGGTCTATAAAAAAGAGTGAGAATCACTATGAAACAATCTCCAAGATACACCACATTTTTAATAACTTAATAAATCAAGGGGCAGAATAATGCTACAGTTTAAACACAATTCTTGATGTGTCTTAAAATATATATATATGTACATCCACATATACACTTATATCAAAAGATGATAGATATATGCTGACATATGCAGAAAAAAACTTGGAGGCAAAATGCTGTTAATAATACCCTTGAGGAGGAGAAGGGTGCTGGGGACAGGGAGGCTTTCACTTTCAGTATTATTTGCATTTTCTTTTCTTTTTTTCCTTCAAACTTTTATGAGTTTATCTGAGTCAAACTGATGACACATCCAGGGAGCAAGATCTCAAATGCTCCCTTATTTGCATTTTCTAACCAAGGGCACCTATTGCTTTAATTTTATTTTTTAATGTCAGTAGGGGATTGTCTTGGTCATAGAATTATAGGCCATTTTTATTTCTTCTTCCACTTATCTGTTTTGATACCCTAAGAAACAAATGTAAAGTTCACCAGGTGATTCTGATATGTAGTCAGATTCAGGAACCATTGAAGCCCTGGGCACCTCCAGGTCATGCAAATATTACACCTGGCAATCCCTCAAAAGGTGGACTGAGAAGGCAACACAGGGCATGAGTGACAGGAGAGGACTCCTGAGGTGAGTTCTAGGGTACAGGGGGCAGGCTTCAAGACACCTGAAGCACAAGGCCAGTTCTGAAGTTTCCCCAAATAGAGGATGAAGGCAGACAGGTTAAACCTTCCAGCTACACACTAACGACTGTCTTTTCAGAACATGGGAATGAGAGTTGTAGGAAGGGGGATGAGACATACACACACTAGCAGAAAAAAAAGGGGGGGAAATTAAACTGTGATACACAGCTTACAAACAACCAAGAGGACGCAGAACAGAACAAAAACAGATCAGTGTTCATATCCTTAGCCCTTGGGGTCAAGAGTCCAGGGTCCTTGTTACAGAATTATCATCCTGACACCTTCAGGCTGCTCTCCAGATGTCTGGCTAAAAAAACCCCCACTGGGCTAAGAGGACCTTATGAATGTGCAGGTTCCTAGACTAGGGACTTTTAACTTGGATGGCATGAAAGAAAAGATGCCAGGTTTAAGGGCATCAAGACTGATGCATCAGAAGCACACCTTAAAAACATTAAGACTAGAAGAAAGAAGAACACATGGAAAGAATGTCAATAAATGGATAGTATGTACTTTAAGCATTTTAAAAAATTTTCTTACAGGAAAAGAGAAAGCCCCTACTTGAAAATAATTTTATGCAGCAATATTAAAATATCTTCTTATTCAAAATATCAGCCCTTTTGGACTAGCTCTAGAAGGATGACCACAGTAGTTTTCTAAGTTTAAAATGATCAGAAACACCTAATGAAGGAAATGGTTATCCATCTAAATATTTCATTTTCTTTTAAAGGAGTATAATGCTACTAGACCACAATAGTACATGAGTAATCACTACTGGTGAGACTTAAAATTCTTACAGATTCATTACCTAGAACAGACTGGACTAGTTGATATGAGGGTATTTGTAAGATTTTGGTTAAGAGATGTTTTTAAGGACAGATATTGAAATTCTTAACATTCAAAGTGCCGATACTGAATCGTAAGTTAGTATTGGAAGAAGGAAAGATCACAACAGAGATGACTCTGGTTATCACACCAGATGTACAGTACACAGGAGACACATGGCAGAGTGGAGTTCTCACTGGAACAGCTGAGGACATGAGGGCTTCTGAGTCTCTCACAAAAGTAGACATGTATAAGCTTCCACTGGAAGGAGAGTAAGTCACAGCTAAAATGGACCACATGTCCAAGCATCATTCTGAAGCAGAACTTCAAGTGTCGGGAAATCAATTCAAGAATCACAGATATGTTCTTGCTCCATGCTGAAAAATCATCCAATACATGGTCACAGAATACAGACATGAAAGTGGATGAGTCCAAGAGCTGCCATCTTGGATTAAGATGATGGGACCCAGAGAGGGTACAACAGCCACTTTGCTTCCATAACCATGACTGTACTTACATATTTGAATAGAAACTTAGTAGACCAATGGTAAAGATGATAGCAGGATCTACTCCTAAGAGGTGGAAATCTTGTCTGTCATCTCAATGAGTAACAAGGACATACTTCCCAAGAGCACACATGTCCCACGCTCTCAATATAGTTAAAAAAGAATTCTGCTGCACTGTTTGCCACCTCTTTACATAAAATGTGATGGTGTGTTGGTTTAAATTCACTCACTGTTGCAGCCGCTGCTGCCTCTAGTCCCTTTTGGCTCGGGGTTGGGCTGACTGGGGCCTCCACAGGTTGCCCTTCCTGATAGTGAATGGAAGAAAAGAGGAAGGGAGAAGGAAACAAAAGAGGGAGGGAGTGAAGGGGGAGACGAATGCGGGGCACATGGAAGGGTGAAGATGGTCAGAAAAGGGAGAAGGAGGGTCTTGTAACTCAGCTGCTCTCCAACAGGAACAATAATCTAACAGCCACATGAGAGTCATGCAAAAAGATGTTGTGGGTTTTACCACAGTGTAATAAGCATTACTGCACAGCCAGAAATGAACATTTGGCAACTTAAGTGTGTGTGTGTGTCTATGTGTGTATAGAATTCCTATGCACAAATACATTAAGTAAATACAAGTTTGTATGTTGCTTTTTAAAAAGAAAAAACAGCATGCTTCAAACCAAATCTCTTCCCCGGATGTTTTGGTTGGTGAAAGTATCACAGTCTTATTTCAAAAGAAAGTGTCTCGGTGTCAGCCCTGTGGCTGCCCAGGCAAACCACATGAGTGAGTTCACCTGGCGGCAGCTCTTGCTGCCTTGCTGTGTCTGATGCTGCATCTAGACAGGCCCAGACCTGGGTTTTGCTGAGCATAGCACGAGCAAAACATGACCAGGAGAGGAAAAAACTTATGACTTATTCTCTATACCCGAGCTACTCAAAGCTGAATCCAGATGTCCAGGCAGCAAAAACATGGTTTTTTTATTTTAGCAGGTCCAGTGCTCATGCTGGGATATGACACAGATGCATTTTAAGAGTATATAGACTTATGCACAATTCATTAGATCCAACGAGGAACTGACTTGATCTTAAAAAAAGTCTAGTAACTTTCAGCAACAGAAATACACCCACCAAATGCTTCCTCCTCAAATATTGATGGCGAAGGACCAGTGGTTTACACAGTAGCATCCATGGTACACACAGCAATGCAACTACAACCAGGAAACACTGAACTCCTTGCTGCAAAGAAGGACAAGGCACATCACATTAATCAAACATGTAGTTTCCAACTCCAGGACAAATTACCCCCCAAACAGCACTTTCTTACTGATCTGTGAATAACGCTATCCAGATTCTCAAAATAATTAGCAGATGTTGTGGTGAAGCCCAGGAATTGTCCCATAGGATGAGAGTTATTCTATCCTTTCTGGATACAGAAATTATAGTAGACCCTCCCAAGTAAGGAGGATGGGCTGAATTTAGATCTGGATGTATGAATTGAAAGCCAAATTTTACAGAAAGGGATTTTTAAAGGTTTTTTAGGGTAACAGAAACATCTAACTTCCTGACCTAGGATAACCACCTAAGACGGTCCACTTCTGGGCTGACGCACCTGTCCAGAATATAGCATTGTTTTATGAATGTCCTCGTAGTTAAAGACAAACATGTTTATGAAATGGATCAGAAGGCTTGGTGCTTTCTCAGATGTATAAGCGTCATAGGCCGTCCACTTGTAAAAAATAAGGATAACCAAGTAGCCAAACAAAGAGGTCATGAAGATTATTTCAGGAATAAACCCAAAGTAGATATTCAGGGGCTTCTTGAAATAGCTAAAAAAGGAAGAGAGAAAAAATGTGAAAATGAACAGACCCAGGGTCACCCCTATACCGACTGGAGTCCTCACTAGATTTTTTCCTAATGCTCCCTCAATCTGTCTTTATCACTTTAAGAAGCCAACAGCCAGAAGCACTGGAGGCAACAGAGACAAGCAGGGTTAACTATGACTTCCAAACTTTTGGACCTTGAACAGCTCCAGTACCATCGCCACCATTCTCCCATGAGACAGAGTTTGGAAAATCTAGTACATTCCAAGATGCAGTTCATAATTTTATGTGAGTTACACATCAAGGAAAAAAAATAACACTCATTTTGACGAAAATTACACAAGGTTCTCTCAAAGATCTTTATGCAATTGTAAATTGTTAAGGGACTAATATTAAGTAAGCCCCATCTAAGAACACGCGATTTCTTAAAAGCATTTTTTTAACACAGAACTGAGTTCTGAGTTACTAGTCCCTCCCCCCAAATGTCATGAATTCCTTAGGTAAGAGCCCTGTCTAAACTATGCACATTCTTATGACAGAAACAGAGCGGCTCACGTATGGTTGAAAAGGCTCAGGCTGACTCCAAACATCATGTGGATGATTCCCAGGATAACAGACATCTTCATCTTAAAGGAGTTGAGGAAGGTCAGTTTATTGGTAGCAATGTTCCAAATCTGTCACAACCCAAGGAACAAAAGGGTATTAAAAAGAGTGCTCAAACTGAAAAATAGTCACCCATTTAAAAAAATAAGTGTTTTTTAAATTATGGAAAATTCTAAGCACATACTTAAGTAGAGAGAATAGTGTAAGAAACAATTCCCATGGACCTGTCACCTCGCTTCAGCAATTATCACCCACTTACGGATGCTCAGTCAACCTTGTTTCCTCATAACCCCAGCCCGCTGCCCACCTCCATATTATTTTGAAGCAAAATCCAGATATTGGAACATTTTACCTGTAAATATTTCAGTGCAGATCTCTAAAAGGTAAGGACTCATTTTAAAAACATGACCACAATACTGTTATCACACCCCAAAGCATTAGTAATGATTCTTTAATATCATGAAATGTATAGTCAATATTTGAATTTCCCTGATTATGTCCAAATATTTTTAATAACTCATTTATTCAAACTAAGGTCGAGACAAGATCTATATACCGTGATTGCTGATATAGCTTTTAAGTCTCTAATCTATGGGTTCTCCCTCCAGCTCTCCTTTTTTTATTCATTATAAAATATTTGTTGAAGAAACTGGGTCGGTTACCCAGTTATTTGTAGATGCTCCCACAATCTGTGTTTTGCTGACATGGCCCTGTGGTGTTGTAGGTCCATTTACTTTTAAATATTAATTGCCTTAAGCTTTGTCCCCTAAGGACTGGATGCCTGTAATATTTTCCTGACAGTTCTTCTGCCACCACTTGGCCGTCAGATAACATTTCCTAAATCGTGACTCTGATGCAGTCATTTCCCTGAGCCAAAACCTCCCCCTGAGCCTCTACCGTCATCTCTAGGCTAAAGTGCAAAAATCTATAGCCTAATAGGCCAGATCTTCTACCATCTAGCCTGGCATCATTTTTTTCTGAACTGGCCTCTTCATGAAGAGCTTATCCTCGGTGACTTCTAACCTGAAAAGTTGTGACTGGTTCTCCCGCTAGCCCCAGCCTCACCTGAAATTCCGCTCTGTAACTCCAACTGCCTGACAGACATTTTTATCTGGGTGTCCCACAGGCACTTCAAACTCAACATCTACCCTGTAAGCATCAAATGAAATGTCTGCAAAAAAACTTTGTAACTACAGAACACTATATAAATGTGAGGTAATATTATTATTAGACTCCAACTGACTTGAGGGTAGGAATCATGTCTTAAAGTTCTGTGTTTCCCCCAGCAGGCACTATGCCTTGCAGACAATAGGGATTCAATAAACATTTGTTAAATGCATATGTGAAATGCTATTAAACCTCTCAAGCCTCAGTTTTCTTATCTGTATAATAGGGATAGCATTATCTATCTGATAGATTGAGGATAAATCAGATATGCTGAGGGCTCAGTACAGTGCCTGGCACATAGTAAGCATTTCAGTAACATTAACTTCTCTAATAATTAAAATGATCAACTCTGTATCTCACCACCTCTATGTTTTTGTGAACACCTCTCCTCACGTACAATAATCTGAAATATTTTTAAAGGCCAGATTATTTCCCATTTTAATAAGAAGGCTTAATCTCTCCGGGCCATAATGATGTTTTTTCCCCTGAAATTTTATAATCGTTGCTGTCTAACGCTTATTCCTCAGCTCCCCCCACCCCCTTTCTTAGGCACATAATACAAGATTTAATCACATTTTATTTGCCTAAGTATTTGAAAAAATAATTAAATTCTGGGATAAGTTCATACAGTACATAAAGATAAGAATGGAAATTGAAACCCATAAGAAAGATGTTAAAACATCTGTGAAAAATAAAAACCAGCCCGGCCGGGTGTGGCTAAGTGGTTGAGCATCGACCTAGGATCCAGGAGATTGTGGTTTGATTCCTGGTCAGGGCACATTAGCTGGGTTGCGGGCTGGATCCTCAGTTGGGGGCGTGCAGGAGGCAGCCAATCAATGACAACTCTCTCATCACTGATGTTTCTATCTCTCTCTTCCTCTCTCTGAAATCAATAAAGATGTATTAAAAAAAAAAGTTAAAGCTATCTTTAAAATAAATAAACAAATAAATAAAAAGCAAATTAAGTTAGATTAAACTGGGAAGGAGTCTTGAAAATCAGTCTTCCCAGAGTAAATATTATTAACTACCTCTGAAATAAGCAGTGCAGGAAAAATTGGCACTTGGGTCTTCTATGGCTTTGAAGTACACTGGCAGATAAACCAACGTTTTCCAAAAATATGTCAACTAAAAACCAAATAACTACCTTCACTTTCATTCTCTTGCTTTAAGGTCACAATTTAAAATTTTAGTGTTAGACATATAGGAAAGAAGGGCTCTTACTGGATCGATGCCAAAAGGATATGGTCCACCAAAAACTCCAGGGACAGTTGGGTTCAACTGGAGCACAGGGTTCCCCCGAAGCGTCTCCTCCCTACGACGTTAGGAGAAAAGTTGCATTTATTTTTTATTGACAGAGAGGAACTACCGGGGTCCAGAAACTGACCCCGAAAGAAACTACTATGGTTATCGCATGTCTTCAATAAAAAGAATAGGGACAAGCATCTGAGATGAGAAGGGGTCAGAGACAACAACAACAAAATTAAACACATGTAAATAACCAAGTAGGGAATTTGGGGGATCTGCTTTTAATTTATAAAAAGGACCAATGTCCCCAATTTAGTCTCAGCTCCTTGAGGCTGCTGAACAAACCACAAAGTACTTCCCAGGCTGGGGGATAAATAAGAGGAGACTCTGCATTCTCCTGAAGTGGAGTTGCCAACCAGCTCCTAAGGAAGTATTAGTTCACCACTTGTCTGGAAAACCAGAGGTGATTGGAAAGGAAAAAGCTTTGACTCTTAGCTTCTTTTGCAACTTACGTCCAATTAGATATGAACATTGGCCGCACGCTCCAGGATGATCCAAAGATATTAAGAGACTTGGAAAAGCAATCGTTGTAGATGAGGCCAGTGTAGATGGAGAACACACCCATCAACAGAATAATGTACCGTCCGCTGAACACAGTGTTAAACATCTGGGAACCAGAAGAAAGAAGTCAATGAAATGTACTTTGTAGCTCATATTGTGACAATGTTGTTTAGAATACACTAGACCCTTCCTCTTGCACCACTTTACCCCATCCTGGGTCCAAGAACTTCAAGTAAAGACCAAAATACAACGTGAACAAAAAATTCACTTTCACAGCATATGGCCTCCTTAAGTGTTAAAATGAACATAGCTTCTCTATAAATCATGATGAAAGTCTTCCAGATAATAATTTTCATAATGATTGTTTGAGAAATTATAGTTTCAGTCCACTGCAGATGTAACTTAAACATTACCTCATTCTCATTCTTCTGGGAAAGGATCCGGCTCTCCCTTAACACCATCCATACAGCAAAAAGGGTCATCAAAATGCCATGGCCAAAGTCCCCAAACATCACAGCAAATAGGAAAGGGAAAGTGATGATGGTATATGGCGCTATAAAGAAATCAAAGGATGTCAGGTGGGTACCAGACTTATTGGGGTGATCATTTGTAAGGTGCATAAACGTCTAATCACTATGTTGTGCACCTGAAACTAATATAAATGGTATATGTCAGCTGTAATTAAAAAATAAATTAATATAAAACCAAAGGAGGAAAAAGACAAAGCACAAAAGAAAACCGCAACAACTTCCAACATATCACATTCCTCTCCGTATGCTACGATCGATATAAGGTGACTTTGGACTCCCAGGGAAAATATTCCCTGGCACTGTGCACCCTGGCAAAGCAGCTCGCTCTGATGGTGTCTGAGTTACTGCTAGCACTTTGAACAAAGAACACAGGAAGTGAAAGCACTGCCTCTAGCATTGGCAACAGTGTGGGTGGTTCTCTAATTCCTCTTTTCTAACCCTTGGGACACTGCCTCTGGAGCAGGTCAGCTTTCTTCTCTCGTGTAGCAACCATTTCCCAGCCGAATAAAGTCGCCAGGTAAGAGACAGAAAGCTCACAGCCTGGAGCAAAGCAGATCCCGACAAAGGCTCCAGCTGAAAAGAAATTCTCAGACTCCTGATTTAATAATTAACTCTCCAAACAGATGGGAAACCTGCTTCGTGACTAACATGGTCAATAGCTGCTGTATTTTCCCTAACCTAGAACAGGGAAACCCCTTTAAAATGTCAGATATCTTGCAAAAAACTTTTTGCTTAAAGCAGTTCCTGCAAATAGCGTGTTAGAGAAAGCTAGATTTTATATCTGTAAAATGGAAGAATCCAGTCTGCTTAGCCCATGCCTATAACACCACCACTTTTTTATATATAAGATTTTTCTCCCTTTGATGGGAACTTGAATGAGATAATTTCTATAATTATTTCAAAATTTAATAATAAAATTATGAACATTTTAGTCAAGTTTTCATTGTGTAACTTTTGCTTCATAATCAACAAAGTTCTTCAAATCACCTGTTCCGTAAAAACCAGAGAACAGGAGTGCCTCCTGGAGATAAACAGGCCCCTCTTCACAGGAATTACACCAGATTGAGGTCTTGACACCTTTAGCTTTAAGTCAGTTGTCAATACCATTTAAAGTGAGGCATTAAAAGATTATAACAAACAAAAAATAAAACCTCTAGGGAAAAATGATTCAAGCTTTTTTACCTGGATTTATCTCTCGGTAAGTTCCAATTCCATAAGCATCTACTAGGTTCTGGAAGCCGTACGTGAACTTGTTCGTTTTGTTATAGGTTGGGGGAGTCTGGTTCGTCTGCATCCTGTTCAAAATGGAGGGAACGGTGGAACCACTGTGCTCCTGGCAAACATTAAGCACACATATCACAGTCAGGTCATGCTCCTGAATGTGGTGGTGGTTACACAGGTGTACGTATATATCAAAACCCATTGAACTGTACACATAAAATGTATTTTTTTAAAAAAATATATCTTTATTGACTTCAGAGAGAAAAAAGGAGAGGGAGAGACAGAGATAGAAACATCAATGATGAGAGAGTCATTGATCGAGCCCGCAACCCGGGCATGTGCCCTGACCGGGAATCGAACCCCGTTCGCCTGGATCCTAGGTTGAGGCTCAACTGCTGAGCCACGCCCGGCCGGGCTAAAATGTATTTTATTTTATGTAAATTATATCTCAATCTTTCCCAGTTCTTGGAGAAACTGAAACTAGGTATAAAATTTACAATGAAATATTTAAATTAAGTCTTGGGAAGAAAATTCTTACTGTGAAGAAACATTTAATTCTAAAATGTGTAACCAAAGAAAACATGGAAACTCTTTCTCCAGAGACATCCTCATTTGCCTTTCTGGGAGTATCACTGTTCTGTCCTGTTTATGGGGACAGCAAAGCACATCCTCTGCCTCTCCTGCTTCGCCACCTGCTCTGCGCTCCCTGACCCCTTGCAGTCTAGCTGAGCGCGCTTATTCAAGGTGGCTGCTGGCCACCAGACCCAAAGGTCTTTTCTCCCATATGCAAGCCCCTGGAGAGCTTCCTCTTCTTGGGTGAAAACCTTGATTCCTTAGGAGTTCCCTCCTGCTCACTAACCATGCTTTTTAGGTCTTTGCTGGCTTTCTCCTCTGCCTATCCCAACACCCTGCAGGGCTCCCCAGGTCCTGTCTTTAGCTTCCTTATTTTCTTTCTCTGAGGTCTCATTCCCTTCCACTCTCATGAATCCCACATCTTTCATTTTGCCTTTTCTATTGAGAACCTGTCCCATTATCTGCTTGACATTTCCATGTGGATTTCCATCCAGCCCCTCGATGTGATTGAAACTGAACTTACCACCTTTCCCCTAAGTTTCTCGTGCTGAACTTTTACTTCTGTTAATGGAACCATTATTCTGGCAGCCACTCGGCTTTGATGCCTCAAGAACATTCACATTTTTTTCTCCTTGTATTTCTCCCACCCACTGCTAGGAACCAGGAATACCTGATTCTTCCTTCAGAATGTCTCACAAATTCATCATTACTTTCCTTTTCCATTGTCAATTCTTCCCCTGGGGGGCCCTTTTAACTTACTACCCTGTGTTTAAAATAACATCCTAACTGACTCCCCCCCCTACAGACTCTCTACTTTCCAATCCAACCAAGATGCTATGAACAGGTTACTCCTTTAAAACTCTGCTTTGATAGTGTCTTTTCGCTGCTAAGTAACTTTCAGAGCCTCTCCATTTCCTCTGGAATAAAATTTAAATCCTTTCACCTGATATTTTAAAACCTTTCTCCATTAGGTTCCAATCTACCTAATCAGGTTCACATCCGAGTCTTCCAGTTTTTTATTGTTTTTGCCCACCCAAGAATGGTCGTACTATACTTCCTGCCTTTGTCCACATTTTCTTCTCCTCAGTGTTGAGCAACATCTCACCCATTCTTCGAAGCCCCCATGCCACCTTCTTCTTGAAGCTTCTGTCCAATCATCTTAGTTGGAAAAACCAACCCCTCTCTCCATACACATATACCACTCTTAGCAGACTGCCTTGTATGTTTGCATGTCAGTCTCTCCAAGTAAACTGTAAGATATTTGAGGGCTTATTTTGTATACCTCTACCTAGATCAGTGCCTTGAACAGAACAGTACTTCTAACTAAATGAGTGTGCCAGGATTATACTGCAGAAGCTGTCTAATGGACTGAGAATGTGCATCAGGGAATTGACATTCTGGTCAAGAGCTACCCTGAAGAATCATGGATATATGATTAAGTCATTTAATCTTATTTAAACTGTTATTTCCACATTTGGAAAAAGGGGACACATATACAAGATGAGTATATTGAAGAACTCAGAAAATAAAAAATGCCATAAAAATGTAATTAATTGTTATTGCTGATGGGAACCTCTTTTCCTAGCCGTAGGCTGCACTGCTAGCTGTGGGGGACTCACCGTGCCCCTTCTGAGGGCAAACTGGATGGAGTCAAGGTCAGTGACAGGACACCAGACCTCTGCAATCAGGCACTTCTGGGTCACATCTATGTTGCACAGGTTCAGGGTGTGGTAGATGGCCTTCATCTTCCGCACTTTGATGAACCAGACACGGATGTTCTTAGCAGCTGCCTGCAGAACCCTCTGGCGGTGATCCTCTGTTTGATTCAAAACCTTTGGGAGAGAAAGTAGCATGGGATCCTTCTAACGTCAGTCTTAAATCTCAGAATATGAATGGCAAAAAGGCACGACTTTCTGAGAAGTACTCTGGGGCTCTTTTTTTTTTTCTTCCTTTGACTTGAATGTTTTTTTTGTTTGTTTATTTTAGGCCAGATTACAAGAAATTAGATTTCTAGTTGCTAACATTCATTTTGTTTAGCTCAAAGCTCAAGAGAAGCCTGAGAAAATGGTTTTTACCTTTACACTATACATTTAATCTTACAACCAAACGTATGGCACAACAATGCAGGTCATTGGTTTTTACCTGGACCATTAAAGAGTAGTGATTTTCCAGGTGGAACCTGTAACTCAGACTCAAAGAAGTCAGCATCACAGGCCCGGGTGCCGACAAAGCAACAAATCCATACTGAAGAACGGCAAGCTGCAGACTCCCCTGAACGTAAGCCAGCATCAGGGGACAATGGAAAAAGGCAGTGCTGAACACCACCGTCTGCCTACGCCAAGAGAGACCCATAACAGGAAACAGGAGACACTGGGGTCAGGAGGATCCAGAAGGTTTAGAGGGGATTTAGACTGCCACATACCACTGTCACCACGGGGCAGATAAGGCTCCATGTTTCTGTCAGGCTTGGGGGGAAAATGTTTCAGTGCTAATCCTCTAGAAACCAGTATAGATGTCCCTCAGAGGAATTATATTGCCAAGATTAGAGCGGGAGAATGGGGCAGGGACATTTGACATTCTACCACCTTATTTATCACCAAGTATTTAAGATTTAATAGCAGAAAAAGGGCTAGGCCAAAACTCACCATTCATATTTCTGCATGAAAATCTATCTTAAATCACTACATTTCTTTGAAGAGAAAAAAGCTACATACTAATCATTTTAGCACAAGTCTTCATCATAGCTCTTCAAGTCAGTTCAGAAAAAAAGTAGTAACTACTCCCTGAAAAACTATCTTGGGCAGTAGGATGTGAATTCCATAGAGAGGTTTAAAAAAAAAAAGCGACATGCTAGGTAAACTCTTAAACCACTCGAGAATAAAGGAACAAAGCTACTTTTTCTCCTGGCTGCTGACAATTTCACATTTACTATTATAACTTCTGGAAGGACACTAAGTAAACTGAGAAGCAATGTTCTATTTGCTTTTTCCCTTCCCTGTCTCCCACCCCCATATCTCACTCCTTGCTATTCAATCCCTCTTTAAAGTTTCAGTTCATACGGCTGGACTGAACATGCTCTTTAAAATCTACCTATGAGCCTGGGAGGAGAGAAGACAGTCCTGGAACCCAGAACATACTAATACGGCCTATCACCCACCAGCAGTTTGTGTTAAACAGGTAAGTATATCTCAAAGGAACCGGCAGTAGGTCAAGTTGGTGGGTCACATACAATGGGGTTGGAGGGAAAGATGAGGGAGTTGAAATGGGAATTATAACATATCTCTGACAATTCTGCCACTGCTGGGAAGAAATGCCTTTGGGATTGGTATGTTCATTAATGTTTCAAGGGGCACTCATCACATTCTTTCAACAAGAAACAACACTCCAACTGGCCACCCTTTTCTATCCATGTACACATAAATCATGACTTCTTTCTTAGAGCCCCATGACAACCATGGTGTGTGCAAACCACATACACTGCGATTTGGTAAAAACGCAGTCTCTCCCTGGTACAAGTTATATCAGGATGCTTTGGCTAGACTGTGTGGTTAATATCCAAGGTGACCAGAGGGATACACACCAAGCTGTTGAGAGCGGCTGCCTCTGGAGGTAGAGTGTATGTGTGAGAGGGAGGAGCTGACTCTGTACATACTTCTGTATTATTTCTTTTTTCTTAACTAAGCATACTTTTGACTCATGATGAGGAGAATTGAATACTCTAAGCAATGATTTCAGATGCATAGCATTCCTGTCTCATTTGAGGACGATTAATGCTATTTTTAACAGTCATTCCATGAAACTTTTCCCCAGCTTCCAAGGGGACATTTCCATTTTTGGTACTCTGAGCTGCTGCAGGTACCTAATAAACTGTGTTTCAAGCAAGGAGATTGGTCTTCTATTTCAGTATTTCACAAGAACAAATTCCCTCAGCTTTCTGCGTACCATTTGGAGATCATCAATCCTGGTATTAACTCCAGAAGCCATTTCCTTCCTCTCCTGCGGTGTCTCGGGACAGGGATAGAGTGAAGCCCGGAACCTGAAACGTACAGACACAGCCTGAGGAACATGGAAATTTCTTAATCTATCCAATTTAAATAATCTCAGAAAGTAATCCTAATTTACTAGAAGGACCAAAACAGGATTAGTTCAGACTGGTGTAGTAATCAATAATAATTATTTATGGGAAGTGGCTTACAGATACAGCAGTAACATTTGAACTATCTTGACATTCTCTGTAGCTATTAAATTCCCTTAGATTAAAAAACCAAAAACCAGTAATATAAGTTATATTAGAAAAATGGCACTGAAGAAAGATCTTATGGGCAGAATTTCAGAAAAGGGCACAGTGCCTATGGCACACTGCTGGGTACACAGATCCACTGTCCCAGAACAATGTAGCATTTATAAGTCATGAATCCTAATTACTTTTTTTCAAGAAAAGGAAGTTGTGGTTTTGACAGTGCTTTAAAAACTGAACTTGGGCCACTTCTAATTGTTTAAAATAGCCCTAACCTTATTAAAAGATATATTCACCGTGTCAAGGTCAACTAAAAGGGTCTGGGTTTCACTATATCTTCTAAGAAGTTAGGCTGCATGGCTGTACCCTTGGGGGGAGGCACGTTTCTCTTACCCTTCACAGATTTTCTTGACTCGGTTTTTCAGCTGATCACCTTGAAAGAAAATGATGAACACAGACTTGTGCACGTAGTCGCCCTAGGCCCCAAAATGAAAACCGAGAGTTCAGACTTGTAACCAGGAAGAAAACTTCTTAAATAACTTACTTTCTCTGTGACACAGGAACAACAAGAATCATTTAAGGATACAGTGACCCTGTACTTTAAGCACTATCCTCCATCCATTTCTTAAGCTCCACTACAAAAACATTTGCCCTGTAATTACTAAGTCACAAAAAGCTTCCTATTTTGTTTTTAAACTCAACCAGGGGCTTGACACAGACACTAAGATGATTCTCTTCTTGGTACAATGTAGCCTTATTCACCAATTCCACTTAAAATCTCCTATTGCCTGGATGCCCTAAGTACAGAGGAAAGAGAAGAAAGCCATTCCTGTCTGTCCCCATGCTTGGAAATTCCCAGGTGAAGGGAACTGGGTAACTGCAAGGAACGGAATAACAGGGGAGGATGTTGATGTAGAATGTCACGACCTAGGCCGATTTAGACTTTAGGGGGCAGGGCGGAAGCCAGTCCATTCCCAATACCAAGCTTACACCTGAAGTCTCATGCAAGCACTGGAAGGAACCAGGAGGAAAACAAGCTCTGCTGAGCGTTAACCGGGGTCGTCTCTGGTTGCCTATACTTTCTCACATTCCTATGGAGCTTTTATAACAGGAAAACAGGCAAACGTAACTTTAGAAGGGATAAACGGGGATGAAGAGTGAAGAAGGTAAGGCTCAAGACTCTTAGTTCCTAAGGCCTCTAGGAATAGACCGGTGCACATTCTTGGCACGGCTGCTCCGCTGTAGCAGTCCAGATACCCGGGCCACCCTTCCTCAGTTTGTTGATAATGGTTTCTGTTGCCCAGACACTTGGCTGAATGTTCCTGAGGACAGGTCCCTGTTACCTGTGACTGCACCCTGCAATGTCTTCACAACCCAAGGCCAGCCTTCAGTAAGACTGTGAAACTGCTCCTGGGTAAGGGGACTCACCATAACTAAGTGTCACCATGCTCCTACTCAATACCGAGGGTGAAAGCCATATACTGTCAATGGATTATTTTTAGCTGCAGGACACACTCACTCTGAGAAGTCTTACAATTCAATCTCTCTTCTTAGGCAGGGCAAAGAATACTAATTTAAGAAATCCAAAAGATAATTGAGAACAGATAAAAAAACTTCAGGCTTCTAAATAATACTAATACAAAAAAGAAGTAAATTTTTTGCAGAACATTTTCTCTTCTTTGCTTGTGATCCCTGAAATGAGGACTCACTGTACTTAATGTAGGTTTATGTAAGAACTCTGTCTCTTTACATCAAACACTAAGATGTTAAGCTGTTCCTACTTTCCAGACCATTGGGTAGGGGAAGCTTGCACAATACGTATTTTTAAACTAAATTTCTAAATCTCCCAACGAACAAATAGACAATAAAAATCTTACCAACTAAAATTTCATCAACTTACAGAGATCACAATTTAGGAACTCTCTCCTTCTCTTTTTACATATGAATAGTACCTAACTCGGAACTGGATGTCTTACTTTAAGTTAACTTTCGTAGACAGTTAATTTTCTTTTGTTCCCAGATAAATAACAGAAAATATATAAAGCTAAAGGTTAAAATAACTGGAAAAAAAGTATTTACAATCAAAGTAACACACAGTTATAGCTTTAAAATGTATATGCCATGTATACATCCTATGTACACATATGATGGAAGTTAAGAGGAAAAGAGCAGTCCCTCAAATTCGCAGATCAAAGCACGGTAAACACAGGGGCTCCTCTGCGGGAGGGTCAGAGTCAGGTGGCACCATGCTGTGTTACTGCTCTGAGCTCCCTTTACAAGACCTACTCCACTGGACACAATTTCCTTGTCTTACAGTCACAGGATCCTCCAGGGGGTTCTCGATTTCAGCCTGTCGCAGGAACACGTTCCCCCGGCACACCCGCCAAAGCATGCGCTCAAAGGTGGGGATGCGCTCCCGGTTGATCACACCAGCCACGAAGCTGTGGGAAGAAGAGCCAGATTGGGGCGTCTAGTCCATGCCAGGGGATGGAGGCTTTAAGACATAGAAGGAAAGAGAGGAGAGGGACAAAGAACACAAACTCGATGCTATGCATTGTTATGTTAAAAGGACTGCTAAAGTTCTATTCCTGATCTCAGAAGGGAGTTGCCAGAGCACAACTCAGGATCTGGATCCAAATCCACTGAGGAATGCCTCTCACAGGCTCAGAGGAGACTGCATTCTGGAAGCAAGCGAAGGCCCAGCCATCTGCTCTTTTGAACGGCAAAAAAGAACTTGCCCCCACTGAGTATGGAGGGCTGAAGGGGCACTCACCCGAGCCTTAAAGGTGTGCCTCTTCCGATCTCACTTGGCTCCAGGAGGGATGAGGACTCTTCCAACAGGTCTGGATCCGCCATCTGCTGATGATGCAATTCAGCCTGAATTCACAAATCAATTAATATCTAATGAAAATAGTTAGTGGCATGCAGGGAACGAGGAACCAGGAGATAAGTTCAGAAAATGAAGATGAAAAACAAACCACCAAAATAGAAGACATACCCACAAAAAGAAACCGAGAACAGGGAAAGAAAACGAAGGAAAGAAACAAGGGGTAAAGAAAGCGTAACTGCCCCAGTAAAGCGCTGGGGAAATGGTAAGAAACAAGGAATAAAAAACCACCATTAAAGGGTGGTGACATGTATAAATCTTACTTGGTGGAAGCCATTTTTTCTCTTCTATTTTCCTAAATGAGCCATGAAGGTACCGGGAAATACCTTTTCATGTGGATAGCAGCTAAAGTGTTTCTTCCTTTTGAGCAAAAACAAGGCAGCTCTACAGAAACTCTCAACATCAAGTTTCAAGCAGTTACAAACCAGAACTTTCCCTTTGTGAGAATGTGAAAGACGGAGACTCTCTTTTCAAGGAAGAAGGCAAGGCACCGTCACTGTCTTAAACACAGCTGTGCGATCTGGAGAAAGGCCGAAGAGGCATCTCCAGATAGCTAGGTTTTCTGTGTTCTTAAAAATGCAGAATAGCTCTGGCTGGTGTGGCTCAGTTGGTTGAGTTTCGTTCCATGCACCGAAGGGTCGCTGCTTTGATTCCTGGTTAGGGCACATGCTCAGGTTGCGAGTTTGATCCCTGGTAGGGATGTGTGTAGGAGGCAGCCAATCAATGTTTCTCTCTCACATCGATGTCTCTCTCTCTCAATCTCCCTTCCTCTCTCTCTAAAATCAATAAAAATCTATTTTTTAAAAAAATGCAGACCATGAGAACTTTCAGCATGGCCACAGTATAAAATGCTCCAAACCATGGGATTTAAAGAGTATTTCTTTCTCCCAAAGGATAAGAAGTCCACGACCTGGACAGGCCTGCGCCTCTACTGCACCCATAAAGGGAAGAAAAAGTGAAAACATATCTAAATGTCCTAGTTTCTGAGCAGGAATCTAGGAATATTAAAAAGTTCATGTAGGCTTTACAGTTTCAGGATTCTTGAGAACATAGCTTAATCTAACAATCTGAATCAAGTGAATGAAGCGAGGAACAGATATTAAGTCAATATAGAGTGTATGGGCTAGTTTAATTGTTTAGATTTAAAATGATTTCCACCATGATGGTTTATACAATGAAATGAAGGAGGAAAGGGACCTTTTCAGATGTGCTAGGTCTATGTTTCCTAGCCTCTCTCTACACGACACATCTTACCTACCACCTTTACTCCCATCGGGAAGGAGAAGCTGCCCTAAAAAATAAAGGCCAATAGACTTCTCCACTGCCTGATCTCTCCAACTTTAATATCCATGCACTTCTTGCTTGACCAAAGACTAGAAGTAAGCCTCAATAACCTTCCTTTTCAAAAGCAAAACTAAACAAACAAACAAACAAAATCAGGAAAATTTTTCTCCAACATTTTCATTCCAATTTCAAGATTCTATTCCTGTCAACCCATTATCAAAAAAAACCTTATGGGAACCTCAAATGTAAGTTTGAAAGCCTTAAAAAGTGAAAGCAATTGTTTTGGTAAGTAAATTCTAAAAGCAGGATCAACTTTGATCCAAAAAAAAAAAAGAAAAAGGGAAGGGCAGAGAAACATTGTCATGAGATTTAAGATGAGATAAAAGGCCCGGCCAGGCGTGGCTCGGTGGTTGAACATCGACCTAGGATCCAGCAGATCACAGTTCCATTCCCGGTCAGGGCACAGGCCCATGTTGAGGGCTCGAACCCCAGTCAGGGGCGTGCAGGAGGCAGGGGATCAATGACTCTCTCATCGTTGATGTTTTTATCTCTCTCTCTTTCTCTCCCTCTCCCTTTCTCTCTCTGAAATCAATAAAGATATTAAAAAAAAGAAAAAGATGAGATAATGGGCCACAGGTTACCACCTGCTGTCAAATGGAAGTTTAGGGGTTCTTTCTGTTTCTACTTAAAGTCAAACCAGCTGACTATAAGCCACAGGCAATTTATTTTGAGGATCCAGATGACTACTGCATTTCAACTTGCTTGTGGGATATTCCTTGGCAGAAACCAGTGAAACTGACTGATTCTGGCTACTTCCCTTTGCGGCCCATAAGACCTGGTTTAAATAAACCCTAAAGATTAGACTCAGAGCAAACATATGCGCCCTAAAGGGGACAAACGATGAAACAGCAATTAGACTACTCCAAAGACTACATCTGGGACTCTCTTGGTATAAAAAACAGAATTAAACTTAAATAGAAACTTGCAATAATATTCTAAATTATAATTTCACTACTTCATACTTAAGAATTGCCCTGTCCAGTTGTCTCAGTTGGTTGGAGCGTCATCCTGTGCATCAAAAGGTTGCGGGTTTGGCTCCCAGTTGGGGCGTGTATGGAAGGCAACCATCAATGTTTCTCTCTGTCGCTCTTCTTCCTTCCACTCTCTCTAAAATAAAAACAAAACAAAACAAAAACATATCCTCGGGTGAGGATTAAAAAAATAATAATAATAAAATCCTAAGTCTTAGAGAAGAAAGTAAAAAATTTTTAAATAAAATAATCGAGCCTGATGAGAAAATAGGATGACCAGAACCACTAACTGAGGGCCTTTAGAGCCATCTCTAAAACCACATCGTCAAGTAGCAAAATCCTAATCTGGGTTCTCTAGTAACAATAATGACACTGTCAATGTTCCTCTAAATTACTTGCTATGCCCTCTGGATTACCCCCTGTCCCAATCAGAACACTGAAGCCATGTCTTGAACAAGGAAGTAGGTCTATTTCTACACTTAAGTATAAGCAGCACACGTCCAGTTCAAGCTACGTTAATTGCCAAGAGCAAACACTCTGAATTCCATCTACGTTAAGAGAGAAATTGTACTTCATCACCTAAGGTATTCACCCAAACCCCAAGAAGATGGCAGATGGGAAACAAAAGTAAAGAAAGCAGATGAATGGAAAACTCAGAAGGAAAGGAAGGCAGGGATCTGCATGCCATTAACCATTACTTTTCCAGTCTTCTTTACGCTCTCATATGTTATGGTGCTTATGGTAAAGGTGCAGAGAAATCTCTCCAGCTCTTACAGTTCTTCATAAGCAAGAAGACTGAGAAAAGGATAATCATTAACAAGTCATATTAAATGCTCTGGATAAGAAATGGCTAAGTCGAATTTGTAATCATCTTAAATCATAAGAATATTCAATGTGTTCACCTTTCCCATTTTACACCCCTCACCAATCATAACCCCTACACCAAAAGATGGAAAGAATCATTCTCTGATTTAGCCATTTTCTGCTAACTCATTATTATAAATTATTATAAAAGAAGGCTTTGAAATTGGTAGTGTTTTAGGCCATTTGCAACCCTTCTAATTTCAGGCATGGAAGAAAATCTCATGAAAAACCTGTTTCTAAGATTTGAGGGTCTCAAGTTTCCTTATCTTTTGCATTATTAAAAGTGTACCTCGCATGCGCTTACTCTGTGAGATCTGGTCTCCTATCATGGCTGGGACACCTGAGGCTGCTGTTCAGTAATAGCAGGGCTAGGGCTACTGAAAGGGGCCTGGCTGAGGTTACGAGCTAGTGGCAACAGCAGGCAAGGCACTGACTGTGCAGTTGGAGAGAAAAGGCAGAGTGGTTCTTGCTGGATTTCCTGCACTGTGGTGAGGGCGTCAGGAGTGAGAGGGACTGATGACAAAGCAGCGGAAGAACATCTCATAGCCAAGGCCTTGTGTTCACAAGTACTTCCAGAATTTTTTTCTTCTTCAATGTTTTGCTTGATTAGGAGGGGAAAACAACTCACCATGGAATGGGCATGAAGGTCATGAAGATTTAAGCCTGCCTTCTCAGCATGGGCATTTCAAGTTTAGACTTATTAATCACAAAGAAAGTCCTAAATCCATAACTTATGATTTTAATATCTTTTATCACTCTCCCAGTGGTTCTTTTTACTTTATTCTTACTATTTAAAAAAAATATAACATTAAAGTTTAAATAACTATTTCCCTAAGGGAGTCCATTTGTCAGTCTTTATTCGGAATTTCTCCTAGAATGAACTAGACAAGGAAGCCTATTTCAATCCCTAAACTCGGGAGGTTATGAAAGACATTTTCATACTTTTCAGCAACGTCTCAGCAGTAAACGAAAGGAAAAAAGAAAAGGGGGGAGGAGAATTAAGCCCCAAATGATGCTAAAAGTAGCTGAGCTTTGTTTGATCTTGAGGCCAGCAGCGTGAACACGTTTAGAAAAGCACACATCTGTGCGCACACAAAGCACTGAGTCCGGAATGTTTCCTGATCTGACCAAGGATACATTCCCAGCATAGGGACCGTGTCTTACTCATCTTATGCCTCACAAAGAGTAGGTGTTCGTCAAATGCTCAGTGAATTCATGAAGATAAATACAATGTGTAGGCAGTGAGCATCCTGGAATTCCAGATTACTTGTTCATTAAAACCATATGGCATAAGTGGCCATGCCTGTTGCAAAAGACCTGAAACACTTGTAAAGAGTTAATCACTCTGTCCCACACCCACCTCTGTGATAATAACTGGGGACTGGTGAGAGAAGTTATCATCGGTCTCAAAATTCTCAACTCAGTGAGCAAGCTGAATATTCACACCAAACCTCTCTTGATAAACATTGCCAGACTCTGATACTTAGGAGGACCAGGCAATTAAATTCATAAGACCTTTCCCCCATTCCCTCACCCCAGCAGATCTTTTTAATTAGCATGGCTTCTCTAAAGTTAAATCCTTAGTTATTGAGGAATGTATTACATCTTCAGCTGAGTTTCTCTAGCACAGTGGTTCTCAAACTAGCATGCCTTGGGATGACCTTGTGAAAACAGATTGCTGAGCCCCACCCTCAGAGTCTCTGATCCAAGTCTGGGGTGGAGACGGTAATTTACATTCTGACAAGTTCCCAGGTGAGGCTGCTGCTGCTGGTTGGAGAACCCCTGCTCTAGTCTAAGAACTATGTGGAGTTGTTTCTCCCTCAAAAGACAGAAATTAAAAGTAGAACTGAGAACAGAGCAGATGCTAACTAAAATGGGCCCTCTATTTTTTAAAAATTTTGCCACAAAAAATTGTTTTTTGAGCAAAGGAAATAAAGAACTTTATGGGAAGGCACAATGAATGGTGACTAAAGCAATCTCTAAAGTTTCCGATGTTGCTTATCAGGTGGCAAAGACACCTGTAAAAAAGAGAATTACCCATATTTTAAGCCATCAGAAATGGCATGTCCAGGTTGAAAGCTAAGACTCCTTCCCGGGTTTAATTAGCAGAAGGACACTTTCTGAAAGCCTTGCTCCATATCCTTTCCATGGGGTCACCTCAGGAAGCTGTCAGCAACTTAGTCACCTACATTTTTAATCCCGGAGTTTAGTAACATTTTTTCCTATCTGGTTATGCAGTTAAGTTTATGTGAAAATCCAGGAATTCCAAATAAGCATCCTACCAATATTTCCACATAGTACTTGAAAAAACACTTAAAAAATTTAAAGTGTGATATGTGCTATCTAAAATAGTTAAAAGTGTGCTCAAATGTTAATGGGCAAACAGAGAAATAAAATTAAAATTTGATGACAAAAGGTTTGGAGATTAAACCTTTGTTATAATTTCACATATAACCAAATGTTTCCTGTTGCTTCAGCTTTACCCTTACACGTTTACTTACCTTGAAATATCATGTAAAAATTTCAACTAACTATGTTTATATGACTACTTTAGGGTTCCTTTCCCCACCTTGGGATGAAAAATTACAGAAAATGCAAAAATATACAAAATTATGTCTGGTTGTGTACTTCATGAAAAATGGAACATAATCTGACATTTCTTCAACTAAAACAGGGTGTGAAAATGGTATTGCTTTCAAACTAGCAAATTAAAATAATTATTGGAATAAAAATATGGCCCACTTGTGCAGGTGTAATATCAGCTGCTCAGATACTAAAAGAAACAATAGTCTGACCTCATCGAAAAACTGCTGAGTTTTGCGAAGTATAAATTTTAATTCAGTCAGTTCCAAGAAGTTTCTCTTCAGGGCTTCCTGGTTGGTGTTGATTTCCTTCAGTTCATTTTCAATCTTCTCAAAATTAGCCTACAAAAAAAAAAAGAAGTCAAATTATTAACTCAAACTAAGTTCAATGAGCTTGCTCTCAAAAACATAAATTCATCCATCCAACAGAACTCTTGCCGCCCTGACAGTTACCTTATATCTACCTTACAAATATGTGATTTTACTAGGGTAATTTTCTTTATGAAAAATTTTGTTTAAAATCGTTTTTGCTTATATATTCTATCATACACTTGGTTGAATTTCTCAGGGGATTTCAGATGGATAAAACAAATACTGAAATCTATTGGCTATTCATTTACTTAGTCATTAATAAATTACTAGATAAATTGACATTAATCCAATAAGTTTTCAATAGCCAAAAAACATTTATTTAGTGGCACATGATACTGTTCAACATACTGTTCTATACCATAAAAAAGAGACTTCATTTTAATCCCAGCCACAAGAAATTAGCAATCAATAAACAATGCCAACAAGGACAGCTAGAATTACTCTACCCTCCATCCACTCAGAAATTTCTACATTTAAGTAGCAAGACACTTATCTGGCTTCCTCAGAATTGTTTACCTCTAAGTCAATCATGTCCCGGGGGAAGGGCACCTCTGGATTTTCGCCAGTGTCCATAATTGGGATATTAGCTTTTCTTATCTCTTTCTCAACAAATCCTAAAATGACAGAATCAAAACATTTATGTTTGGTACATGCCTGGAACTGCCAATATTTGAGGAAAAAAATAATAAGATGCCAAACCTTGCTAAAATGAGCTTCATTCTAAGAAAGATATTTTTACATAAAAGAAGCAGAATATGTAAATCCTTCTTCTCTCCATTTCTCTTCTTCCTACTCCCCCCAAAACACAGCTACCCCAAAACAGGGTTATCCTGCTACTGTTTTCATTCCCTCTTCTGATCTTCAAACTGGTCCACATCTGCTTTCGCTCTGCAACCACCCCAGAGTATGATGGTTCTGGTCACAGGCACTGCTGGCAAGAGCAGAGCTACAGAAGAGTCAATTCAATAGGGTATTTGACAACTGACACACTAGTGAGACAAGTCCAGAGCAAAGGGTTTCATTACATTTGAAACCAAACAGGGCAGTTTAAGTGAAACAAAACAAACAAAAGCAAGAGGCGGATTAGGCCCCAAACCACCAGAATAGTGTTTCAGGTGATGACTACTGACTTTTTTAAGGATGGGACCAAATTCACCTATCAGCTCATTGAGAGCTGACATAGTAGAGTAGCAAGACCTTGGGTTTTAGAGCCAGAAAGAACCACCTGGATTCAAACACTGATTCCACCATGACCACTTGCATTCTTGGTCCAAGTCACTTAACCTCTCTGATCTTTGCTTTCCTCATTTATTAAATAAGGCTATCACCTGTTTTGAAGGAATGTTGTAGGAAATGAGTGAAATAAAGTATATGAACACCCTAACTCTCAGTAGGATCTCAATAACTGTTAAGTTTCTCCCCTCATACATAAATAGCTCAGATTAAAAAGTGGCTATGCTGACATCTAAAATCGATGTTGTCTGGGTTCCGTCTCTCGGAATTCTATAATGTAATTCTGCTATAAAACCCTTCCCACAAAAAAATAACCAGTGTTTTCAGCTTATATCCTTGTCATCTCAAACAAGGTTTCCACTAAGCACCACCTTAGCCCAAACACCGCAAAATCTACTTGTATACTAGAAATTCATCTTAACATCAGGGTCACAAGATTTTTCCTCCTTTCTTTTTCTCCTGTAGTATTTCCTCCCTTTATTAAGAGGACTGGTGTCCCTCTAATTTAAGATAAATGACTCATTATAGGAACATCGAACAAGACTGAGAGGCACATACGAAGCTTTCGATCCATTTCTTCACATCTTCTAACTTCATTCACAAACTTCCGCTGGAAAACATTCACATCTGGATTTAACTGCAAAATAAGAACACAATACCAAATATTCAAGCGCTACATCTCTTTCCTCTATTTCACAAGCAACACAACCTGCAAAGTGAAAGCCTTCTTTTGTGTCAATGTATGATGCAACACTAATAAAAACTGTCTACTGATATGCTTTGGGGCCAGTTACACCAACTAAAGATAAAAACCCCTTCCTCACTGCTGCAACATACTGGAATGGAGGAAAATTAGACAAAGTACAAAATGTTCTTCCTAGGCGGAAAGTCTCAGTGAGCCCCCCTCCTTCACCACCACCAAAAATGTGGACCACTAATATAATAGAAGCTCTGCCTGGTTTTCCTTCTCTCCTTCCCAATCAGAAGAAACAGAAGGCAAACGTCTCATGTTCTTCTGTCCCAGGTTCTTCACCTTTTAAGTGACAGTCTGGTTCATTCATTCATACCTCACAAGTAATTTTCAAAGCAATGTGAAATACAAACAGGAATAAAACAAGTTCCTACTCATTAGGAAACTTGCAACCTAGTAGAGAGGAAACATGAACATGATCAATAAGATGGCATGTGATAAATTCCATAAAAGTAAAACAAATAAAGAACTACTATAGCTATTCCTTCAACGTTTATTGAGCAAGCACCAAATATGTGCCATACACTGTATTAGGCACTGGTATAAATACAAAGAATAAGAAATGTCCTAACTTTTAGGAGCTCAGTTTCACGGAAGAGACAGACACAAGTCAATAAATACACTTTGTTGTGATAAACGCTATTAAAAAGTAATATATCGTTGGCAATTTCTTATATAATTAAACATATTCCTACCCACCACATGTCTGAGCATTCCACTACTAGGTATTTGTGTAAGAAAATGAAAACACACCCACAGAGATTGTACCAAACTAGCAATGATCCAAATGTCCGCCAATAGGAGAACGGATAGAGACATTGCGGCATATTCATGTAACAGAATATTATCAGCAATAAAAAAGAATCAACTACAGATAGCCACAAAACCAGATAAATATCAAAAACATTAGGCTGAGGAGAAAAAGATCTAAGAGTTCGAAACGTACAATTCCATTTACATAAAGTTCAAGAATAGTCAAAACTAATTGATGATGCTAGAAATCAAAACAGTGGTTACCTAAGAGAGGAGGGGGGACTGACCAGAAGTGAGCACACGGCAACTTTCTGGGCTGCTGCAAATATTCTGTCTTGACTGGGGCGGTAGTTACAAAGGTGTATGAATTTACCAAAATCATCAACTTGTACTCTTAAAGTGTATGCATTTCACTGAATATAAATTTTACATCCATAAAAAAGATGTGGATAGGGGGGCTTGGAGGGGGGACAACACTAATTCTACTTAGAAGATAAAGAAAAAAATGTGCAAAGGTAAACCACTCGAGCTGGGACTATGGGGGATGAAGCGAGAGTTCACCAAGCAGAAATACACAGAATGGAAGTAGAAAGACCATGACAAGTGACTCACAGACATAAATAAATCATATATTCTGAGAAGAGAAGAAACTTACTATAGCTGAGGAGAAGGGGTATGTAAAGAGCAGGAAGTAAAAGACTTTGTCCTATGGGCAATAGGGAATCAAGTGATCTTTTTAAATATACTTTTTAAAGATTTACTGTTTTGAAGAATAACATTGTATGTGAAGAGTGAACTGTGTGAGAGAGAATGGTGACAGAGAAACAAGTAAGGAAAGTATTCGTATTATTATATTAACATTAGACAGAAGGAATCGAAGGCAAACGGCATTATTAGAGATTAAGAGAAACACTACATAATGATAGTAAAAAAAATTCCCAGGACGATGCACGATTCTAAACTTGTGTGTCCCTAATAAATTGTTTGTGTGTTTGTTCACCGAGCAGGCAGTACTTCGGCTTCTCATTCAGAAATTTCCACTTCAATAAACATGAAGTGAAAGTAGCCACAAGAAGTACTGGATTCAAAATCAGAGGCAAGGTTCAACTACAGCCACCCACAGCCTGTTTTGAATAAGGCATCCTCAAAATATTTCAAACAAAAATTAACAGAACTACAAGGAGAAACCAAAAAACCTGTCTATGCAGTAGGAAATTTTAATGTAACTTTTATATTACTGATACAGCAAATCTACTAAATATAGAGAAAATTTGAACAACATAATTAACTTAATCTAATACATATACACACAGACATAGATACATTTAATCCCACATCCAACAGTTTTCTGTTTAATAATTCATTTATGAAACTGACTACAAAATAGGTCATACAGCAAATCTCAGTAAAGAACTGATACTATACAGACAATGTTCTCTGATTACAATGCAATTAAATTAGAAATCCATATCAGAAAATACAACTTAAACAACATATTTGGAAATTCTAAAATAGTTCCAAATAATTCATGGCTCAAAGAAGAAATCACAATGATTTTTTGTTTGTTTCTGAATTGCTGATTTTAATGGTGATATGACTAGTTCCAAATACATTCAGTCATGCCCACATTAGAAAGTGTAAAATTTACAGCAACCATGGTTGCCATGAAACAGTGTTGTATTTACTTTGTATTTAACATAATGAGAAATGATTTTTATTCCTCTAAACAAATGAAAAAGTCCAGTTCAATTGATCTTACAGGTGAACTAACACATGGCTTTCTCCTCAAATAACTACAAAAGAAAACCGACTTATCTTATTTCATTTAAGTAAATTGTACTTAATGAGTAACACAAATGTATGTTTAGATACAATAATGCTTTGCATTTGCAAGGCTGAGTGGTTGTTTACCAGGGTCTCTGAAGAGTCTAGTAATTGCCTATAAAAGAAAGAACCATTTCTGCTAACTCTTGTCCTTAATAAGTAATATGAATGCAATACTTGATGCAATACTTCATTCATTAGAATAATCCTATCACAAAATTGCAGCTTATGTATAAGTTTAAAGATTTATTTACAAATGATTACAATAATTCCTTATAAAATATATTAATAGTAAAAATAAATTAGTATTTAATAACTGACATATATGAAGCAATTTAAATAATTTATGAAATGATAATAAAAATGCTAAAGATCAAACTTTGTAGGATGCAGCTAATGTGGTATTTAAAGGGACATTTGTAGCCTTAATTGAAAATCTTAGAAAAGCCCAAATCTTAGAAAAATTAATCCAAAGAGGAGAAAAATGAAGAAACACTCCTCAACTAATAAGTGAAATTGGCCAGTATAACTTTGATACCAAAATAAGATAAGAACAGTTTGAGAAAGAGTAATTATATGCCAATCTCACTTATAAAAAATGAAAAAACCCTAATAAAATATTAGAAAACTGAATGCTAAAATTCTTTTGAAATACACCTCATGACCAGTTGAGTTTATCCCAGACTTGCAAGCATAATTTTATATATTTTTAAAAAATCTATACAAATGACCGATAAACATGAAAAAATGCTCCTCATCATTAGCCGTTAGGGAAATGCAAATCAAAACCACTGTGAAAGCCTGGCAGGCGTGGCTCAGCAGTTGAGCGTTGACCTATGAACCAGAAGGTCACAGTTTGATTCCCGGTCAGGGCACATGCCTGGGTTATGGGCTCCATCCCCAGTAGGGGGCACACAGGAGGCAGCTGATCAGACTCTCTCATCATTGATGTTTCTCTCTCTCTCTCTCTCTCCCTCTCCCTTCCTCTCTCTGAAATTAATAAAGACATATTTAAAATTAAAAAAGTGAAAACAGATACTCAAATACTTGTACACAAATGTTCACAGCAACATTACTCACAATAGCCAAAAAGTGGAAACACCCCAAATATGTCCATCAACTGATGACTGAATAAATAAAAGGTGGTATATACATACAATGACTATTAAAACATAAAAAGGAATGAAGTACTAACACGTGCTACAACATGGATGAACCCTGAAAACAATATACTAAGTAAAAAAAGCCAGTCACAAAAGACTACATACTTTATGATTCCATTTATATACAGGGTGGGGCAAAAGTAGGTTTATGTTTGTTCATATGGAAAATAATACAATAATTAATAAAAAATAATACAAGATGCCCGGCCGGGCGTGGCTCAGCGGTTGAGCGTCAACCTAGGATCCAGGAGATCGGGGTTCGATTCCCAGTCAGGGCACATGCCCAGGTTGTGGGCTCGATCAATGGCTCTCTCATCATTGATGTTTCTATCTCTCTCTCTCTCTTCCTCTCCTTTTCTCTCTCTGAAATCAATAAAGACATATTTTTTTAAAAAATACAAAAATAAACTGTATTTTGCACACTCACAACTGTAAACCTACTTTTGCCCCACCATATATAATGTCCAAAACAGAGAAATTCACAGAGAAAGGTAGAGTAAGTGGTTGCCAAGGGCTAGGAGGAAAGGAATGACTGCTAATGGATACAGGGTTTCTTTTGGGGGGTGATGAAATGTTCTGGAACTAGATAGTGATGATTGCATAGTCTCATGAATACACTAAAAACCACTGAACATACACTGTAAAAGGGTGACTCTTTTTGGTATATCTCAATTAAAAAGAACACAGGCAGTGGAATCAGACAATCCTGGGCACCAATCTTTGTGTCCTTGGGGTAGTTATTTTCATCTCTGCCCCAGGTTCCTAGTCTGTAAAATGAGAATGGTAGGCTCCACTAATCAAAAGTAGGTTCTGCTTTGCAGGGTTGCTGTGCTAAATGCCTGCAATAATAATACAAAATGCTCAAAATGGCATCTATTACAAAACTGTAAACTGTCATTATGATTGCATGAGACAGTAAGGGACTGAAGAGTAGGAAAAGAGTATGATAAAGAGAAGGAACAGATGAGGGAATATGTAAGATTCTGAACGAGTGAGGAAACATGTCTTACTCAATTGTCTCTCTAAAACCCAGGGTGGTATCTTCTGCAGAGCAGACAGAAGATACCAACTACTTTTTATATTGAAACCACTCATTTTAATATGTTGCATATTTTCATATTAAGAAAAAAGGTGCAAAAAGACAGAAAAGCATTGATACATGTTACAACATAGATGAACCTTGAAAACATTATGCTAAGTGAAAAAAGCCAGTCACAAAAGACTTATAATTCCATTCACATGAAATGTCCAGAATAGGCAAATCCACAGAAGCAGAAAGTAGATTAGTGGTTGCCAGGGGTTGGGGGGGGGGGGATTGGGGAGTAACTGTTAATGGGTACAGGGTTTCTTGTTGGAGTAGTGGTAATGGTTGTACAACTCTGACTATACTAAAAATCATTGAATTGTACACTTTAGTTGTTTGTTTTAATATGTCTTTATTGATTTCAGAGAGAGGAAGGGAGAGGGAGAGAGAGAGAAAGAAACATCAATGATGAGAGAGTCACTGATCGGCTGCCTCCTGCATGCCCCACCCTGGGGATCGAGCCCACAACCCGGGCCTCTGCCTTGACCAGGAATCAAACCACGATCTCCTGGATCCTAGGTTGTTGCTCAACCACTGAGCCACACCAGCTGAGCAGACTTGTATACTTTAAATGAATGAATTATATGGTATGTGAATTATATCTCAGTAAAGCTGTTTAAAAACAGTAGGAAAACAATCTGGACATGTAACTCACCAAACTAATAGATGAAGGAGAAAAAACATGGTAACACCAATAAATGAAAGGGTATTCAATAGAATGCCACAAATGTGTAACAATAACTTTAGAAAATCAGAAACTGAAAGGAATCAGCATAATCTAATTAATAGAATTTTCCAAAAATGTAAGAGCAAACATCTTATTTAAATTGTGAAACATTAGCCCTGGCCGGTATGGCCTCATTGGTTGGAGCCTCATCCCACATACTGAAAGGTTGAGGGTTCGATTCCCAGTCAGGGCACATGCCTGGGTTTTGGGATGGATCCCCAGTGGGGGGCGTAGAGGAGGCAGCTGATCGACGTTTCTCTCTCTCTCCCTCTCCTTTGCCTCTCTCTGAAAATCAATTAAAAACCATATTCAAAAAAAAAAAAAAAGAGAGAAAAAAGAAGTATGATGGGGATTTCTGGGAAAGTTTTTTTTTCTCCTGATAAAAGTACTTCCCCTTCCTCCTCGCACTTCCTTCAGTGAAATGTCTGGAGATCTGGTGGTCATCTATAAGCACAAAAGCCTAATGTCCAAGGACAGTCCAACAGAGATACAGAATGACTTTAGGGCACTGATGAGAGTGCAGAGCTGGGCTTCATGTTACAAGAGAAAAGTACACTCCTATCATTTGGGTTTTTGGTTACACACAGCTAAACACAACCCTAAGCAGTATTAGCTTGCTGTTCCTCTTCTTCAACATGCTACTGAAGGTCCCAATGTTATGGTGAAATGAGAAAAAGAAAGGAAAGGGTAAGGATTTGAAAGGAAGAAACAGCTTACTCCCTAATGGTGCAGTGACAAAGATTATATCAAATGTGACAAAATGTTAACAACTGGTAAATCTACATAAGAGTATTTAGGCTTGAAATTTTTCAAAATAAAAAAATTTAGGGAAAAAACAACCAATAAGCAAAAAGGAAAAATTAGGTTTACGTATGACAAAATACACCATAAACAAAGGGAAAAGATAAGCGACAGCCTAGAATTCATCAGTAAAGGAGGAGAAAAAGATTAGCTTCCAGATGACATGAAGAACTTTTACAAATTCTACAAGTTAACAAGCAAAAGACAAGCAAACCCAACAGCAAACATGCAGATGATACGGACACTCATGGAAAATGAAACCTATTATGTCTACTAAACAGATAAAAAGATATCAAATGTGCTAATCTAGAAAATGCAAATTAAAACAACAATAGGATACCACTTCACAGCCATTGGATTGGTAAATTTCTTTGAGCACAGAGGTGTTGACACAACTGTGGAATGACAGGAACTCTCAAGCAGCCATGGGAGCATGAACAGATACATGCACTGCGAAGCACACTTTGCCAGCATCTAACAGTCAGAGATGCACACTATACTCAGCAAAGCCCCTCCTAGTCATAATCCTTGGAGTAGCATTTTCACAGTAACAGTAAGACATTATTTGCTTTTTTCGTTCTCACTGTCTCATGAGTGTTCAGTGAGGTTTTCCAGAGTCTCATGACATACATCATAGCAGACTGACTGCAGAAGTAAATGAGAATCCAGCTATCTTCTATTAACTCAGACACTAGAAGATTTTTAAAAATGTAAAAGCAATACCATTCTTCCCATTTTTTGTTTTGGAAAATGTAGTGATTTTCCACAAATATATATTGATAACATCTAGTGGGTTTTTATTATAATTTTTTAATGATTTAATACATATTTTTAATATTTCTCAGTTTTAGTTTCTAATTCAGTAAGTATGAATAGCTATAACTCACATAAAAGCCCTTTAGAGTTCTCAATTTTTTAAAAGAGTGTAAAGAAGTCTTTAGGCCAAAATATTTGCGAACCACTGCCCCAGAGAAACTATCACAGATGTATACCACCAGACAGAGACAAGCCTTTTCATTGTAACATTGTAATAGCAAAGAAGGCAATCAACCTAAATGCTCATCAGAAGGAAAAAATGATAAGCTATACATTCTTATAATAACTATATAGCAATTTAAATAAGTGAACTGGTGCTACCTGGTCAAATTTCATAAATGTTAAATTTAAAAAGTACCTGCTGAAAGATACATACAATATGATACCATGTACATAGTTTTAAATATACAAAATTATACTATCTATTATTCAGTGATATATATATGCATAGCAAAAGTGAAAAATAAAAACACATGGGAATAATACTGTCAACAATAATAAAAATTAAAAAAACAACAACCCCATAGGAATGATAAAAACAAAAGTCACTGTAGAAAGTTACCTCTGGGGAGGAGGGGAGAGAAATGAAAGGCAGAGAGGAAGGACAGGCAGAAGCTTTCAATTATATGTGGAATGTTTATCTCTTAAGTAGAAAGTATAAACATAGGTACTCATTATATGACTCCCTATAATTTTTTGTATGACTGAAGCACATCATCAAGTTGGGAACACTGAATGGACCTGATAGGTGTTGGAAAGGGAGACACTATATAGGGCCAGATGAAGGATTGCAAATTAAGGGTGACTTAGGCTTGATTTAGGTTTCAAGTCTAGAAAACTGGAAGAATATCAATGCTTCAGCTCAAGTTTAGGAAGTCAGGATGAAGAAATAGTTTGTGAAAAGGTGAAGTGTTGGGATTTAGACATACTAGCTTAAGAAGCAGAAATGACAAAAACCTTAGAGACTTGTATACTTGTAGGGAAGGTGTCTGGGAGGTCAGGGCCAGATATATAGATTTGGGACTCACTGAATAAAGATGAAAATTTTGAGAATAGATGAGATCACCGAAAAAAGGGCGTTAAAGGGAGATGTGGGTGTGAGCAGGCTTATCCAGAATGAACAGAGGCGAGAGCTTGGGAAACACTGACACCACGGGCAGAGGTGGAGAAGATAAGAGAGAGGCCGGTGGGAGAAAACAAGAAGTCCTCAGAAAGGTAAGAGAAGAAATCCGAGTCAGGTAGGAGAACACTCCAAAAGAGATGGTATAAAAAGGTTCGAAGAAAATGAGGGCTAAGGCTATGTCACTGGAGTATATTTGTGCAGTTTCAGCTCGGACTGAGAACTTCCTGAAAGCTTGCCAATTCCAGGAAGCCAATATTTGATGAATTCCCTACCTTTCTTTCATCCATCCATTCAGTCCAACAAATACTGATTGAGGATCTTCTATGTGGGTACTAAGGACAAGATAATGACTGTCTCTGTCTTCATGGTACTTAGATCAGAGTAGAAGAGAGAGACTTGAATCAACTACTCACATTGATGAGTGTAAAATCACAACTATAATGAATGCTGTCAATGAGAGGTACGTGGAACTTTGAGACTGCCCAACAGAGAACTGTTAACTCCCTCCTCCTTTCAGCAGCATATGTCAGATTGTAAGTCCCATAGGGCATACTTTTTTATACTCTTAGTCTGTCTATTTTCTTTTTATCATTGATTTCTTTTTTTTAAGAGAGGGAGGAAGGAAGAGAGAGACACAGAAACATCAATGTGAGAGAGACACGTCAATTGGTTGCCTCCCAAACACACCCCGACTGGGAATTGACCCAGAAACCTAGGTATGTGCCCTGACCGGGAATTGAACCCACAACCTTCCGGTGCATGGGACGATGCTCCAACCAACTGAGCAACACCGCCCAGACTGTCCATTTTCTTTTGATATCTTCTCCAACATCCCAGCATAATGTTTTAGAATAATGATTATTCAATATAAGTTTACTTATATATTATATATATGTAACTGGAGGCTTCAGATCATGTAATAAATATATGCTACTGTATGAAAGAGCTATGAAAATATTTTTCATACCCTGCTAATGGTGTTAAGGAGCTCCAAAATAAAGTGCAAGCCTTGAACAGGTTAGTTTGATGTCCTACATTTATATCCCAAGCAATTACCTTGAGAATGCTTAGGGTTATTCTCAAAGGGGCAGCTAGTAAAAGCATTAAAGGATTGGCTCATGATATTCTCACCTCTGGAAAGACAACTCATAAAAATGTACCAACAGTGAGCCGTGCTATACTGTTATTTTTGCAAATAAAAAGCAAAACATTCATCATAAGGCAATTGGCCATGACAAGAAAAATACAGTTCAGTGGTATTCAAGAAGCAGTCCCACAACTACTTACATCACGAAACTGAACCTTTCCAAGTTCTCCTAATTCACTGACACAACAATAAGCAGCTTCTGACTGTAGAAAAAGCTGGGCCAGCGTCATCTCCTCGCTCCGGAAAAGCTCCCCCATGGCGGCAGAAAGTACATCAACTGAGTACCTGGATTTCTCTTGAACCTAAGGCAAAAAGAGAAAATTAAATGACCTTGGAAATTACTAAGAGGGCAAAGGGCAATCATCACCCAGTAAGGCTCTTCCGTTTTGCATTTCATGTCTTCCACCTCATGCTGACAGGTCTTTAACAACTGTTTTTGACATCCTGCTTAGAAAGATGGAAAGGAGAAATTGCAAAGGCTGTCACTGAATCCTCTCCTACAGAGTGCCTGATGAAAAGTCGCTTCCTTTGCAGTCAACATCGGGATCAAATGACAATATTTTGGGAAATCTCAATACATAAGAATGTATCCATATTAAAAATAGGAACTGGGAATCCCAAACAACTTTTTAATGCCCTGGACACAATATCCTGAGGCAGTGACATTCATACTGCTCTATCTTGTTTTCTACTTGTGTCAGAAAACAGGAGACCTCACTCATTTTCTACCCTCTACTGCTCATTTTTTTTCTTTTTTTTTCTCACCCAAGATATGTTTTTCATTGATTCTAGAGAGAGGAAGGGAGAGGGAGGGAGAAACATGGATGTGATAGAGAAACACTGATTGGTTGCCTTCCAGACCGGGCACTGAACCCTCAACCTATGTATGTGCTCTGTCTGGGCATAGATCCCACAACCTCTTTGGTGTACCCAGGCAACAACGCTCCAACCAACTGACCCACCCGGCCAGGGCTACTGCCCATTTCTAACAGCTGAAGTCCCAGCACTACCCTAACGCTACACTATCTTAAAAGGTTTAACCCTCCAAATTCCACAGAAAGCACCATTTCCTCACTAAAAAATCTAAACATGTAATCATTATCTTAAAAAAAAAAAAAAAGGAACCAGTTAGCATAATGAAGCTCAATTTCAAGTCAAGCATGACAGGAATACATTGACCATGACAAAGCAGTTTCATCAAGCCACAGAGAATAATAAGCTTCCACCTCAGAAGCTTTCTGTCTCTTATCCCTACCTTCAAGGTGAACTACACGGTTCCATCTGTGAAAGCTCCTCACGCACGCACGAGTCAATAAAGGTTTCTCAGGCTGCCGGGGTTATAAAGACAACTGGCGCTATCAGTGGTCCTGAAACTGCAATTATTTATTCTCAATCAGCTATTGTGAGGCACAGACTGTCCGGTATCTAAGCTCAGCAAGACGTACGGTATTTTTAGTATCATGAGAGCATCCATAATGACAGGTAAAACTGGCATCAAAGGATGGGTTACCCTTCCGGAAGGCTGGGAGACAATTCGAGAAAACTGAATGACAAACCTTTGTGCATCTGACGTTTCAAAGGCGGCAGAAAAACACGCTCAGATATAAGCTAGGATTTCTCAAGAGATTATTCAGCTTTACTCTAGGACTGCCTATCCCTGAATCATCCAAACAGCCATTACCAGCCCCCAGCACACATTACTCCTCAATTACGAGACAGTCCATAATCTTTAAACACATAAAATTATGCTTGATCAGCCTAGTTCAGGGGCTGCCCGATAATGACAGCCCCCAATGAGTTGCCTCCCTCCTATGTTTTTTTTTTTTTTTTTTTTTTTTTTTTTTTTTAACGATTACAAATCTCCCTAGAACATCTCTCCGGCTTGAGCCAAACAGAAAACCAAATAGGCCCAAGCGACCAGGGGGTGGTGTGTGTGTGTCACAAACAAAATATGAAGAAACAGGAATTCTGCACAAGGTGAATCCACGCAGAACGTCCCCACGCAGCCTCACGGTCACGAGGTATTCAGGTTCACCTGCTTCCTTTCCAGTCCGCCCAGGGAGCCCGGGCACACCCACCTCCTGGGGTGGAGGCTAAAAGGGGGAACTCCTCAAATTGGGGCCCCCTTTAAGAAGTCTCCCCCCCCAAAATTCTTCGGACATCCCAATAACCTTCAGTTGCTCGGCCTACCCCTTAAGTAGGGGAAGGGATCAGGGCCTCCAAAGGGGAATGAGCCTCCGGTTCTTGTGCCCACAGAAGGGGTTCCCCAAAAGAGGTGAACCCCCATTTCCTTTCCTTTCCGAGACCTAAGATCCCTGCTACTTCCTTTGACAAGCAAGGGGGATGTCAGAAGAATTCCCTGTGCCCCTCGGACGCCGCTCCCTGCCGCGTTGTACCTCCAGCCCCAGCTCACCTCCAGCCGCCGCCAGGGCCACTACCAAAGCAAGCGCCGCGGACCCAGCCCGCAGCCTCCTCGGCTCCGGGCTGCTGCGCCTCGACGTGCGTGCGTCCGCAAAGCCCCGCCCCTGCGCCGCCGCCGGTCTCCGCCCCTAGGATGACCTCATTGCAGTCGGCCAATGGGGTGCGGCCTCGGTGGGCTGCCGCAGTGCGGAGTCCCGGGGGCTCGGGGGAGAGCTAGGTGCTGACGCCATCTTGTCTTCCGCTGCGGCGGCTCCGGGCGGGGAAGGACGGGTGGGTGGGGCCAGCAGTGCAGGTGCTCGAGCCCTTCAGAACCCCTTCTCTCTACCCTTATTCTGCATGCCAGGCTGTCTGCTTTATTTCATTTCATAGCCGAAGAATTAATTCACAAGTTTTTCTCCTTGAGGGAAACAAGGGGAGCTTGAAGGCGCGCGCGCGCGCGCACACACACACACACACACACACACACACACACACACACCACCACCCCCCCCCCCTTAGTTTACAGAGAAAATTTGAGCCCTCGAGTGCGGAGCATCTTGCGAAAGGTGCTGGATCCTGTAGGAGAGCCTTGACCGGGGAGGGGCTCGTCACTTAACTATGGAAAACCCGGCTTTAAAAAGGTATTTGGTTTAGTCTCTCCGGCAACTGTACAGGGTCTTATTTTTCTCCTGTTAGCAGTGGGGGAAAACCCCCTAAGACCGTGTCTGTGAAAGTATATTTGTAATCTTGTTTGGTGGATTCCTGCGGGCCCATTGAACCCCATACAGGTTTTCTATTCCTTAACATTTTTTAAAAAATAACTTTTTTTTTTTTTAAGTGGACATGATGCCTACCTATTTTTGTTAAAACGCCTTTCTCAAAAAATTGATCTTGATTCCTTTTTCTTGACCTTCTTTTAAAGAGGAGTAGGGATCCCAAGTCGTTTGTAGTAACCAGAACCGTATCAGGAAAAACTCGGGAAACCGGTTGTTGGGTCTCCGTGGGTGGTAGAAAGAGCTCCATCGACGTTCAAGTGCAATGAGGGAGGCACTGCAGATAAAAACCTGACAATAACATCATCAATCCTGCTTTACCAACCTACAGGAAATAACGAAGGGCAAAAATAACACATTTTATTTGATTTTTCTATGTCACACTGTGAGTGAAGATAGAACTTAACTGCGTTATGACTTAGATGGCGAGTAGCACCTTGGAGAGCCCCAGGCCCTCCTTTTCACTCCAGATCTTGAACGCTCCCTCCCTCTCCCAACCTTCCAGGCAAAGTGGATAGAGACCCACATTTGGAAGCCTGCCAAGTTTTAGAAAAACGATTGCACAATAGACTGTCATTTCCTTCCTCTGAGCCTAAAAAAAAAAAAAAACCAACAAGAAACACAACACATTTAAACCTCAGAGTCAGCTGCTTGCTAACCACAAATTTTCATACTTCACCTTTAAGACAGCCTTTCATCTGGACTCAGCTCAGTTCCCTTGAACTCGTTTTTTTTCATGGCTTCCTTGAAATGATACCCTCCAGAGCTCCTTTCCTGTCTCCTTTCATCTCCTGCTGTCAATCTTTCTCCAGGGTTCTGTCTTTTCCCTCGGTGATCTCTTCCATAGCAGTCCTGTCAGGTTTAAATGTCTATGTGTGGGACTCATACCTATTTTTCCATTCACCTCTCTTCTCCAAGGCTCGGAGATGGAATTTCAAGCTGCCTGAATAATGACATTTAGGCAACAAATGCTTGCTGAGGGCCTACTATGTGGCAGACATGGTGCTAGGTGCTGGGGATAGGAAAATGAAACAGACACCCTTCCTGTCCTAGAGGAGCTCACAGTTGAGTGAGAAATAAAGTTCTAATGATTGAGACAGAGAGAGAGAGGACAGAGGTGTGAGTGCAATGATTAATATTTACTATGTACCATGCACTTTTCTAAATGCTTTATGAACTCATTTAAACCTCACAATACTGGGAGACAAATCCTTTTATTACCCCCATTTAACAAATGATATGGTGATGGTGAAACTGAGGCACAGTAATTTGCCCAAGGTCATTCAGCTAGTAAATGGCAGAGCAGGATTCAAACCCAGCCAGTTTGGTGCCATTTCTTGACTCATGTATTGCACTATTCTGCCTCTGGTAAGGGTGCTGTCTCTGAATTCAATTCTTTTTTCTTTTTTTAAAATATATCTTTATTGATTCGAGAGAGAGGAAGGGAGAGGGAGAGAGAGAGAAACATCAATGAAGAGAGAGTCATTGATCGGCTGCCTCCTGCACACCCCCCACTGGGGATCCAGCCTGCAACCCGGGCATGTGCCCTGACCAGGAATCGAATTGGTGATCTCCAGGATCCTAGGTCGATGCTCAGCCTCTGAGCCATGCCTGGCCAGGCTGAATTCAGTTCTTGATCTGCCATTTAATATCTGTAACCTTAAGGCTTGAAAGCCCCAGTTTTCTTACCTGTAAAATGGGATTAATAATAGTATTGACTTCATACAGTTATTTTGAGGAGTAAAAGGAACTTAGCACATGCTTGGAACCCACCCTGCATTTAAAAAAATGTTAGCTGTCATTATTGTCCTTATTATTGTTGTTGAGACACAAAATACTGTATGATGGACCTGAGGATGTCAGAGAAGCTTACATTGAGGAAATGACATGAGAGCAGAGTTTTGAAGGATTAGAGCTCTCACTGAATAAAAACTGTCCCTGTTCCTGAGATCCTTAATCTTGCTAATGGCATCATTGTTTTTTGTAATTATCCAGGCTCCAACCTTAAGCCATCTTTAATTCTACTCTTTCACTTTCTTTCCACATTTAGTTAGTTGCCATGTCATGCTAATCGTGGGTCCTGTATTTATTTTTTGCCTTTACCCCCTACCTCTTTTTATTTTCATTGCTGATACCTAGTACCAGGTCCATTTGCCTCTCTCAGATAACTAAAGCAATGGCCTATGGGAGGCAGCATGATGTAGTGAAGTAAACCACAAGCTTTTGTACCATCCTGAACTAGGCTTGAATCTCAGTTCCTCCACCTAGTCCATCTGATATCAAATAAATCTCAGCTCTAGCAGTTACAAGGTATATGAACTTGAGCAAGTTCATCCACTTCCTTAGCTTCATTTTACTCATTGGAAACCTCATGAGGCTTTTCTGTTTCTCTTTTATAAAACACAGGGCTTTTTACATTTTTTTAAATTACCAAACTATGAGCCCCTTTTCTCCCCTAGCATTGAGCCTACTCATTCAATAGTAAGGGTCATTTCTTGACTGAATGAGTGAATGGATAGGTGATCCTGAAAGAAGTGAGGACCTCTTAATAGAAATCTATCAACAGAAGAACACAGGTATCAGACAAAAAGGAGCATGATCACACCCTGCCTCTTTTCTCTGTCCCCCCTTTTTTATGAACTTCATTATTTGGGGAGGAGAGCTTGTGACAGATGCTTGTATTCTGGGAAAGGTTCAGAGCAGAAGCTAGAATCAGAAAATGTCTATGGAGTCTGAAAACTGCAGGATCATCAACTTCAATAAAATGGTAGCACTGATGTCTGTATTCTACTTACAGTTTTCAGAGTTATTCTATTTCAAATCATACCTATGAGAAAAATGCTCATTAAATTCATTGAAGAGTATTTTATTTAAAAAAAACCCAAATCATCAAAAATCCAACATTCCCTTCAGCAAATATCTATTAAGTACATGCTTTATACGAGACATAATGCTAGAAACTAGAAATGCAAAATTGAACAGGAGCTCAGAATCTATGGAGGAGATAAACAACTAACTACAATATATAATGTGCAATATAGCAGCGATTAGAACAGAAGTTTATGGAAGCCCAGAAAGAGTTTTGTTAATCCTTTTTGGACTATGACATTTGAGGTGGATATTGAAGGCTGAGTAGAAGTTTGTTCAAAGGAGGAGACAAAGGCTAATAGAACAGAAATAGTACAAATATTAGACTAAAATCAGATTTTCTTTTCATCACAGTCAGCAAATATACTAATTTAGCCCAAAACTGATTAAAAGATTTTGATCCAGAATAATCAGGTATTTATGTTGATTTTATCTATAGTTACCTATATACTTCTTTAGGAAAGGAAAGAAGGAAGAGGAAGGAAGGGAGGAAGGAAGGAAGGAAGGAAGGAAGGAAGGAAGGAAGGAAGGAAGGAAGGAAGGAAGGAAGGAAGGAAGGAAGGGAAAAAGGATCTTCTGTGCTATACCTTTCTGTTACTTGAACAAGTACAGCATGTGTTCTACAAGATCAAGTATAAAATATTGTTGACCACATAGCCCTAGAATACGTGAGCAATTCCATATGAGGACTAGCCACTACTGCAGTTCTGTGTGCCTGAATAGAGTTATTGCTTAACATCTGTCAAAATATCAAAACAATAGTTAAAAATATTAGTATTTTACTACAAAGACAAAGCAGAGAACAGAGGCAGTGATCTAACAGAGTCCCAAAAAGCTATAAGAATTGTTATAGTGGAATGATGAAATGTTTTTCCTTTTCTCCCCTCTATTTTTTAGTTTGACGGAATGCACAACAATTGTCCAGATTTCCACAAATAAAGGATCAGCTCATATTTGCTCATCCAACTTAGATGCCTAGATGAGGCCTACAGGAGAGTATGAAAGTTAAACCAAGTGTTTTTAAATACATATTTGCTCAAGTGACTCTCTTTTTCATATGCTTCCTGTATTAGTTTCCTAGGGCTGCTGCATAGATTACCATACATTGGTTGGTACAGTATTCAACCCACTGCACTCCCTTACCAATTTTGAAAAGGAAATTTTGCTTTGCATAATGTTCCAACTGTTCACCTGCAAATAGTTGGCAGCAAACAGTGAAATTTTGATTTAAAATTTTACTTCCTCTTCTATGAAATCTTTGAGATGACAGTAGCTCAGTTTAATGATTTGTCTAGTCAAATAATTTATTTTTGTTTTTCGCTTTTATGTAAAAAGAAACTCTAATTCTTATACTATTCTATCAAGGGTCTAATTTTAGTGTTGGATGAGTTAATTCTCCTGCCACAGCATTCAGATGACTTTTACTTTGACCATCACTTGAAATGTTGATATGCACTTTGTTTTCATAGAAGTAGTCTCTTTGCAGTTTTCAGTCTGTGTTCCTCAAGGTAACATTCTGTTTTTACTTTCAAAGCCTGTCAATGTTTAACATAAAAGTATTTTGGTAAAAAGTAAAATTCTCCTCATAATAGATTTTGAGGCTTCCTTTGGAGTTCAAAGAATGCCAGCTTCCTCTGTTAATGATTACAGCCATAAGTAGATATGAATGAGGCTAAGGCATGTGACATTTTCTGCAACCCCCAAGGCTCTTGTGACCAACACATGAGGCAAAGAGCCTTTAACTCGTGGAAGTTAAGAAAGCCATGAAAGAGGCTTCTTTTAAAAAAAAGAAAAAAAATTATAGATTTCAGAGAGAGGAAGGGGAAGGGAGAGGGAAAGAGAGAGAGAGAAACATCAATGATGAGAGAGTCCTCATTGAACGGCTGCCTCCTGCATGCCCCCCACTGGGGACTGAACCCGAAACCTGGGCATGTGCCCTGACTGGGAATTGAACTGTGATCTCCTGGGTCATAGGTCGATGCTCAACCCCTAAGCCACGCCCGGCCAGGCTGTCTGGTTTTGATATCAGGGTAATAATGGTCTTATAAAATGGGTTGGGAAGGGACCCATTTTATAAGGGTCCCTACTCTTCTGAATTCTGGAAAAGCCTGTATAGAATTGGTGTTAATTCTTCTTTAAATGTTTGGTAGAATTCTCCACTAAAACCATCTGGACTTGGAGTTTTCTTTCTATGAGACTTTTAAGTTACAAAATAAATATTATTAACAATTAGAGAGCTACCCAAACTCTTTCATATTGAGTGTTATGATAGTTTGTGCTGTTCAAGGAATTGGAATATGGAATATTTGCTTAGTCTCAAAATACCATCATATAAAACAGTTATGGATGATAAAGAGGAAAAGAGTAATTTTACACTGGAAAAGTCTGACAGCTACCACCTCAACCAACTGATCAAGGTGAACATCACAAACAATGGGCAAATCAAAATCATGTACCACTTGCTAAAGTACAATGAGAAGAACATTGCATCCCTTTTGTGCTATTTCTGCCAAAGATAAATATCCTAAATCCAATCACAAGGAAATACCAGACAAGTGCAAACTGAGCAACATTCTACATATCTGTCCTTTAATCTTCAAAAATGTCAAAGTTATGGAAGTCAAGGAAATAACGAGACAGTATTGGCCTGATTGAAGGAGACTAAAGAGAGGCAACAACTACATTCAAGGAGTGATCTCAGATGGCATCATTAACCTAGAAGGACACTTTTGGGACAAATGATGAAATTTGATAGGCTGCTGAGAAATAGATGGTGGTATGTATCAATGTTAATTTTCTGATTTTGATGGTTGTACAAGGTTATATATCTGAATGTGCTTGTTTGTAGAAAATACATAATATTTGGGGGTGATGAGACATCAAGTTACCAATTTACTCTCAGATGGCTCAGAAAAAAATCTTTTTGACCTAAACAAACCTTTTCTGTAAATTTTAAATAATTAAAAGATTTTGTAAGGCCCAGCCAGGCGTGGCTCAGCCGTTGAGCGTTGACCTAGGATCCAGGCGATTGGGGTTTGATTCCCAGTCAGGGCACATGCCCTGATTTCAGGCTCGATCCCCAGTGGGGGGCCTGCAGGAGGCAGCCAAGCAATGACTCTCTCATCATTGATGTTTTTATCTCTCTCTCTCCCGCTCCTTTCCTCTCTCTGAAATCAATAAAGATATATTAAAAAAAAAAAAAAAATTTGTAAGTGAAAATTTTTCCCAGATAGCCTCTTCCCATTCTGATGATTCCATTGTTCTAGTGCTCCTAAACATTAATATATTTTACATGCATTTGTATTGAATATCATCTACTTATTTGGGGAGCCTTCTATTTCTTGTGTATTTATTTCTTCAGTGAGATTATTGAACACCAAAAGAACATAGATTATGCTTCTATTTTCTTTGTATTCCCTTGTGGTATCAGAAAGCTGTTCTTAATAACCACTTGTAAACATTAAGGTTTTGGAGCACGAATTATCTGAATAGTTGACTTGCCTCTTTCTTTTTTTTAAAGCCCAAATTCTTCTTCTTTTTTTTTTTTTTTAATATGTCTTTATTGATTTCAGAGAGAGGAAGGGAGAGGGAGAGATAGAAACATCAATGATGAGAGGGTCATTGATTGGCTGCCTCCTGCATATCCCCGACTGGGGATCGAACCCACAACCCGGGCATGTGCCCTGACTGGGAATCAAACCTCGATCTTCTGGATCCTAGGTCAATGCTCAACTGCTGAGCCACACCCAGCTGGGCTTGAATTGCCTCTTTCAATTTAAGTTGTGGAAAAACTTTAAACCATCTCTCTAAAGTCATATAATGGATTCAGGAACCAAGTCTGTGCTGATTGCTCATTCACACCAATCAGTAGCCCTGAGGATTCATAGAAATACGTGTTTTGGTGGAAAAATGAGTCATTCCATCAACACACAGCTGGACTATCACACCCAGAGCACAATGGCAATGTGAAAATCTGAGTGGAACACAAAGAATCTATATCTGAACAAGAGTTCACACTCTTCCTGTCCTGTTGCATTGTGAAATGGAAACATCTTTTCCTGGGAAAGGGGCCAAATTCCACAAATCAAATGGTTTTGCTTAGATGTGTACAGCTGCTAAACACTTATTGTTTTTATTGAGTGTCTTGTTTTAAAGATCTGGTCTTAGTTCCAACTGGAAAGTTGAAAGGAAGGGCAGGGGGGATCGATTCTCTTGTGAGCAACAGAATGAGTTTAACAGAAAGTTTTCTCTAACACCAGTTCTTGACTGGTTCAAGTGCATGAAAGGGAAAAGGGTTATGTACATGGTTATAACACAATGGTGTGTTAACCATTCTGACTTGTCCCTTTGTATGTATGAACATACTTCATCCTCAAAACAACCTTAGTATTTTTTTTGTTATTCTTACCCAAGGATATTTTTTCCATTGCTTTTCAGAGAGAGTGGAAGGGAGAGAGAGACACTGATTGGTTGTGAGAGAGACATATTGATTGGTTGCAATCCCGCACATGCCCCGACCAGGGCGGGGGGGGGGGGGGGGATTGACCTTGCAACTGGGGTCTGTGCCCTTGACCCGAATCAAACCCAAGACCCTTCAGTCCGTGGGCAGAGACTCTAACCACTGAGCCAAAACAGCTAGGGCCTTAGCTGTTTCAGGTGTACAACATCATGATTTGATATTTGTATATATTGTGAGATGGTCGCCACAATAAGTCTAGTTAACATCTACTATACATAGTTACTGCATTTTTTTCCTTGTGATGAGAACTTTTAAGATTTACTCTCTTAGAAATTTTCAAATATGCAAGAAAGTAAAGTCTTATTAAATTTAGTGATTTCTCCCTTTGTCATCATCTCTTCCCCTCTCCCCCTCCCCCCCCCTTCCCCCGTCCCTCTGCAATTTGTTGGTTGGAGAAACTGGGTTGTTTGACCTGCGGAAGCCCCCGCCCCTGGATTTTGCTGATTGCATTCTTACAGTGCTGTTTAATATATTTCCCTGACCCCTATATTTCCTCTAAACTGGTAGTTAGATCTGGACGTTTGATCAGATTCAAGTTTGATTGTTTTGTTTTTGTCAAGAATACTTCACAAGTGTTGGTGTATATTTCCTATTATATCACACTCAGAAACATAATGTCAACCCTATCTCTTTTTGTGATGTTAAGATTAATGAGTGAGCCCAGCCAGGCGTGGCTCAGCGGTTGAGCATCAACCTAAGATCCAGGTGATCAGGGTTCGATTCCTGGTCAGGGCACATGCCCGGGCTGCGGGCTCGATCAATGACTCATCATTGATGTTTCTCTCTCTCTCTCTCTCTCTCTCTCCTTTCCTCTCTCTGAAATCAATAAAGATATATTAAAAAAAAAAAAAGATTAATGAATGAGTGGCAGGGGGTGGGGGGTACCATTTTCTTGAATATGTTTTCAGTAAACAAAAGAAGAAATGAACTGTTTCTCCCCACCCCCCAAAAAGATTAATGAGTGGGTTTAGGTATTCTTAGCCTGATACGATGGTTATAGAATTCCCCATCCGTTTCCACCTATAGTTCTAGCAGGCATTAATATTCATTATCTAGATCATTATTTCACTAGAGGCTGTAAAATGGTGACATTCTAACTTTATCATTCTTTCTTCATTTATGAGCTGAAATTATTGTTATTATTTTTAATCCTCACCTGAGGATATTTTTTCCATTGCTTTTCAGAGAGAGTGGAAGGGAGAGAGAGAGAGAAAGAGAGAGAGAGAGAGAGAGAGAGAGAGAGAAACATTGTTGTGAGAGAGACATCAATTGGTTGCCTCCCCATGCTCCCTGAACGAGACCCCGGGGCCAGGATCAAGCCTGCAACCGAGGTATGTGCCCTTGGCCAGAATCAAACCCAGGACCCTTGAGTCCGTGGGCTGCTGCTCTAACCAGCAAAACCAGCTAGGGCAAGCTGAAATTATTTTATAAAATAAGAACTTTTCCTCACCAATGATTTGGTTACCCCAAGGTACAATTCAAACAGAAAAGGCAGGATAAATGCTCAGTTATTTCCCTTCATTTCCAGTTTTCAAAATAATATGTTGGTTCTCAAGTATTTTCTAAAGGTGATTTCTGGGGAGTTTTTTGTTTGTTTAGCATCATTATGAACTCATGAATTTAAACATATTTGATGTATATTAACTGAAAAGTAAATTAGCATTGGTTTTCTATGCACACTTTTCTACCTATATAAAGAATTATAAATGAATAAACTAACATCAGGAATGTTCGTTTTGAAAAGCATCATCCAGGGAATAGCATAGAATTAGTACATATTTAATCCAATCTTCCATGGTTTTTATATCTGTATTATTATATAATGAAAATTGTAATATTTGAGACTTCTCCTTCTCCCTCATTCTCTACATGTTATCAATTGCCAAGCCTTATCGACATCCCCTCCTGTAGAGCTCTCCCACCAGATCTCTTCCTTCTATATACATTATACTGCTTTAATTCAGATGGTCATCTTCTCTTGCTGTGACTATTGCAGTAGCTCCTAATAGAGCTCCCTGATTCTAGTCTCAGCCCCTCCCAAACTATTATTTACATTCCCTCAAATCAATTTTCTTTGTAAAATTCAGATCAGTTCCTCTTCCTCTTTTGGCTACAATGCTTAAGTAGTGCCTTATAAACCTTTAAAATACAGTCCAGACCTCTTAGCATGACTTCCATGATGCACTGTAATTAGGCAACTTTTTACTGCCCAGCCTCACCTTTAGCCTCTCTGCCTCCAAACATCTTATATTTTAGCCTCTATAAGATATTTGCCATGGCAAATAGCCATGTGGGCTCAGGCATCCTCATGCCTTTACCAAGATCTTTCCTCTGCTTAGAATCCCAAACCCCAGCTACCATTTCGTTTGGCAAATGCCACAGCTCAGCTCCTCTGAAATGTCTCCTGAAGCACTCTTTCCCCTGTGCTATCATTGCTCATTATATATGATGCCGTTTATGATTGTTATCCCATTAAATTGTAGTTGTTGAGGGATATGTCTAGCTCTCATATTAGACTCTAAGTTACTGATAGCAAGGACCATGTCTTTCCATCTTTGGGTCCCCATCTCCTGGTACTGAGACTGGCACTTGATAAACCCTTGTTAAATGTTTGTTTGAATGAATGATGTTAAAAAGGATTTTTCTGAAGTACTATAAGGTCTCAAAGGACTTTTTTTAAAGTATCAAAAATTAGTTTCATAGACTCACTGAATGTCAGAACTGGAAGGAACCTTAGAAATCATTTACCCCTGCCCTACTGGCGTGGCTCAGCGGTTGATCCAGGAGATCCTGGTTGGATTCCCAGTCAGGGTGCATGCCGGGGTTGCGGGCTCCATCCCCAGTAGGGGGTGTGCAGGAGGCAGCCGATCAGTGACTCTCATCATCGATGTTTTTCTCTCTCTCTCCCTTCCTCTCTCTGAAATCAATACATTTTTTTTTTTTTTTAATCATCTACTGTTTTTTCATTTACAGATGAAAAAACTAAGAACTAAGAGAGGTGAAAACTAAGAGAAGTAAAGCCATTCACTTGAAATCACACACCAATTTGGAGGTAGAGCCATGAATTGTGTATTATATAAATTATATCTCAATAAGGCTGGGGTTTAACAATTTTTTTGAGCAGTTTTAAAAGCTGTTTTTAGAAAACCAAAGGAAGAAAAAAATAAGTTAGTCAATGGGACAAGAAATAAATAAAAATAATACAGCCTCACATAAAGGCTACAAGGGAAAACCTCGAGGACAGCAGAGCTAGATCCTGCAGGGTTCAAATAAAATAAGAAAAGGAGAGCTAATTGGTAGAATATGGAGTCTATTAGTGACTTTTAAATGCTCTTTTGGTAGAGAGAAAGCCAAATTTTTGCATAAACTGCAGGCGTTTAAGGACTGAATTGGGGGTCAGAGATCCGTAGCAGCAGTTCTACAAAACAATGGCATTTGAACCGGAGAAAACAGATGGGCCCAACCTCGAGGAGACAGGAAGGTAAAGCCAATTAAGGCTGCAGCTTTTGTTTGTGTTTGTTTTTTATTTGTAGGATAAAAGGCCAGTCAGTGTGTGTTGAAGGTGAAGGAGGAGGGGAAGCTTTATGGTACTTTCATTAATGTATTTTCTTGATGTTTTCTGTGTGTTAGCCTGAATCACTGCTTCCTTGAGATTTGAAACTAACACTCACCCCATAGCAAACCTGCTGTGTCTTGTGAATGGTTTCTAGCACCAAATGATGCATAAATTAGCACTTAATAAAAATGTTTTATTGTTTTCTGGTTCAGGAAACCTACCCTATATATTAATGCTTGAGGGAGAAAGGAAGGAATTTTTCAGGAAGAGAAATATACAAACATTGTAGGCACTTTCCATATATGTCAGAGGGACAAGAATAGTGCCTATAAATCTGGAGCGAAAAACCTGTGGCAACTGTGAGCCAGCTGCCGAGGACTGGTTTTCCGAGGCCGGATGGTTTGTTTCCCAAACGTTTATTATTAACAAAACACACTGTCTCCCTAGGATCTCTCCCAGCTCGGATCCAAAACTGAATGGAACATGTTACACACTGCAGCCCCTCACACCTTGCTGAATCTTCAAAATATAAACTGACAAGACTTAAGGCAGAACCACTGTAAGAGACGAGCAGTGCCTGGCTACCCACCCCTCAGCCCTGCACTTTCACATTTCCTCCCTCCCTCCCTCCTCCTTTTTACCTAGAGACCCCCGTGAACCGTTCCCCACTCTTCCAGAAAGTAGTGGCAATCTTCCCTGACCCCCACTTTGTATGGGAAACTGTTTATGCATCTGTCTCTCCTGCTACGCTCGGAATTTCTCAATAGGAAGGACTGAGCTTAATTCATCCTTGAAGTCCCCAGCCCAGTAGCTGGCTGGAGGTAAGTAGTCACACTTTGTTGAACACATGGGCGGATGGGGGAATCTGATAGGGTGCTATGAGATTCCAGCTGCTGACATGGTTGCATCCTGGTGTTCTTTTTCTGGGCCAAAGGGTTGTTTGTTTCCACCTCTCTATCCCTTTTGCAGACTGCCTCAGCAGCTGAAAGCACACAATGAAACAGTGTGTCTTTCAGCAAATAGGGTGAGCAATGGAAAACGCAAAGCTTCAACCCTGAATGCAAGCGATGGCATGCTGAATGCAGTTCTAAACGAAGGGAAACTGCTTAGTTTGGCTGAAATGAAGGACTCGAAGGATTGTTTCGCTCCAGTTTTGGGAGTCCTTGTTGATAAAGCTAGTTCGCCAAGGCTTAGCACGCCCCCTGTTGGATTTAGCTGGCATTTTGGTAAGAAGAGGAACAGGAGAGAAACTTGTTGATGCAGATCTTTTCTTGGACATAGGTATGTAGGGGTAGGGCCCTTTCTGCAAAGTTCTCTGTTAACGAGGCACCAAATGAGTCATGTATTTACTAGACTATCACTGGAACATAATTTGACTCATCTCAAATATGTCATTCCTTTTTGAAGAGTAGAAATATTTTCCTGATGGGAAAGTCAAAATGGCATGGACTTAATTCCTTTTAGCAAGCATGCAACCACAAAAATCAAGTCAACCACTAAAATTCCTCTTCAGCACCCCCTCCAAGTGAGGTTTAAATTGTAATTTGTAAATGTCCACTGATAGAGAACTGGTTAAATAAGTATAGGGCATCTATACTTTGGAAAACAAGACAGCTCTACATGTACTGATATGGAACAATCTCCAAGATATTTTAGTAACAGAAAAAAAGAAAATTGATGAGCAATATATATATTTGATCATATATTCAGAGACTTTCTATAGAAGACTCCACAAGAAAATAGTAACAGTTGTCTCCTGGGAAAGAAATTAGTTGCTGCAGTCAGGAGTAGAAAGAAAACTTCTTTTCACTATATATATATATTTTTGTGTGTGTGTGTGCTAGTCACAATTTGTATCTTGTGTGTCACTGGTGAAAATAATCTAACCAATTAAAAAAGTAAGAACCTTATGAAGGTCCCGTAAGATTCTCTACTGTCATTCTTCTTTTTTTCTAGAAGTCTTATCAATCCTCAATGGAAGCAACTTAAACTGTCCAAATACATTTTCTTTTAAACTCTAAAATAAATTGGTAAGGTGGGTAATCTGTCAGGTCTAGCAGATATTTATATGTTATATATGATTTTATATACCAGTTATGATTTTATATACCAGTTCATCCTACTTGAAACTCAAACAAGAAAGCTATTTGTTTCTGAGAAAACAGCTATTGAAGTGCCAGGGGAACTATTTTTTCCAATAGTCATTGGGACTATCCCAGACTATCCCAGACAGCGAGCTCTCCAGCTCCTTCCTGGCTTGGTGGGTTTTCCAACTGGATCGATGGAGCCTCGGGTTTCCACCAAGCAGTTTTTCACTGTTCCTAAAGATAATGAATGCCAGACTAGAATAGATCTTTTGCCAAGACCATCATCTATCCAGCTGGGGAAACCCAAGCTTGGTTTCTTAACTAGGGAAAAGGTTTGAAGCTTTTCTGGGGGAAAGGGAGATGGTGCTGCTCCAGCAAACTCACAGCTCCAGGGCTGTGCTAGAGAGCAAAATGGGGTGGCATGGGCTGCCTCTCTTTCCCTGGACTCCTGAGCAAAGGGCCCTCCTTGGTCCTGCTCCTTGGTACCCATTATGGTTGAAAATATGTCTGTAGTTAAACTTCAGGCCAAAAGGCTCAAAACCAGCACATGTGGGTGGCCACGGGTGCCCACCCTGTCCTAATGAAAGGTACAGTGCTAAGGTAGAAAGTGTGTGAGCGCCAAGCCAATGCTACCTTGCAGGTAACCTCTGGCAGGTCACTTGCCTTCCCCAGGTCCTCCTGTCCCCCATGTCAAACGAGAAGGTGGAGACTGATGATCTCTGATTGCTCAGCGCTACGGCTGGGGTGGTTAGAGGCCCCTTGGAAAAGATTGTGGATCCTTCCCTTTCAAAAACTGGGCACAGGCCAATATAATACAATGTTTCGCATATAAGTTCAGGATCTCGTGTTCTACCTGACTTCCCGCTCTAGAACTTAAAAGGCTGAGGCAGGTTTGCAGGTGAGCGGAGAGGGAAAAGGAGAGCAACACTCTAGGACCTGTTTCCTCTCAGCTAACATTCCTCCGCCGCAGTCCCGCTCTCACCGCCTCCGCTGCCAGCCGAGGCCCTAGCCTCCCGCTCCAACTATTCCAACCATCCTGGGGAAGGGTGGGGCGCTAGGCTCCTGGGTCCCCCCTCGGTTGTCCCCCCCCCTCCCGCGCCCCCATCATCGGTCTTCCCTTTTGCCCAGGTCCCTCCTTTTCTGGGACGGGGCCAGCCAATGGGCGACGAGACTCCGGGTTTGGCTTGGGAGCTGGGGAGCTCAAAGATCCCCCGCCCCACAGTTCTGGCCGCGGTCCCGGGGCGCACGGACGTGGCTCGAGTTTCCTCCGCTCTCCGAGCGCTCTGGTTCTCCCCCCTCCCGCTCTTCCTCCTCTCCCGGTCTCCCGCTCCAGCTTCAGCTGCACCCGGCGGGCCCCGCAACGGCTCCGGGTAGCCATGGAGGACACCCAGCTCCATATCGTCGAGCAGCCGCTTTCCGGGTACCCTGACGCCGAGGACCCGGGGTCCTCCCTCATGCGGGCGCCGGCGGCGGAGGAGCCGTCGGGGGCCGGCTCCGAGGAGCTGATCAAATCGGACCAGGTGAACGGCGTGTTGGTACTGAGCCTTCTGGACAAAATCATCGGCGCCGTCGACCAGATCCAGCTGACCCAAGCCCAGCTGGAGGAGCGGCAGGCGGAGATGGAGGGCGCCGTGCAGAGCATCCAGGGGGAGCTGAGCAAGCTGGGCAAGGCGCACGCCACCACCAGCAACACCGTGAGCAAGCTGCTGGAGAAGGTGCGCAAGGTCAGCGTCAACGTGAAGACCGTGCGCGGCAGCCTGGAGCGCCAGGCCGGCCAGATCAAGAAGCTGGAGGTCAACGAGGCCGAGCTGCTGCGGCGCCGCAACTTTAAAGTTATGATCTACCAGGTGAGCTGGCGGAGCGGACCTCGTCCCGAGCTCCCTGCCCGGCCCGCAGTCTCAGGCCCCAGGCTTGGGGTGGGGGAACCTGCCCTAGGAGCAGCGCGGCTCTCCCGCCAGCCTGTCCCAGCCCGGGGCACCCACCTTCCTTCGGGGAGTGCTGCTGGGGTGGGGTGGGGCGAGGTGAGCAGCGGATTCCTGGAGCGTGCATTGGGGCGCGCGCTCTGTACCCCGCGCTTCCCCACCCAAGCCCCCTCCCTACGGTGGCAAACACGTAGTGGAACCGAGTTAGGGGGGCTGGACTCGGGGGACACGGTTCCCTGCAGACCGCTCCTAAGTTGGCTCTGTCCAAAGTCTTTCTACTCTGAGGAAGTTTGGGGGAAAGCCGGAGGTCCTTGGCGGCATTTGGGACCCGCTGTAAACGGACACTGGCGGCGCGGCCCGGGTTTGGGGCCTCAGGCGCTGCCCGCCCGATATAGCGGGTGATTCAGGGCCCAGGCACGCACCAGCGTGGGCAGCGCCTGGCGAGAGGGACGCCACGAGCCAGCACACCCCCGCAGACCCCGCACCCCCGCCTCAGCCTTGGCTACCTACCGTGTCCCCTCGGTGCGATCTGCCCCTGGCTTCCCTGCTCTTTCAGGTCCTTGGGGAAACCCTAGCCGGCTGCGCGCCCGTCCCCTTGGCGCGATGGAAGCCGGCAGGCTGGGGTGGGCGTGGGTGGGTGGGGAGGGCAAGAGGGCCTGCTGGAGGGGAGCGGCCAGCCCCCGCGGGGCCGGGTGGTCTGGGCGCGGTGAATCACCGCGCATACCTGCGGGGGCGGGGGAGGGGCCGGGGCGCGGGCCGCGGGCAGCGAGCGCGCCCCAGGCTCCGCCCAGGCCACTTGGAGCTGCCTTTGCACCTCTCCCCGTTCCTCCCGCCAGGATAAAAATGCAGTTTTTGTAAATTAACCCCAAATAAACCTGCCCCTCTCCACTCCCCCTCCCCAATCCCATTAAGGCGGGCCTCAGCGGAGGGCTCGGTGATCTTTGCCTGGGTGGGAACGCGCCCAGCCTCACCTCTTCTCTGCTTCCCGCAGGCCTGGTTGATGTTCCTACCCCGAGGAGGTGAGATCGTGGGGGTGGAGGGGTAAGCTGTGCTCCTCTTCCCCTTCCTCTCACGATCAAAAGGAGTGGAAAGAAAAGGCAGGCTAACCCAGCCTGTGTGGCTCAGTAGGTTGAGCATAGTCCCAAGCACCAAGAGGTTGCCAGTTCAAGTCTGGATCAGGGAACGTGCGATGCTTCTATCTCTCCCTCTCTCTCTTGGTCTCCTTCCTAGAAGAAGCTAAGAAAGATGCAGGTGCAGATTGGGATGAGTGTTTGGAGACAGTAGACACTGGGAGGTGGGTGAGCTGGCACTTATCAGAGGAGGTGACGGTGGGACAGAGGCAGAGTGGCACCCGCTCTCCCCCACCCAGAGACGCCTTCCAAGAGGGGCACTTGGCCTTTAAAAAGCTTTGCTTCTCCCCAAACAGCACTATCTGGTAGAAAATATTTGTAGAAAATGTTTGCCCAGAATTGTTTCCACTTGATCTAACTGCTTGGAGGAAGCAGAATGTGTGTGTGTGTGATTTTTAAAGAGATCTACCTAACACTGAGGGGCATCAAAGGAAGGAGAACAGGCCAGGGGAGCACACCAGCTTTATTGTTTCTACCTGGTTTGGTAGAGGGTTGCTGGGAGGGCTGAATGGGCGACCCTTCTCACTTTAAATGTCCCAGACTATAGAACCTGGACAAATTCTTGGTCTTGGAGTAAACCTCCCTGTGTCAAAGATGGAGATTCTGAAAGGATGAGTATGGAGGGAGAAAGACCCGTGCCGAGGCCAATGGCCTCGCTCTGTTATTCCCTCTCAGCCGTTAGCAGGGATCGGTGGCTGTATATTGTGAGCCTGTTGGGGGACAAGTCTAATCTCAGGGTGGCTTTGACTGCATCTGTACTAACCCAGGGCCAGTGAGAAACAGAGAGTTGAGCTAGAAGGAATAGCTGAAGCCCCCAACCGTCACTGAGCCCCCAACCGTCAGGGGAAATAACTAAGAACTAAAGTGGTCCCAACTCTGAGAGGAGCTCAGAAGTAAAGAAAAGATTCCAGCAACAAGGGTGGGGCTCAGGGAAGCAGAACTTCCCTGAGCTGCGGGGCAGATGTTCCAGGTGGGGGCAAGCGGGTGGGGTACTCAGATGCTGGAGGAAGGCAGAGGCTGCTCCTCCCTGAGGTCTTCAGGCCTGGGAAGAAAATGAGGTAAAAATAGCTCTGTGCCTTGGCAGACCTAATAGGGAAGACGGGGGCGGCAACGTTTATGGTAAAATCAGGCTGTTGGGGTAGGATGCTTGCGTCTGGGGAAAGGCCTCTCAGGATGGTGTGAGTTCTCCAGCGTGGGAACAGGGGAGGAGATTCTGCATTACCCGCTGCAGATGTGGGAGGTGATGATATAGCAAGGGGGGCAGGGTGGAGGGAAGCCTGGAAGGGTGGGAAGGCCCCAGCTGTGGGATCAGGTCATCTGGCCTCCCACTCGTTCTTCCTGGGGAATAATGGAGGGAATCCCTTTGTGTGGCCCCACCCCAGATTCAGGAAACTGTTAGACGTAATGACATCACAGGTTAGGCTTGTATTTGACCACACACACACACACACACACACACACACACATGAAATTCAGCCCCTTCCTGGCATATCCCTGTCTCCCAAACAAAAAGTAGCAGTTTGGCACCCCATCCGATCAGGTGACACCTAGCTAGGCTACAGTTAATGAACGAGAGAAGTGAATTCTACTCGTGGTTTGGCGTCACTGGATTGAGAACTGCTGGGGAGATCAGGCAGATTGTAGGCACCATGCAAACAGGAGGAGCTGTGATCATTGAAGAGTCAGTTCTCCCAGACAAGAATTTGGATGTTATTAGAGTTCTTTTAGAATCCAGAAAGGGAGACTAAAATGGAAATAAATGTTTTCTGGAGCCATTTTGATGAGGCAGTTAGTGACCTACACATGGACCTATCAGACCTGCTCCAAGTGCTTGAAATTAGGACAAGGAAACATTTAAAGGATCAAGCCAATCATGGGCATTAAAGGGGAGGACACCAGGGCTGGAATGAGGGCTTGGTGACTTCTCCCCAAATCCTAACCCAACCTATGGCTCCTTCCTGGATAGAAGGCAAATGAAAGCTACCTTGTTCCAGAAGCCTAAAACTTTGTCAAAAAAATATTCCCAGCCTGGGGTTCTGGTCTTTCCCATCTCCCTTAGCCTAGTGGCCATGGAGAGATTGCTTATCATACTTTCCCCCCAAAAGCTGAATTGGATTGTTTTTCCTGGTCACTGGGTCGAAAACAAGGAGAGCATTTTTAGGGGAATTTCTAAGACTAAAGGAAATCATGCTCTTTGTTCTATTTTTTGTTGTTGTTGTTGTTAGTAAATAAAGTCGGTTGAAAGGTCAGAGTCAAAAAGGGAGATGGCACAGGTGGGCAGCTGGTAGGGAGAGGAGAAAGATTATTGTTGTTAGGCAAGCAACCTCAGAGATGAGTCGTGGTTTGTTCCATTTTTAAAAATCAGACCATAGTGAGTGTTGCATCATTTTGTCATGTTAGACCTTTTGAGCTGGAAGATGTTTCAGAAATAATCAACTTCAGTTTCTTCATTTTGTAGCTGAGGAAACTGAGGCCCAGAAAGGGGCAGTCACTTGCCTATTGTCACTCAAGTGATTGGGGGTCAAAGCTGAGGTCAGAACCCTGGTGTACCCCACCCCTTCTGCTACACTTTCTGCTCCCGGCCTCCTACTCCCATTCCTGGGCTCTGCAGCAGAAGCCGGAGTGGCGGCTCGGCCCTAACAGAGGGTTAGTTCTGGCTCCTTCATTCTCTGAGGGAGATAGTTTCACAGTCCTGACACTGGGACTGCTTTGTGCGTGCGTGCGTGCGTGTGTGTGTGTGTATGTATGTGCAGTGGTGGCTAACAGTGGCTAAGGTTGGTGGCCTTTAGCTGCTCAGCCTCATAGTGCTGAAGAAGAGGCCATGTGTGACCACCTGGCCCAATGACGGTGGGAATGGGGGAGTGGGGAGAGGACAGTAGGTGTAAGGACTGGAGCTCCCTGGCCAGTGTGGGTGTCCCCTGGCATGGCCACTGCATCTGGCCCAAAGAGGACCATGTTATCCCCTGTCTGCTGAGCCTTCCTGCCACTCCAGCCTTCTCCCTGCACCCCACAGGGCAGGTTGGCTCCTGCTGCTTTGTGTTTTTGTGGCTGCAAGCCTTTACTCAGCACTGCTGTCACCGGCGTCTGGTAGTGGCCCCAATTGTCCCTCTCCCCTGACTTCTCCTGATTGTCCAAAGCATGAGTGGCAGCTCAGCCCCTCAAGAGGGAGAGTTGGGAGCTGCCGCTGGGTGCTCCAGAATGTAGGCCCATGTGTCATAAAAACAGCTTGGGTTTTTACCCTAATTTTTCTGTGCACCTTGGTGTCTGATAGCCCCAACATGGGTGGTGGGAAGAGTGGCAAGAGGGGCAGGAGGTGAGGACATGGCCAAAGGGAAATAGCCAGGAGGTCCCTCTTCCATGCCTCTCCCTCTCCTTATCCAGGGCGGCACCCTGTGCCCGCCCTGCCCAGGGGAAAAAAACGAAAACCTGGGTCAGCAGCGTCGACTCTGAAGACAGTGAAGTTGTTTGCCCTCTCTTACTCACTGGAGCCTCCCCAGTTAGAATCCAAGGACTGGCCTCTTAGAAAGCTCCTTGTCTCTTTCCGCCGCCACTCCAACCTGGTAGGGACAGAAGGTTGGAAGCCAAGGACAGGACTGGGGAAGATTCTAGAGGGAGGAAGGGAGGGGGTTCCGTTTAAATTGTGTTTATTAATTCATGGGCCTGGGTTTGTTCCACCCGTATCAGCCCCAGGGCCCTCTTGATGAAGCATTTAAAATGTGGTTTCTTTCTGTCCTAATACAGCGTGTACTCCCTCCCCCGCCCTCCTCTCCCTTCCTGACTCTGCATGCTCACCAAGGCCTCTTTCTCTCAACCCTGTCCGCACCCATTCCAAACCCTATTTAAACCCCTTTTCCTCATCTTAGCCCAAGAAGAAGCTGAATGCACCCTCTGACCTGGTCACACCCAAGATCGTGCCTTTTGACCTTCTGCCTGAGACTGAGCCCTTTGACCTGAAGCCTGATACAGTACCTGAGCTCCCACCCTTTGACCAGACGCCTAGGGCACTGCCCTATTACCCAGAGCCTGTGCCTCTGCCCACCCCAAAGGAGCCGACAGCCGGTGGGGGTGCTTAGGGTCTCCTGGGCCCCATGGGGCTGTGGGCATGGGGTGTCACTACAGTCCACCATCAGCTCACCGCTTAGTGGCGGTCAGTGCGTGATGGTCGTCGGCCTCTTCCAAGCTACTGCCCCGAGTGGGTGGGTGATGGGTATAATGAGACGCTCTTGCATTAGGCAGAGTTCAGGCAAATGTGGTGTGTGCAATGGGGTGGGAGGTGAAGGGAAGGCCCTCCCCTACTTCTTGGTTTCTGTCTTAATAGCGACACTCCAAACACTATATCTGAGCTGCACCCAATGCTGCGCTGCATGAAATTGCATGAAATTGTGCCACGGCTTCGGATTCTCCCTTCCCTCCCCCCCTCCTGCCTCCTCCTCAGGGGCAGGCCAGTTTGGCCCAATGCCTCTTTAGAGAGAGCCCTCATGAGGCCCAGGCCTGGGGTCTGTTCTGTGCCTTCTCCACCTCCCCCCCATGTAGCTGGGGAAAACATTTACACTTATTTTTTCCAGGTTTTTTTAAAATGTTTTGCAAAGAGATCCCTTATGTTTGCCAGATCCTGCCTTGGGTGGGGCATTCAAGAGCTGCCAACTCAGAGAGGCCAGAAGGGGGACATTTTAACTGGCTCTGGCTTGGATCTTCTGGGCTCCCTATGGCACAGTGTTTCTCAACTTTTTTTCTTTTTGCATAATCATCCCCCTGAGCAGTCCTTTTAGACATTTTCCCCCTAACTGTCCCCTTCCCCATGAAATTTTAATCGTACAGTTGTACTATATGTCTGCGTATGTACTGGGACTCTTTAGAGCGCCCCAAACAATTATAATATCTAAAACCCCCCTTACCCTCCAAGAATCAATTTCCATCTTGAGGACAACATCACCCCTGTTGAGAATCACACTAGAGCAGAAAAGAAGGAACCTCTGCCTTTGGTTTCTCCCACTCCCTTGTCCTGTCAGTCTGAAGTAGAGAGCCTGAGTTTGTTCTTGGTTTTTTTTTGTTTTTGTCTTTTAAATTTATCTTTATTATTGAAAGTATTACAGATGTCCACTCCCCCCACATTGGTCCCCTCTACCTTGCATCTGCCGCACCCCCAGGCCTTCCCCATACAATTGTCTGTGTCCATAGGTCATGCACATAAGAAAGAGCCTGAATTTTTAAGCCTTTCCCTTCTGTCACCTCTCTCCCGGTCTGCATCTTCTAACACCATCCCTGAGCAGGTCCTAGGTCTCCGAATTACCTTTCCAAAGTCTTCTCTGGCCATTCCCAGCCAGTTGGGGACAGAGCTGGTTTGCTCTAAGTTAAGAAAGCTCTTATGACATTGTCCAGAGCTATATGACATTGTCTTTCCTCCCTGACAAATGTGAAGTGCCTGGCCAAGGACCAGACACATATTAGGTGCTCAGTTAAATTATAATCATAAAATTTTCTAAGCCAGAGGATCTTAAGTTTATACAGCAAGTTTGAGGAGTAGTGTGGAAGAGGCTGGAAGCTTCTCTGGGGTTCCTCTAAATTCATCCTGGTTTGGTGACTTCCTGGGTCGGGGAGCTGTGTGTGCTTGGTGGGAGTGGGGGAAGCTGTGCATGCTTTTGTTCAGACCTGGTCATTAAAGGTAACTCTGGAAACCAAGCCTGTTGGGAGTGGTGGTTTTGTTTAATAAAAATGTGAAAACAGAACAAGTGGAGCCCTCCCTTCTTGCCACCCCCCTGAGGCCCTTCCTTTGGTTCAGGAGCTCTGCCAGAGAAGTAGGGTAGGACAAGGGTGCCTGGCTTGTGTCCCCAGGGTGGGGGGAGGTGCTTTGGGATTGTGTTTATGGTTGTTGTAGCAACAGGCAGATTGGGTGGGCCCAAGATGGCACTCCAAGGCTATGAGTCATAGGGGAAACCTGGCTTGGAAAGGGGGAGAAAAGAGAAAATCCATTAATGGAGGGGAAAAGTTAGTCATGGTGGTATACCCTCTCCAGAACAAACCTACTGCACATTGTTCAGGAACTTGGGTCAAATTGTTTCTTCCCCTAACAGATAGTATTCCTTGACCTACCAAGAAGGCAGCTCCTCTGGTGTAAGCCATCACTCTGGGGGAAACCTACAACGAATGGGGTTATATTCCTGGATACATATCTGGGATAGATACCCCCAAATCCAGAAATAAACCTCCCTCACTGGGATTGCTCCTCGATGTACTTGAGACCCTTCATCGGGCACTAGGAAGATGGGATTGGCTACAACAAGTTTGCAACCCTCTCCCCAGCCCTGTTCACTTCCAAGCTCAGTTGGCAAAGACCTTTATCTAGGAAGCCAGAGGCCAGGAAAACCAGCCAGCTCAGCCTTTAGGGGGTGGGGTGGAGCAGGGGGGAGAATCAGGAATGCTGGGAGTGGAGCAGGGAGACAATGTGGATTTGTTTTCCAGCAGCTGGGACTGTTTCCTGGCTATTATTCCCTGCCCATCACCCTTAATCCTTCTGAGCCCATCCACATTGTCTGAGCTTAGTGAAAGGAGGGGTTCTCCTCCACCCTTTGGTGTGGAATATGTGGGTTTTTATTCTGGGAGGCTGTAAAGGAGAGATCAGAGCTGAATTTTTTTTATTTTTTATTTTTTTGATACAGGGCTGCAGGTAAATTCTGGGTGGAGACAGATGAAGAGGTAGTGGAGAGTTAGGTTCTAGAGAGTCCTAAAATGGTGAGAGAGGATTGGAGTAGTTGACAGGGAGAACTGATTGTAAAAGGAGACCCAAAGGGCACAACTGGAACTAAGAGGAAATGCTAAGAGAGGTTGGGACCCTCCTATGCTCAGAACACGGAAAACACCCCTTCAATGCCTCTGTAAGTGGTAAAAGGCAGAGGGATGGACAGAATGAAGTAGGATGCCCACAATAGTACTAAGTGAGCTATGGCAAATAGAGACTACAAGTCCCAGCATGCCCGGTGCCTGGGTCCTCTTGCCTGCTGGGAGGTGTAGTCAAGTAATGAGAGCTTGAGGGAGCTTGATGCCCAGGTTGAGGGAAGAGGTGGGGCCAGCATTCCCTCTTTGTCCTTGCTAATGCTATTAACAGGGAGGGAAGGAAGTTGGGAGGGGTGTTCCTACTTTTCAGTGTAAACCAGGAAACTCCAGGGGGATGTGGATGAGAGGGAAAAGGAAAGAGGCTGAGAGCTGGGGAAGGAATTTCTGTAGCAGGTGGTGCAGAGATACCAAGTGGCCAACGTATGTGTATGTGTATTTGTTTGTTTATGAGAGGGCTCAGCTCACGTTGCCTCATTTTTCTCATTTGGGATTTTCTTACAATTCTGGGAAACGATCTTCAGAAAACCCTTTAGAAAAGCTGTCTCTCATTCCTTCGTCTGAAGTCTCTAAAGAGAGTCAGGGCCAGAGAGGAGACCCTGTTTATGTTCTGGGTTATGCCCTCTTTATTTTCTTTCCCTGCTAAGCCTCCCCTGCCTTCTGGTGGGAGGTGATCCTGAAATTCTGAAACTTTGGCCTGGAGTCAGGATCTTGGCAAAATCTTTCAGGAATGGAAAACAGTGCTGGTGCTAGGTCCCCTGAGAGGAAAAGGGAAGAACTGGCTCTGAGCTCCAGGATCTCAGGGAATCTGGGACCACCACCCTACTCCTAGACCCTGGAGCTCCGATCTGCGGGGGGGGGGGGGGGGGGGGGCGGCAAGAATGGAAAAGTAATCCCTCCCTTCTACTCCAAAGTAGGGAAGTCAGAACCAGAAGAAGTATCCGTGCTGGGGAAAAAATATTCCTTTAGCTGCCAGCCAGCTTTTTCCTCTTGCTACTCTGAATTTCTACATGGGTAGAGAGGGGGAAAGGCACTGGTGGAGCCAAACTGTATGAGGTCAAGGAGGGGGGCATGGACCACAGCTCTTCTACCCTAAGCCTTGTTTTGAAATGGCTTGAAGTCTGGGAAACGCACTCCCTTTACCTTGCCTTCAAGCTACCTTACTTGGGGGTCGCCTGATACTGGCTACGCGTTCATCTCCGTTCCTTGACCCCTCAACCTGAAGAAACGCTTCGCAAACCCCTTTGCTTCTACCCGGGCAATGTGTGACTTAGGACACCAGAGGGCGCTCTGGTCATTTCCAAAGCTAAGTTGTGTTCCTATGGCAAGGGAAGGGTTTGTTGTAAGAAAGGTGGCGGCGGCGCGCAAGGACGCGGTTGGAGCGCGCAAGGACAGGTTTGGAGCGCTGCAGACTTTTAACTGAAGTGCAGTTACACTCCACGCCAATCTGCGACCCGAAGCTCTGTTCCCTCCTTGCCCTGTCTGTACAGAATTATTCATTCAGCGCATTCATGGGGCGCAAACAAGGTGCCAGGCGCTGGGTATACAACCGGCAAACCAAGTCCAGGTGGATTTCATAGGTACCACGCACTCCCCACGATCACCGCCGCCCTGCCTGGGTTCACCCAGCGTCCCCCCAAGCCCCCGCCCAGCCCCACTAACCTCTTGCGCTCTGCTCTCCCTTCAGGATGAAGTGAAACTGCCGGCCAAACTGAGCATCAGCAAGTCGCTGAAAGAGTCGGATACGCTGCCGGAGAAGGAGGGCGATGAGCTGGGCGAGGGCGAGCGGCCCGAGGAGGACGCGGCCATCGAGCTGTCCTCCGACGAGGCGGTGGAGGTGGAGGAGGTGATCGAGGAGTCTCGCGCCGAGCGCATCAAGCGCAGCGGCATGCGGCGCGTGGACGACTTCAAGAAGGCCTTCTCCAAGGAGAAGATGGAGAAGACCAAGGTGCGCACCCGCGAGAACCTGGAGAAGACCCGCCTCAAGACCAAGGAGAACCTGGAGAAGACGCGGCACACGCTGGAGAAGCGCATGAACAAGCTGGGCACGCGCCTGGTGCCCACGGAGCGCCGCGAGAAGCTCAAGACCTCCCGAGACAAGCTGCGCAAGTCCTTCACCCCCGACCACGTGGTCTACGCGCGCTCCAAGACGGCCGTCTACAAGGTGCCCCCCTTCACCTTCCACGTCAAGAAGATCCGCGAGGGCGAGGTGGAGGTGCTGAAGGCCACGGAGATGGTGGAGGTGGGCAACGACGACGAGGAGGGCGGCGCCGAGCGGGGCGAGGCCCTCGACTTGCTGCGCGGCAGCAGCCCCGACGTGCACACGCTGCTGGAGATCACCGAGGAGTCGGACGCCGTGCTGGTGGACAAGAGCGACAGCGACTGACCTGACGGGGACGCTTGGGGCTCTGCCCGCGAGGCCTCGCCGCCCCGCCTCTTCTCGCCCGCGCCCTGATTCCTCCCCCCCCCCTTGAACTTTCTCTTTCGCATCCTTTCTCGGGGGCCCCAAGCGGGCTGACGACGTATTTCTAAATTGAGAACATCTTCCCCTCAAGGAGCACCCCCCCCAAGTCTTACAGATGTTAAGACGGAAGAGGTGGTGGTGGGGGGGGCAGCCTCCACAAAGAACAGCCCCAGTTTGGGCACAGCCTGGGTGGGAATGGAAAGGGGAGTGATCCATGTTCTGGTTGCTCAAGTTGGGGAGCCTAGCGGGAAAATGCTATCATTTCCACAGCGGGGGGGGCCCCCCTTGGGGCATGCTGCCTTCCCCTGACTCTCCCCCTCACACATCCAGCTGCTGTCATTCCTGCTCACTGAGCTCTTCTTTCTAATCCTGACCCCTGGAGGCTTCAAAGCCAAAATTAATGTAACGGGAAAGAGTGAAGCCTGAAGACCTTTGCGCATTGGGAGGCCCCATGCTGGAGGGACTTGAAAGCAGCTTTCGGGAGAAGGTGGCTGTGAAGGAGAGAGGGCAGCGAGTGAGCCATGAGCCTGGATGAGGGTCTAGCACAGGCTGTGTCTGCAAAGGGTCCCCATCAAGGAAGGCTGGAGCCAAGCAGAGCCCTGGGGAGCGGGGTGGGGGTGGGGGTGGGGTGGGCACACATGTTTATGCCTCTGCACACAGCAACACATGGCTATGGCTTTGGGAAGGAGAATGGGAAATAGTAGGAGATGGAAATGGGTGAAGAGAGGAGCGTTTGCCTCATTAACAGCAGGAGAAACACAGGACAAGAACCTTATCTTATTGGGGTTCTCAGGAGATGGCAGGACCATTTCAGGATAAGGTGGGATGGTGAGAAAATGGTGATCCAAAGAGAAAAGACAGGCAAGCCTCACCCCATCCCTCAACTGGGATCTGGGTGGTGCCCCTGGGGCAGTTCATTTCTCAAAGCCCAGAGAATTCGGGCCCCAGATGGGGGCAGCTCCAGGCTGTGGAGAGCTGGGAGTTATGAGGGAGGCAGATTAGAAAGAGAGCAGGGTGCTAATGGCCAGGCCACCAAGCTGAGAGCTGGAGGGGAAGTGAGGCGCGTACAGTAACTGTGTAAGGAGCAACCCAGCCTTGCTTTACTCCCGGCAGCTCCTTCTCAAGATCCTTCCCTAGAACTGGTGTAAGGCCTGCAGAACTCGCCAAGACCTTGCCCTTGTGGGTTCCTCTCCTGGATCTTTGGAGGTGAGAGGGTTGCTGCTTCCAGGTTCTCAGGATACTGAAGTCCCGCTATTCCTCCCCAGTAAATGGGGTTGTGAGAAGCAAGGACAACTTCCCTCCCTTGCAAGTCCCTTGTGGCTCACAAGTTCCCTTAAGAAGAGGCTGTAGGAGTCTTCCTTCTCCCACATCTTCCTCGGCCTTGTCTTCCCTGCTCTGCTTTTTAGAATTGCAACTAATTGCTTTAAGGGGCGAGGGAGGGGAGGAGCCTGGGGACACAAACCTTTTTTACAATACAAAGCTTTGCTCCCCCCAACCCTTTCCTTGGTTTCCTGCTCTCTTGGGAATGTTTGGAGACAAGTCAGCTGACGGAGGATGGGGATTGGGACAAGGTCCCTTGGTGCTGATGGGCTGAAGGGGCCTGAGTGGTGGGCAGATGCAGTTTCCTGCTGGCTCTGGGGAGTCTCTCATGTTGCTGTGTCCTGGTGAGCAGCCTGACCAATAAACCTGCTTTTCTAAAAGGATCTGTGTTGGATTGTAGTCTCCAAAGGCAGTTATATAGGATGAGTTACAGAGGACAGGAGGGAGCCATGAAGGGAAAGAGGGAGGGAGGGGAAAGAGAAGACTGTTTGTTTAAACTTGCCTCACTTGCTTGGAGGTGTGTGTGTTATTACCATCTTTATTGTAGAGATGAAGAAACAGAGTGACTTGTCTAAGGTCACGTAGCTGGTAAGTGGTGGAGCCGGGATTCTAAGCCAAGCATCCTGGCTCCACAGTCTAACTGTTGTAGTCTGTGCAGTCTGGATCCACTTCCCAGCTGTCAGGGCATTGCCCTCCAGAAACGCCCAGTTAACCTGAGCTCCCCCCAAATACACACCTCAGAATCATAGGCCTAGAGGAGGCAGTTTCAAGGAGAGAAAAATCAGAGGCCCTGACTCAGAGGACTGAATGTCATAAGGAAAGGATTCCAGTGCATGTTATATGCCAGGCAGAGCCACACGGCATAGTTAATTATCCCCATGACCCTGGGATGGGCACCTATTTTGTTGTTTGTGCAGCCTCTCTTCCCTGTGAGCAGTCTGCCCCATCTTCCCACAGGTTATGGATTTCCTAGAGCAATGGACTCAAATCATCATGTGAGTTCTGCCGGCATTAGAATCACCTGGGAAGGAGTGTTCCTAATAAATATGTCGTTTCTGAGGTTCTATCTCAGCTTCCTGCCACTACCTCATACAAGCTGGGTCTTTCCTAATGAGCCATACATTCTCCTTCAACTCCAAGGCCCTCAACCCCAGAGTCCAGAGTTCTAAATCCCCCAGAAAGGTTGGTTTCCCACCAAAAGAAATAGAACCTGAAAATTCAGAGACTGGGGCCAGGAAACTTCCTTCTGATTATATTAAATTTTAATCCTCCAGGATATAGAACATGCTTTACAATTTAAACACCTTCCTTTGACCAAAGGGTTAACTCCTTGGCATGGCTCACAAGTTCCCTTAAGAGTTCTGTCCCTGCTCTAGTTCTTACTGCTTTTAATATGCTCTTTAGGGAGCCTAGTGGCCAGAAATGGGCCTCAAAGTTTTAGGCCTTTGGGCCTTTGCTCAGGCTGATCCCTCTCTCTGGAATCACCTTTCCCTTCCCACCTTTCCTCTTAAACCAACCTCTTTCCCACCTCTACTCCAGTCATACTAATCACTTCCTTTTAAGGGCTCCCATAGAACTTTATGTCAATAAACATTTATAAAATGAGTAAGTGAATGAATGAATGAATTACAAGGCTCTTTCCATTGCAAGTGTCATAAACTCACCTCAAACTGGCTTCAACAGAAACAAAACAAAACAACACAACCAAAACTGAAAACAAAGAGGGAATTAGTGTAATTGAAAAAGTTCCCAGCTCAGCCAGTGCTGCTCAGTTGGTTGAATGTCATCCCATGACCCAGGTGGTCGCAGGTTTGATTCCTAGTCAGGGCACATGCCTAGGTTACAGGCTCCATCCCCAGTAGGGGGTGTGCAGGAGGCAGCCAGTTGATGTTTCTCTCTCTCTCTCCCTCTCCCTTCCTCTCTCTGAAACCAATAAAAACACATTAAAAAAAAGTTCCCAATAATAGGTCCAGGGGTGTTTGGATGCAAGTTCTAATGTAATATCATTAGGAATTTATCTCTCTTTCCCACTGCATTTGTTTCATTAAGAATCAGATTTTTCTCATGTGTTGGCAAATATGACCATCAATAGCTGCGGGCTTATGGCTTAACAGCTGAACAAATCCAACAAAGAGGGTTTCTTCCCAAATCCTTCCAGCCAGAATCTCAGCTATGGTGCCCATTGGCTCTGATAGGTTCACATATTCAAATCACTGTGCCTCTGACCAAATCTAGGTCTTGTACCACTTTTAGAACCCATCTGAAGTATGGAATTGAGCATGAAGATAGGCTGATTTCCCAAAGGAAAGGGGTTGCTGTTATCAATAGAAAGGGGAGAGGATGACGGGCTGACAAGACAACAGATGTTCTTTCTGAATGATCTGTTTGTGATACTGTGCTAAGAGTCAAGAGACTAAAAAGACAACAGATCTAGGTCTTGAACTTAAAGGATTTACTGTTAGTGGGAGAGACAGATGTTCACAGCAACTCAAACAGGTGACTGTGAGAGTTAGAGCAAAATGCAATGATAACACACTAGGGAGGGATCAATCCTGCTTGGGGAATACGAGAAAACTTAAAAGAGGGAGGGAGCTTCTAAGTTGTGATTCTAAATCTGGGTAGAGTTTCAAATAGGTTTTGCTGCAGGGCAGAGATAATATTTTACTTGATTTTTTTGTGTCACCAGAGCCTAACAGTATCTCAAATATGATTGTATTGGTTAATGTCATTTGGATGAAAGTATAAGAAAAGGACATTGGCCAAAAGTGAAAAAGGAACTTATATTGGAAGGCTGCCAAGATATCCCACCGAGTCCAAGGAATTGCTGAGCAGCCAGGCTGGAAAGAGTAGGAATCAGGGGATCTCCAGGGACTTCTGAGAGGGAGTTGATGGATGGCCCTCTCTAAAATGTTGACATTAACGGAACCCAGGCCCTGTGCCTCTCAGTTTCAAATTCCAAGTTACTGGCAGAAAGAATCTGATTAAGCCAGTTAACATCAGTGTTCACCCTGGATTTAATAATCTATGGCCAAGAGGACAGGATCATGTTGTAGAGAAGTGACGGAAGGGACCCATTCCAATGTATAAGTTTGGGGAGGGGAGGAACGATTCCCAGGAAAGGACCACTTGAGACAGGCAAGACCCAGGAGATATCTATTGAAAAAGTGGATATTCAATACATGTTAATTAAATGAAAGCAGTGATATGGGACAAGGAAGGTTCTTCAGGCAAAGAAAACAGCATGAAGAAAAACAAAGAAGTGGGAAAACTAAAGGCATGGCTGAAGAATAGTTAATAGAATTATGGAATGCAAGAACTAAAAGAGATCTTTTTTATAGATGAGGAAACAATCATTTTACAGAGAAAGTTGCTGCAATCCCAGGAGAGAAAGTAACTTATCTATACCTAATAAGACTCAGCATAAAATTTATAAGAAAGATGCTCCTTGAAATGCTAAGAATAGATAAATGCCAAGGGAGGGAGTTAGGGAGAAAAGAGAATGGAATTTAGAATTAAAGGCCTGAGTGCCCTCCTTTAGGGGATGATGGAAGTTAGAGGAGCAGCAAAGTAACCTGTGGGATGGTCAGGGAGGAGGCAGGGCACTTTTATAAACATTATCTCAGGTAATTCTGACCTGTATTGGATGTTCCTCTGCTCACAGAAGTCCCTGTCCCCTCCTTCCAGGGCTGTGTCTCTGTAGGGTGACCAAGACCCCCATCCCTGTCCACAGCTGCTTTGTCATGGATGGATATCTGGTCCTGTCTGGGCCAATGAAATCTTCTCTGCCAGCAATTTAGAATTTTTAGCCAACAGACTAGAGACTGAACATTTTTATTAGCAGCCTCAAGTCAAGTCATGACAAGGGAAAGGCAGAGCTTTAGTGGGATGTTCCATAAACCCTCTGGTGAGGTTGCCGGAGTTGCCCTTCCCAGGGTGTGGTTGTTTAACTCTTTATTCAAATTTGGGAGTGATCTCAGTTTCCTTCCAATAACTCCTCCCCACAACCTTGTTTTTCTACATAAGATAATAAAAGCTAACATATACCGAGGGGTTGCAATGTGCTGGATGCCATATTGAATGCTTTGCAGGTTATCTCACTTAATCTTCAGGACAACCTAGGAGGTAGTTTGTCTCATAGTCTCTATTTCACAGAGAGGAGAACTGAAGCTCAGAGTGGTTAAGCAATTGGCCCAAAGTTACACTGCTGTGCAAGTGGCTGAGCAGTGGGCCCTGCCAGGACCTCATCTGCCATGCTGCACAGTTAACATGAAAGTATTTTCCAATAAAAAGGACTTCATACAAACACCAAGGTCAAAATTACATTCTCTATTTGAAGAGGAGGGTGCCAAGGCTCAGAGAGGTTAAAGAACTTGCCCAGGGTTACACACTTATTCTGTGTCAGAGCTGGGATTCAAACCCAGGGTGTCTCATTTCAGCTCCCATCAGTTTTCTAGTTGGTTAATGCAGTTTGCTACCATTGACCTCTCTGTGATGGTCAAGGGAGGAAATAATATCTAGGAGTGAGGGTGATCAACAGTACCAGATCCTACAGCAAAGTTAAGTAAAATGATCTAGAAGAAGACATCAAATTTTAAGAGCAGGAGGTCCCCAATGGCCTTCAAGAGCACTGTGCTATGGAGAGGAGAAGACAGAGCCACTTTGGTGGAGCAAATGGGGGTGAGGATATGGGGCCATGATGGGGAAGGGGGGTAACTTGAGGGTTAAAATAGGAAAGACGGAGTACTTTCAGAGCCAGAAGGGAGGGAATAAGTGGAGAAGGTCAGGAGAGAGAGGAGAATTGATAAAACTCAGAGAGGGGAGGGGTGGAACCAAGAGCACTTCCATTCATTCAATACATATTTATTGAGCACCTATTCCCCAGGCACTGGGGAGACAAGGGAACAACAAAAAGGCAAGATTCAGTTTTTGGAACTGATAGTATAATGAGGAAGACAGATAAGAAACTGTAAAAAGATAAATAAAATGAGAATTATAAGAGTTCCACAGGAAACAGCATAGAGAGAGAGATTAAGGGGCTGAGAGCAACTACAGGTGGGAGTAGTTAGATAAGGCCTCTCTGAGCAGGTGAGACAACGTGGTGAGAAGAAACTAACCATGCCAAAGCTGGTGCAGGGAAAAGACTGGCATATGCCAAGGCCCTGAGGTGGGAACTGGGTGTTGGAATTTACTGGGCAGGAGGGAAGTTGGTGGTGGAAGTAGGGCCTTAACTGGGCTAAGAAGGAGGAGAACTCCTTTATCTTAAGCCTCATGGAAGCCACTGAAGGAACAGAATGACATCGTATGAATGATGTTTTAAGCAGCCTAGGAAAAGAGCTTAGCCTTGAAAATATTGAGAGAACCCTTCTTCAGACAGGAAGAAAGGGAGATGTTTATGTGATAATGCCTGAGAAGCGTTCCTAATTTTTCTTTTTTAATCCTCACTGGAGGATATTTTTTCCATTGCTTTTCAGAGAGAGTGATAGGGAGGGAGAGAGGGAGAGAGAAACATCGACGTGAAAGAGACACATCAATTGGTTGCCTTCCTGGACGAAGCCTGCCACCCAGATGTGTGCCCGTGGCCAGAATCAAAGCTAGGACCCTTCCGTCTGCAGACTGGTGCTCTAACCACTGAGCAGACTGGCCAGGGCTGAGAAGTGTTTTTGCACAAGGAAAGTAGAGGTCCAAGGAGTTTGTGTTGCACAAACCTGCTCTTCTCTGTGACTTTAGTGAGAGGGGAGTTGGGCAGCCCTGGGTGAAGGAACCTTCCTGTTGTTGAGCCCCATGGAGGGTCCCATCATCCATACGAGTTGCCCCTCACCCTTTTGGTCATTGCAGTGACTTGCTACCCATTTACCACCTCCAATGTTGTTCTCAAATTTTCTCTTCCTTGCAATTCCTTCTCCTTGATTTAGAGTTTACTACTAATTCCTCCAGAGAAGAGGAAGTAAATAAAACATTTCTAGAACTTCACAAGGTCTGATAAGTCTCAGTTCCTCATCTACCCTACCGTTCCTCTGAGTCTTTCTGAGGTGATAAATGGAAACCTAATCTGGTGACCTATTGCTGCGTAACAAACCACCCTAAATATTAGTGGCTTAAAGCAATGGTAACATTTATTTCGTTCATGAACTTGTAATCTGGGTAAGTCTCAGCAAAATGGCTCTTCTCTGCTCCATTTGGCCTCTCTTGGTGTGGCTTGAAGGCTGGCGGCTGGAAACATCTGGAGGGTGGCTCGCTCATAGCTGATGTTTCCTGTTAGCTGGGCTTTAGCTAGACTATTGCCAGAACATCTTGATGTGGCCTCTACATATAGCTTGGGCTTTCTCACAACATGGTGGCTGAGTTCCAAGGGTGAATGTCCCAGGAGAGAGTCAGGTGGAAGCTGTATTGCCTTTTAAGACCTAACCTCAGAAATCATGTAGCATCATTTCCAATATATTCTATGTATGAGAAGCAAGTCATTGAGGATTGGAATTAGACTTTACCTTTGGATGGGAGAAGTGTCAAAGAATTTGTGGACATGTTTATAAATCACCGCAAACTCACTGGGCTTCTGCACGCTGCCTTTATTCACTTGATGGGTGGAGAGAGGGAGCCTCACTTTCCCCCCTGCTTTAGACTCTTCTTTGGAGATCCAAGAGGAGAGTTAGGCTTGGAGATATAGTCAAGGAAGAGCAGACTCTTGAAGTAGACATACTTGAATTTGAATCTTGGGTCTGCCATTTACCAGCTCTGTTTTATTGGGGAAGTCAATTAACTTTGGGTTTTCTCTATCTGTATCCTCATGGGCTATTGTAAAGATTAAATGAGTTAATATAGGGTTATATGCTGCATACTTAGAGCACTAGCTAGTACACAGTAAACATTCCATAAGTGTTAGCTATTGCTGATATGATTATTCAACACATGTTTATTAATATTTAATTAAATCAGGCTTAGGTGAGTTCTGACCTAGATGCTAGGTGATTTCAACCATGTGGGCCGAGAGTCCAAGCTTTGCAGTCAGCCAGACCCGATTCTCATTCTGAGTTAACCTGTAGTTTCTAGCTGTGGGACCTTAGACCAGTCTTTCACTTTCTCAGCCAGGTCCTCAGTTGAAACTGAGAATTATAATAGTACCCTACCTCACTAGGTTCTGGTGAGGATCCAATGAGATAACCTATGTAAAAATCTTAGCTCAGTTCCTGGAACAATTACTTAATAGATGTTAATCATTAATTTTATTTAACAAGAAGTAGGCTAATAAATGGATACATTACAGTCTGAGGTAGATAATGCTGTACTAGGTGGGGAAACAACCTGCTAAGGGAGTCCAGCAGAAGAGATTAACTTTGCTAGGAAGAATCTCAGAAAGGCCGGAGGAAGTGACACGGGAACTAGGCTTTGATGGATGAGTAATGCTTTTCTGGTAGGAAAGGAGGAAAGAGAAGGGATTCCAGGTGGAGGGAAGATCTGCAATGGCACAAAGTTACAGAGATGTTGACATGTTTGGAGGAAGGTGATAAATTCAGTGTGGGAACTTAAGGTGTGTGAGACAGAGGGGATGAGGCTGGAAGGGGGTGTTCAGGGCAAAGCATCGGTTCAAGTAGGAGAAATTGCCATCTTTAAGTCAAGGGGGACAGGCAGAATGTGGAGAATGGCCAGTGGCTGGGCTGGAGAGGTTTTGCAGGTGGAACAGATAAACTGAAGGGTAGAATTTCTGTGTGAATGCAGGCGAGGACAGTGAGGGAATCAAAAGCCAGCTGCTAAGGAGTCAGGGGAGGAAGGCAGGGTTTGAGTGGATGGAACAAAATTTTGGGATGTGGAGTTCCAAAAGCTTGCCCTGAACTTACCTGGTATACTTCTGAGTAGCTCCATGATCTGAGATTGCCATACTATTTTTGGCCTTAGTTTCCTATCAATAAATAATATGATCTTTCTTGTCTCCTATATATAATTGTTGTGAGAAAGAAAAAAGGTAATGAGTGTGTAAGTGCTTTGTAAGCAGTAAAAAACTAAACAAGTATTAGAGCCCATGTTATAGGAGGGCATGGGATAGCACAGCTAAAGCAGATTTTTGGTGAGGTGGAAGTTGGGGGATATCTGTCGTGGGTGAAGATAAAGATAGACACAGCAATCAACACACACACACACACACACACACACACACACACACACACCCCAGATAGATTTGGCAATTTTCACACTGGACTGGGTCTATAGGAGGGCAATGGGAAACCCTCAATTCCATCACCAGTGAGCCTACCAGTTGTCCTATCCTGTCTCATCTCTCACTTGGATATAGGTAAGGCAGTCCAAAGGTCCAAATCTGTAGTCTTGAGCTGGGCTTCAGGCATCTGGGGAACCATGAGAATTTGTGAGTAAAAGCTCATGCTGAATGTTTCTAGGGCTAGAATCCATAGTCTCCAGCAAAGTCCAGCAGGATCTGTGACACCCCCCCCAAAAGTTAAGAATCACTGATTTTCTCACCAGAATTTAATAATAATAATAGCTATCCTTGGGGAGAAGAACTGGTGCGGGAAGGGGGGAGATTTTCATATTTAATTTTCAACTTCTCTGAACTGTTTGAATTTTCTAACCACAACGTATATTAGTTTCATTAAGAAAAAAGTCATCGGGAGTTATCTGGGTGGTGACATAACGGGCCCTTTTAAGATTTCATCTTTATACCCCTTTTACTAAACGAACACAACAAATACCACCACTAATAGCTGTTATTAAAACACACACACACACACACACGCCCTGATAATATCAGCGCGCGCACGCGCACGCACACGCACACACATCATTCCATTATGCCAAGCACACCCTCTATTATGTAAGGTAAAATATCTACATTTCCTATAAACGACTGGCTTCATTCAATGCAGTAAAACTTGCGATTTAAGTTGTCCAGGAAAAAAAAAAAAAATGACAGGTGATTTCAAGTATTTAAACTCAGAAGCATAAAAATAACGTGTGTACGCGTCGGTCTTTATATACACTGGCTTCTGCATTCTCGTGAACCGGCCAGTGTTCGAGCGGTTGACGTGTGATGCTTCAAGCGACGCAGCGGAGGACGGGGTTAAATCCACTACCCTCTCCCCACGCACTCTAGTAATTACTCTATTTCCACGTCATATTTCCGGGTGTGTGTGTCCCATCTCACGCAGAAACTCAAGTTCAAAGCAGGCGGGAGTCACTCATGTTCTTTTTGCTGTCCCCAGAAACCCAACTGAGAGGTCTTGGGCCCCCTGAGGATCTGGCAATACTTGGGGACAGTCTAACTGGCTGATTCCCACGTGGTAAGTGGCTCCCACCCTAGTCGCCACGTGGTCTCAAGAACCGGAAAAAGGGAGAGCTGGCGAAAGAGAGCCGCATCAGGGGCATTTAAAGTGTCTTGACGTCACGCACTGCCAGGAACTCAGCTGAGTTTTTAGCAGGACATTCCAGTCATGTTCTCTCCCTCCCCCGGGCTTCTGGGCCCGAGACCTCGGCAATTCCCCTGCTGTTGCGGAGGGAGGAGCACTAAGTGTCCGGAACAGCCAGCAAGGGGCGTTCCCGGCCTTGTGTTGGCTCCGCCCTTTCTCCCACGGGCTCTTCTCATTGGTCAGTTGGTGTACAGTACACTCTCCAGGGCCTCTGGGTGGAGGAGAAAACTGGCCGTCTCATGAATTATGCAGGCCGGCGTGTCTTGGCCAGGCCGGGGCTGGGCGGGGATTGGCTGCAGGGGCTGTAATTCAGAGGTTTCCGGAGCTGCTGCGGCGGCGTAGACTGGGAGGGAGAGCCTGGGGTTCCGTCGTCGCCGCGGAGGGAGTGAACCCGAACAGGATCCTTGACGAGTAACCCCGCTCGGCTCTCCTTCTCCGCGTCAGCGAGGAGAGACCCTGCGGCCTGAGGGAGCCCGAGGCCGCACCCCGGCGCAAGCGCACCCCGGCCTGTCGGGCCTCAGCCGGAGAAACAGGTGAAGGGGGTGAAGGGTGGGGCCGCGCCCCCCCTCCTTCCCGACGGTTCCCAGGCCTGGGGACGCCGGTGGGCGCCGGAGGGGCCGGGAGCTTCTGGGTTGTTTGGGGAAGTTGTGGAAGGAAACTTGAGTGGGGCAGGAGGACACGAGGAGACACGGAGGGTCGTTCTGAAGGGACACTTCCCGGGGATGACAGGAGCGGGCCTCTGAAGGGACAGAGGGCGCTGGAAGGAAGTTTCGTTCTTCGGAGACGCGGGAGGCGGCGAGGAAGGGAGAACAGGCTCGGAGGGGAGCAGCTTGGGGCGAGAGCACTCTGTGGTGGGGGTGTCAGGAGTGAGGGACAGCCCCTCCCCCGACTTCCTGCTCCCTGGGGCTCCCGGGACGTTCTGGCCACTGGAGCGACTGTCAAGCCCACGGAGATCACGGGGAGGCGGGGGTGTTGTTGGAAAGAGCCTCCCTCCTCCCTCCCGCCCCCCGGCCCACCTTCCTCGGCCTTGCCCCGTTTTCGACCCTTTAGGAGCCAGCTGTGCCCATCTTGGGGTAGGAATAGGTGTCTGCCCCCTACAGTCTCTCGGGCCGGTTGGCTGTGGGCAGGATAATTGCATAAGAATCAAGTTTCCTGTAGTGAAATTGACAGTCTTACGTACGCTCTCTAAATTCCCTCGCGTCTTTTTCTCGGTTAAGTCGTGCTTCTCTCCAACCCCTGTCTAACCTCCCCCTTTCCCCCCCCAAATCAGGCCCGCTCTGGAGAGAAATAAACCCCTTTTCTCCTTGACATTGTTCTTTTATAAACACCTGGTAAGCTCGGCCAGAAGATAAATAATTGAGCCCTGGCGTTTACTGGATTGTGGTGTTGCTTAATTGCATAGGACAGAATGAACCAATCGAGAGTGGGAGTTTTTTGTCTCAGAGCCAAGATCTTGGGTAAATGCAAAGGAGAGGGAAACAAAGACAGGCTGGCCTTGGCGAAGCTTGTGTGCAGACTTCACCTGTGTTTGGGTGGTGTGGTTGGGCTTAAGTTAGCAAAATTCAAACTGTCACCTAAGTTGCTTTTTCCATGTTTAGTACACATCCCTCGGTGTTATATCAAGTGGGTGTATGGTATTGACACACTTTTTCTTACAAAAAATGGGTATAATGTGCATCTGCTGGTTTTATTAAAGGGTATATTTATTCTGTGTATGGGCTGTAACTTTGGTCAGCTGTGCCCATAAAACACTGGCTTGAATCAATCAGAATAGTAAACCATCTCAATCTATTCTATGAGGCTTTAGACAGTTATAACTGGATTCAGCCAATTCTCTGTTTTTATTATAGGTTAAGTATGTCTGGGTTCCTCGAGTCAGCACATCTGTTTCCTTGTTGCATGTGTCAGACTGGAGTACTAGCAGAATTTACACTCAAATGTTTGCATAGTGGCATGGGGGAAGGAAGTCTGCAATACTAAAGGGGAAAAAAAAATTGTAGATGTTGGAGAGTTGATCTTAGTTTCTATATTTGTTAGCACATCCATCACAAAAAACCCACTAGCAAATTTACGAACCTTATATTTTTATATGTAGCTCTGTTGGGAAGAATAACCATCTAGAAATATCCACGGTTATGACTTGACCCACAAGGGGTATAGATAGTTCATATAACTGAATCCTATTTTGTAGATAAGGAAATTGAGGCCAAAGGAACAAGACACTTGCTCAAGGCAGTGGAGTGCCATAGTGGTGCAACTCATACCTTCTGTATATTTTGTGTTCTTTTGACCATCTGTACTTAAGTATTTGGTCCTGATTTAGAGTTGAGTGTAGACCCTGTTGGGAAAACTGTCGGTGAAATTTTAACATATACCTGGACAGTGAAATACCCCCAATAGGCTGTAAGACTCCTGGGAGATGTGTACTAAACAGGAGAAAAAAGTACAAATGGGGTTTGCTTAGGTTATTTTTCTAACTGCTCTAACTTGGGAAGTAACTAACTTTTTCCTCGGTGTAATTTATCATCAGGATTTAGCTATATTTGCTAATAGAAAGAGTTATTTATTTAGGTAAGCTTGTAGATGAAGGGCAGTTGTGACCTAAATGTCATTTCAACCAAAGTGCCTTGTGGCTGGATTAGTGGTCATTTGTGTTTCCAGAAAGTAGCTTTCTCCTCCTTGACTCTGCATGTTTTGACATTCAGATGGGAGATGGGGCAGAGATAGTGACCCTCATTTCAGACACTGAGTTCAGCACCTTTTTACCTTATAGGTTCTCAGAGGTGGTGTACAAATGAACAAACATTTACTTTTTGCAACTTAGTGAAAGTTGCTGTGAGTCGTAATATGAATTGTTTATAGAACTTGCAGTTGACTGAGGCAACTTGATTAATGCTTTACCCATACAGTGCAACATGTCTTCAAAGATGATGGTGGGACATTGTCTGATATTCAATAAATTAGCTATTTTATATAAAAAAATATAGTACAGGTAAAGAACATTTCCATTGTCATGGAAAGTTCTATTGGACAGTGCTGTACTAAGTGCTAGAGGTCTTTAGAGGAAGGAGAGGTTACGAGGCATGGAGTTGTGTAGGAAGTGTTCTTGCCAAAGGAGAGATTTCATCTGGGTCCCAAATAATGATTGGGCTTTGATAGGTTAAAGAATTTGGGGTGAGGAGGTATGGTGACATAGCACAAAATCCTGGTAGATTAGGAAGGGGAGAAGTACCTACTTAAAAGATGTCTTGAATATAGACCAAGGAATTTCAGTCCTTTTGTAATGGAAGCTTTTAAAAATGTTTGAGGCTAAGTACTGATGTTTAATTATGGAGTGTCTACTATGTGGCAGGCATGTGTCTGGCGTTGGTTAATTTGTACAAAGTATATCAGTGCATGTGGCCTCTGCCCTAGTAGAGTTGTCGTTGAGACTGACCTTATAAACTGGGCCAGCACCCAAAGAAAGGTGTCCTGATTTATCAGGTTTGTGTGGTTTAAGTGCAGAGATGTTTTTAAAGGATTTTTAATTGACTACAAATTGACCACTCACATTTTATGTCTTCCATATTTTAAAAATTTTACTATAATTTTTGGGTCATTCATAAAAACCAGCCAAAGAGCTCTTGAAGGACATCCCCAAATCCTGAAAAACCTCTGGTGTCCTGGAGCAGCCTTGGTGGGGTCCAGCAGGATGGCATTGCTGGGTTGTTTCAGTCTTTGTTGGTTATGGTGAAAAAAATTAATGTTGGGGTTATTAATTTGTTGCTAGGAACCTTGGCTTACTATGGTGCACTTTGGCCAGTATGGCCAGATGGTACTTTGGTGGTAAATTGTTTGGAATGTCTCCAGTTTTTAAAGGGAATAGCATATGGAAGAATGAATTTCTTTTTTTTTTTCTTTATTGATTTCAGAAAGAAGAAAGGAGAGGGAGGGAGAGAGAGAGATAGAAACATCAATGATGAGTCATTGATCAGCTGTAGCCCGCCACCCGGGCATGTGCCATGACCAGGAATCGAACCCTGATTGCCTGGATCCTAGGTCGATGCTCAACCGCTGAGCCACGCCTGGTCGGGCAAGAATGAATTTCTATTATGGTCAGTTCTCATGTATCATGTTAGGATTATCACAACTCTTAGTTCAGATAGGCAAACATATTATATATTGAGAGCCAGTTATTGTGCTAGGCTGGATCCAGGGATAATGAAACATGGTCCCTGTTTTCACGGAACTGGGGGCATCATTGCGGGGACAGGTGTGTGTGTGCTGTGTCAGTATTGACTTCAGGTAGAGTAAATGACAGACTAGTGGTTTAAACTTCAAACTCTGGAGCCATACAGATCTGGGGTTGGATCCTGGGTCTGCCACTTCCTAGTCAGAATCTAAGCCTCAGTTTTCTTATCTGTAAAAGGAGAGGATAATAGTACCTGTCTCCCAGGGCTGTTGAAGATTCAGTGAAATAATGCAGGTAAAATGCTTAGCATAATGCCTGGTGCACAGTAAGAACTCCATAAGTCTAAGTTCTTATATTCTCTTCAGGGGTGAGAAAAGTCTTTGTCATACAGGGTCTTTATCAGGTGGGAACCCCTGAGTAGGGTTTTGTAGGATGAATAGATGAGTGGTAAATAGTTGCATTCAGGCTGAAGGAACAGGAGTGTTAAGAGGCTTAAAACAGCATAGTGCATTCAAGGAACTCTAAGTAGAAGTTTTAATTTAGAACTAAACTGAGGGGAAAGGAAGCTGAGGAGCTACAGCTCTTATCCCTTCTCTTCTGTTAATAATTGAGTTCCAATGTCATTAAAATAAGTTGTTTTGTCTTGTTTACAGAAATAATACATGCTTGGTAATTACCGGAGGGAAAGGGGTGTCGGGGCAGGTAGAAGAGGGGAAAGGGGGGATAAATGGTAACTGAAGGAGACTTGACTTTGGGTGGTGAACACAATACAACATACAGCTGATGTGTTATAGAATTATACACTTGAAATCTATATAATTTTATTAACCAATGTCACCCCAATAAATTCAGTAAAAATAAAAATATAGTAAAAAAAGTAATACATTCTATTGTAAAAAATTGAGTTCATAGAAATATAAACTATGTACATTTTATATATATACTGTTAAGAGTTTGTTGTATGTTTCTCCAGATTTTTTGCAGTTTTTTCTACTTACTAGTTTAGCTTGGACATATTTATTGCAAATTCCTTTTTCACAGTCTAATAAAAGAATAATAAGGAAGATGAATCTGTGTTGTTGTGCCCGCCCCCCCCCCCCCCCCATAAAATAAGGTTTGGATTATCTGGTTTTTCTTCCTGCTACCTCCATCCACAAGAATAAAGGACATTTCTAATCAGTGAACTTTTACCTGACCTTTGACTTTTTAACTGCATTGGATGAGGAACTTATATTTTGAGCTTTCCTAACGTAACTATTGTAGTGTCGAAACACTTGGGTGGTGTGTTTGATGGTTTCATGGTCCACAGTTGCTATAGAAGGTAAAAGAATGGGCTAGGAGGTCAGATTCCTTGGGCTTTAATCCTGATCCACCACCTCTTAGACCTTGGGGTCAGTTACTTTAACTTCTCTGGGTTTCAGTTGATCCAAAAAATGTGGGTACCAGGTCAAATTGGAGGGGAGTTCTGAAGATCAAGCAAGATAATGTATTCAAAGTACTTTGCACAGTGCCTGGCAAATAGCTAACATTTGAGTGCTAATAATTCATATTATTAAAAACTGCATTATCTATCTAACTACAAAGTCAGGGAAGGTAGGATTCATGGTAGCCATTAGTGACCCAAAATAAAGGAAAGGGGGAGTAATTGAGAGATTCTAACCTAATAGGAAACAACTAAATGAAGAGGGACCAGGGGGATTTACATTGTGGTGGAGGAGACAGAGGCCACCACGTAAAAAATAGGCAAAACAAACCGAAAATTCCTGTTTACACTGATATCCCCATGAGAAGTCTCTCTGCCTCTTCCAAAACCTATGATTGAAGCTAATTTGTTTTAAGCAATATTCAACACATTAAAAATATATTAACACTTAGAAATTTGAGCAGTCCCTTGGAGTTCTTTATGACACGAAAAGTGCAGATGATATTGAAAGTTTGAGGAGTAGAGGAGTCAGGCAAGGAGGGTGGGACAGCGTACAGTTTGGGGGTGAGGCGGAGTGAATGTGAGGCTGGGATGTGATTTGTTCTTTCTCATCTGTGTGTGTGTACATGTGTGTATTTGTACGAGTGTGTGTTTTCATTGGAGGAGTAGAGCTATTTTCCTGTCCTGTAACTTTTGTTTGCAAATGAATCTGTATTCAAAATAGCCTTTTGGTAAAGAAGCAGCACTCAGCTTCTTTACAAAATAGGTTCTGCGCACCAGCTCTCCAGCTCTGGATCAGAGAAGGCAGGAAGGAAAGGCCTTCCAGTTGTTTCTTAGCCTTACGTGCCGCAGGAGGAAGCCAGCAATGCTTGAAAGAGAAAGTAAACCTTCTGGTAAATAAATGGCTTCCCCATTGTGGAGGAGTGCAAATTATTAGGGGGATGTTTGGGTAGTTTTTGTAGGAGCCATTTCTGAAAACTGATTTAGATTATCGAAGGTAAACCCAATTTAGGAAAACCCTGCCTTGTCTGGTGTTAACCACCTGTTTTCCCGCTCTGTTGATTGATTTTATTAGTTTGCGGTGTGCTGACCTCTCATTCTTGTTACAAGAATTAGAGGATTTGAGTCTGAATTTGAGTATCTGCTTAGGTGAAAGCTTCCTAAGGTGCATGTTTTTCGAATCTTTTCTAATGTTTATTTTGTTTGGCTGTTTAGCAAGCACCTTTTCTGATAGAATCTAAAAACATTAAACTTTTACTTTGTTTTTCCCTACTCTCCCCCCTCGATCCACGCAAATGTAATCCTCAAAACCTCAAAACCCAGTTGTTAGCTGTGTAATTACCTCTCCTAGAAACCCAAGTGCAATATTGCATCAAGTTAGCATTAAAATAGTCGGTCTTTGAATTCTTTTCTACTTGTGGTTTATACACAATAAATATTTAATCTCAGACTGACTGCCTGACAAATTCGTTTTGTATCTGGGCCTTTTTAAAAAAATCAATATGTTTAGGAAAAGCAAATTTATTGAAACATTAACCAAACTAAAACATAATTAGTATGGTAACTGTCTAATTCATAGGGGCATGTAGAATAATTGAAGCATTCTGAAGCTAAATGTCAATATTTATTCTCAATTCCATGTGTTATTGTTTCTTTGCATTAGAGTGCATCAGTAAGAGTGGGTGTAAGCATGTGGGACAGTTTAGGGTCCTAATTACTATGTTGAAGACTCATGGAGCCATCTAAGATTCCTGTTTCTCCAATGTACCACTGTAGTTCCACATGTCCGTTGTGGGGGAGGTTGTGCCTGTTAAGGAACAGGGTTTATGGGAACTCTGTACTTTCCTCTTAATTTTGCTTTGAACCTAAAACTGCTTTAAAAAGTAAAGTTTATTAATTAAAAAAGAAAAAGTTTTGTTTCTGCAGAAATATCCCAGGTGTCCAGGGCCAGAAGTGCCTATATGCAGCTATGTGATTCCATAGACTTCTACCTCAGTTTACCCTAAGTTTTACAATGAGAGTGCCATTCTTTTATACCCACTGAGAATATTTTCCACATAATGAAGAATCAGACTGGAGGTGGGGGACAGAGAAGACGCCTACTGTCTCTGGATTAAACTGCTTCCCCTTTCGCTAGGAAAGATGAATGTGAGTCTTAACCATAGACTTGTAGCAAGAATATATTAGTTTTGTTTTTCAGCTTCAGACTCTAGTTTTCTTTATTGTAAAAGTGGTATTTTAGAAAAAAGGTTTAAATTAATCAGTACAAAACCGTATGTAGCAAGTGGAAAGGCTTCTCCTCACCTTGTCCTCTGAGCTCTCTTCCTCAGGGACAGCTGGCTACCTATTTCTCACTTACCTTTTCAGAGTGATTTATGTGTATGCATGCAAACATATTCTCTCTTTTATTCCTTCCACAGGTAGGAGCAAATTATACACAATAGCTCTGTATCTTGCTTTTCTCACTCCATGTGAATATGTTTATACCTGCCTCATGTTTTTAAGGTGCGTATAGTAGTATTCTAGGCTATGGATGTTATTTATTTAATTAATCTCCTAATGATAGGCATAGATTGTTTGCAGAATCTAAAGATAGAAAACAATGTTGTAAATATCCTCATATTTGTGTCCAGGCACATACAAATAAAGTTGCATATATGCTTTTAATATTTTAATCATAATATGCATACTGTTTAGAAATGTAGCTTTTCAGTTAACAGGATTTACGTTTTCCCACTTAAACTTTCATTCTGGGGAGAAGTCTAGCTACCTCATTAAATGAAACCTCAATGTGTGCCTGTCACTTGGACAGGTAGGAATTATTGCAACTCCCCCCCAACCCATTTTTTTTTAAGCTTGCTGTTTATATACCTATGATGCCAGGGCCCATCTTGCATTGATGTCAACTACTCCATTCCTAAAACACAGCAAACAGTTTCATTTAAGCCCCATTGCTCCTTTGGCAAGTGGGGCAGGGGTTGTTTTTGGTGTTTTGTATTGTTCCCATGGATGGGTTGCTCACTGGTACTTCTGTTTGAGTTGTGGTTAGCAATTCTTAGAGTATTGTCCAGCAGACCCCTGGGGTTTCCTGAGATCCTTTAAGGGTTTTTTTTTTTGTTTTTTTTTTTGAGATCAAAACTACTTTCATAATATTATTTGTGTGTGGTTGGTTTTTTTTTATTTAGTGGCTTTTGCACGTACACTAGTAGTCATTGTATTCAGTGCACTCACAGGAAAGAAAACCTGATTTCACTTAATGTCCATGATGAAACAGCAAACAATATTGAAGATGTGTTCTTTTTTTTTTTTTTAATCCTCACTTGAGGATATGTTTATTGATTTTAGAGAGAGAGAGGGAAAGGGAGAGAGAGAAAAAGAAACCTCGATGTGAGAGAGAAACATCGATCTGTTGCTACCCATACGTGCCCTGATCTAATCGAACCTGCAACCTTTCCGTGTAAGGGACAATACTCCAACCAACAGAGCTACCTGGCCAAGGTAATGTTGCCGGTTTTTGGGTTTTTTTTGATAGAATATCAATGAACTTGTTAAGACAGACAGTTTCTGACTGCTTGGATTACTTTCTAGAGACAATTTAAGAATTGTCTTTAAATTCTATAAGAAGTGTTGCTCTTTTTAGACATGTCTTATCATAGTGTTAACTTTCATTATTTATATGTGTAATAAGTAAAGCTCTCATTCTCCTTTCTTATAATTATTTGTATAACAAATTCAAAGAGAATTTTACTTGTCAGAGATAACGCTTAAAAACAGATTATTTGACCCACTAGCCTGGGAGTTTGAAGACTCCAAGTTTGTGTTCTGGCTGTACCATTATCTGCATGATCACTTAACACTTGTGTCCTTATCTGTAAAGTGGGAATAACTACCTATTTGATAGGATTGTTACATTATCTTGGCCAATTCAGGGTTCTCTTTGGTGGAGTAGTTGACCGGAAAATCCAATGTCAATTCATGCTTCAGGCTAGGTTCTGCTTGGGTGTGATATTTAGAATTTAGAGCATAAGCTACCCCAATGCAGACCGAAATAGTGTTTCTTCATTACTAAGTATTCATTCTTTTTCTTTCTAATTGAGCCTTTTCTTGCGTGGGTGCTAATGGATAAGATCAGCTGTTCTCTGAAGAGTGTTTACATCATTTAGGACTATAATGTACACCAAGGTTACATTTTTTTCAAGTATATTCATTTTGGTAAGACTTTCGTAGAAAGGCTTGTCTAACTGAGGAGATAGCTCATCTTCCATTTTGAATATAATTTAAACTTTATGGGTCAGATTTAGCTTTTAAAATATTTTTCATAAAGTTCTATTAACACTTTAAAAAATTAATAAACTATGTATTTTTAGAGCAGTTTTAGGTTTACAGAAAACTTGAGCAGAAAGTAGAGTTCCCTTACACCAGGGGTGGGGAAACTTTTCTGCCAAGGGCCATTTGGATATTTATAACATCATTCACGGGCCATAAAAAATTATCAACTTAAAAATTAGCTATGGCCCGGCCGGGTGTGGCTCAGCGGTTGAGCATCAACCTAGGATCCAGGAGATCGGAGTTCGATTCCCGGTTGCGGGCTAGGCAGCCGATCAATGACTCTCTCATCATTGATGTTTCTATCTCTCTCTCTCCCCCTTCCTTTCCTCTCTCTGAAATCAATAAAGATATGTTTTTTAAAAAAATAAAAAAAGAAAATAAAAATTAGCTATGAAAAAAGCTCCTAGATTTATTGAATTTCGAGCCCCGCCTGCGATTGCCTTGGCAGGCCAGACCAAATGATTTATGGCCCAAGGGCTGGAAGTTCCCCACCGCACATCTTCTCCAATTATTAACATGTTGCATTAATATATATGTTATGATTGATGAGCCAATATTGATACATTATTATTAACTAAATTGTATAGTTTACATTAGAGTTCATTGTATTGTACATTCTGTGGATTTTGACAAATGTTTAATGACATGTCCGCCATTGCAGTGTCATATGGAATAGTTTTACTACCCTAAAGGTCCCCTGTGCTCTACTTATTCATCCTTCTCCTAATCCCTGGCAACCACTGATCTTTTTTACTGTCTCCATAGTTTTATCTTTTCTAGAATATCACATAGTTGGAATTATATCGTATGTGGCCATTTCAGATTGCCTCCTTTCACTTAGCAACATTCATTCAGATTCCTCTGTGTCTTTTTGTGGCTTGATAGCTCATTTCTTCTTATTGTTGAATAATGTGGCTGTTACCATCTTGCATTCTTACCAGAAATGAATGAGAGTTTCTATTGCATACCAAATCCTCATCAGCATTTGGTATTGTTAGTATTTTGGATTTTGGACCTTTTAATTAATAGGTGTTTAGTGATATCTCATTGTTGTTTTAATTTGCAATTTCTTGATGGCATATGATCTCAAGCATCTTTTCATATGTTTGTTTTTGTTTTGTTTTTTCCATCTGTATATCTTCTTTGGTGAAGTGCTTGTTTAGATTATTTTTAAAATTAGGTTGTTTGTTTTCCTATTTTTGAGAGAGCTTTAAGGGTTTTTTGTAGATTTTGGATAAATTTAAATTTCCCTCCTTAAAAAATTTTAAAACTGTCATAAAGTTCTGTTCTAGAATTCACGCTCATGCAGAAACAAACTTTGGGATACTTATGGTTAGTATCAGGTACCAGGGACAAGGAAATGAAATACTTACCTTTTCTCCCCTTAAATTTAATCTTCAAACTCCTGGGTCTAGATAAGGCTGGCCAGAGGGCCATAAATCTGGACTACAGGCTTAGATACTGGTCTTTATGTTTAATCTCTCTGCCTTTACATATAACTTGCTGGATGGTATATTGATTCCTCAAGACCTGAACATTGCTGAGCCTAGGTAGATTGGAATAGTGGAGCAATATTGAAGATTTACAAATCTTTTGAGGGAGGAAAAATCACTATTTCTAGAGGCCATTCTTCTTAGGCCCTTTTAAATCACTTTTTTGGGGTCAGATTAAGTGAGAAGTGAGAAGAAAAGTAAGAAGACAGTCTTCCAGGGGGCCCTGAGAGCCTCTAAGGAAATGAATCCTAGGAAGAAAGGTAACAAGAGTGGCTTGAGTGCCTTTGTGAGCTTCTTGGTGGCTTTACTTAGGGTTCAGGAACATTAACCCAGCTGAAGGAAGGAGTGTCACTAGTGACCCCTGCATTAGCAAACTGAGTAGATGCTACTACTCTGTCACCATTTTATTGACCCTTTTAGTGGTGTTGGACTAGTTGAACACCTCCTAAGACACTCTCTTCTATTGACTTCTGTGACTCCTGGTTTTTCTTCAGTCTTATTGTTCTTTCTATTGGACCTTTCCTGGTTCATCTTCTGCCTAAAAACTAATGTTGAAGGGCCTTGAGCCTCTCTCTGGGGCTCTCTTTTCTTCTCTTTTTCTATTTTTCTTCCTATATTATCTTATATGTTACTTCCTTTTTTGTTGTTGTTTTTTTTTTAATGTTTTTTATTGATTTCAGAGAGAGGAAGGGAGAAGGAGAGAGAGAAATATCAGTGATGAGAGAGAGTCATTGATCTGCCTCCTGCACGTCCCCTGCTGGGAATCGAGCCCACAGCCCCGGCATGTGCCCTGATGGGGAATCGAACCACAATCTCCTGGATCATACATAGGTCGGTGCTCAACCACTGAGCCATGCCGGCCGGGCTGTTACTTTGGTTTTAACCATCATCTGAATCTTGATGACTGTCAGAGGTGCACCATCAACCCAGATGTCTCTAGGCTCCCAAACCCTATGTGCTGCTGCTTACTTGACATTTCCCCTTTGACAGCCAGCCTGTAGTTGTCTCCTATGTATCTTGTCCAAAACATAACTCTTAAACTCTCTCATCACAAGCTTGTGCCATTCTCCCCAACTTTTCTCATCTGAGTAAATGGCCTCACCCAATTGTGCAAGTAAAAAATCCAGGAATATCCTTAATTCCCTTGTTCTCTCATACCTCTGCTTCTCTTCAATTTATTGGCAAGTCCTGTTGGTTCTGCCTCTAAAGTTTTCTTAAATTCCTTCGTCACATTCCAGTTTCTGTTCCCACTCAGTGGTAGACTAGATACCCTAAAAACCCTCCTGTACAAAACACCAGGAAATGTTGGATAAATTGAACTCTTAGGAAAGTTAGGAAAATCTTCAGAGACAAAAATCAAATGGAATCTCACGAAAAACGGGGAGAGTAAGCCAGTCTGTCATGGGGGTAGAGGTGGAGGGTTGGGGAGGGTTGGATTTACCCAGCTCTATTACTAAGGATTTTTAGTTAACAGCCACTTGAGGGAAGGGACATGGTCTTGGTCTTAGTAAGGAGTTGGAACTGCTAAGTTAGATTTTAGCATAAAACTGAGATTTTAACATTAAAAGATCTGTTTTCCAGAACAGATAGTTACTTCCTCCTGGATGTCTTACCTGGTTGTCTAAAGTATGCCAGCCTGACCTCAGTCACTCACTATCCTGCCGTCCTCACAGCTCTTATCTCCAGTGTTAAGTATCTTGTTAATTTACTCATCTGTATTCCTCCATCACAAGGAGGGCCGGGGCCTCTCTGTCCTACTCACTACTCTATATTCCCTGCCCTGGGTTCCAAATTGGGTTTTTGTGGTGTGTGTGTGTGTGTGTGTGTGTGTGGAATGAAAAAATGGGCAAATGAGTCGAGTGAGCTAATATAACATGATATTACCAATTTTATTTTTATTTTGGTACTCAGCACTTCACTTTAAAGCATAATTTAAATTTTTATCCAAGGATTGCATACAAATAACTTAGAAACTGAAGAATACTGAAAGACATAGTGATAGGTCTTTTGTCCCATCTTTCTTACTTCCACATACCACTTCCCAGAGAGAGACTTTCAAAGCATTTTGCTTTTTCCTCCTGCATTTATGTCCATGCTCCTAAGTAATTAGCTTATTCTACTATTCTTGATGTATCAAATTTTAGATACCTTATAACTTCCTATCATCATTGGAGATTTATTTATTTTTTAACTACCACTATTCCTTCCCATATACCTCACAATATAATCATCATACTTTTTAAGCCACTTTTGTTAAACCACTAATCATACGTATTATTTTGACTAAATACTGTTCACTGATAAGCCATGTAGTGTACTCTGATTATATTTCAAGTACTTTTATTTAAAAAAATTTTCCCTTATACCTATTGTCAACTTCCCCAAATGTTCCAGCAGGTCTCTGAAATGCCTGGCAGTTTACTTCAAATACTTAAACACATTGACAATCTGTTCATTTTTTTCTTGACAACCCTCCCCCCCCAAGTCCTGCTGCATTCTGAAACTCCTTTCACCACTCTCCCATGTTGGATTTCCCTTTTTGTGGATCCCATGTTTTTCTCTTCCTGGCTTTACCGCTTCATTTGCTGAAGCACATATTCTAGTAACACACTATCAAGAAAAGGTGCACGGGAAGGACATTTTTGAGTTGTCATGTATCTGAAATCTCTTTATTCTCTTTTCATGCTTGAACGATCATTTGGGTGGACATTGAATCATTTGCTCATCATTTAAAAGCATTTTTGGCTCACTTGGCTTAGAATCCATCAGGGTTTGTGTTCAAAGTCTGGTGCTGTTCTGATTTCCGATCCCCTCCAAGAGACCTGGTTCTTTTCTCCGGTAGCTGGTATAACGTCTTTATTCCCACTGTTCTGAAGTTCACAGGATGTGCCTTAGAGTGGGTCTATCTTCACTCATTGGATTGGGTACTAGATGGGTCCCTTTCAAGCTGGAAAGGGAAATTATTATTCCTTGGCTAATTCCCATCTTACCATTTTCCCCTTCTCTATTTCTGTGAATTCTCTTGGTCAGATATTGGCTCCTCTGCACAGGTCATCTGAGTTTTATTTTGTTTTGCTTTTGCTTCCCCTCTGCTTCTATTTTGCATCTTGCTGTCATTGTCTAAAATGTTTCCTTGACTCTGTCTTTCAACCCTTCTATTTAATTTTTAATTCTGCTGTCATTTTCAATTTCAGGAGCTCTTTTTTTCAGTTGCCATCTTCATCTTCATTTTTATCCTATTCCTGTTTAATGGGTATAATTTGTCTCTCTGAGGGTATTATTTATAGTTTTGTGAAATTGTTTCTGCTCTGAATACTCTGAGTCCTGGGTTCGTTCCTTTTTTCTTATGTTCATCTCTATCTCATGTTAGAGGTTTTCTTCAAAAGCATAGTAGTTCTTAGTTCTTAAAGTTGAGTGATCTTATGTGTTTGTTGGGTTTGTTGTATATTGGGCTTCTCTGTGGGGTTGGGAGAGGCCTGGAGCCTGGGGTTCTGGGAGCTGATGCATGTAGCTTCCTGCCTAATCTCCACTGTTTCAATTCAGTGACTCTTGCCCTCGGCTGTGTCTGGTGTCCCCAAGTCCAGACTGTCACTTTCTCCAGACAGTAAGTATTTTGTCTCCTGCTGCGTTTGGAGAGAGGTAGTATCTGGGGAATCTAAGTGCTCTTTATACAGATTTTTCAACCAATTCTTCTGTGTTCTACTAAACCTTTCGTTCCTGCCTCCAACTTTGAGCTTTTAGGAGGCTATACAGATACTTCTGGTTGAAAATCCCTTCTTCAGGCACTTACTGTTTAGTTTTATCAGCTGTGCTAGGTCAGTTACCATCTCTCCACTGTCTGGATTCCAGAATTTTATTCACATCTTTTGTCCACTGTCATCTAGTTTCCCATTCTTTGTCCTTGTGAGTTTGTACCCTTTGCCCATGCTTTATTGTCACTTTAATAGGCTTTGGGTCACATTTAACCAGCGGATCTGTCATGTTCTCCTGAGCACTCTGCTTTTGCACGTGCAGTTCCCTCTACTTGCAACGGTTACCCCTTCTTCTCAGCATTACCGTATCTCCTATAGATCCAGATGTATGACATTATTAAGGACTCTTATATAACAACAAGTGCTTTTGTAATTGAGTTGGAGCCCAAGTGTCTTGAGGGTAAAATATTGAAAACCAGACAATAAATTTATTTATTATTATTTAATATATATACACATACATATATGTATATATATGTATATATATATATGTATGTGTGTGTGTAAATATATATATCAGAGAGAGGAAGGGAGAGGGAGAGAGAGAGAAACATCAATGATGAGAGAGTCATTGATTGGCTGCTTCCTGCACGTTCCCCTTGCTGGGGATCTAGCCTGCAGCCCTGGCATGTGCCCTGACCGGGAACTGAACCGGGATCCTCTGGATCATAGGCCAGTGCTCAATCACTGAGTCACTCCAGCTGGGCAATAGATTTATTGTGTAAAGTGATTTGCTGATGACTTTAAGTTGGGTCTTAGACCTTTCAGTTTGGGAATATCTCAGAATAAACTTACTCATTCAAGTGGTGTTATGTTTTACAAGAGGACTCATTTCAATGTTTACATGTCAATATTTAGTTATGGTATATTTCTTAATTCTCAAATTGGCACATGTCATGAAATGTCCTCTTTAGATGACAACAGGGTGCTAAAGTCTCGTTGCAATTTAAGGAGAAACTGTACTATATAATAGTCTAGCTTTATGGGCAAAATCTTATATTTTAAAAATTCTTTTGAGGCTTACATTTTAATATAAATTCTCCTATTGGGAAACTGTATATTTGCTTTGTCACTAACAGTAAATTTGCATAAATTATTGCTCATGCTTAAGGAAGATCAGCTTATTGTCATGAAGTTAATTAGCTTCTTAAAGTATTTCAGTCTTCTCTATGCTAAAAGTATGTTACAGGTCCAACCAGAGTGGCTCAGTTGGTTGAGCGTCATCCTGTGCTGGTTTGATTCCCAGTCAGGGCACATACCTGGATTGTGGGTTCAATCCCCGGGGCATGTACGGAGGGCAGCTGATCGATGTTTCTCTCTTTCTCCCTTCCTCTTTCTAAGCATGTCCTCTGGTGAGGATTAAAAAAATAAAAGTATGTTACAGATATTTTTAAAAACATTTAATTTTTATTAATTTATTAAACAAATATTTGAACATCCTCTAGGTCAGGGGTGGGGAACCTTTTTTCTGCCAAGGGCCATTTGGATATTTATAACATCATTTATGGGCCATAGAAAATTATCTTAACTTAAAAATTAGCTATGAAAAAAGCTCCTAGATTTATTGAATTTCAAGTCCTGCCTGCTGTTGCCTTGACAGGGTAGACTGAATGATTTTGCAGGCCGGACGTTCCCCACCCCTGCTCTAAGTGCTGGGGAAGTAGCAGGGAACAGAAGAAAGTCTTTGTTCTTTTTTTTTTTTTAAATATATCTTTATTGATTTCAGAGAGAGGAAAGGAGAGGGAGAGAGAGACAGAAACATCAATGATGAGAGAGTCATTGGGGATCCAGCCCGCAGCCCAGGCATGTGCCCTGACTGGGAATGGAACCTCGATCTCCTGGATCCTAGTCAATGCTCAACTGCTGAGCCACGCCCGGCCGGGTGAAAGTCTTTGTTCTTATGGAACTTACATCCCTTGCATGTGGTGGTGGAAGGATAAACAAAAAAGAACTCTATAGTATATTGGAAGGTGATGAACACTGTGAAGAAAAATTCAGCGGAGGTAGATGTACTGTTTTAGATAGATTGGTGTCGAGGGACATTTGTGCAGAGACCTGAGTGAAGTGAGGGAGGGAGCCATGTAGCTATCCAGGGGAAGAGCTTTCCAGGCGAGGGAAGAAAGTACAAAAGGCCTGGGCAGAAATGTCCATAGTGTGTTTCAGAAGCAGAAAGGAGACAGGTGTAAGCAAAGGGGACAGCAGTGGGAGAGGAGGTAAGAGAGGCTTCCAGGGGCAAAGTGGATTATCTGGTGGGCCATGGTTAGAATTTGGATTTTTTTCTGAGTGAGTTTTAAGCAGAGGAATAAAATGTTCTGACTTATATTTTGAAAGGATTTGTCATGTGGAGAATAGACTGTAGAGGGACTAGGGTGAGAGCATCAAGACCAGTGAGTGTAAGGCAGTAATCTAGGTAAGAGATGATGGCAGCTTGGATTAAGGGTAGCCGATCACATAGGGTAGAGCTTGGATGATGGAGCAGTGGGGGTGGTGAGAAGGGCTCACATTCTAGATATATTTTGAAGACAGAGCTAACAGATTTGTTACTGGATTGGATGGGGGGGGTGGGGAGAGGGAGGGAGGAGGAAGGGGAGGAGAAAGATTGGAGTCAAGATTTATTTTCAAGGTTTTTAGTTTGAGAACATGCAAGAATGGAGTTGTCATTTGCTAAAATGGGGAAGATTGGAGGGGAAGTTGGTTGGTTGAGGTTTTTCATGAAGGGGTTAGTTTGGGGTACATTAAATATGAGATGATTGTTAGACATCCAATGGAGTCCATGAGAAAGGATAGGGCTGGAGATGTAAATATGGGGATTGTCAGTGTATAGTTATTTGGAAGGAGTAGGACTGGATGAATCATTTAGAAAGTGAGAGCATAGAGGAAAGCAGAGGTTTACTATTAAAATACTTTTAACAGCAAAATCTTTTCCCTTGAAACTGCAAATTTTTTTCTCATGGAGTTGGACTCTATAAAAGTGGCATTCTGTCACTATGTTAGTAAAAATGTTGCCTGAGTCACCAAATGCAATAAACCACCTCAAATTTAGGGCATAAAGCAGCAACCATTTTATGATGCTCATGGGTTCTGGGGCTGGGATTTAGATAGGCACAGCAGGGATGTCTTGTCTTTGCTCCACAATGTCTGGGGCCTCAGCTGGGAAGACTCAAACATCTGGGGGCAGTCATCGCTGCTTCCCTCACATATGGTGCCTGGGCTGGGCTGAGTCAAAGGCTTATCTCAGCTGGGACTGTAGACCAAGTGCCTTCACGAGGCCTCTCCTTTTACCCTGGGCTTCTCACAGGATGTTGGCTGTGTTCTGGAGAATGAGCCTTTTGAGAGAATCAGGTGGAAGCAGCATAGCCTTGGAAGTTGCATATGAATAGTTCTGTCATACCCTCTTGGTTGGAGCAGTCATGGGCTTAGCCAGGTTCAAGAGGAGGGGACCAAGATCCCTTCTTTCAATGGGACAAGTATCAAAGAATTTGGGGCCATGTTTTCCAACCACCACAAATGCTCTTTGAATTTGAGGTTCTGCCCCCAATCTATAGTTACTTTGAAGGAAGGTGTTCTAAGATAGGATTCATGGATATGGACTCTTAGCCCCAGCTATAAATTGCTTCATGTTAAGTGATCAGCATAGGGAAAGTGACTAGAATAAATCTGAGAAAAGGTTCTTCCTTCTCTTCAACAAGTCTTGATATATATTGTGGGTGGGTCCGTGATGTTGAGATTCAGAATTTAAATTTCCTTTCTCTTTTTTATTTCAGTTGCCTGTCTTAAAAGAATATTAATAACTTGTATGGCATTCTAGATCAGTGGATGCTTTTATGACTCTTATTTGGGCTTTGGCCAAAGAGAACAGAACCCACAGGCTTTTTCCAGCAATTTGCTCTTCTCCCTTCATTTGCCTTCAAGCCTGGAAATTATGATATGACGATTTGCTTGCCCAACCTACAGTTGCTTCTCAAAGGCTGTTCTCCTTCTGTTTTCAAAAGTTGGCAGCCTGCCTCTGATTACTGTGAGTGTGAGTCCGTCAGCATTCACAGCTCATTGGAAGGATGCTTTGCTTCTCTCCTGGAAAACTTCTAAATTCTAGGTAGCCAATATAGGGTTGAGCTCATCTTGTTTTCCCAGGTGCAGAAGCCGTATGGGTGCCATGCTTTTCAGTGTTGCGGCCACCAGTGACTGTTAGAAACTTTTGCAGTGGAGTTGGTATTTATGTGTGTGTGCAAATGTGAGTAAAGGAAACTATAAAGGAAATGTTCATTTGGTGTCTTCAATCTAATATCCAGTTGGAAGCTCCAAGTGGGAATGATACTGAAGGTTGCCAGCAGAGAGCTTCTCAAATGGAGGAGATGGAATTAAAATAAGAAGGAGCCTCAGCTGCATACGTAAGTGCTGTGGGGGCATTCAGAGTTCAAGCAAGGATTGGACCAGAGGTGGCTAGGGAAAGCCTCTCTAACACTGGCTGCAAAGGGACATACAATGCCACCAAGGGGAAAAACAGTTTAGGTAAGAATATCTGTGAGAAAGGAACAAAGTCTGTGGGGGTGAGGGTGAGGGTGAGATAAGTTGACTTGATGGAAGACGGGACATTTTTGAAAGTCATCTTGAGACTGGAGAGAGGAGCTGGAGTTTTGGCCTAAGTTGGCTGAGGAGTTGGAGAGCCTTAGGCAGGGATAAAGATTTTGCAATGGACAATGAGAAGTAAGTTATATTTTTGAGTTGGGGGTGGTGCTGTGATTTTACTCTTATTGAAAGGGCACTGAAGGATCATCTTTGAATTTTTCAAAAAGTGAAACGGAAAGAGTTGGTCTGCTTCTCAGAATACTTTTGACCGAACACAATGTTCTCGCCTGGGAGAATCTGGTTTATCAATGTCGTTGTGATTCATACCAGCAGTTTATTTATTCAAGACATTTTTTTTTTTTTGAGCACTGTATGAGCCAGGCACTCTGCGGGATGCTGGGGGTGAGGGAAGGACACACTAGTGAGCAAAAGCCAAGTTTCTACTTGCCCTCGTGGAGCTGGCAGTCCAGCATAGTGGTTACAAGTGCAAGTTACGGAGTCATGGAGCTTGGGTCCAAGCAGTGGTGATGGTGATAGATGGAAGGCATGTGGAGGTCCTATGGAGGGAGGCCTAGGCATTTCTGAGCAGCTGAAAGAAGAGCAGAGTGAGTGCCAGGAGCTCAGCCAGCTGATACAAGAAAGGCAGGGCTAGCCAGGCTGGCCATCACATTAATAACACAAACGTATACAGTGTGCCAGCTGTGTTCCAAGTGCTTTGTGTACATGAATTTTTTAGTTCTAACGATGACCCTGTGAGGTAAGGCCTGGTTTCTCCCCCTCTTTACAGGTGAGGAAACTGAGGCATAAGGAGGTAAAATAACAGGCACTCGTTCACTTACGTCTAAGTGGTGGAGCCAGGATTCAAGTCTGGGCATTGTGGCTCCAGGATCCATCTTCTAAGCACGACACTCTTCTGACTTAATATTACATATTTTGTTTCTCAGCCTAAGAGCAAGATCAAGTCTTTGCTTGAAAAGGTCTCTCTATAGTGTAGAAAGTGGACTGGAAGGAGGCAGCATATGTGAGGAGACAGTTCAGAGCTCTTGCTGTGGCCCAGCTGCATGCAGCTCCAAGATTTCTGGCTGATTTTCTTTGACTTCTTTTTTTGGGGGAAGGGTGGAGCTTGTCAGCTAGCTGGAGTACAAACCCTGGACCTTTTTTGATTAAATATCAATTTACTACTTATACTGCAGCATTTATTCTTGGATTGCAGTAACCTTATGTCTTGAGGGAATGGAACCTGATCATAATTTATAGACTGAATAGTCTTTAGAGGCCATCCAGCCCAGTTGCTCTCCCAGTATCAGAATTACTGCTGTGACATTTCTCAGAGCGAGCGTTTAATCTCCATTTGAACACTAAACTCAACAGGAACCTGGGAGGTTGTCCCTTACTCCTCACTTTCTCTGAGTTGCCTTTGCCCTTCAACCGGCCACCAAGCCCCATGCCTTCTTCCTCATTAATGTCTCTGGAAGACGTCTCCTTGAAAACATTTCTGAAGCTGCTACCCAAGTTTGGGCCACTAATATCTCTCACCTTGATTATTTCATCCAGAGGGATCTTTCTGAAATTTAAATCAAATTATTATTTGTGTGCTTAAAACTTTGCAGACCTCACCATTGCCCTGTTTCTTCATGTGGCTTATACAAAAACCGCCTCCAATCTCACTTCATGCCATAGGCTCCTTATGCACTGTCTGCAGTGTTCTGCTTCATGACAACTGCCTGGACCCCACCCTGGAGATTACTGAGTCCATCTGAAGTAAGGACCAGCGGCTGGCTTCTCAGAGCTCCTTAGGTGATTCCATTGGGCAGCCAGAGTAGAACTCTGACCTCTGCTTCTATTCCCAGGTTCTCAATCTGGCCACACATTAACATCATCTGAGGAGCTTTTAAATATTGAAACGTGGTTGCTACCCTCAGCAATTCTGATTTGGCATTTGGTTTAGTTCCCATGCATCTCTGTATTTATTTATTTTAAAAAGTGTCTGCCCTTATAATTCTAATCTGCAGCCAGGGTTTGGAACCTCTGCATACAGAGGAAATCACTCTGAGGGCAGAATTTGGAGATGTTACAGGGAAACAGATTCCAGTTCTGGAGTGATTTACCCTTCTATGTACAGATCTCCAAGTATTTGAAGAGCCACTCTTCTGTAATTTAGTTTTTTCTTTGCTAACCCCACTTCCTGTTCCCCAAGCCTTCTTACTGGGCAAAACATTCAAGCTTTTGGACTCCTTACACCCTGACTGTCCCTCCCTGAATGTGTTTGTTTTTTAGTGTGCCATTTAAAATGTGATAATAGCCCTGGTCAATGTGGTTCAGTGGTTAGAGTGTTGGACCGTGCCCTGAAGGGTTGTGGGTTCGATTCCCCGTCAAGGGCACGTACCTAGGTTGCGGGTTTGCACCCCACCCCCGTTCATGGTGCTTGTGGGAGACAACCAGTAGGCAGGCAACCAGTTGACGTGTCTCTCTTACATCGATGTTTCTCTCTTTCTCTCTCCCCCTTCCTCCCTCCCTTCCACTCTCTCTGAAAAGCAATGGAAAAAATGTCCTCAGCTGAGGATTAACAAAAAATAAATTTAAAAAATGTGATACAATTAGAATATCATTCTAGATGTGGGCCAGTTTCAGCGGGACTCATAGATCCTTTAGTTGTAACACTATATGTCTGTCAAAATGTCATAAGGTCACATTGGCTTTGTATCCTGGTTGACAAATGGGTCACTTAAAGGTCAGTGAACACATCCACTTTAGCATAAAGGCTAAGAGCAGGAACTCTGAAAACAGACTGTATTTGGGTTAAGATTTCAGCTCCATGCCTTTACTACATGTATGACCTTAGGTGACTCACTTAAAATTCTGTGCCTCAGTTTCCTCCTCTGTAAAATGGGGATAAAAATAGCATTTGCCTTATAGGATTGTGATGGGGATGAAATAAGTAAATAAATATATGTCAAGTGTTTAACACAGTGTCTGGCACATAGTAAGTAGTATATAAGTATTAGCCATAATCGTTAGTTATTTGGATTGCTTTTAAACCAAGTTGATTTTTGTATCTTTTTCTTTCATTTGGATATCACTTAGTGTTTGATTGTTTTTTAATTCTCACCTGAAGATATGTTTTATTGATTTTAGAGAGAGAGAGAGGAAGGGGGGGAGAGAGAGAGAGAGAAAGAAAGGAAGGGAGGGAGGGAGGAAGGGAGGAAGGAAGGAAGGAAGGAAGGAAGGAAGGAAGGAAGGAAGGAAGGAAGGAAGGAAGGAAGGAAGGAAGGAAGGAGAAAGAAAAGGAAGAAGGAAAGAAAGAAAGAAAGAAAGAAAGAAAGAAAGAAAGAAAGAAAGAAAGAAAGAAAGAGAGAGAGAGAGAAAGGAAAGAAAGAAAGAAAGAAAGAAAGAAAGAAAGAAAGAAAGAAAGAAAGAAAGAAAGAAAGAAAGAAAGAAAGAAAGAAAGAAAGAAAGAGAAAGAAAAGAAAAGAAACATACATTGATGTGAGACAGGGGAACATCGGTTGGTTGCCTCCTGTGTGTGCCCCGACTGGGGATCACGCCCACAACCCGGGCATGTGCCCTGATGGGGAATCAAACCACAATCTTCTGGATCCTGGGTTGATGCTCAACCACTGAGCCACACCAGTCAGGCAGCCCACCACCTTCTCCATGTACCTGATGATGCTCCAACAAACTGAGCCACCCTGCGTGTATTTTTACCTTAGTCTTTTTAGGACCTGGAACTATCCTCAGGTGATGGAGATATTGGATTAGGGCACCACCTAACCCTCCTGTCCTCCCTTTGTCCCCTTTCAGACATACACCAAATCACAGCATTACAAACTTCTTCCCTTAGGATATGATACAAAGATTCATTAAAATGCATGTGTTTTACATAGCAGGGACAGCTGACTTTATCATTTAAATTGGTAATCTGAGGAATTAATCTTTGTGTCCCAGGGCATTGAGGAAGTTCATTTAGCATAAGAAATGATGAACGAGATGCCTTGGGGTAAGGATAATACAGCAATAAGGTACACCCAGCACCTTACTATATAGGAGGGATGCTGTACATCCATTTTTTTTTTTTTTTACTTTTACAACAATCCTTAAAAGAGGGGTACTTCCCCATTTTACTGAAGAAGAAGCCTGTTCAGTAGCCAAGTAATGTTTCCCAAACAGATAGCTGATGAACAGCAGTCAGTGTTTGCACCCCTGTCCAGCCAGCGTGGTCTCGTTTCCTTGGCCTCATACCCCACTGCTGTGGAGCAGTGTGTCTGGTTGGGGGAGTGGAAGTGTCACAAAGTGGGGAGACCATGTGACGCACAAATGTGATCTGTTTCGTGGTTTTTATGTAGAGTCACACCAGTTCTCAGGCAGCTTTAACCATAAACTGCGCACTTACTAATTGGTGAAGCATGTCTAGCTGTTACTTTCAGTTTAGAGGGAATTATGTTTGTTAGGCTCTGGCTCCTTTAGTCTGAAGTATTTGTGATTAAATATAATGCCTATTCCAAATGAAGTATGGAGAATACATCTGTTTTTTAAAATTTCTTAACATTATTAGATTCGAGGTATTGGTAATTCATAGTTCTCAGAATCTTTTTCCCAAAGGCCCTAGATTTGGGGTATTCTTTTGGTTTTGTTTTTAAAACCCTGGCTGCCCTTCAAGGATCAGAGCACTAGGTTTTTTTCCTTTTGCTGTTCACATTCCTGGTAGTCTCTGCCTCTTAAAGTTAACTGTAAACCTGATACATTTTATTCTCTCTGTTTCTGGATCTACATTAGATAACTATGCAAAGGTAGTTCTAGTGATCAGATCTGGAATGGGAAAAATAATGTGCTTGGCACAAGATGCTTTAACTCTTCCTAGAAGAATTAAAGTGCGATAAGAGGAATGAGGGAAATAGAATTTTATGGGGTTAGAGTGCTCCAGAGTGTCATGAAAAACTGTCCTTTTCCTTATTTTTCTGAGTTCTCCCCAGGAATTTAGTACTTCTTTCATATATTCAATTTTGCCATATTATTGGGGAACTCTAATTAAAGTTCTCTTGTGTCTCAATGTCCATTTTTGCAAGGAAGAGTTGGTTTCTGACTTTAAATGAAATCCTATTATTTGTAATTGACTATACTTCAGTGCTACAATAAGTATAGTTCAGATTGGGCACTCAAGTGCTAACATTTTGTCTTTCTGGAAATCAAAATTAGATTTACATATAGAATTCTTATTGTAAAGGTGAACATCTAGTCTTTAAACCTTATAAGGTGCTCATTGTAAGTAATGAAATTATATGTTTATTACACAAGGGTACCTATTTTGAATTATCTTTTTTTAACTTGAAATTTCAAAGTCTTACTGTCTAGTATAATTATGAATGGTTAACAATGGCTAAATAGTTAAAGCTTTAATATTTAAATGTGGGCTCCTGTCATTCAGTAGACCTTTAATCCTTCAGTGAAAGTTTCACAGGGGTTGAGTGTCTGTCTAGCATTAATTGCCTTTTACTTTCCCTTCTCTCTAGTTTAAGGGATTTGCAGCTACCTCATATTATTTTTGGAATGTGATGTGAGAATAAATAAATTAGAGCTTCCAAATATAAGTAAATTCAGTGCTCCTCAACAGGGTTAGCAGGATTATATTGAAAACACTAATAGAAACCAATAGTTATTTTATGGGCTTTAAACAAAAATTTCTTTGTATAGAAAATTGTTTACTATATAATAAGCTTTAAAAGAGAATGCAAAGCTGTCAAAGTACTATGACCCCAACTTTTAAAAGAAATAGAATATATATACACACTCTTCAGATAGATTAAAAGGAATTAGACCAATGCATCAATTGTAGTTCTAGATTGTGGGATGGTAGGGTATGGGTGACTTTATCTTTTGTTTTCCCCCCAAAAAAATTTCCACAGTGAACATTATTACTTTTATAATCTTTAAAAAATATTTTCTTTTAAAAAATTATTTATTGATTTGAGAGGGAAGGGGAGAGAGAGAGAGAGAAACATTGGTTTGTTGTTTACTTATTTATGCATTCATTGACTCTTTTATGTGCCCTGACCGGGGATCAAACCTGAAAACTTGGCATATTGGAGTGATGCTCTAACCACCTGTGCTACCCAGACAGGGCTAAAAATATATCTTCTTAAAATTACTGGTGGGCTAGTTTCTGTAGTAATTAGTGCAAGCATATTTCTATGTTAGTTTATACTTTGATTGTCTTAGCTACTGAGCCTTTCCTGAAGCAAAGAGGAGCTTAGTGTAGGCAACAGGTAAAATACAAGTATGCTGTATTTAAGATACAGGTATTTCTAATATAGAGCATGGCCACCACCCAAAGAAAAATCGCGTTACACATTTCTAGGTGAAACAGAAATTATCTTTAGATCGCTTTCTGTTCTGGATGTGCCTGGTTTTCCTCTCTTCACTTTCTCCCCTCCGGCTCTGGCCCCTATCGTAAACCCATTGGTGCGTGGATGTGAAGTACAAGTCTTAGTTTAAAAGAAGTTTTATGAAATGATGTGATGAAACCTTTAGTAAGGTTTGTGCTACTCAACTTGACCTTGGTTACTTTAGATTGAAGTATGTAAATGAGAACTGTGATTTTGGACAAACTTTTTTAGTGATCTTTACCGTAATAAGTTCCCCATTAGACAATAGTTGTTTGCCTTATGACTTGTTAGTAAAATTATCCCCAAGGGGTTTAGAAATTCCTGTTTTGAAAAGTCCAGAAAGTCTTTGTAATTTGCTGTTTCATTTTACTTGTTCTTTTCTCTTCAGTTGTAGAAAACAGTATCATGCTTTTGTTTATATGCTAACATTTACTGTCTCCTAACCTAAATTTAGTAAACAACTTGAGAGAATTAAGCCCTATGTCATGCCCTAAGCCAGCCACAGCATGACAGGAATTGACTTCTCTCCTGTGCACCCAGAATGGTACTTGGCATTTAAATTGTTGTGCAAATCACTTTCTGTGTTCTGGGGTTCAGTGAAAGTGGTTATTGAATTACAGCCTTAGAATTATTCCATAGATAAGAAATACTTTAGTTAGAATTTAGTGGGGGGCCCTGGCCTGGTAGCTTACTTGGTTAGAGCACTGTCCTGATACATCAAGTTTGCGGGTTTGATCCCAGATCAGGGCACATATAAGAATCAACCAATGAATGCACAAATAAATGGAATGAGAAATCAATGTGGTTTTTTTTCTCTCTCTCTCCCTCCCCCTCCCTCCTTCCCTCCTCTCTCTCTCTAAAAAATCAACAAAAATTTAAAGAAAAATAATTTAGTGGGGTTCTTTGGATTAATTGTAATTTGAAAAACCAGAATTGAGATTGTGTAATAAAGTGGACTCTTTATAAATTTTTTTCCAGTAAACAATTACCACAATGCTAGTTGGCAATGGTTTTCCTAGACAATTTGGCTAGTGATTTCTTAAGGAAATGCTCTTGTTATGACGAGCATTTGGTCTGATTGCCCTGTGGCCCTGTTAGTTAAATATGGTTTGTAGCTAAGCAGCCAATAAGGAGACACTATCTGACTTTTTGCCCATGTCCTCCTTGAAAATGCTACCTGATCTTTGGCTTTAATTTACAACAACTGATATTAATTTGTTGTAGTAGAATGTAACAAGTCATTTTTGGTGCTTTAACTTTGTGGAAAAACTATTAGCTGGTTTCTGGTGTAAGAAATAGCACAATTACTGTACTATTTGCAAAAACCCCAATTAAAATCAAAACAACAACAAAACCCCTCTGAATTATGGACTAGAAATGAATTGGACAATTTTCGACAACTTGTAATTTGTTAATGGTATATTAGTTTGAAAATGCAAATATTCATGTATGACCCCAATGTTAGTCTGTTACTGATCAAGTATAATGGGATGCTGCTTTATGGTTTTACCTTAGAACTTCAGGGAGCAGACCATGATGGCTCTACATTTGTATTCAAGATAAGCAATTTATCACTGGAATATATTTTGAAAAGTGGACGTCTCTCTCTCTTTCTTTCTTTCTTTCTTTCTTTCTTTCTTTCTTTCTTTCTTTCTTTCTTTCTTTCTTTCTTTCTTTCTTTCTTTCTTTTATTATTATTTTTTTTTAACAATTTTTTTTTTTTAAACGTATCTTTATTGATTTCAGAGAGAGGAAAGGAGGGGAAGAGAGAGAGAGAAACATCAATGATGAGAGTCATTGATCGGCTGCCTAGCCTGCAACTCGGGCATGTGCCCTGACTGGGAATCTAACCCCGATCTCCTGGATCCTAGGTCGATGCTCAACTGCTGAGCCACGCCCGGCTGGGCGGATGTCTATTTCTTTAAACGCTTTGTTAGAAGAACCACAGCTTTTTGGTTACATAAGAGCAGTAGTATCCAATAAAAGTAGAATGCAAGTCACATATGTAATGTTAAAGTTGCTAGTAGCTATATTGAAAGAAATTAAAAGAAATGGGTGAAATTCATTTTAGTAATATATTTTAGTTTACCCAATATATCCAAAATAGTATAATTTCAATATTAATGAGATATTTTACTTTTTTTTTATATTAAGTCTTCAAAATCCAGTGTGTATTTTATACTTAAAGCATATCTCAGTTGGAACCAGCCACATTTCAAGTGTCTAATAGCCACATGTGGGCAGTGGCTACCATATTTCAATATGGTAGGTCTAGAGTTTCAGTACATTCACATTGCAGTAGAATCTACGTAAATTGGCATATTATACAGATTTCTATGCAAATCAGGTCCTGAGAAACATAAGGCAGATCCTGATGCTTTTAGCCTATGAGGTAGATTTTAACTTGGCTCTAATATATACATTTTAAGAGCATTCTAGTGATCTCTGATTTCTTGTTGAGGGTAATACACACCATGTAGCCTGCTGTGAGAAAGAAATCAATCAAGAAGTCCAGTTAAGTGTATGTGTTTGTATGTATTCAGTCTTTCATTAAATATTCTCACTATCCCAGAGAACTATCTCAGTATACTTTGATCTGTACATTCCTTAGTCTTTGGCTATTTTTACAACTCCTTAAGACTACTTGGTCGGTGTCGCTATTTAGAAAGGGGACTGAAGGTTAGCCCGGTTGGTTTGCCATACCTGAACGTTTCCGTGGGGTATTCATTAACCCGAGGACAACATTGTATGCCTGATATTTAGCTTCCCTTCTCTCTCATCCCAGACTGAGAAATTTATAAGACAAAATTACTTTTCGTTGAGTGGGAGAATCCCAGGCAGGTCCTTGTTTATACAACTAAGCCAGTAGTCTTGGAATTATGTGTTGTTCTAAACTGGGAGAGACATGCAGGATCCTTTCCAAAGCATCTTTTATCCCTAATCACAGACCTGACACCTGTGTTGAATACATAGGGTATTTCTAGATTGTTTACCCTACTGGGGCTTGTAGTGACCATATGAACACTTTGGTTTACAGTTGGGACCCCTGATTCCAGCAGGATGGCCCAATGGAATCAGCTACAGCAGCTTGACACACGGTACCTGGAGCAGCTTCATCAGCTGTACAGTGACAGCTTTCCGATGGAGCTGCGGCAGTTCCTGGCCCCTTGGATTGAGAGTCAAGATTGGTAAGTCCTTGAGAAACTCCCCAAATTGTTAGGTTTTGGTTTGCATCAAGAAGCATGATCTGCGCTAGCTTAACTCTGTGCCATTTCATTGAAAACATGTGGGCACAGGTGGTGGGGTAAAAGAGACCAGGAGATAAAGAGGTGCTCTTAGTTGGTATAAACCTTTTCTATATTAGAAGCACACACCGGCAACTGACTTTTGGCATATCAGTCAGCCTGCTTGCTGGTAGATGTTTTCAGGACTGATTTGGATCTTACTGACTTGGAGAGATTCTCTGTGTGCTCTGCCGCTTCAGAGATGTGCTACAGATATTTTTTTGTCTGAATGAGAATTCTGTCATAGGTGTAAGTTTGGGTCCTGCTTCTCATTCCCCTTTAATTAAAGGAGAGAGACACAGAGTAAGAGAAATAGACTTGTTCATAGAGGAGATAATGGCACAGAATTCTAACAACTACTTCTTTCATTCTAAGGTATTCAGATTCACCTATTAATTTTGGTTTAATTCAGGCCTATAACCTAGCTTTTCCCGAATTTGGCGAAGTGCCGGGGAAGTGATTCAGAGCTGTTGGAGATAGGCCATCCTACCCTGGGGTTGCTTATTTGCCACTAATAATCTGACCATAGAGTTGACTGAGAATTTAAAGCAAAACAGCATATCAGCCCACTCAAATATTTTATATCTAGAATAATTGTTTGTAATTATTAAATTGCTGATGTTTATCGTTACTGAGCAAGATAAATCTAAAATGATGAGTGGGCTAAAGTATTGGGTTTGCCATGTTTTTTTCCTCCCTGATGGGGACTTGTGTATGTGTAGATTTCAGAATCATTCTTTATTATTCTTCCTTTTCCTAGGGCTTACGCAGCCAGCAAAGAATCACATGCCACTTTGGTGTTTCATAATCTCCTGGGTGAGATTGACCAGCAGTACAGCCGCTTCCTACAAGAATCAAATGTCCTCTACCAGCACAACCTGCGAAGGATCAAGCAGTTCCTTCAGGTGTGAGGAGTAACCGAGCCAGAGGGGTTTTAGATTTCTTTCCTGGACGGAGTCTCTTCTCAGTTGGCTAAATAATGAGAACCTATCTTGTACTTTAAATAAAAGGAGAAGTAATTAGCCCTTTCTCAAATCTCCATACTTACCCATGAGCATCATTACCTGAAATTTACTTCTTTAGTCCGTTGAAGCAATAGCGTGATTGTTATGTTAATATTACATTAACATGTTAATAATGTGATGCAACCAGGTCTCCTCATAGAAGATGACTTTTATTTACTTATTTATGTATTAATCCTTACCCAAGGATATGCTTAGAGAGAGGAAGGGGGGGGAGAGAGAGAGAGAGAGATAGGGAGAGACAGGGAGAGAGACTGGTTGCATTCCCTACATGCCCTGACTGGGGATTGAACCTGAAACCTAGGTATGTTCCCTGACTGAGAATAGAACCAACAACCCTCTGGTGCACAGGACAACCCTCAACTAACTGAGCTACTCTGGCCAGGCAACTCTTACTTTTAAATGTTAAAGGTTTGTCCATAATTGGGTGCTCCTGGACAAAGTGTGTCACCTCCCTACGAGACCAGGTTAAGACTGTCCAAACAGTCAGATGTGCCTTCTCTCTCAGCAGTGCAGCTCATCATGACTGCCTTTCTTCTCTTCTCCCCTTCAGCTCCCTCGGATTGTAGCCGGGCATTGAGGCCTTTGTTCTATTGTTTCATGCAGTACCTGTAACGCTCAGTTTATGAGGAATTTAGCTTTAAGTCAGCAAAGTTGAGGCCACCCCTGCTTAGCCTATTGCCACTTTTCATTCTCCTTTCCTACTTACAGAGCAGGTATCTTGAGAAGCCCATGGAGATTGCCCGAATTGTGGCCCGGTGCCTTTGGGAAGAGTCGCGCCTCCTCCAGACTGCAGCCACCGCAGCCCAGGTGAGCCTGGGAATAAACATAGTGCTGTTGAAGATGCGCTTCCCTTCCTGTGAATCATAATGCGCTTGCGTATTGGGCCGGTAGGGTGTACCCTGCCCTCCAGGGTAGAAGTGGGTGTTAACTGGGTGTTTGGGGTTTTTTAATTTTATCAACGAAAATAACTTTATTTTTCCCCCTGAGTATATAATGCATTCTTCCCCGTTTTTTGTTGTTGTTGTTATGTTTTTAATTAAAACTTTACAGAAAAGTACAAGGAAGAAAGTTTTTTAAAAAAACATCTGAATTATCACTCCCTCCCTCTATTGTTTCTTCCCAGGAAACCAACATTAACAGTCTGGTATATATCCCTTCACACCTTTCTCCAAACAGTCTGGTATATATCCCTTCACACCTTTTCCAGGCTCATATAAACTATATAAAGCATGCACACACGTTATATTTAAAGAGGTTTACTTCCCTTCATCTTGCTTTCTTCATTTAATATTCTATCATGTAAAGCTTTCTAAGGCAAGTAATATAAAGCTAACTCATTTTTTCATTCGCTGCGTTATATATAGTCTGTGATGTAGCATTGCTGTAATTTATTCAGTTATTCCCCCTTCAGTAGACATCCACTTCATTGTTTTTTCCCCATTATAAATACTACTGTGGTGTCTCTCTCTATATCTTTATATATTTATGCTTTGGTTTCTCTATGATAGATTTCTAGGCTGTTTTTATAAGTAAAGTTGTTTTAGAACACAGCCACACACATTACTGTGCGCATCATCTGTGGCTGCTTTTGTATTGCAAGGGCAGGACTGAGTACTTGTGGCGGGGACTATCTTACCCACAAAGCCAACAATATTTACCACTTTGCCCTTAGAAAGTCTGTAGCCCCTGACATAGAGCTACCAGTTGGATATCTGAGGCCTCAACCCAGGCCTCACCGTTATTTTCTCTGTTTACATCGTCTGGCATATTCTTAAGTGTCTTAAGGGTGTAGCACAGGGAGACAGGAGGACGTGTAGACATGATCTCTGCTACCAGGGCTTTTGGTCTAGTTGGGATTATAGGTGCACAGACACTCAATGTGAGAAAAACGTACAGGAGGATGTGAGTCATTTCGCCTAGGGAAGTTGAATAATGTTACCCGGGAGAGCAAAACTTTGCAGAGTTCGAAGGTGAATGGGTGCAGGTGTGCTTGGGCAGAAACTTCGCAGAGTTTGAAGGTGAATGGGTGCAGGTGTGCCTGGCTGAGTGGACAGTGTGTGGGGAAGCAGAGTGTGAAAACATGCTGTATCGGGGGAAGAGTGGGTGGTTTGGGGTGATTGAAGCACAGGAAAGGAAGGTTTAAGTTGTTATGAGATAGTGTGAAACATCTGTGCTGGGCTGAGATGTTTATACTTGGAAGCAGTGGGAGACCATAATTTACAAAGGTATTAGAGACAGGTTTCTGGAGATGATAGTTAATCACATCTATTTTCCCCCTGTAAGCACAGTACCAATTGAGAAGTAGACATGGGAGTTGAATATTGATTAAAATATCGGCTGTATTGTTGGTAAAACAAGACTGGAAAGCATGGCCTAGGTGGGTAACCATATGATGCCTGCCCCCTGAGTTAGATCTTGGGGTGGAGAGATTGGGTTTATAGAGCAGCACTTCCTCCACCATCCATATGGAGCTTCAGAGACCATAGACTCACACCCACTGAACCCCGAGATGGGCCTCTAGAACTGCTTCTAGAGACCAGGCCCTCACTCCTGCCCCAGTGTGCCCCAGGAAGACAAGAGTGGGAGGAGGCACCAGCTTGAGTGCCAGGTTCCTTGAAGACCTCTGTGTGTAGTCTTTCTCTCAATGTCACCAATCAGATGAGTCTCCCCCTATGAAGAGAATAAGTAGGGGTGGAGGTAGCCTTCTCAAAACTTCTTTTTTTTTAAAAAAAATATATCTTTATTGATTTCAGAGAGAAGAAAGGTGACGGAGAGAGAGAGAAACATCAATGATGAGAGAGTCATTGATCGGCTGCCTCCCGCACGCCCCCAACTGGGGATTGAGCCCACAACCTGGGCATGTGCCCTGACCGGGAATCGATCCCCAATCACCTGGATCCTAGGTCAACGCTCAACCGCTGAGCCACGCCTGGCTGGGCCTTCTCAAAACTTCTGAGGGAAGTTTGAATTCTGTGGGCTTGGGTAGGGACCATAGGACAGGGAGAGAATGGTTCCCTCTAAAACTGGCATGTTTAGATCTATTTGGGAGACTTCTGATAGCAGTGTACAGATCAGATTAGAAGTGAGAGATTAGAGGCAAAAAGATCAATAGTTGGGGTTGAAATTGAGCCGGTGGCAAATAGAGATCGATTTGAGATTATAGAATACAGAGCCAGGAGGATTTGGTGACTCTGAAATCAAAGACAGTTGGGAATTTCTAACTTGGAGCACTGGGTATATAATATCTTTCCTGGACTCTCAATTCTGTTCCATTGATTGGTATCTCTGCCCTACACCAGTACCACAGCTTTTACATGGTCTTTTAAAATTTATTTTATCACAAGCTATATCCTATTACTTTGACAAAACTTATCATTTCTAAGTTTCATGTGCTATTTGACCGTTTGAAGGTACCAGCCTCCTCTACTACCCTAAGATACTATCTCTTGATACAGCATTTCACCCCAAGACAAAATGGTTATTTACTATACCACAGAAATGTATTGGACACGACATACATTTAAAGAGGCATCTAAAATCTGCTGTCATAAGTTGTTCTGAAGTTTTTTACATACTTACCTAGAATAAGTTTTTAGAAGATAGGGACCATGTTTTAGCTCAGCATGTGGTCTCCTAGTGCAATACACAGAGTAGGTTTATAGTGTGACCTAGAGGTAAAAGGCCAAGGACACAGGTAAAACTATGCGAGAGCTTCCTAGACACCATACCGACAGCGCCTGGAGAGTGCCGGCCCCTGCTGAGCTGCTCCTTACAATGCCTGGCACGCTGCCTCTGTCACCCTTCCCCTCACAGTGGCAGCAGCGTCTCAGGCCAAACTGGAAGGGTAGTGGAGTGGGATGAAGATTGGACAGAGGTATTTTTCTCCCCGTATTTCCTACATTCACTTGTGTGTCAACTGCCCTTTTTTGGCAGCAAGGGGGCCAGGCCAACCACCCCACAGCTGCTGTGGTAACAGAGAAGCAGCAGATGCTGGAGCAGCACCTGCAGGATGTTCGCAAGCGAGTACAGGTAAAGCAGGTCTGGGGACAATAACCCTTTCCTTGGGGATATTGCCTGTGGGTTCTGCCTGTATCTTTTGAGGTTTTTGGCCTTGTTTTCATTCTTCTCGGAGACTTTCTTTTCTCTCTCCCCAAGGAAATATTTTCTACTTCTGTTTATTTGTTTGCTTGTTTTAACAGGATCTAGAACAGAAAATGAAAGTGGTGGAGAACCTCCAGGATGACTTTGATTTCAACTATAAAACCCTCAAGAGTCAAGGAGGCAAGTGAATATTAGAGACGTTAAAAATCTCCTGTAGAAAGTGAGTTTGTGTTACTTGAGTTTCAGGACTTACTTGTCTTGACTGTGTTCAGACTTTGGGGGTGGGCGTCCTTAAGGACTGTTGTTGCTTGAGGGAACCTAGTTACTAAGCATAGGAGTGTTCCCTCAGGTCAAAGAGTTTTTCCTTCCTCCATAGACATGCAAGATCTGAATGGAAACAACCAGTCAGTGACCAGGCAGAAGATGCAGCAGCTAGAACAGATGCTAACTGCGCTGGACCAGATGCGGCGAGTAAGAGTGTGGGACAACTCCCCCTGCATGTCTTACTCGCTAAGGGATCTCGGCATCTCGTGGCAGAACCTGTCTGGTTTCCAAGTTCCTTCTCTGGACTTGACCACAGCGTGTGGTTAGAGATGGAAATGTTTTCTGACTTTGTTTTGGTTTCCAACCAGAGCATCGTGAGTGAGCTGGCAGGGCTTTTGTCAGCTATGGAGTATGTGCAGAAAACTCTCACGGACGAGGAGCTGGCTGACTGGAAGAGGCGACAACAGATTGCTTGCATTGGAGGCCCTCCCAACATCTGCTTAGATCGTCTAGAAAACTGGTAAAAGATGAAAGAGAAGTTTTTCCTTTCCTTCTAGAAAGCTGTGCTAAATTATGGTCATAACTGCAGGCCCAAAGAGTTGGTACTGTAATTCAAAGGTGGGGACTTTTTGTCTAGAAAACTGGTAAAAGATGAAAGAGAAGTTTTTCCTTTCCTTCTAGAAAGCTGTGCTAAATTATGGTCATAACTGCAGGCCCAAAGTGTTGGTATTATATCTCAAAGGTGGGGACTTTTACATAGTCAAATTTAGCTCTAAGAGTTAAAGCTTTCACTTTATTTGGACAGTTTTTAAAATAAAAATATTTATATTACTGTATTTTAAACCTGTTTTATAATTTAAATAAAGCTTTTGGTTTAACTATTTAATGCACTAAATTTTAAACAAGTTTTTTTTGTTTTTGTTTTTTAATTGATTTTAGAGAGGAAGGGATGGGGGGAGAGAGAGAGAAACACTGATCTATTGCCCCCTGCACACACCCTGACTGGGGATCGAACCTGCAACCTGGGTATGTGCCCTGACTGGGAATTGAACCCGCCACCTTTTGGTATATGGGACAATACTCCAACCAGCTTAGCCATACTGGTCAGGGCCAGACTAAATGTTAAGCTTTAGTTACTTTAATAATCTAAAATGACACAAACTCTTTATAAGGGAATAAAGTTCAAATCCAGAAAATTAATAAAGAGAAGAAAAGTATTTTAACATTGAATTATTCAGTTACCTACAGTTAAGATGCTGGTGACCATCACTCTAGACAGCGATTATTAAATACACATAAAGGTAGAAATCTGAACGTTTTCACATGAGTAGAATTGTTCTTTATATGCTCTTCTATAGTCTGCTCTCTTACACATTCATCTAGCACATCTTTATGAGCACCCCTGATATGCATGGCCCAATAATGAATGGGTTGCACTAGCTAAATAAACCAGGAGAAACTTATATGGGGAACCCAGATACACAGGTCATGAGATTGGAAATTTAGGGTAACTCTAGAGTGAGAATGCCTGTTTGTTCATATCCTCACTAACCCTGAGTTTCATTAATTTACTGAAAGCAGTTTAAATGCTTTCTGATGAGGGAACCAAAAAACTGAAGTTCTGAGAATAGGAGAATGTAAGTGCCAGAAGGGAGTCAGGAACTCAGAAGTCCCATCAGCTGTCCTGTCCCATCCCTGCCCCCTCTCCCAGTGTCTTTCACTTTCTCTCTTTGAGGTCTTTTAGTCTTTACTAAACTAGTGGTAGGAGAGACACTAATATTTTCTATCCTTGGGGACAGACTTAATCAGTCTTTGTCTCCCCTGTCCACTTTTTCTTTGTGCATGTTACAATATTTTGAAACATAATGTCATGTCCTATCCTGTGATCCACTGAAAGCTGATGTTGAAAGAGCTCATGGGGATCATGCAGTTCAACACCTTCTCTCACGCAAGGAGTCATTAAACCCCACAATGGCGAAGGGATTTGGCCAAGCTTGCAGATAGTGAATGGCAGAGCTAACTCAACCCATCTTCTCAGGGTGTTTTTACCTCCTATGTTTCCCTAGTCCTCGCATTTTGGTACAAGGATAAGTTAGGATAAAAAAGTGTGTGCGAAATTCCATATTTCATGTTCTCCATGTGTGGGTTCGATTACTTGTCACTTTCCCATGGTAACTGCTAAATATCTCCTCCTAGAATAAGTAGTGACACTTCTTCCTCTGTGCCTGGCTCCCTGTTTGAAATGTAAAATTTTAGGAAGGGACTATTTTAAAAAGGCAAAATGAATTCCCCTTTTCTTTATTTAATGAATAATAAAACCCCCCTTTTCTTATTTAATGCCGCTGAATTGTACACGCACAAATGGTAAAGTTCATGTTACATATATTTTACCACGATAAAAAAGCCCCCCTTTCTTATTTTAGGGGGCTGCGTAGTAGTGCTTATCTCTGTGGTATTCCCTTGCCCCTCTCATTTTCCCATGTACCCTCCCTTAGGTAACTGGTAGCTTTCTTATTTTATTGACAGGATAACCTCATTAGCAGAGTCTCAACTTCAGACCCGCCAACAAATTAAGAAACTGGAGGAGTTGCAGCAAAAAGTTTCCTACAAAGGGGACCCAATTGTACAGCATCGGCCAATGCTGGAGGAGAGAATTGTGGAGCTCTTTAGAAACTTAATGAAAAGGTAACTTAGAATCCTTGTCCCTTCCCCTCATCGCCCCCCACCCCCCAAATTGCCTCCTTAAACGGGAGATTGGCTCACTTCAGAGGCACGGGGTGCGGACTGGCCCAGGGCCCAGCGTGGGAACTGCCGCCCTTTCTGTTTCAGTGCCTTCGTGGTCGAGCGGCAGCCCTGCATGCCCATGCATCCCGACCGGCCGTTAGTCATCAAGACCGGCGTCCAGTTTACTACGAAAGTCAGGTGGGCCACCGCACGTCCACTTTGGGTAGCTATTTTGTTGAGAGACGTTCTTAGGACGAGAGCAGAGTTGGTGGCCAGGGTTGTTCCTCACAGGGCTCACAGGCGGTACTGTGGCGGGTATGGAATTTATTGGTGTTATAGCGCCTTGCTCTTTGTTTCGGCTGTCAAAAGCTAAGGAACGGTCATCTTTTTGAGGTTACCGGGGCATGTTCCTATGATTCCAGTCCTATAGTCTGAGACCACGGTGTCTCCTTCTGCCCTGCAAAAGGGCAAAGTAATACCCATCGTTTTCTGTTATTTGAGCCTACTTTTCCCTGAGGATTTTAAAGGAAAAAGTAATGCTTAGTGATATAGAAGCTAAGGGTGACCACAGGGCAGGTGGGTGGCGGGCCCGCAGGGTGGAGTGTTACTTTCACACTCAAGTCAGACAGGTATGCTGGGGTTTGCCCTTCTGCAGTGAAATTTCCCCCCTTAGAAATTTGGACTGGTGTTGGGTTTCAGGTTTAATAGAAAGAAAACCAGCTGTAGAGCATGTATTCCTGTAATATTTTTTATGAAATGGCTTTTATTGTCCTTTGAATCTCATAACTTTGTCCAAGTTCTTAGTCCTTAGGCTTTTTTTCAGTACCTTTTGACTAAAGGGGTAATGCTTAACTTAAGATCAAAGATGGTACTGGCAGGAAGAGGAATTGCAGATTGTCATTTACATATTCACCTCCTAGAACTGGAGAGTTATGAATTTTATATTTCTTTAGCTAGAAGTTGCTAGGGGACCCTACTGACTTTGTGTGTGTGTGTGTGTGTGTGTGTTTTGCTCAGGAACTTTTCTTTTCTTTTTAAATAGATTGCTGGTCAAATTCCCCGAGTTAAATTATCAGCTTAAAATTAAAGTGTGCATTGACAAGTAAGTACTCCTTATCTTAGCTCTTTTTTCTCTTTTTCAAACGACAGAGAAATGAGAACTTTGACAGATATCATGTGAACTTAAGAGACTTATCTCCATTCAGAGATCTTTGCTTTTTTGAACAAAAGTTTTCATAGGACTTGTAGTGCACTGTCATTTACGTGCCTGAACAAAACCACAGAGCTAGCGGTACAGATTTGAGTTGTGATTGCTAATGTGACTTGGAGTCCCTCTTTTTCTTTAATTTTTTACTTGTAAATGTAATTTATTTATATTATATAAAACTGAGACTATATGGGGAAAATGGAGTTTTTAAGTTGTTCTACACTTTACCATGATGGAATAATTTTCAAAATTTGACAATACCTTTCAAAAATTAAAATGCAGCCCTGGCCGGTGGCTCAGTGATTAGAGCGTCAGCCTGCATGCCGAACGGTCGAGGGTTCGATTTGCAGCCAAAGGCATGTGCCTGAGTTGCAGGTTCGCTTCCCGCCCGTGCAGGAGGCAGCTGGTCGATGTGTCTCTCCCACATGGATGTTCCTCCCTCCCTCCCTCCCTCCCTCCCTCCCTCCCTCCCTCCCTCCCTTTTACTCTCTTTAAAAAACAATGGAAAAAATATCCTCAGATAAGGATTAACAAATGAAAAACTTTAAATTAACTTACCCTTTGAGAGATTAGAAAAGAGAAAATGTTTTCTCGTTTTTAGGTAATATAATTATTTATCTGGACATTTCATCAGAATGAACTGGAAAATAATTACTAATGAAATAAGGGACTTGAGGAAGGCAGTAGGTTTAAAAAATTAGTAAACAAAAATTAATAACTTTATATATTAGCATTAACCAGTTAGAAATTATAATTGAAAAATGATCTCGCAATAAGCAAAAAAAATAAAACTACATTTGATAAGCTTAAACGAAATCTTTAAGATCTATTTGAAGAAAACATGACATTTTAGTGAGGAAGGGATATTGTAAAAAGTGATGAGACAAATCATATTCCTGAATTATAGACTTCTAATTTTATTATAAAGATGTTGATTCTTTTCAGTTAATACAACACCAACCAAAATGCAAATAGGATTTTTCCTATGAGATTTTTAAAAACTCTTGACTTGCTTTTCAGGTTGCATTTTAGATGGAAAAAAATAAGCACAGATAGTTTTTTTAAAAGAATTTATTTTATTTTTAATTATGGTAAAAAAATTAACTTTAAAAAAAAAAGTCTTTATTGATTTCAGAGAGAGAAAGAGAGAGAAACATCAACGATGATTGGCTGCCTCCTGCACACCCCCAACTGGGGATCGAGCCCGCAACCCGGGCATGTGCCCTGACTGGGAATTGAACCCTGATCTCCTGGATCCTAGGTCGATGCTCAACCGCTCAGCCACGCCTAGCCAGGCAAAATTAACTATTTTTAAGTGTATATAGTTCAGTATTGTTGAGTGTTTTCACATTGTTGTAAACAGATCCTTTTCATCTTGCAAAATCAAAACTATATTCATTGCACAACAAATCCCCATTTTCCTCTTATCCTAGCTCCTGGCAACCACCATTCTACTTTCAAAAACATCTTTTAAAAATAATGGGGCCTGGCCAGGGGTGGCTCAGCGATTGAGCATTGACCTAGGATCCAGGAGATTGGGATTCAATTCCCAGTCAGGGCACATGGCTGGGTTGTGGGCTCGATCCCCAGTTGGGGGCATGCAGGAGGCAGCTGATCAATGAGGACTCTCATCATTGATGTTTCTGTCTCTCTGTCTCCCTCTCCCTTTCTCTCTCTGAAATCAATAAAGATATATTTAAAATAATAATAATAATGGGGGGTAGTATGAGAAGCTGCCCTACTAGATATTAAAGTGTATTATAAAGTTTCAGTTATTAAATGAGTATGTTACTAGTATAGGAATAAACTGATCATTGAAACAAAATTCTAAGCCCAGAAATAGACTTCAGATTTATATATAAGGAATTAATGTATGTTTTAAATGGTATCTCAAATCAGTGAGGAAAGGATGCATTAATCAGTAAGTGGTTTTGACACAACTTGGTATTGGGGGATTCAAGTGAGGAGTTAGTTTTATTTTTTACTGTTCATGAGAGTAAATTCCAGATATATTTACATGTTTAAAACAAAAGTATCTTAAAAGCATAGAAGAATGTATAATGTGATTGTAGTAAAATGGTAGAACCACTTTGGAAAATAGTCAGTCTCCTAAAAATTTAAATATCCACCTACCCTATGACCCAACCTTTCCACGACTTGGTATTAAACAAAGAGAAATAAAAACATATGTCCACAAAAAGAGTTGTACACAAGAGTCCATGAGTGAAATAAATGAAATAATCCAGGCCAAGAAAAAAGAATACATACTGTGTGTTTCCATTTATGTGAAATTCTAGAAATACAAATGAATCACAGTAGTGACTAAAAGCGAATCACTGGTTGCCTGGGGACAGGGGTGGGGTGGAGTGTGGGATTAGGGAATGGATTGCAAATGGTATGAGGAAACTTTGGTAATGATAGATATATTCATTATCTTGATTGGGCTGATGTTTTCACACGTGTATATAGTATATATACATATATCAAACCGTATCAAATTGTACACTTTAAGTAATACAGTTTCTTGTTCGTCAATTATACATCAAAGTTGTAATACAAAAAACAACGTTTTTTTTTTAAAAAAAGAAACATAGGTTAGACAGGGAGACTTTCCTGATAATGAGGACTCTTAAGTTCTAAAATGCAATATATGGAAATATATCTTCTGAATGGTTTAGAAATTGATCAATTTTCTTCTGTAAGCCCACTTGGAATGCACTATTTAGTAAATAGTGGCTATTATTCTAAGAATGTAAGTGAATATGTAGCAATGGAGAAGGACTTTTAAACAGTATAAAATAATAAAAAAGGAAAAGACCAAGAAATGTGACTATATAAAAATACTATATATTAAAAAACATAGAATTAAAGGACAGTGAACACACTGGGAATAGCATATTAAGTGTGATGCTCTGAATTGCAGGTAACAGTAAACCTTTACAGGAAATCCAGTGTGACTTAAATAATAAGAAAGCCTGCTACCCAGTATAACTGGAAATGCAGAGTTAGGGCAAGTTCCTGATGGTGAAATCAGTGACTCACTGATGGCATCAGGGACCCAGAGTCTTTTGTCCCTTCTCTGTCATCATAGGCATCACCTGCATTGCAAGGTTCCCTTCTGGATTGCAACATAGTTGCTTGTATTAAAGCCGCATGCTTCCTTTCTCATGTTCTGCTGAAGCTATGGAATATAAATCCTACCTGAGATGAATTCCTTCCCAGCCTGATTATGACCATGTAGGTCGTGTCCCCATCCCTCTGGACCACTGCACTGTGGGCGTGCTGCACTCTGATGGTCCTCATGGTCAGGATGCCCTGGAGGTGCGGATAGAAAGGGTACATGAGCAGAATCAAAGTTCTGTTAGGAAGGGGCAGCTGATATTGGGAAGGCAACTGTCTGTCTACTACTTAAGCATGTACAGGGTTGTTATATTTCACATATAAAATGCAATTGAATAGTTTATAGAAATTCCCAGCAGCAAAGCAGTGTTTCTATCAGAGGAAATTACAGGTGTTTAAAGTAGATTTTTTGAAGAAACAGGGGGCCTGTTTTATTAACACTGCTTTGTGTTTTTAACAGAGACTCTGGGGATGTAGCAGCTCTCAGAGGGTGAGTTCAGCCGACAGGCTTACTTTTGTTCTGTTTTATTCTAACTTTGTCCTCTGGTCACTCAGTCACTTATGTGCTTGTTTTTTCTCCTGTGATTCAGATCCAGGAAATTTAACATTCTGGGCACAAACACAAAAGTCATGAACATGGAAGAATCCAACAATGGCAGCCTCTCTGCAGAATTCAAACACTTGGTACGCAGGAGAAACCTGGTCCCCCCTCCTCCAAGGGCCTCTGGCGGAGGGAGAGGGTAGGGGACAGCCTCACCTGACAGAGGTGCTCTTTGCTTTTTTTTATAGACCCTGAGAGAGCAAAGATGTGGTAATGGGGGCCGAGCCAATTGTGACGTAAGTTTTTTTGGGTTGAAAGCCAGCTGGGAGGTTTTCTTTGAGGGGGAGAGAAAAAGGGCCCAGAATTAGAGATACATCAGAAGTCTCATCTGCCTGAGTCCTCTGGCTTGGAGCATTTCCTTGATTGTCCCAGGAGTTAGCACTCCATTAAGTAGGAGTGGAAAGTCCCTTGCTGGGTTACCCACACCCATTTAGTAGGAAAGAAGCCTGCCACCTGGCCTGGGGCTTTCCAAAGTTCTCTTCCAGCTTCTGCCAGCTGACAGTGCCTGGCTCCATTTTTTTCTTTCTTTTTTTTCTTTTTTAAGTATATCTTTATTGATTTCAGAGAGAGAAAGGGAGAGGGAGAGAGAGATAGAAACATCAATGATGAGAGAGTCATTGATTGGCTGCTTCCTGCGCACCCCCCACTGGGGATCGAGCCCGCAACCCAGGCACGTGCCCCGACTAGAATCAAACCTCAGTCTCCTGGATCCTAGGTTGACGCTCAACCGCTGAGCCATGCCAGCCGGGCTTGGCTCCATTTTTGATGACTTGCTTTTCTCACTGAGGTGGGATAAAAGGTTGTAACAAATCTGAGTTAAACAGGTTTAAAAAGGAAAAGAGAAAAACCTATCTGTTCTTTATCCCCCTTATTTCCTCTCTGCCTCCCATTGATTCAGATGATTGGATTCTTAGTGTCAAGAATAAACTTTAAAGAAAAAATAGGTAAATGTAACCAAAATTAGTTTTTAATCTTTTAAAGAAATTATGACACCCTGTTCTTTTTCTGATATTTGTCCCCAAGCCATTTTTCTTTCTCTAAAACTTAGCAGGCCTTAAAAAAAAAACAAAAATGAATTGAATTTATAATGCTTGACAGTAAAGAGTGAAGTAGTTTATGTGAAATGTTATGGAAAAATGTATGTGGCATGTTTGTTTAGAAAAAATCATGATGCGAAATATTCCAAGTAGTATATTAGTATATTCATTTAAAAAATAGATGACACTTTATTGCATGTTCATGTATGCATTAAAAAATTCTAAAGGAGTATACACTGAGCAGTGCTTATCTATTTGTGCTGCGATTAGTATCTGATGCTACTCTATACTATCTCTGTAATATTTGCATTTTAAACTGAGCACATATTACTTTTTTAATCAGAAAAGGAATATTTTAAAAATGAATTGGAATTCAAGTTCTTAGAATTTATTGGTAACTCTTGTTCAAAATAAGGTTGCTGTACTGCTAGTGGGAGTATAAATTGTTAGAGTGCCTTTGGAAAACAATTTGGCATTATAAAATGAACATACCTTATAAACCAGCAGTGCCACTCCTGGGATTTAACAATAGAGGAACCTTTGCACATGTGTACCAGGAGGCATGTACAAATGTCACAGCTGACTGATGATAAACCCTGAATACAACTCATAAATACCTGTCACACTTGGATGGGTAAATGATTTGTGGTGTGGTCATATCACGGAATACTACACAACAGTGAAAATGAACAAATTACTGATGCACACAACCACAAGGGTGCGATAAATGAGTCACCAAAGAATACATAGGGTATGATTCCATATGTATAAGGTTCACAAACATCTAAAACTAAACAACATGTACACTTTTTAGAGATATAACTATGGCCAAACCATAAAGAAAAGCTAGGAAATTATAAACCTAAAAGACAAAAGAGCAGTTATAGCGGAGTGTAGGGAGGGACAGGGATAGGATTGGGGAAGGACACCTGGAAAATCTCAGTGGTAATGGCCTTTTCCTTAAACTGGGTGACGGGTACACAGGCATTCATTGTTTTGATATTCTTTGTGCCTTACCCATTTTATAAATGACCTATTGGATCTCTTTAATATTATAAAACTCAGTAAAAGATCAGGTTGAGGATCGAAGCATTGGAGAGTCTTAGTGTTAAAGAGAGCATATGCATAGAGTTGTGGCCCTGGCAGTTTGTTCGTGGCCACCTTCGTGCAGCATGGTTGTGGCATGTTACTCCCCTGAACCGTGGCTGTTAGTACCGAGTGTCCTTCTTGATATTGTAGGCCTCCCTGATTGTGACCGAGGAGCTGCACCTGATCACCTTTGAGACTGAGGTGTATCACCAAGGCCTCAAGATTGACCTAGAGGTGAGTTCCACCACAGAATGGGGACAGCACAGCACACAGGGGTGATTCCGGAAGAGAACTCCTAGTTGGGATTTTTGCTATAGAAGGTGGAGTGATGACTGTAAGGCACTGTGTTCATTTTTGCTTATTTTTCTCAAAAAAAAAAAAAAATCTTTAATATCCCGTCTGAGAGTATAGTCTTGCTTGAGTGCTTAGAAGATATCTATATATTCAGCTTTAAGAAAACTTGATAGGAAAACCTGTGTTTAGAAATTGATGGTAGCTAATTTCTCAAGTTTGGGCGAAACAGTCTTTAAACAGCCAATGTTTTTAGTATACAGAAAATCATGGCCTCTGCATTCTCTTTTCCTAACTTTCTTGATCTTTAAATGAAAGATACCCCTGAAAAAGCAGGAATCCTAGTCTTTGGTTTCTGGGACCTCTCTGTTTAATGGCAGATACAGCTTCTATTCTTAAAAATCTGTGGACTGTGAGTCCAGCTTTGAGCAAGTCAGGTTTTACAGGTTCCTGGTTATGGTCAGACAACAACCTGAGTCCTGTGGCCTGTGGCCAGCATTCTTCCTACTCCCGTGGCAGTGGGCATGGTTTACTGCATGGCCTTTTATTCCGAACCCCAGGAGATATTGGTGAAGAGATTTTTGAAGCCATGAGGCCTTCTACCCCCACCCCACCTAATTCATCTCCCACTTACTCCACAGACCCACTCCTTGCCAGTGGTGGTGATTTCCAACATCTGTCAGATGCCAAATGCCTGGGCATCCATCCTGTGGTATAACATGCTGACCAACAACCCCAAGGTTAGTGCCTTGTCCTCTGGAAGGAAACCTGCCTTCTCTTCTGACTCCTCACTGCCCAGAGGTGGTTGTGGTACCTTGTGCAGGTCCTCGAGCACCGCCCTGTCATCTAAATGAACAAATGTGTTATTTTCAATAGAACGTGAACTTTTTCACGAAGCCCCCAATTGGAACCTGGGATCAGGTGGCCGAGGTGCTGAGCTGGCAGTTCTCTTCCACCACGAAGCGAGGGTTGAGCATCGAGCAGTTGACTACACTGGCAGAGAAACTCCTAGGTCAGCATTTTGCCTCTAATCCCTCCTGCTCTCCTCAGAAAAGGATCCTGGCCTTCATTTAGGAAAGTTTACTGAGCAAGGCTCTGTGCCAGGGCCAGGAAATATGTGCTCCTGCAGGTGGGGAAGTTAGGTGCGGAGGAAGTTTGCCTCCTGGTGATCATTCTTACAAGGTGGAAGGCAGATTTCTTTTCTTTCGGTGGCATCTCCCTTACCCTCCCAGTGCATGTTAGAAAATGTAGCTATAGGCTTGACATTCCTGTCCATTTTTTCAATAAACTGTAGGTTTGTTTTTAAAAATCTTAGTAGAATATTTTATGTGCTACCCAGGCTATAAATAGCTTTGTCCTGTGTTGCCACTAAATGTGGCCCTGTGACCCCAGGTGTCAGCTTATTAGTATGCTGCTGGTCCCCAGGCCACCACACAAGGCTAGAGGAAAGCAGGGGGGATTTGGTACATCACCTACCACCTCTGCTGGGCTAAACAACAACTCAGGGAGGAGGGGGTCCAATGATGAGGTTGTGTGTGTGTGTGTGTGTGTGTGTGCACGCACATGCCAGCAACCTTCAAATACATGAAAACCAATGGTTTCATGGCTCATTGTAGATGTATATGAGTTGTGTTCTGTTTTAAGAAGTAAGATCTTGCCCTGGTGGCTCAGTTGTTTGGGGAGCGTTGTCCCAATACACTTGGGTTATGGGTTCAACCCCTGGTCAGGGTGAGTATAGGAGTCAACTAATGAATGCATGAATGGGTGGGACAACAGATTGATGTTTCTCTCTCTCTCTTCCTCTCTCTCTAAAATCAATAGATTAAAAAAAAGAAATAACATCTTCATTTAAAGCTGGAAATTATACTATTTATTCTTTTTCCCTTTTAGGACCTGGTGTGAACTATTCAGGGTGTCAGATCACATGGGCTAAATTTTGCAAAGTAAGCAATTTTGATAACTCCTTGCCATCACCTCTTGGGAATAGGTGTGGGAGGTGATGCTCACCTGCACTGTTGTCTTGGAGGGCGCTGGGCCTGAGGCCCTAGAATCAGTCCAGAGGCCAGTAGAACCTGCTGGAGGGGCGATGGGCCTGAGGATGTTGGTGGCACTGAGCCCCTAGGGAGGAAAAAGCTGGGATGGTAGTAGACTTAGCTTTTCCATAATTCTTTTCTCCAGGAAAACATGGCTGGCAAGGGCTTCTCCTTCTGGGTCTGGCTGGACAATATCATTGACCTTGTGAAAAAGTACATTCTGGCCCTTTGGAATGAAGGGTAGGTTAACACTCTTGTGTCTGGCAGTTACACTGGTGTAACAAGTCACCTGCTGTCTCAGCAGGCCAATGGCGGGGCCCCTTCAGCCCAAACCTTGTTGTTCCTCTTTGGCTTCAGGTACATAATGGGCTTTATCAGCAAGGAAAGAGAGAGGGCCATCTTGAGCACCAAGCCCCCAGGCACCTTCCTGCTTAGATTCAGTGAAAGCAGCAAAGAAGGAGGCGTCACCTTCACTTGGGTGGAGAAGGACATCAGCGGTAAGCTTGGCTGCTCCCTGGGCTTCCATAGCCGCTGCGGCCTTGGCTGCTGCCAGCTTCAAGCACCTACTGCCCCCTAGTGGGCAGAGGTGACCTTGCACCCCCTGCTTGCGCCTTGTAAAACACACTTGGGTGACTTCTTTTCTCTAAATTCTTCCAGCTGAAGGATTAGTTTGCCAATTTCGTTTTGATTGCTCCAGGGGCTAATATTTGCCTAGAAAATTTGTAATTTAAGTTTTATTCTTTATCTCCTTTTTTACCTACCTTGCTAATATATCTTATGCAAGTAGTTATTCAAGTGTGTTATATGTGACCCAGCTGGATAGCTTCTCCTGAAGCGTGTTGAATGTATCCACAGTGCCAGGGGCAGGATTCAGGGTCTCAAGTGCTAGGTTGGCCTAAGTCTTTTCTTCTCAAGGAAAAATAAATCAGGTAGTTTTCTCTGAGATTACCTAGCCATAGGCTCCATTATCTTCCCTTCCTGTATCCCATGACAGGTAAGACCCAGATCCAGTCAGTGGAACCATATACCAAGCAGCAGCTGAACAACATGTCGTTCGCGGAAATCATCATGGGCTATAAGATCATGGATGCTACCAATATCCTGGTGTCTCCACTGGTCTATCTCTACCCCGACATTCCTAAAGAGGAGGCGTTCGGAAAGTATTGTCGGCCAGAGAGCCAGGAGCATCCTGAGGCTGACCCAGGTAGTTGTTGATTTTCCACGTCAGGCATTTAATTCTGGGGAAAAGTGGGAACTTACAGGATCCTTGGAGAACAGACAGGTGAATGCCCGAGGAACCAGTGATCTTTATTCCTCTTTAAGGGAAAGAACTTTGTAGTGAGTGCTTTTGGGGTGGCTAGTGTGTTAGAGAGAGGAGAGGACTCAGAGTCACTAGTCTCTGCCCCCAGAGAGCACCCCCACTCCCCATACACTCCCAAAACAGTGCAAAGAGAAAGCAAGGACAGAATGCTTTAGTCACAGGATGCCCAGCCAGCAGAGCACTTCTCACGTAGTAGAGGCTGGAAGGTCTGTGACCCAGACTTCAGTCTAGTGTGTTTCCTTTCCCCACCACTGAACAACGTAAGCAGTGTCGAGTGGGATGAAGAAAGGCTTTCTGGAGGAAATGAGTGTTAGCAGCATCGGAACATGGTTTGAAAGCAGAGTCGGGGAGAGCGGTGATTGAAAGGCAAGATGGTAACTGGTGGGAGGGGTGTGGAATTGGTGTTTAGAGTGTGTAGCTATTGAAAATAAGGTGTTTTTTTTAATGTGCAGGGGCAGAGCCCTTCTGGTCTGTTCCCATCAGTGTTTGCTGCTTTCGGTTCTCTGAGTTCTCTGTCTAGATCCTGATGAAGAATCTATGACTTGCCAGTTTTGTTTTTATTTCTTCTTTCTTTCTTTCTTTCTTTCTTTCTTTCTTTCTTTCTTTCTTTCTTTCTTTCTTTCTTTCTTTCTTTCTTTCTTTCTTTCTTTCCTTTCTTTCTTTCTTTCTTTCTTTCTTTCTTTCTTTCTTTCTTTCTTTCTTTCTTTCTTTCTTTCTTTCTTTCTTTCTTTCTTCCTTTCTTCCTTTCTTCCTTTCTTCCTTTCTTCCTTTCTTCCTTTCTTCCTTTCTTCCTTTCTTCCTTTCTTTCTTTCTTTCATAGGTCTTTATTGATTTCAGAGAGAAGAAAGGAGAAGGAGAGAGATAGAAACATCAATGATGAGAGAGTCATTGATCAGCTGCCTCCTGCACGCCCCCTATTGGGGGATCGAGCCCACAACCCAGGCACGTGCCCTGACCAGGAATTGAACTGCAATCTCCTGGATCCTAGGTCGATGCTCAACCGCTGAGCCACTCTGGCTGGGCTGTTTCACTTTTCTTTTCTTTCTTTTTTTTTTTTAAACATATCTTTATTGATTTCAGAGAGAGGAAGGGAGAGGGAGAGAGAGAGAGATAGAAACATCAATGATGAGAGTCATTGATCGGCTGCAGCCCACAACCCGGGCATGTGCCCTGACTGGGAATCGAACCCTGATCGCCTGGATCCTAGGTTGATGCTCAACTGCTGAGCCATGCCCGGCTGGGCTGTTTCACTTTTCTTAATCATGGAGCCAACAGTGGCTTAAAGTGATCCTTTGAGGTTAGCTGCCCTGCCCCAGGTGATTTTGAAAATATAGTTTTTGTACAAATAGCTCACACAGATTCCCTCCAGCTTTTTCATAGGAATTCCCTCTGAAGAATTTCTTGGAGCTGAAATTTTAGCTGCTTGACAGTTGACTTTCCTTACCCCCTTGTTCTGGTTTGGGTTTTGTTCATATTCTAGAAGAGTATAACTCTCACTTCCTGTCTGCTACTTATCTCTCTTTCCACATTGTGCTTCAGTTGGGAGATCTGTTTATCAAGCCCTGCCACACTGCTCTTTGTTCCTTCTGCAGAGGACAATTGGGTCCATGTGCTGGTCCTTCAACTAATTATGCTTTCAAGATCCAAGTTCCCAGTTTGAGGCTGTGCCCTCCATTACCACCCACCCTTCCTGTGTGCCAGGGAGGCAAGGTCCTTTCCCGCTTGGAGACATCAGTGTTTCCTCAGGGGCAAGATGCCAATCGCAAAAAAGGAAATAATTACTTGAGTGCTTTGCCTGCCTCCTGGGAGGCGAGTGTAAGCAGTGTGCAGGGAGGGGCTCCATGTGCTGTGAGCCTGGAGATGGGATCAAGGGGACATATAAGGGTGGGCAGGATGTGTATGGAGCCCCTGTGTTAAAATGGGTGTCCTCAGGGAGATGGGTCTGTGGCCATTTCCTTTCTACTCCAGTCACAAAGGTGTTACTATCTCCCCAGAGATAGATGGTCTTCCTAGGACTCTCCCCTTCTCCTTACTTCTCCATAAGCCCCCATATTTCCTTGTGGCTTTGAGGGAAGGTCCCTCTTAGAAAGGATAAATCCCTTACCTTGTAAATTGGATAAAATACGTTTACAACCTTGTATTGAGCCATAAATCAGATTTTGGTCTTAGCTCTCCTGTGCTTCTATGGTTCCATCTCAGGCTGAAGCTATTTTTCTCAGCTACCTTGACTACTAGGGAATGAAATCCTTTTCTATCTGGGGTGTCAGCTCCCCTCAGATCTGGGCCAATGAATTTCTAAGGCACCAGAACCCTGCCTCAGTAGCTTCTTTGGATTCTGCACTGAATGAATCTATTTCTTGGCCAAAAACAAATGCACAGCAGGGATCTAAGGAGCCCTTGGGAATGCCCTTTTGCAGATTATCATTATACTTTCCGACTCCTCAGTTTCTATATAAGCCCCTCCTAGCTTTATAAATGTGCTTCTCAACCCACCCCACCCTACCCCGTGCCTCCTACATGATCTGTTCACCTGAATCCCCCCAATTTCATGCCAGTGTCTCCAAGGTTCCTTGACCTCTTGGTGTAAGCATTACACCTAAAATGCACTTATTCCAATTCTCTCATGTCTAACTATAGAAAAGAATTAGAAATGACAGAGATGGGCACCCCTTCTTCCCCTTCCCATTTATTTTACACATGAGAAATTAAGTGCCTTGCCCCAAGTTCTTCGCTAGTGAAGATACTCAGGCCTCCTGTTTTCTAGTCCAGAGTCCATTGTACTGCACCACAAACATCTTCCTTTTCTAGAGAGGCTGCTTTTGTGGGATGTAGTTATCCAACTGGAAGGTTACTGATATCCTCATCTAAAAATGTCAGAGAGGCAGATCAGTGCCAATAGGAGTAGGAGGTATAACCCTCACCTTGGAGCCGCAGCACTAGAGGCTTCGCATTCTCTTAAAGACTCAGGGGCGTTGGTATCTGAACAGGGTGTCCAGACTGTGTAAGCTCTGCTCCTGCATGTAGAGAAGTCATCCGAGCAATACGACCGGCCAGCACACTCGCCTTAGACCACATCCGGGCAGTTAAGCGTGTCCACAGTCCAGGGAGAGAATGGATACGAGGCTGGCATTTATCTGGGCTCAGGTGGGACAAGGGTGTGCTGAAAAGTCTGTAGTTAAGGAAAACTTCATGGATATTCCTTTCAAGCTGCAAGCGCCTAGAACATCAGATAGTGTACAGTGAGGGAGACAGAGGTTCAAAGCCATGTCTGCTCAAGGGTAGAGGGAGTTTCAGGTCATCCCCGGCAAGGCAGCTGGCTTCCTCTTGCCCTGAACCAAGAGTGGGGTCACAATCAATAAGCCCCCCTTTCCTCTTCCCAGGTGCTGCCCCCTACCTGAAGACCAAGTTTATCTGTGTGACACCGTAAGTGGCTTCCTTTCCTGAGTTTGCCTTCATTTCTAATGTCCTCAGTTACTCCCCGGGAATGGGACACTGGGTGAGAGTTACCCTGCAAAGGGTTGGAAGGCCCTGGGCTGTGTTTAGTACTCAAAGTGACCCTGTGTGTTTAAAAAGCTTGAGCTTTTATTTTTCTGTTGGAGACCAGAGTTTGATGGCTTGTGTGTGTGTGTTTTGTTCTTTTTTTTTTTTTTTTTTATCCATTGTGTCTTGTCAACCCGGCCCTCTCCCCTCCCGCTGCTCCCCATTTCCTACAGAACGACCTGCAGCAATACCATTGACCTGCCGATGTCCCCCCGCACTTTAGATTCATTGATGCAGTTTGGAAATAATGGTGAAGGTGCTGAACCCTCAGCAGGAGGGCAGTTTGGTGAGTATTTGGAGGGGAGTCGGTCCCCCTTGTGTGATGTCCCGTGTGCGGAGCCAGGAGCTGGTCACATGGACTGTAGAAGGGGCTCTAGAGCGGCGTTCTCCAGCAGAAATGGGCCACACCACATGTGTAAGTGTAAATTTCCCAGTAGCCACATTAGAAACAGGGAAAAGAAACAGGTGAGGTTAATTTTAATATTTTCTATTTAGCCCAATAAGTCCAAAATACTATTATTTCAACATGTAAGAGAAAATGAGTGAGGTATGTTTTGTTTGTTTTTTCAAATATGTTTTTATTGATTTCAGAGAGAGGAAGGGAGAGGGAGAAAGAGAGAGAAACATCAATGATGAGAGAGAATCATCAATGGGCTGCCTCCTGCACACTCCCTACTGGGGATCGAGCCCAAAACCTGGGAATGTGCCCTGACCTCACCGGGAATCGAACCGTGACCTCCAGGTTCATGGGTCGACGCTCAACCACTGAACCACACCAGCCAGGCATGAGTGAGATTTTTTGCACTGAGTCTTTGAAATCTGCTGGGTGTTTTGCAGCTACAGCTCCTCTCACTTTAGACTAACCACCTGTGGCTCCAGGCTGCCACAGGGCAGCCCTAGATCTTTAAACATATAGAGTTGGGAATGAGTTAAGGTAGGAAGGGGACTGTACCCTTCCAGAGGGCAAGACCCTGTAGGGAGGAGAGTGAATCTGGGTTATCCAACCCTGTCTTGGCCATAAGGGGCAGGAGACTGGGTGGCAGAGGTGGCCTGAGCCTCTGTCCCCTGAAGGGTTAGGGGTGTGAGCCCTGCCAGCTGAAGGGCTCAGGTGACTGACCAACTCTCCCTGTCTGTCCCTCCAGAGTCCCTCACATTCGACATGGAGCTGACCTCAGAGTGCGCTACCTCCCCAATGTGAGGCGCCAAGGACCGAAGCTGCGGAGAGAGATGATGGAGGCACCTATTTGTGTTCCACCACCCCCTAAACAGCCAAACCCCAGAGCATCTGAACTCCTAACTCTGTGGTTCCAGATTTGTTTTTATCTCCTACTTCTGCTATCTTTGAGCAATCTGGGCACTTTTTTCAAATAGAGAAATGAATGAATGTGGGCGACATGCTTTTATCTAAATGCAAATAAGAAAGCGTTCTCTGAGACTATGATCAGGGGATGTGGAAGGGGTGGCAAGAGGGAGAAAAAGGAAATGTGTGTTTTTGCTCCCCTGCCCTCCTGTCTCAGCAGCTTGTTGTTAGACAAGTGCCTCCTGGTGCCAGCAGCATCCCTCTGCCTATTTCTGTAAGCTAATGCCACAGGCTGCCTCTAGCTGCATACCCCTGGCATTGCACTTTTAACCTTGCTAACATCCAAATAAAAGATAGGACTTTCAGAGCCCCTAGATTTCTTTTTAAATTAAAAAAAATAATAATAATTAAAGGGCAAAAACACTGTATCAGCATAGCCTTCTTCTGTATTTAAGAAAACTCAGTTCATAGCCTCCTTGGTGCTTTAGGCGTTCAGCTTTCTTCAGGCTGATACTTTATATAAACCCTGAAACGGGCTTCAGATCCAGCCCTTAAAAGACATCTGGAGCTGTGGCTTGGTTTTGAAATAGGAAAGTTGAAGGAGAATCTAAACATTCTAGACTTCTTTTTATAAGCAGAGTTTTTATTTTCCCTTCTATGTATTGGCCGTTAGTAGGTGAGGCTGGCAGAGGGGTGCTTATAACCTGTCCTCCCTTTCCTCTTGGACTTGCGCTCCTGTTTCAGAGCCTGGGTGGTTCTGTGGGTGCCTTAAAAGAAATGGGATGATTCTCTCTCCTCCCCCCAGTCCACCTGACCCCTCTTGTGGCCTGGCTCCTTGCAGCGTCCAAAGTTCCCTTGTCCTGTTTACTTTAGGACTCCTGGCCTCAGGACCTCCTGGAGTAAGGAGGAGAGAGTCACAAGTTGAACATTACTCAGAGTGTGGGGCCCCAACCAAGGGTCTGGTTGAGCTCAGGGAAGGTGGTTCTTATCCAGTTTCTTGGTGATTGCCCACTGCACCTGTAATGACTTGGCTAACCCAGGGACAAAGGCTTACTGATAAACTGTCCCTGTACGAGGGAGTTTGCACCCAGCCTCCCCCTAACACTGGTGACTCTCTCCTTCCCATTGAGGCCCCACAGATGAGGCAGGACAGGGCGAATCTAATGTGTACTTTGGAACCTTAGGAGCATGAGAGGTGGTCTTTGGTATTGGGGCCTCCTCTGGCCCAGAGGCATGGCTCCAGCGGGTGGTCCAAAACCACCTAGTCGGGCTGACCAGAGTTTCTATGGAATGCTGTTTGTTATACCCCAATTAGCCAGCTTCTGAATTAAGGGGATGAGGACCTTCTCCCCAAGACGAACGGGTGCCCTTGGCCACCCCTGTCCTTCTGCCTAGAAATGGTTGACAGGTTGTACAGAGCTCTCCCTTCTCAGCAACACTCTTGTTCATATAATAAGCTTGACTCATAAAATGAGAGAAGATTTAGATCAGAGGACCTGGGGCGAGGATCCGGACTCCTCTGGAGCAGACACTGTAAAGTTCAGGGCTTTGAGGCAGCATTTGTATCTGGGCTTAACCATGATTGTAGCAAAGTTCTGAGAGGAGCCCAGACTTGGTCTGGCCACTCCCTTAAAGAACCGAGTCCTCCAGGACCTGCCCGCTTTCTCTCCACTGTCTGCCCCCGCCCGACCCCAGCCCGGCCGAGGGGTTCCCATCCATCGCTTAACCTACTTCTACAGTGGTTTTAAGCTGCTGTCCTGGCCACTGCATCAAATTCCAATGTATACTTCATAGTGTAAAAATTTATATTATTGTGGGGTTTTGTTTTGTTTTTTGTATATTGCTGTACCTACTTTAACTTCCAAAAATAAAAATATATAGGATCTGTCTGATAGTGTGGCAGCTCTGTCTCTAGCTGGTGGGGGTTCCCCTTTCCCTGCTTCAGTTCTGAGGGGGCCTTATACACAGGTTGAGCCTGAGTCTGGAGAGGGGGTGGTGGCCCCTGCTCTTGGCCTGGATACCTTGGCTTCTTATTCCTGAGTTGACCCAGGCCCACTTCTGGGGCACCGAGCAACCCTCCCCAACTTGTGTTAATAAGGGGTCACACGAGGAGCCAGGGGTGATACTCCTTCACACAAAGGTGTCAGAGTGGAGGCCTCCCCTCTCTCTTCCTTCCTCTCTCCCTCCAGGGGCCTTTGCAACCTTGGGCCTCCTGTCTGGGGTCTGATAAGCTACCTAGGGGGGTTGGGACAGAGATACTCCCACCCCACCCCCAAGGCCTCCCCTTACACAGTTGTTCCATTATCACTTTCTCTTCATTCACTCAGTGGGGTCGAACTAAACACCTAACTGGCTGCTTCTCTGCTCAGCAGTCAGTGGTGATAATTCACAGACATGGGCGCCCACTCGGCACTCCCACCCCCTCCCCTTGTGTCGAGTCCCACGGAGCCTATCTGAGCAGGAGTATGAGATATGAGCCTCCTTCCCCTGCAGAGATGGAAACGAGATTACTTTGCTCAGGCGGGGCTGGCGGCTGCTTCCCTCACCACCCACCCCCAGCACCCTGCTCTGGGCCCCTGCACCTCCTGGGGCTGGCTGCCAGCCCCTCTTCCCTTGCTTTGAGCTCTGAAGAAATCTCGTCAGCAGAGCCTTGCTCCCTCCTTCCCCTGAGGGCCCCAGTGACAGTCCTTGGACCTTGGGGAGACCATCCTCCCCTGCTCTCTGACCAGCCTCCCTCCTGATCTCACGCCAGCCATTTGAGAGAACATAGTGGCAGTGGGATGGTGCCACCTGCTGGTCTCTGGGCAGAGGGACTGTTGTGAGTCTCCCCAGTGACCCTGGCCCCAGAAGGTTTTGAGAGTGATCTTGGCCCTGGCCCTCAGCTGCCAGCTGCAGGATTGCTCATAGCGGCAGCCACAGTTCTTCCCACTCCTCGTGCTCCCTTCCCCCCATAATTCCTGCCCATCTTTTCCCAAGACCTTGAGTCTAGCTCTTTAGTCTTCTGAGAAGCACTGACAGTGTTCCAGTGTGGTCAGCACCCTTAAAACACAGGAAAGGAGCATAGTCGTAGCTTCAGGCTACACATTACAGTGCCAGCCACATTGGACGGAAGGAATGAAACGCCACCAGCTCCCAGGGCTCCCCAACCAGGAGCCACACCAGCAGTTTTATGAAAAAAATATTTTATTCAAAAACACTTTTCCAAACGTGTGGCCTATGTACAAAGTACAAAAGACTCCATCTCATTCCCATCTGCCTTCAGAGAGTTTTAAACCTGGGGCTCCTGATATCCCACGGTCAGCTTCTCTTGGCCGCAGGCCAGATAGCCGCAGAGGGCGGAGCAAGTGAGGTTGGGAGCCAGGCCTTCTCAGACCACAGCCAGTTATGCAACTGTGATGAGGCCTCTTCCAGGTCCCACCTCCCAGCAGAGTGGAAGCAGAGATCAGCTTTCACCCCTCACTCCAGATCCCACAGGCATGCAGCAAGAGGCTAATTTGCTCCTATTTCTTGATTCAGGTTTTTTTCCAGGATTGGAGGGGGTCCCCTGTTTATCCCTGCAAATCCTGGGTCCACCATGTCCTAGACCCATCTTTCCCTCTCCTACCTCTCCTGTAAGCAACAGAGGCAAGGAAAGAAAGCTGGGGCCTAATGGAGGGGAAGGGAGGGGATATTGGGTAGGAAGTAGCTGGAACTTGGGCAATGGCGTCACGCTCCAGACGGGAGGCCCAAAGGCCAAGAAATGACACACTCAGAGCAGCTTTGACAGGCCTGACTTAAATGACCCCCATTTCTGCTGTGTTAGGGACATGGCCAAGACCTAGATAAGCTCTCAGTTCACAAATAGTCTGGAGTCTATATTCATTAGATAAAGTATAAAATATTGCTCAAAATTGAACCCCAACCTCCCTCCTGAGGGAAGAAGTAATAGACCAACACATGTGCATGAGAAAAGATGCACATATATGCACATGTGCACACACAAACACACATACACTTGGGAGGCGAAGCTTCTAAGTCAGGAGTAAAGCTTAGAGACGCTGCCTGTCTCTAGATCCTTCCTGAAGAGTTTCACCCAGATGGTTCTGAGCAGATGAAGGCCCTGACAGCTATAGGTTTGCCTGCACTGAGTGAGTACCTGACACAACAGAAGCAGCGCAGTCTCTTCCACAACAGAGACAGGCCCAGGGGGCTCTTGGGATACCCTGATCTAAAGAAAAAGGCAGCTGCCACTGTTGCAGCCACACGCCCAGGACTGCGAAGGCAAGGCGGGCACACCTCGCACACAAATACACACACGTATGCACGCGTACATGTGCTGCCTGCAAACACACCAATATGCGCAGCAACACTAAAACCACAATTAACATGAACCCTTCACATGAGTATGTTTCCAAAAAGAAGCCTGGGATTCAAACATTCAGGAGAGCGAGCCTCTGGCAGAGGTGAAGAGCCCCGTAGGCGGGGACAGGCGGGGGTCCAGACTGTCAATCGGGCGGCGCAGGAGTTCCTCCACGTGCCTGGCTACGTCCATGGACTCATCCAGGTCAAAGTCTCCATCCTGGTCAAGGGCGGGGTCAGGACTGGTAGAGAGACGGGGATGTCAGAGGGAGCTGGCCTGCCTCACTGCCCCAAGCTCCAGGGGGCAGCCCCTGGCCTGCTGCTCACTCAGACCAGGGTATCAAGGAACAAGACCAGCTCTGGCCAGGCCCCTGCTCCCCAGACTGAATTAGTCACTGGCTCTTTGGGAGGCACCCCAGTCTCATCTCTCACGGCCTCACTGAGTGATAGCAGGGAATTCATTGTCCTCTCCTTGTCCTTGTCTGTAAAAGGAGGTGGTTGGGCCAATGAGCTCTGCCCAGCTGTGGCACCATTCACTGAGCACCTACGATGACCTGGGCCTTGTGACCACGCCACTCCAATCCTTCCAGCCGCCTGCAAGGTAGGCGTTCACTCTACTTCACAGGGGAGGAAATGAGGCTCGACCATGTTCGGACTCTTGCTCAGGGCCACCTGGCTGGCAACCCCCAGGCCTGTGGTAGTCTCACGACAGCTTGAGCCTCCCAGGCAACCAGACATCCAGCCCAGGCCACCCTCAGCTCAGAAGAGAATTAATTCTCTACCCTGGTAACTCCAGAGAGGAACCATGATACCCTGTTCCCACCCAGCTCTTAAGGACAAGCACCCCATTCATAGCTGTCCTGTGTGAAACCTAAAACAGCCTCCCTGTGCTGAGTGCTTGACCCACACTCTCATTTAGTCCTGACCCCAACCCCATGAGGCAGGTATTCTCGCTTCCATTTTACAGATGAGAAAACTGAGCATCAGAGAGGCTCAATAATTTTCCCAAGGTCACACAGCTAGTTAGCACCAGAGCAAGGACCGTGCTATGTGTAGTTTCAAAATGCTCTGTGCTTTTTACCGGTTGATCTCACCCTCCCTGCATGTGGGCACATGCCAGAGCCCAGCCTCAGCTGGGTGGTCTCAGACCTGGAGGAGCTCGGGATTCCTTGACCCACCAGCCCTCCAGGGGTCCCGCCCAAGGCCAAGTGCCCAGCCCCCCCCCCCCAATGAAGCCCCATAAGAACACAACCTACTTCTGTGGGTACATGTTGTAATGAGTCGGGGGGCACACAACAGGGGAGGGGGCCTGGTCCATGTAGGTGGCACTGCCCCCAGCAGAATCTGCAGATGTCACAAACCTGGAGGAAGAAGCAGAGCAGAGCCTCAGCAGCCTCAGGGCAGCAGCTGACTTGGGGAGGGGCTCAGGGGGCATCTTTATGCCTTTTTTAAGTAGAAGGACAAAGTGCCCACTGGGCGTGGGGCTCCGGCTGCAGGAGTGGGGCCCTGGGTACTGGCCCCATGGTGACCACACCCAGTTCCCTCCCCAGGGCTGAGCTAGGTTTTAGGGGGAAGGGAGCGCTGGGCATGTTAATGGAAGAGGGGGTGACCGTGAGGACAGCCAGGGGAGAAGAGGGGCAGCAGGAGACCAGAGCTGGACCCTGGACACTTACTCAGGGACCACTTGCTTGATCTGCGGCTTCACGTATCCGTCCCCTGCTTTAGCTGCCGAGGGGGGAACTGTGATAAGAACCAAAGTTTCTGGGAGCTCGCCAGGGGGTGGAAACCCACCCTGTGGAGTCTGCCTCTCATCCTAGCCCCGGGGGCCTCAGCAAGGATGAGATTTCCCACAGACCCTGACTGAACACCTGCTGATGGACCAGCCTGAGGGCCACGCAGACTCTCGCTTCAATCTCATCCCTTCTCCGGCTTCCTTTCCTGGCCCTTTGCTTTCTCTCTCCCCGCCCCCACCCCTGCCAAGGAAACAGAATCAACACGGAGGCGCAAACGCAACCAGTGGGTTGGGGACAGGTTGAGGAGGAAAAACCTGTCCTCCGTGCTTCCTACACTCCACCTGGAGGCGGGATTGGGGCGGGGAAGCCTCTGCGGGGGTGAAGAAGTGGTTATCTGTGGGTTTGAGCTCCCCGGCTCCTCCCCAGCGCTGCAGCCTCTTCCAAGGGTGCAGAAGTGAGAGTCTACTCAGCTTTTCTCTTTGCAGAGAAGACTCAGGGGTTTCGCTTCCCCTCTCCTTACTTGTGAGCCCTGAAATCCTCTCCACATGGCTTTGCACCATCCCATGACCAGAGCCCACGAGGGGAATAGTCCCTGGGCTCTTCCTGGGGAGTCCCCGCTGCCTAGCCCGCGTGTGCGCCCCTGGGCTGAGGAGGGCTGGGGAGGCCAGGGCGGGACACACCGAGCACAGGAGTGTAGTACTTGGAGAAGACCTCATCCTTGGGCCGGTCGGGAAACACGTAGATGAGATAGCTCAGGTCGCCCAGGCGGTCGGCCAGGGACCGGATGGAGAAATCCCGCGTGGTAAAAGGCTTCAGGTTCCACAGGTTGCGGTCAGCTGTGAAATGGACAAGCTCGTTCCCACAGCCCACCGCCATCAGGGGGACTGGGGGTGTGGGGATTCAGGGCAGGCTTGGGGAGACATCTGGGCCTTTAGTAGCTTGTATTGCACCCCTGTCCCTGTGTTCCCCGGCTCAGGGCAGGGAAACGTCCGTGGGGACATTCTACCCAGCAAACCAGGAGAGTAGATGCCAACAAGGCTGGGTCAGGGCAGAGAAGGGACAGCGTGGCACTGCTGAAGGACTCACCCAGCGATCCCGGAGCCTAGGGGGCTATGACTTTAGGCTCTCCAAAATGGAAAGTGATAGAAAGGGAAGGTGCTTCCTCCCAGACTCTGAGTTCGGTTCCTATCTTTCCCACCAGGTACCATCTAAGGGTGCAGGCCTGGCGGAGAATGGGGAGCTGGAAAATTGAGGCTGGAGGGTGGACAAAATAGGGCACTCACGAGAGTCAAATTTCCAGGCGATGGTGATGCCCCCGATTTCTGAGTCACTAAAGCGCAATAAGAAGGTCCCATCGGGCTTGTTGATGAGCAGGTCATGGGCCTGTTGCTTATTCACAAAACCTAGGATGGCCCTGGGGTGCGTGGAGCATAGCGTCACTGCTGGGCCGGCAGCCACGGTCCCCTGAGCCCAGGCCCTCCCAGCCCCCATGCCCGCCATTCCTTACCCGTCATTCCAGTGGGGCTTGTGATGCTTCTTCAGCACCTCCATGACCCCGTCAAACCACTGCCAGAAGGTATAGTTCCAGCCTGGCAAGTTCTCCTGAGAACCCCCAGAAACCCCAAGTCAGGGCTTGTGCCCCTGTCATCACAGGTGGTCCAGGGCACAGTCAGCGCCCTCTTGTCCTCACCCAGACCCTCTCCCAATTCTTCACTCTACTTGTCCCACACTCTGGCATCCATAAACTGACACAGTCCCCAACCCCTATGCCAGGGAACTGGAGAGTCAACTCGCCTCTGGTCTTTGAGACACAGAGGTCCAAGACAATCCCACGGGGAGGAGGGGGGCTGTACAACAGTCATTCCTGCCCAACCCCTTCATCTCACAGATGGGGAAACTGAGGCACAGAGAAGGGAAGGGGCCTGGCAAATTAGTTAACAGAGTTAGGACCAGAACCCAAGGATCCTGACTCAGGTCCAGGTTCCTTCTGTGGTCCTGCTTCGGCTGTCACTGCTGACTGCATTCCCTAGGGTACCAGCGCCCCCACCTCTCCTGCTTGACCTCAGGCAGCACCCTCTCTGTGAGGTGGGGGAGGGGTGGCAGGGCCCAGGTGGTCCCAGGCAGGCAGCCGGCGGCCGGTCCCTCACCCTGTTGAACTGGGACCAGGACACGGACATGCTGTTGTAGTCCTCGAGGTGGCTGCTGCTGCTGTTGAACAGTTTCTGTGCCAGGAACAGGAGGTTCTCCTTGGTCAGGCCCCGGTTGCTCTGCACTTCGGCCTTGAATTTCATGTTGAGCGCTTCACACAGCTGCGGCCACAGCACTTTGTCAGGCACGGCAAACGGCACCCTGCCCTGGGAGGGAGAGAAGAAAGCGGGGGACAGGCAGATTGAGGGAGTAGGAAATACTGACACGCTAACAGACACACAGATACCTAGGGACAGGCGGGACTGAGAAAGATCCAGAAAAGGAGACAAACACAAAGGAAAGAAAGGCGGGGTGGCAGGGGCAGAGGGGTGGCTGTGCAGGATAGAGTCCAGACCAGGGGACTAAGGACAGAGATCAAACTACAAGCCTAAGGAAGACCAGGGACCAGATCCCAAAGACCAAGCTCACAGACCGGGAGACCCTGGTCCTCAGACAGGAGCCTGGACAGAGCCCGAGGATATGCCAAGGGCAGGGCACTCACACCAGCTGCCCGTCTCGCCTCACCTCACTCTGGTCTGGTCCTGGGTTGGGGGAGGACCACTCAGCAAGGGCCCTGAGGGGTTGAGAATGACCCTGGGAGATCTGAGGACCTGGAGGTGAGGAGCCCAGGGGGACTCACCGGCTCAGCAAAGGCATTGTCCCACAGCACAGTGGCGGTAGCATTGTGGTCCTGGCTGCCGTGAACGATGACAACCACAGGAAGGGACAGGGTCTAGGGGAGTCAAAAGGATGAGAGCTGAGGGCATACGACCACCATCCTGCCCTCGGCCTGGGCAAGACTCCCAGCCCTCATTACTTACCCGCAGTCCCAGCCACAAGCCCCTCCCAACAAAACCAAAGCAACAACAAACAAAAAACACAACATCTTTCTTCTTGGCCCATTGCCTAAGTTCTGTGGGCTGGTGCCAGATTATAATAGAACCTCGAAAACAGGCACCAGCAGAGTGAAAGTAGGTTTGCTGATAGCATCACAGGGCAACTTGTCCGAGGCCATGTGAGAAAGGGTGCAGAGCTCGCTGGCTTTCCCAAACCAGCCCGGTGGCCTCGGGCATATCCCTTCGCTTTTCTGGGTAACCTTCGGGGGATGGGAATACGTGGCCTCACCTTCACCTGAAACACAAGTTCATTGCTGCCTACGCTGAACTGCGACTCAAACAGGACCGTGAACTTCTCCTCTGTTACGGACTCCGCGCCTCGCCGGTCGGCACGCTTGATTCTCTTTAGCGACTGTAGGGTAGGGTCAGAGGGGGACAGGGAGGCAGGAGCCGGTTACAAGGACTGAGCTCTGGGCAGGCCTTCCCTCCCAGAGCCAGGCCCTGTCCTCACCATGTTTCTGAAGTGGGCGCTGAGGGTGCCAGTGGCTTGGTGATACTCCATGACGCAGCAGTTGTTCAAGATCTCTCCACTGCACTCGCTGTGGAAGAGAGGGGAGCCCCATCTCCACACAGGCCCAGGCCAGGAGCACCGTCCTGTCTGCTGACCAGGGCCGGCAGCCTCTGCCCCATCCCCTAAGAACATTCCTCGGTGTGTCTCCGGCCTTACTTTCTCATCAACTTGAGAGTACCCAAGCCAAGTCTTCAAGGGTGGGGTTTGGGTCTCTATTAGGTTCAAAATACCTTGGGCATCAAGATTGATGGGAGGGCCTTTAGGGCCCTCCAGCAGCTTCTAGTGAACTTGAAATGAAAATCATGGCCACAGCCTACAAGGATCCCCAGGATCCCCCCTGCCCACCTCCCTGGCCTCACTAGGTTCCTCTTCCCTCACTCAGGACAAGCCAGCCAGGCTGCCTTGTCTGTTTGCTGAACGAGCAAGCGTGGTGCCAACCTCAGGACTTTTTGCACTCGCTCTTCCTGTTGCCTCAAACATTCTTGACCTTCTCCTTCAGGTCTCAAGTCAAATATCTTTCCAGAAAGGCCTTCCTCAACCACCCATGTGGTGTTGAAACGTCTATCCAGATGCTGTGATAATCGCTCTGTTTTAATTTTCTTTCTACGGCTTATCACTTTTGGACACTGCCTTATTTTCAAAAGTTTATATGACTGTCTCCCTCCCCAGCCAAAACTGAGATCTAAGAAGGTGAGGATCTCTCCTCATCATCCTATCCCCAAATCACATGGTGGACACGACCAAGTCTCCCACTTCACACATTCACTCATTCATTCATTCATTCATTCATTCATTCATTCATTCATTCATTCATTCACTGCACTTTATTGGTGGCCTGCCCTGACCCTGGGACCCCAGCCCTGGGTTCTCCTTCCACACATGCACCTTCAGGACAAGGGCCATGGTCTCTCTGCCTGGAAGTCTTCCCTCTTCATGCTTTCACTAGCTCCTTCCCATTCATCCTGCAGCCTGAGACTAAGTGTCATTCTGCTCCACCCACATCCTGACCCACTTCCATATGTCTCCCTTGTCACACACCAGTAATCTTTACTCATGTCTGCTGCCTGTTCTGCTAGTCAAGCACAGCCTAGTTCTGTCTGGATTACACTGTGTCCCTGTACTTAGCACAGATCCTAGAACACCCCAGCAGTGCAATCCTTGTTGACCTACTACTTCCTGGGCACAGCAGGGACTGGAAAAGTGAAGTGTACACCAGGACAGAGAGAATGACCTGGAGAGGCACTGGATCGCATCTGCAATACCAGGACAAAATACTACAGAGAGGGAGGCTGAGCTGTCCCATCACTAGGACTCCAAGTGTAGGACAGAGAAGGTCCCAGGCTGAGCTTGGAGAGAGGCACATGAGAGGAAGGACACACGTACTTGCGGGTGTTCTCATTCTTGAGCAGTGACTTGGCCTGCTGCTCACTGATGATGGTGGCCTTCACCTGGGGGGGGTTCATGTGCACGTTCAGCTTCCCACCCACCAGCAGGCGCACGGTGGCTGCAAACTTGGTCTGGGTCTTTAGGACCTGAGGGGGCTGCTTCTCAATGATGAACGTGCTGCAGGGACACAAGTGACGAGATGCTGCCTCAGGGGACAGGGGACAGGGCATCCTCCATGTGGGGAGGATGCCTCGCACAGGGCTCAGCAGGCAGAGGGAGAGCACATGGTGGAGACCTGTTCCCAGGGAGGCCACTGAGAGTTGAGGGGACGGTGGGAGGGTGGCAGTGAAATGAACTTGGCAGCTGGCACAGGTGGCCCATGGAGCGTTCACAAGAGAAACTGGGAAAGGTCAACACCAAGCAGCCACAGCAACTGGGGACAGAGGGGATGGGCGGTGGGGGAGAGAGAGGATTCAAGCACCCCCTGCCTCTCCCATGCCAACTACAGGGGGGCTGGGTGTGGCCAAGAGGCTGCAATCACCTGGTCACCAGGGCTGAGATGATGTCAGTGATGGTGGCATTGACCTCAGCCAGCATCTCCTCCACTGGGCCGGGGATGGGCAGCTGCTGGCAGAGGTGCTCAGCTCTGCGGATCTGCTGCCGGTTCTGCCAGATGATCTCGGCCAGCTTCTCACACCTGCGCATGAGCCCCGAGGCCAAAGGGAAGGACACCAGCTTCACCCCATCCCCCAGGCCAGAGGTGAAAAGGCTCCCAGCCTGGGGAGAGCCCCCCAAGACCCAGCTCCACCCTCACTCAGGAAGGCTTTTCACTTTAGCCACCACTCCTGTCCACGGAGCAGAGCAGAGCTGCCCTGCCTTCCAGAAACACAGGCACACGAAGGAGGCGGGACCCCGATTTGGACCCCACCAGCCGGAGCTCCACTCTGCACATGCCTTGCCCCACCCCCAACACAGAGGCTTCCTTCTCAGGGAAGGGGCAGGACTGGGGCACAAAGTCTGTGTCAGGAACCAGAACCACTGGGGAAATAAGACCTGTCACAGGACAGAGCAAGTGGCTGCATATGGAAACACAGGAGCAGAATAAGCAGCTGGTAGCACCGCCCTGAGCCCCTGCCCACCCGCCCTGCCTGCCCCCGCCTGTCTCCCCCACACCCATTACCAGGACTGCAGCACGTCCAGGTTGCCCTCAGGGGGCCCTCCATTGCCGGCCAGCTGCTGCCTGCGCTTCCACTGGATCAGCTCATCGTCCAGAATGATGGTCTGTTGCTTCCGCAGCAGCTGCAGGGTCTTCTGGTGCTTCTCGGCCAGCTCCTGAGGGGGCGGAGCAGCCTTGCTGGGCTCTCAGACAAGGACCCTGCAGGCCTCCCTCCCTCAGGAGGCAGGGCCTCCCCTCCCTGACCTGCTGTGTCCCACAGGCCCCCACAGGCCTCCTGCTCCCTGGGTCCTGCTCTCGTCCTGGCTCTATCCCTCTCTCGGGTCCCCCGACAGCTCAGAATGTGGACCCCAGGCGTGGAGGAGACGGACGCAGACCCCACTCACCACACGGTATTGCTGCAGAGTCTGGGCCTCTCGCTGCAGCCAGGCCTCCAGGGACACCTGCTTCTGCTGGAGGGCTGTCTCCCGGCTCAGGCGCTCCTGGGGGTTCAGCTGGGCCAGCTGGGCAAACTGAGCTAGAGGAGGAGACAGGACACCCATGGCCATGATCTCCCAGCTTCTAGCAGGAAACCCAGAGAAACCACACGCACCTGTCCTACAGACAAGACCCTCAAGGTGACATGTCTGACCGATGGAAAGTCAGGGGGCTCTGGTAGCCAAGGGCACCAGAGAGGAGCCAGCTTCAGTCCCTGGCCCTCCAACTCCGAGCTCCCCCCTAGAGACTGGGGACACAGAAGCTGTGGGCACAGCTGCGGAGGATCCTACCACCCTAGCCCACACAGCTGGGTGCCCAGCCTTCCTCACGCCACACTGGGGTCCAGCTTGGAGCCACACTGCCTAGTTTGCAGCTGGCCTGGCTGTTCACCAGCTGGTTGGACTCGGGCAAATCACTTCACTCTCCTGTGCCTCAGTCTGCCCCTGTGCAAAATGGGAGAATCCTGTTCCCTGCTCAGCAGGCTGCTGTGGGGATTAAAAAGGGTTGCTATGGAAACTGCTCAAGAGGCTGCCTGGCCCCTGGAAGGTCCTTGTTGCTTAATGGGTTACAGGACAGGACTGAAGGGTGACAGAGACAAGCCGCTCTGAGCCCCGACCTCCCAGGACAGCCTCGTCAGGGAAGCCCCGCTCCAGGGCCCTGGGCCGCCTCTGGAGCACAGCAGCCTCCTCAGGGAAGGAGTTTCTCTATGTGCTGGAAGGTGCCCAACAAGTTTGTCCAGGTTGGGTCACTGTGAGCTCAGCTGACCAACCGGAAGAGAAAAGAGAGAAGCTAAGAGTGGCCTGGGGGAGAGCCAAGGGCCCTCACAAAAGCCGTGGCACTCTCTCAGGAACAGGAGGCAGCCAGCCCTCTTCACATTTGCTTTAGGAAGCTCATCAATGGCCAGGACAGGAAGCCAGGGAGCCTCATTACCCTTTTTGGAAAAAAATAAATAAAATGTTTTTATTGATTTTTGAGAGAGAGAAAGGGAGAGGGTGAGAGAGAGAGAGAAACTCCAATGAGAGAGAGAAACTGATCTGCTGCCTCCTGCACGTCCCCTACCCGCAACCCGGCACATGCCCTGACCAGGAACCAAACAGGTGACCCCTCGGTGCATAGGACAACACTCGACCAGCTGAGCTGCACTGGCCAGGGTGTCATTACCCTTTTAAAAAAATCAGTTATGAAATACTTAAGACACAGGGAAGGTAGAAAGAATGATACAAAAAACACTGTGAATTCATAACCCAGCTTAAGAAATCAAACATTTCCACAGTTAAAGCCACCTGTCCACTCTCCCCAGCTTGCAAAACTGACCCCCCCCCACCCCGCAAAGAGAACCACTATCCTAAATATTGGGATAATTATGCACTGCCAATGGCCTTTTTGAACATACCAGTGTCCTTACTTGGGAAAGTGAAGAAGATGTGAGCATCAGCATGTCTTGGTCAAGTTCCTGGCAGACCTCTGAGGGCCATGTCACACTGACCTAGGCCCTGCCCCATGGTCACACAAGCAGGGACAGACCAAAGCAACTCTGGACAGTCAGGAAGAGCCCAGAACAAGAAGAGAATTCAGAAATATGGCTCCAATCTCACTGCAGGGGCCTGAGCAGGAAGAGCGTTGTCCAGCAGGGACCACAGCACAGTAGTCTGGATGGCCGCCTTAGGAATCCTGCCACCCACAGGAAGGTGGTGGTGCCCCCAACATCTGGGTCCAGCCTCTCTATGCGAGTGACCCAGTTAGATTTTCCTGGCAATCTGCAGAAGTTTCTGGGAAGGATGCCAGGAGATGTGGGGCAGTTGTCTGCTCCACTGGAGGGAGCTGAGCCTTCCCTTGCACAAACAGATCAATAGTCTGTGTTTCTGATGGGAGAACTTGATAAATGAGGCTGATCTGACATTGCATGATGGGTACAAACCCAAACCAGAATCCTAACCCAAACCCATAAATAGGAAACAGAAAACCCAAGATCAATAGCATAAGTACTGTCAACCAGTCCAAGGCCTGGGGTAGAACTAATAGCTTGGATATCCTGTTCCCTCCTCTGGGAAGTGGGCTGTCTTTCTCTGGGGTCAGTCTGGTATAAAATCAGATGGGAGGAAGACATGCTAGAATCATCCCACCAACATTTACTCAATACCTACTGTGACTCAGGCAATGTGCAGGCCTCAGGGTACAGAAAACACTGACAGGGCAGGGTTAGGAGGAAAGCTTAAACAGGTAATTTAAAAGGGAATCCTAAAAAAAAGTAAATAATAAGAGGAGAAATCGAGAAACAAAAACTGATATGCGACAAAACTGAAAATAAATACTAAAGTATAGACCTCAATACCACTGTACTAAATGTTACATTAAATATTAATGGACTAAACACCTTGATTAAAAGGAAAGATTGTCAGAATAAATACAAAAGCAAGACAAGTCTATGCTGTCCACATTTTAAATTTAAAAAAGCATGGATAAAGATATGTTGTGCCAATACAGAACAAGAAGGCTTGAGAAGTTACATTAATATCTGACAAAGTAGACTTCAAGACAATGAGCATTACCAGAGCTCGAGAAAGATATTTCATAATTATTAAAGTATCAATCAATCAGAAAGACAATGATCATAATTGTATATGAATCTACTAACAAAGCTTCAGAATACATAAAGGAAGTATTTACAGAAGTAATTGGAGAAGTACACAATTCTACAGTGTAATAGGAGATTTTGATACCTCTCAGCATCTGATAGAACAGGAAGGCAAAAAAATAAATAAAGACACAGATCAGTGGTTCTCTAAGTGTGGACCGGGGATGCCTGGAGGGTTCCCAAGACTCTTATAGGAGACCCACAAAGCCAAAACTGTTTTCAAAAGTCCTAAGGCTTTGCCTTTTTCTCTTTTAATCTCTTATAATTATACAGTGGAATTTTCTAGAGGCTGCAAGATATGTGATATTACAATAGATTGAAAACAAGATCCAGCTCTCTCTTATTCACCCTAAATTAAAGAGATTCATAGAAATGTAAAGCAATGCCACTCTAGTCACTAAGTTTTGTTTTGGGAAATATAGATTTTTTTTTGTTTTTTGTTTTTACTTTTTTTGGTAAAATTTTATTATGTTAACATCATAAATATGTATTTAGTTAACATATATTTAAGTATTTATAGTATGTTTATGTAATATATAAATATATGATGTATAAATATAGTTATATACAACATGCATAATATATATACTATTATATAAATATTTATAACATACATTTAAATATATTAGTCATATATTTAAATATTTTTTCAGAAATAAGTATTATATTTGTTAACATTATTTAATTTATTATTGATGCTTTTTCATGAAACACTGTAGAAAATACATTCTTTTCAAGTCTCCCAGATACACTTACCAAGACTGAGCATATGCTGAGCTATAAGTCTCAATACATTTAAAAGAATATGTTCTCTGACAACAATGGAATTCAATAATGAAATCAATAACGATATGACATCTAGAAAAAACCCAAATACTTGGAACTTAAACAATCCACTCCTAAATGCAGGGGTAAAAGAATCAGAAGAGAAATTAGAAAATACTTCAGAATGAATGGTAATGAAGATACAGCATATCCAAAATCATGAGATGCAGCTAAAACACTGCTTAGCAGGAAGTTTATGGCTCTGAGTATGTACGTTAGGAAAGAAGAAAGGTCTAAAGTCAGTGACCGAAGGTTCTACCTGAAGAAGCCAGAAAAAGGAGAGCAAAGGAAAAGGCAGTGGGACACTTCCAGTTGTCACTAGGATGGGCTGGTACAGCGCCGCGGGCCGTCTGGCGCGGGAGAAGGCGGGCCATGTTCAGTGCTCCTCACACTGTAGCTGGTGTTAACTCCCTTGAGTTTATTTTCCTTTCCCCACACTCTTATCATGGCAGTCATTGGCAAACTACAGACCTAAGGGACAGGAGAATTGTCCACTGTCGCCTCCTCCTTCCAGCTCCAGCTTCTATAACGGACGCTAAAGAAGGGGCACTCCTGAAGTTCCACCCCTCCCCAGGCTGGTTCACTCCAGGAACTCCCTCTCCTTGGGGACCACTTTGCCTACATTGGTTCATTAAGATAGTCACTCAAGCCTGGCCGGGTGTGGCTCAGTGGTTGAGTGTCGGGTCGACCTAGGATCCAGGCGATCGGGGTTCGATTCCCGGTCAGGGCACATGCCCGGGTTGCGGGCTGCAGCTGATCAGTGACTCTCTCATCATTGATGTTTCTATCTCCCTCTCTCCCTCTCCTTTCCTCTCTCTGAAATCAATAAAGATATATTTAAAAAAAAAAAAAAAAGATAGTCACTCAATGTCCACAATTAAGGAGACAATATTGGTTAATAAAGCACAGGGATTTTTATGACACGCCTCTGTAACTTACAAGCAACCTGGGCCAAGTTACTTGTTCTCTTTGAACCTCAGTTTTACCATCTGCAAAATAGGGATAGTACAACTACCTACATCCTGGAACTGTTGTAAAGGTTGAATTGATTCATGCATGCAAATGTCTTAGCCCAGAGCCTGGCCCACAGCAGGGGCTCCACCACCCAGAGCCACTGCGCCCACCCGGAGGGAAGGTTCCCTGGAAATAGACACCGACTAAGCCCCAGCCCTGCAGGAGCTCACAAAGTGGGCCTCACTCCCGTCCTCACCGCACACGCCGCCCACCCTGCAGCAGCCTCACCCTGGATCCTCAGGCTCTCTTGATACTGGATGATGAAATACTCTTGAGTCTGCTGCAGCTTCTTTAGTTCATTCTCAGTGTCCTGCGTGACCAGTCGCAGCTCCTCAAATGTCTGGTTGATCTGAAGATGTTTCTGGGACATGGCGTCAACCAGGATCCCAGCAGGAGAGGTGCCCTGGGACATATAAGTGCAAGCAGCAGTGAGCTGGGCAGTGAGGATGGGAGGAAACCTCAGGCCTTGGGGAATGTCAATGCCACAGACCTCAAACTCTGAATCTAGAGTAAGAAGGAAGGGCAATTTGAGTCAGAAGGGTAGCCATTTGTCAGAATTGGGGTGGAGGGGACAAAGGAGGAGGAGAAGCTTGTGAGCCTGCAGACTATGGCATCTTCAGAAAACATAGTAGGAACTTCTACTGCAGTTCTCGCCCCCTCCAGAGTATCCCAAACACGGTCCATCTAAATTCTCTTTGAAGAGACCAGAACTCAGCACATCCCAGGAGTTACCTGTGTTTTCCTAGTGATGATGATGACCCCTCATTCCACATTCTTTCACTGACCCAATGCCATGGGCTGTGCTGGGTATTGGGGACAGAGTGGGGAACAGGCTAGGCGAATACACATTGTCTTTGTTCTATTCAAGGCCTTCTTGTGATAAGGGAAGAGGGAATAAGGAGAACCCCTTGCAGGCGGCATCCTGGAGACCCCAAAGTGAGGTTCCAGCGGAGGCACCAACAAGGGCTTTGCGGATCCGGACATGTGAGCAACCTGGTCTGATCTTTTTCTCAACCAAGTCTCCAGGGCCTTTCCAGTGAACTGTTCTCAGAATAAATTCCAAACTCCTTCCCACAGCCTCCACTGTTTTAGCTGATAGCTTCTGCCTTCCCCTCCTCCCCCAGCTCCCCTGCTACCCAAGCACAACAGCTACTTTCTGTTCCTTGAACACACAGCACATTCCTGCCTCAGGGCCTTTGCACTTTTTGTTCCATCACTCTGGAACATTCTGGCCCCAAATCTTCCTGAGGCTGGCACTTCAATTGGCACCTTTTCAGAGTGCCCTTCTCTGAAGGGCCCATTTAAAACAGCACAGCCCTTATCTGAGAGTGCCTAGTTCTTGGGTTTACTTCTTTCTTGTCTGTCTCCCTGCACTAGGATGTGAGCCTTCTAAGTGCTAGGACCTCGTCTGTCTTGTGCACCACAAAATCCCCAAGGCCTAGAACATCAGAGGTGTCCAAGAACAGCTTGATGGCTGGGAGAAGGAATGATTCCCACCTTCCCCCCCAACCATGACAACACCTGCATCATAGACATGTATTTCTTAGTTGGAGCCAAATTCACTTGTACATTTACAGATAGCTCTGTGACTGCAACAAGTCAAGGGACACAAGGGTTGTACTGGAAGACCCTCTGTGACTTGACCCCTGCTTCTTCTCTGGCTTTACCTATCGCGACTCCCCACTTGGCTCCCTTCTCCCCAGTTGCACTGACTACTTGCAAGTCTTCCAATGTGATGGGATGGCTCCTGCCTTCCTGCCTTCACAAGTACTGCTGCTACTTTTGACTAAAAACTCCTCCCTCCTGCTTTCTCCACTGTAGTTCAGACCTCTCCTGCCAGCCCGCCCCAATTTGAGCTGGGTACTTTTCCCACATATGCCCCCCTTAACACTCAGTTCACTGCTAGAGAATCTATCATCACCTGAATTCCTTTCAGGTGGGGACCAGGTCAGACACACCACAGGACCTCAATAAATGCTTACTGAGTGAACTGCCAAATTCCTGAAATCAGTGTTCACAATAACAAATAAATAATAAATATGACCTGCGCTCCAGGCACTATTCTGTGGTCTTTACCTGTGTGATATCATTTTAGGAAACTCATTTTGCTTTATTGCAGGTAGAATAACATTTGTACCACTGTCCAAGCCTTGGTTCAACGCTTTTACGATTCCAGAACTTGGGGGATGAGCCCCTGTTCCATCTCTTTGTGCCTCGCTTCTCTAAGCTTGCTTGTATTTGTTTTTCTGACACAGACCTTGGTTCCATTTCTCCTCACAAACCACACCAGAGAATATTTCTTATTTGGCCCCAGCCCCATTTATTGAATGACAAATCTTTTCCCTGGTGATATGTAATGCCATTTCTGACATAGATTGAGTTCCCAGGTGTGTGTGTAGGTGTGTGTTTAGGGCTTCCTCTTCTGTTTCATTGGTCTGTTTGTCTATCCCTGGCTGACACAGTATCTCATTTAATGCTGACAATAATCCTGCAAGGTAGGTACTCTTACTATCCCTACTTATAATTGAAGAAGCATAGGCTCAGAGAAGTTAAGCAGCTTGCTCAAACTGCACAGCTAGTAAGTGGTAGAGCCAGGGACTGAAGCCAGGGGGTCACTCTATATCTGCAAATAATATTGCCCCTCCCTCTTGCTCATGTCTCTTATTTCACTGGTGCCCTCTCCTGCCAGTATTTATAAATCACAGTTGTGTCTGGAGAGAAAGGACTTCCCAACTCCTCTCCCCATACCCACGGGACACTCACATTGTTAGCTTCTCGGACCAGCCTCTGTTCATTGTACAGAATGTGCCGGATGCAGCGGACCAGCTCCATGGGGCAGCGGTCATACGTGTTCTGAAAGAATCCAAAAGCAGCCACCATTGGCCATCCCCCACATCTACCATGCCTGCTGCAGTGCCATGCCCGCCACCTTCCTCTCCTCCAGGCCTTGTCTCAGCTTTCCCCAGGAAGACTCAGGAACTGTCACCAGACACCTCTGTCTCCTTCATCTGATTTCCCCTCCCAGATCTTCACTTGGTTTGCAGTGCATTAGAAACCCACAGTTTACGAAGCACTTCCAATCAACCATCTCCTATGACTTTCACATCATAGAAACCCTATGATATAGCAAAAATGATTATCCCTAATTCAAAGATGAGAAACCTGATGCTTAAAGAGGTTAAGGACTTATCCAGAGAGAAACAAGTGAGCAGATGACTCAAGGCTCAGAGCACCTAATGCCAAGGTCACGGCACTTTCCACCATCCTGCAGCTCTGGGTTCCTATGCTTCCCTCTCTACCCCAGAGGCTTCTCCTGCTTCCTCCCTCTTCTGGACTTTTTATTTCCCTGGCACCTGCTGCTTATATTTAAGAGCAGTTCTCTAAGAAATACTAGTGAGTTCCAATAAATGCTTGACTATGATTACCAGCCACACTCCTTTCCTGCTTCCACAAAAAACTTCCTCTCTCCCCTGTACTCCCTCCCCTCCTCCCTCAAATGAAGGAGAAGCTACATCTTACATCTAAACCCTAATTCAAGGCTCTTTTATCCAGAGTTTTAACTCTGCTCTTCTCCTGCCCCACTTCAAGAGCTCTCCCACCTTTAAACGAGCCCCAAGAGGGATGTCTGGTTGCCTCACTCCCTCATTTCTAGAACCCGTCAGTCTTCCTTTCTCCAATAAAGGAATCTTGACTCAATTTATCGCCATCCCTACTGCCTGATCCGTCCAGAATGTCGTTTCACATCTTCTTTCTCTTGGGGACAAGCACACCCCACCCCTTGCTTTGTAATATGCCAAAGGAATCCAACAGGTCTGATTTAGAAAGAGGGGGTGGGGGAAATTGAAGCACAGAAAAGTTGCCGATAAGGTCAGGGTCACAGAGTGAGTCAGTGTCCAGGCCAGGAAAAACCCAGGGGTTCTGATGCTGGAAAGAGAAGGTGACACTGCTTCCTTGCAGATGACCCGGAGCCCACACCCACCTGGAGCTGCGTGGCATAGTGCCCCAGCTTGATCTTCAGTAAGAACCCATCTTCCCCCACTTGGTGCTCCGCCTTCTTCTGCAGCTCCTGCACCAGGCCCTCCAGGAGCTGGGTGGCCTGGGCTTGGTCCTGGGGATTTTCTGGATCAATGGCATCCCTGGGGGCAGGGCAGGAGAAAGAAGCCTACTGTGGTGCCCCCTTGGCAAGGAAGTGAGGCACCAAGAGGGATGCGCAAATCCCAGGCTCCTAAGAGTGCTCCGGAGCCCACAAGACTTGTTCCTGGCAGGACGAGTCTAGAAACATCCCCTCTCCCTTCCCAGGCTCCTGGTCCCCCCCTGTTCCCCTTTCCCAGGAACACGGCCCCTTCCTCACAGAACGGAACCGACGGGACCATAACCAGACCAGGCCACGAGGGAGAGACCCCCGGCCGAGGGGCCTGGCGGGGCCGCGGGGGCGCGGGGGCGCCTACCAGGGCTGGCTCTCGATCCACTGCGCGAGGTAGTGCCGGACCTCGATGGGGAAGTGCTGCCCGTACAGCACCTGCATCTGGCGCAGCGCATCCCCCTGCAGCTGCTGGGCCTGGATCCAGCCTGCCATGTCTGGTCACCTAGGGCGGGCGGGCGGCTCAGGGGGCGCCTCCTCGGCGCGGGCGCGGGCGGGGCCTGCCCCCGGCCCTGCCATGCCCACCCCTGCCTGGACCGCGGTCGGTCAGGCCAGGCCCCTCCCTCCCACAGACACGCTTTCCTGTGCGGGAAGAGAGATGGTGAGGCGGGGAAGGCCGCCCTGCCCTCCAACAAGGAACCCGCAGAGGCTTGGGGAGGGGCTCTTGAAAGTCAGGTGCCCTCCCCCTCTTCCTCTCCCCTCGCCCCACCGGGGCTTCCCCAGAGGGAGGGAGGGGGGACAGCTAAAAACTGAAAGAGAAACTTGACCGCGGAGGCCCACGGACCTCTGGGGAGGGCTGCAAGAATCCCCCTACCCTGCCTCGAACCCTGAGGACTAATTTCTGGGAAGGGGGGGATGTTCCAGCCCAAAGTTAACGCGCCACCGACGGCGTCCACTGGACGGCTGGGTCCCTGCGGGCACGTGGCTAGGGCTGTTAAAAGAGGGTCGGGGAGACAGACGACCCCTCTCCTCCGCGGCGCCCGAGCAGCTGTGCGCCACCGTCTCCCACTGTCCAGCCCGACAGCGCCCCCTGCCCACTGCGCGCGACGACGGCGCCCACCCGCGGCGTCTTCCCTCTCTCCCAGTCCCTCGTCCGCGCTGTGCCTAAACTCCCTCTCGGTCGCGGGGACCATTCCCTGCACCCCGCCCGGCCGTCGAGCTCCGGGTCCCTGGGAGCGGGGCCAGGACGGGAGTCAAGCGTCCCCCGTCCGCGCGCGCCGCCCGGGACGCGCTGCCGGGCCACCCACCTGGTGGCACCGAGCCGTCCGGCGGCGGGGCCGGCTCTGCGCCCGCGGCTCTCGCTCCGGGCCGGGGCTCCTGGTGGCTGCGGCGGCGGCTGTTACTACAGGAAGGAGCAGAGAGCAGCGATTTCCTCCTCAAAGGTCAGCTGCCTCCGATAGACCATACACAGCGCGCGAGCTCTCGCCAACACCCCTCCCAGCCGCTGTCGCTCCCTCCCAGCCTCCGCCCTCGGTCGCTGGCTCCCCCGCGTGTGCGCAGCGGCGGCCGAGGCCCGGTCCCCCGCGCGGTGAGGCTGGGCGGCGCCGCTCGTGGGGGCTGCCCCGACGGCGGGGTCCCCCGGGAGTCCCAGCCGGCCCTGGTCTGCGGCTCCGGACCGTGGCGAGCTGGAGGCGCTGGAGTGACCGGGCGGGGCGGGGGGGCGGGAGGGGGGAATGGGGGCGGGAGGACTGGGAAACCCCGGGCTCTGGAAATCCCAAACCCGGGCCTCAGTTTTCTCATCCGTAAAAAGGGAGGAAGGAAGGGTTAGACTCACTGGAGATACCTTCCAGCCCTGGCGTTTGTAACCTTTCAAGTCTCTCGATTAAAAATGTAAATGTGTGTGCGTGTGTTTATGTGGGTTGGGGACACAGCTTTTGTGACTTCAGGGGCAGGGCCCTGGGGAGGGGAAAGACTGGGGATTCCAGAGAAGCCAGCTCACGCCAGGGCCCCACCTCCTCTCCTTCCATTACTCCCACCACCGCGCACTCACCCTCTGCAGCTGAAACAGGAAAGAACCCTGGCAGTCATATGTTTGGACCCCCCCTCCCCGCAGGAGATCTTGCAGATAAGAAATGGAAGTCCAGAGAGGGGAAGGGGCTCGCCCAGTGTGACACAGTGGGCACATGGCCTAGTTGGCAAACTATGGTCCATAAATGGTTGTGCCCCTCCCCTCACCCGAGCCCAGTCAAATCTGAGGCCAGTCCTACCTTCAGAAAGATCCAGAGAGGGCTGTCTTGAATCCTCACAAGCTCACGACTGCCTACAGGCCTAGCCGGAGCCGGGAACACCCTCCCTGAGCCTTGCCTGGGTCACAGCCCCTCCCTGAGAGCCCCCTGCCGGGCCTGAAGAGTTGGGCAAGGCTGGACTGGAAGCCTTCCATCCCCTTTGCCCAGTTTCCCTCTCCTCTGGGCCTCCTTCTGCCTGGCAGCTGGTGTTGGCAGCACCAAGGTAGGGGCCAGGCTGGCTGCCCTCTCAGGGCCCAGCTGGGCCAAGACTTCTTTCCTGGGGGAATCATTCTCTCCCACCACCAGTCCCTGATGCCTTCATAGACCTGCCCTTTTCTCTCCATTTGCCCACCCCCACCCCGCCACCTCCCCACCTTCTTGCCCCTCACTACTTCCCCTCTCTCATGCTTTTTACTGCAGAGAAAACCCGAAGTTTAAAGCTGCAGAGGCTGGAACGTCTGGGTCCCACACACACACTCCCATGTGTGGTCGCAGTCTAGTTGGCAAGATCATGGGGAAAGGGTTTGAAAACTGTAAGGGGGTTCACGAAGGACTGAGGAAACCTTGCTCTTTAGATGTTCCACAGGGGAGCCCGGGGGAGGGGGAAGCACAAGGCTCCTCCCTCCCTTCTTCCCCCCCTCTGTGCAATGGGTTTGGCAGGGGAGGCTCAGAGGCACAGAGCTAGGGGGGCACCTGCAACAAGAGTCAAGTGTCAGAGCTGGAAACAACCGTGAAGATGATTTTACAAATGGGGAAACAGAGGCTGGAGAGGGGAAGTGACTTGGCCAGTGTCACACAGCCTGCCAGTGGCAGATCCAAATCCATTGCTACAGGGAGGGTGGGCCTAACTTGGCACCTGTGCCCTCCAGCCTCTCACTTTGAGTAGGTGGGTAAGTCAGTCAATGGGAGCAGATTCCTTAGATTTCCAAGTTCTCTGAGTCCTATCTAGAGGGCAGAGGACCACCCTTGCCATGTACCCACATCTGGGCACCTGGAGAGGATGATATGGGGGTGCCAGCTCCAGAGTGGGAGCCCTGCCTGCCTCCTTCCAGGCCGCTGCCTCTCCAGCCTCCTCCCCGGGGCCTTCAGGGGCCTGCTGCTCTAGCTGGCAGCCCCACCCACAGAACATCTGGCTGGGTTGGGCTGGGCTTTGTTAGGGGTTGGGTAGTCCTGGGTCCTAAAAAGCTAGCATTGAGGTGCCAGTGAACAGAACTGGAGGGGTTGGCCTAAAAGGATGTGTCCCAGTGCCTTCAGGGCCCTCCTGTGCCCCTCCCCGATTGGTGTGCAGTGGTGGCAGCTGTCCCCCTGGCTGAGTTCTTCCTCTCCCTGTTTGGCCTCTCAGGCTGCGAGGCTCTGAATCACACAGTGTCCTTCATCGAGTGTCCCTCTTGCTTTTTTATTTCTTTTCTTTTGGTTGTTTCTCTCTAGGTCTCTGTCTCCTCCGTTTGATTCTGTCTGGGTTTCTCCCCCGTCCTTGGTGCCTCCGTTCCCCCTTAGAGATGCAGTGGGAAGGGGAGGAGCTTTGGAGCTTTCCCAGGATGGGCAGAGGCCACCCAGGGGAGTGGAAGAGGGAAGGGTGTCAGAGTTGGGTTGGGGGCAGAGGTGACTGTGGTCATAACTCCTGATAACACAACTACCCAGAAATGTCAAATTTGGGGGTTCTTTTTGCTTTCAGTCCCCTGGTTTGGTCCCTGCTATTTCTCACCACAAAGCACCCTGGTGGTTTTAGGGGCTCAGACTATAGAGGAGAAAAACTGAGGCCTAGGGGATGGAGTTCAGGAAGATCAGAAACTTCCTGGGGTCTGGGCTGAGTGGGGGTCCCAGGATGGTCTCCCTTAACTTCCCCTTATCCCCAATTCCAAGTCGCAGCATTACATGGGGAGTGAGGAAGGATTTAAAAAATCTTACAGAAAAAAACCTAAATAATAAAATAATTTTCTTTTTTGTTAATCTTCACCCAAGGATATTTTTTCTATCGCTTTTTAGAGAGAGTGAAGGGGAGAGAGAGAGATGAGAGAGACACACCGATTGGTTGCCTCCTGCACAAGCCCCGACCAGGGTCGGAAATCGAACCTGCATCCCAGGTATGTGCCCTTGACGGGGAATCAAACCCACGACCCTTTGGTGTGTGAGCTAAACCGCTAACCACTGAGCAACACTGGCCAGGGCTAAAATAAAATAATTTTTAAAAACTCTCATGGGAATACGTTCCCTCAGAGAAGTCTGACCATATTTTATTAGAAATAATACTGATCCCTGGCCTAGTCTGTAGTTAGCACAGTATGCGCATATCCCAAACGGATTCATGGCACAGCTATGTAAAAACGTGTTTGCATGCCTTGACTCAATTCGTCCTTGCAATAACCTTGAAGGTAGACAGGGCCAGAATCATCTCCTTTGATTAGTTCAGGAAAGAGACTTGTCCACAGCTGTCTGGCCCGTTAGTGCACAGTTGGCTCCAGGAGCCAAGTTTCCTGGCCCTGTGGGAAGGGTCTCAGTACAACTTTTCTTGACTTCCCCCAACCTCAGCACGCACCGCAGAGCGAAGATGTCTTCATTGACTGGGCTGGCTTGTCCTGTGGCACTTCGTGTGGCATGTCCATCTCCAAGTCAGTCCGTGCCCCTGCCCTGCGGAATGAGGCAGTATGACCTGTGTGTTGGTTTGAGCTTACGGAGGAAGGGAAGAATTTCCCCAAGTCCCATTTCTGCCTTGCCCTTGGAGGGAGAAGGCCCTGCTGATGCCCCCTCCCTGGGAAGAACAGATGGAGGTCACCTTGACCTAACCATCCTTGGGGCGGAGGGACGTGGCACAGAGATGTCTTTGTTTCCTCTGCTGCAAGTCCCTTCTTCAAGGAGAGTTCCTGTTGTGCGGGAGCCAGAGGGGAGGTGGGGTGGAGGTGAAGAGCCTTCCCAAGAAAGCTGGAGGCCGTCCAGGAAGGATCTCTGTGTTCAGCAGAGAGGCGAGAACTGAAGCCCTTGGCCTCCTAAACGTTCTGTTTCACCCCCACCTTGCCTCTGCTGGCACTGTTCACCGCCATTCCAGCTCCCACCTCCAAGGCCCCTGGAAGGGGGCCACATCCTCAGCATAGACAGGTACCCCCAAGACCAATGTCCCTGCCTCTCACTGGGTCTCCTCGCCCTGGTAGAAAATGCTGTCCCCATTCCTGTTCGTTAAGACAGGGCAGGACCCAGGGCGGGTGTGTGTGCACATGGTGAGGAATTTTGTGTGAATTTGGGACAGGAGAAGGAGCTGCTGGGTCCTGGGTGAAGCCTGTTCCCCCTTCCTGCCACGGTCCCCTTTCCTCTGCCACTCTTCAGGGAAGTCAATTTACAGTGAAGTCACCAAGAGAACACAAGGCCATCCCGCCCGAGGCATAGCAACTGTCCTCTGTTTCTGGGAATAGAGTGAGAGGAGGGGTGTGGGCCTGACACGGTGGGTGGGAGGGGGAAATGCTGCCCGCCTTTGCCCAGCGGCCCTGACCACCTCCCTTGGGAGAGATGCTGGCAGGACCTGCGGTGGGGTGGGAGGCGGCGGGCAGCGTCTGTACTGAGTGCACAGTTCCTGCCCCGTCAGGAGGGCAGGCAGGAGCCCACCCTTAGCGGGGCTGGCTCTCGAGCCTGGTGAGACAGACAAGAGGTGGGCCACTGAGTGGGACTGGTGGCTGTCCCGAGGAGGCCCGGGGCTGATGTTCCATTTTCCTCCATAACGACTACCAGCCCCTCTTCCTGCTGAGCTAGTTTCTTCTTCTTCCAGCCTAACAGGAAAGCTTTTGTGACTCCCCCAGCCTAGTATGGACCTCGAACCCTCTGGGGGTTGTGTGGGAAAGGGCTGTGCTTCCTCTCCTTCCCTGCCATCCCCCACCAGCCTGCCACTTTCCTTTGTTATGACTGGAGGGCATTCCTTCCCCCCTTCCCATCTCTGTTTTTCATTGTTACCTAGTTTTTTGCTGCACAAACCCACCCACGTCTTCCCTGCCCTCTCCCCTACTCCGAGCCTCAAAAATAGACTCCTCAGCCCAGGAGCAAGTGGGGAACATCAAGCCAAAATAAAGAATGAGCCAATGCCCCATCTCCTCCTCACTGGCTCCCAGCCTGGCCTTCACTTGCTGCTGCTCACCCTGGAGCACGGGCCTTCCCATCACTCTGGGCTTCGGCCGTGCAGTTCCCCCAGTGCACTGGCTTCTCTCAACTCCAAGCCTTTGCCCCCTCCATTCCACCTACCTGGAATGCCCTTCCTCCCTTGGCCACCTGGTGATATTCTTCTTATCTTGCATAGGGTCAGTGTGGCCCAGAGAAAAACACAAAGGCTCTGGAGTCCTAAGGACTTGGTGCAAATCCTGCTGTGCTGTGTGACCCTGGGCACATAAGACTGCCTCTCTGTGCCGAGTGAGCTCCTTTATGAAAGGAAGACAGACAGCAAGACCACTCCAGTCCCGGCATTGCTGTGAAGACTCACTCTAGTGCCTAGCACATAGAAGGTGCTCAGGGGCGTTGGCCTGTAGAGCTGGGCATTTTCTTCTCTGCTTTTACGCAGCCTCTCAGTCCTACTTGTATCGCAGGCCTCTTTGTGTGGCTCTAACTAGTAGCCTAATGGGGCGTGTCCCACTGCTTGATTCCTAACAGTGGCTTCATAAATATTTGTTGAATTGATGAAGATTCCTAAAACAGCACAGGGTACCCCAAGCTCTGACAGTTCAGAGACTCCCTTGCACTAGTGCAGACCTGTTTCCTTCTCATACATCCTGACCCACAGCACCCAGAAGGTTCTCTCCTCTGCCGCCCTGGCCTCTGCCTGCTCTAGTCCTACTGACCTGCTTTTCCACCCATGGCAGTAGCAACAGCAGCCTCATCTCTGCCTGGTGTGGGCTGACTTTTGAGTTCTTAAACCACCAGGCAAGCCAGCAAGATAGTGGCTGGGGCAATCCTCTGTCAGCCCCGCCCTCTCTGGGTAATGCAGCATCACCCCAGGACTCTGGGAAGAGAGGACACGGTGAACCTGTCCCAGGAGGTGGGGGGTTGGAGGGACTGGGGCTTTCCAGAGAGCCACCCCCTTGGCTCTGGCTGGAAGGGAGCCCAGATGGGTGAGAGATAAGGGGTAAGAGGAAGAGCAGTGTGTGAGAGTCTCCAGGTGGCGGCTCCTGCAAGGACCTGAACCTCTGTCACTCACATCCCGTCCCCCCACTCCACCCTCATGGCCACCCCCTCCTGGCCCAGCAAACTGGCTGGGGTTGGGCTGAGGTAAAAAGAGGGAAAAGAAGTGTTCCTTTATCACACATGATGCTTAGTTACTTTCATAATCACCCTCTCTACTTTTTTCCTTTTAAAAAATGTTCATTTTCCTAATATTTTCATGGATAGTACAGCATATGGTACAAAATCCAAAGGAGTCAAAAGGCTATATGGTGAAAAGTTAGTCTCTCTCCTTTCCCGTCCCCCAGCCCCCTCTGCAGGGGCCACCACAGTTACTAGGGTCTTGCGCATACTTCTATGCATTGACAAACATATCTAGACTTTATTTTTTAAAATATGTTTTTATTGATTTCAGAGAGAGGAAGGGAAAGGGAGAGAGAGGTAGAAACATCAATGATGACAGTCATTGATCGGCTGCCTCCTGCACGCCCGCACCAGAGATCAAGCCCGCAACCCAGGCATGTGCCCTGACCAGGAATCGAACCGTGATCTCCTGGATCCTAGGTCGATGCTCAACCGCTGAGCCACGCCGGCCGGGCATACTTAGCTACTTTCACCACCCACACTCCAGTAGAAATAAGCTTTGGCACCAGTGGAGCACCTTCGGAACCACGGGTGGTGACAAACCTCCAGTCTGAGGCCCTGGACATCTGGTGTCTCTGCCTTCTGTCTCTGTTGAGTGTCCGACTCCTCCTCTTCGTGGCTCCAGGGGAGGGCACTAATTTAATAGGGGAGAGTCATACCCCTGTGGAAGAAGAGGCGTTCCTAGGTGCCCTTCCTTGGCTACCGTGTGGCCAGCCTGATTCCTGGGGTCCAGAGAGGCCTGGAGAGGGAAGCTAGACGAGTGTGGGTCTCTGGCTAGAGAGGATCGTGCTTGTGGTTTCAATTACATTTTCAAAAAATGGCTTCATGATCTCCCTGTGGATGGGCAGGGCTGGAGGAGAATGTGAGGTGAGGGACCTGTTCTCTGTGGCAGCCACATGATTTTCCATGACAGCAAGGGAGGGAGGCTGGAGTCAGCCCCTGGTTGAGTAAGTCAGAGTGATGGGCAAGGCTGCCCACCAGGCTTCCAGGCTCTCCCTCAAGCCTCTTTCTCTTCTGGGTCAGGCTAGTGTGGGCGAGGAGATGACATCACCCCTCTCCTGTGGGCATCTCTGCCTGTGCAGGGATACCTCTGGGGCCTTTCCACATGGGCTCTCTGTAGGGTCTTTCTGGATCCTAGCTTCCTGCTCAATTTCTTTCTTTCTAGGACTCCTTATGTGTCATGTCTCAGTCTAGTGTCCCCCCAATTTAGGGGATTATATCCCTGAGGCCCAGGAGAAGAGGGTCTTACCTCATCTGAATTGGCAAGTAGGGAGAGGTAGGTATTGGATCTTCCTTCCTGTCTCAGGTTGACAACGTTCTTGTTTTGTTGAGGTAGAGACCCAGAACATTCTGTTCTTAAGTCTGTGCACACCGCCAGCCGGCTCTAACTTGGTACCTAGTGGTCAGTCAGAGATGTGCTAGGAGATGAGCAATGAAGAGTCTTCCCTGCCCCACCTCCAGGGCATTCAGACTAGCGCCCTGAGGCACAGCAGCTGAGGCAGCCAGACTGAGCCCTAGGCCTGACCAGTCCTAGGAAGAGGGGTGCACATTTTAGCTGCTACTAAAAAAAGTTATAATAGTTAACAGCTCTGTAGTGCTTTACAGCACGGAAAACACTTTATATGTATTAACTCACTTCTGATCAGAACGCAACGAGGTAGGTCCTATTACTATAACCATATTACAGTGAGCAAGTTGAGGCAGAGAACTTGTTCCAAGTCACATGGCTCAAGGAGTTGACAGTGAGCCTGGTTTTAAAGTCTGTGCTATTAACTACTACACAGTCCTCCTGGTTTCCATTTCTATTCCTAGAGCACAGAGTTTATTCCTCAAATATTTTTGGGGTGTCTGCTCTGGGCTGGGCACTGGGTGGGGGCCTTAGGGGGAATGGGACACTGTCTGCCGTTGGGGGTAGAGAAACTTGTAAACAAATTGTCCTTTAACACAAGAGGTGCCATGAACGTGTGGTGGGGAACAGGAAGGGCGAGGTTCATACTGCCTGGAACTAGTGTCACCGAAGGGCAGACATCAAAGGGGCAGGAGGACATTCCAGGCAGAGGGAACAGAATGTGCGCAGGTGTGAAAGCTTACAAGAAAGAGAAACGTAGTGTGCCCTGGTGTCGAAACATCAGGGACAGTGACTGTCAGAGGGGTTGCCAGAGAGCTGGGGGTTGGTGCTTCCGTCCAGCTTCCTGCTCAGGCCTGTCCTGCTCCAGCCCCCAAGCTCCCTGTACCTACTCTGTGCAAAGCACTGTGCCAGGTGTTGGCCCAGAGTGTGGGACAGAAGCGGGAGCCTGGGTCACCGAGAAGGACTTTGTGATCAGCTGCAGACACAAGGATCTTTGTGGCTGGTGTTCCTGTGGAGGTGAAGAGGAGGCTGCTGGGAAGAGCTGCCAAAGGAGGATTGTGGGAGGCCTTGGGGCCTTGCCAGCCCTGGTCACCCCTGGACATGCAGTTTTTCGGACTGTAGGGAAAGGGCCTCTGAGCCTGTGTGGGCCCTTCTGCTGCCCTGCAGCTGGGGCTCTGGAGGTCTGACTGGCATCCTGGCTTTGGTGCTGGCCCTTGGAGGGTTGCCAGGGAAACCGCTGGCCGGCTCCGGAGATGCACCCAGAAGAGAGGAGAGCGGGTGACTCAGGCTGCCTCCTGAGACGCCGCACCCCCTCCCCCTGACACGGATCAGGGTCCCAGAGACCTCTGTCTCCTAGGGCGGCGGGGACCCTGCTAATTCTCGCGTTTCTGGACCGAACAGTCCCCCCCCCCCCCGCAGCTCCGACGGGTGGGAGCCGGGGGCGTTCCCCAGGGAGCGAGATGGTCTCGGACGCGCGGGTCCCCTCGGATTCGCTCTGGAAGCGTGGACGGATCTAGCTGGCCCGGGGAATGCGAACTGTGTCCCTCGGGCTTCCCGCCTCTGGGTGGCAGGCGGCAGGAGCCCTGGCTGAACCGCCCTCCCGGGAGCAAACCCGGGATAATTATTGATGGGCCAGCGGCGGACTTCTGACCTCGGCCTGCGAGGGACAGGACCTGGAACGGGGGCCGGGGGAGGGGGAAGGGCTGCGGAGGGGGCCCCACCCTCACGGCCGCAGTCCGGCCGGAGCCCCGCTGCCGGTGGTCGACAGCAGCTAAGCAACGCAGCATGTGCTTGCTGCTCGCGGGACCTGCCCGGGGAGCCGAGCGGGGAGGCCACCCCACCTCGGCTTCGAGGGGCTGCGCGCCCCCCCCCGGAGCGAGCAGCCGGCCAGCCGGGGTGCGCCGAGGGGTATCCGGTGCCCACCGGGCGGCCGCGGCGGGGGTCTGAGGGCCGCGGGCTCGCGAGCGCGCTCCAGGCGGAACCAGGAAGCGGCGCGCGCCGGCGCGGGGCGCGCGCGGGGCGGCGGGCGGGGCGCGCGGCCGGTCTCGGCGCGCGAGCAGCGCGCGCGCCCCCGTGGGACCCGGCGCTAGGAGAGTCGGCGGCCGGAGCCGTCACCCAGGCGGGGACCCTGCGCAGGCGACTCGGCGCGGTGGCCCGGAGGCGGGAGGGAGCGAGCGGGCGAGCGAGAGGCGGGCGGGAGACGGCTGCTGGCGCCCGAGGGGCCGAGCGAGGTAGGAGCTGCGGGGCCGCTCCTGGGCTCGGGGCCCGGGGGCGAGACCGGGGAGTCCTCCCGGGCGGGGCCCCGCGCCCCGGCCGCCGAGACGCCCGGCAGGGCCGCGCGCCGCCATCGCTCCGGGGCGGGGAGGCGGCCGCGGTGGCTGCGCGCTGGGCGGGGGGCGCGGGGGGCGCGGGGGGCGCGGGGCGGCGCGCGGGGGGCGTCGTGCGGAGGCCGCGGCGGGCGGAAGGTGTGGAGCCGAGGCGGTGCGTGCGCGCGTGCCTGGGGAGGGGGTGTGAGGGGCCCCGGCGCCCGCCCCTGAGAGCCGAGGGGGCCGCTGTCAGCCGCCCACACTTTGGGGGTGCGGTGCCCGGTAGCCCCCGCCGTCTCCTTGCTTTTCCTTCTCCTTTCAGAAGAGGTATCTGCGACTCCCGGGGGTGGGGTGAGCCCGGGGGTGCCGGGCGGGGTGGGGGGCATTGGCGAGGCTTCAGGGAGCAGTGCCTTATAAGGAGTCAGGGCAACAAATAGGACCTTGCAGATAAGGCTCAGGGGCGCGGGGTCCCACGTCAGGACCCGCCAGGCCCGGCTCGTGCGAGTGGCGGTGGGATGCACGGCAGCGAGTGTGTGTCTGTGTGTGTGTGTGTGTGTGTGCGCGCGTGTGTCTTCCTAGCCCAGGATAAAGTAAAAAAAAAAAAAAAGTGCTCCTGGTGTCGGGGCAGATAAAGAGAGTCGGAGGCAGGGGGGTCGTGTGTCACGAAAGCTGGTCCGAGGTGAAGGCATCTGGCAAGACGGTCAGGCCCATCAAAGAGGAAGGAGCGTGAGCGGAGCGAGAGGCGACTGCGAACACTTGTAGCCACAGTGATGGGAAAGGCAGAGAAAAACAAGCACCGGCTTTCAGGAAGACGAGATTAATGAAAACCACAAGAATTTTAAAGGCAAAAAGAGATAGAGATCCTCTCTTTCCCAAAGAGCCATGCCCTAGTTGTAATTTTCTCCCTGGCCTCTGTCATCGCTTTGCATCAGACAGACAGTGCTCAGGAGCGGGTCATAGAATGGAAGAGCTGGGAAGGGCCCCAGCGATTATGGCACATGCTTTGATTGCACAAGTGAGGAAACTGAGGCCCAGGTAGGTGGAGGAAGTGGCCCACTCAGGGCGCACAGCTGTGTGGTAGCTCAGGGACTGAAGTGTCCGGTCTGAGGACTCTCCCATCAGTGCTCATCCCAAGGCACAGTGACATAGGAGGTCTTTGCCTAAATACAGTTTCATGAATTGTCTCTGGGATGTTTTGGGGGAATGCCCTTTGAGAGGGCCAGTGTGTCACCAAATTATTAAACCGATCTTACGTCATTGTTGGTTTTTTTTCCAGTCTTCAAATGGTGTTTATCATCTGCGTGTATCTTAGGTTTCCAAAGTGTTTGGATGGCCGCCTAGGCCATAATAAGCTTTCAGCTGTCGAGTATGTTATCTCAAATAATTTTGTTATTGTTTGGTTCATATAATGGAACTTCGCCTCTTTCTACAGGGTTCTTCCGTTCCTGTACATTTGTTTATATCGTTTATAGCCATTTGCTATAGTTTTTAGGAGAGTACATATTTTATTTAGTGTGCCTTTCCTGGTTTCCTAATTTTATTTTGTAGCACTGTGAACATTGGGTCAGTTCTGATCATTTCAGATGGATTCCACATTGGAAGGTTTATTTGAAGTCTTCCGTGTTTTCGTTTGTTTTGGTACCAATTTCCATCTCGTGGAAGATTACAGCTGTTAGAATTGATAGCATAAATGGGAAAGGGGCTACTGATTTTCAGAAAAATTCACTGCGTGACAATGCGTGAGGTCTGTCATGTTTAATTAAAAGAGCACCACACCTTTGGTCAGGTAACTGCTATCTAGCAGATATACTTGTTTTCTGTAGCCTTTGGAAGGTGAACATTTCGAGCACCTGGTTGAGACATAAAGGAAGGAATGAAGAGATCTTTCTTTAAAAACTCAAAACATCAGGGAAAAAAAAAGTTGATTTCTATCACTAGCAGTTTGGTTATTGCATAACTTGGAGCTAAACTCTGCACAAAATCTTTGCTGTAGACGCAGCTAAATAAATTATTCCGCCTTCTCAGTGGTTCTTGCCTTTTCAGGATTCATATTGTTGTCAACAGGATATTAATATGGATTGTGTTAAGAAATTGAAGGTGGATGTGATTTTTAAGCGGGTACTTCATGATCTATGTGATGGAAGGGGAAAACAGTGCTATCATTGTTTGTAGTGTTACAACATAAATATTTTGGTCAGCACTTCCTATTGTGCTCCAACTTCTCATTTCATCTTCATTTGCTTACTCTCGATTTTTCAAAAAAGAATTATTATATGCAAAAACCACATCAAGACTAGAAAAAGGTGTCATTTATTGTTCTCTTGGTACTTATGTCAGTTTTTTTTTGAAGTTATATTAAAATCATTTCAAGTTATACTCCAGTTGTTTGTGACTTGTGTTAGGTTTATGTTTATGAATGTCCTCGTGGCAGTTTACCTGGCTTACTTGTGTGTAGATAAGTAATATAGGTAGTCTTAAAAAAGGGAGATGTTGTAAGTAGGTAGGTTGTACGCTCAGGAATCTATTGCAGGTGGAAGGCGGAATAAAAAGAGTGGCCTTTTACTGCCTCATAAAGTATCAAAATAGTTTGACTCTGAAACTTCTTAATAAAAATAATGTTTAAAAGTTAGCTCTGAAGTATCGTTGTCCTCGATTTTGTGTGGTGTTCAAAGGAAAAAACTTTTCTTTAAATCTGAGCCTTGTTAATAGAACTGTTCTAAAATAAGAAGTATTTTTTCCCCTGCAATGTTGGAAACACAAGTTCTATGCTTATTTCTGGGAATAGAAAGTCAGATTTAACAACCTAGTTTCCATTGATCAGGCAGGTTGTTGTTGTTTTTTGTACATTTAAATTGTGAGCATCTCAGTGATAAAAAGTTGTCTGTGTGTGTTTTTTTTAAGTTGTATTCACTCTTAATTAGCATGTCCTTATTTTAAGTAGAGTTTTGACATTGGTTTTATTATTATTATTATTAGTGATGATTCTTTGCTGCTGAAAAACCTAAGCCAGTTTGGAGAAGCTTTCCGTCTCTAAGTTTATGCAATTTTCACTAGTCAAAGGGAGAAGTACTTTATAGGTGTTAGATATTTCGTTGGTTGGAGACCCTCACTTTGGTGGTTTCAGGGTTTTAGATGACGTTTTATTACTGTTGTTAGTTTTGGTCACACCCATGACTTCCTTGGAAGGTATCTTTGAGGTTTGGTTTCCTTTTTTTTTAAATGGTAATATTGGGGTGGGGGTGCTTCCTGTTTGTATTTTCAAAATTAGGTCCACATAGTAACCTTCTCCAGGGTCACATTTTAATTCTGAAGAAAGACAAGCCTCAGATGCCACGTGGTTTGTCTTTGACCTGCTGCGCCTCGTGACAGTTTTACTGAGCTCGGGGTCGGGAAGACAAGACATCCCTGAATCTCCCCAGCTCGCTTCAGGGCGCAGCAGCCTTGGAAGAAACCTTCGCAGCAAAGGCGCGATGAACAGAAAAGGGCGGGGGGCTGCTGTCATCGGTTTCCTCCCGGGTACCTAGAAAACGCACAGCACTAAGGTAGAGCTGAATGTGCTATGTGGAGCCTTGAATGCCGGCCTTCAAAGAAGGGCTGCCCCAGGTTTATATAATCGAGAACCCCATGTATTAAGCAGCCAATATGGCAGTTTTGCTGACTTCGCCTGAAAGCCGTACAGAATGTCACAGGGGAGTTAAATAAGCACGAGACAAGGTAGGGTATGGTAGCAGAACCTTGGAGGAGTCACCCTGAGCCGTAAAACTCTTCCTGGACCCTCCTGAGTAATTTCTTTGTGGTAGGTGACTGTTTATATACACGTTGGAGGGCGTTATGTGGAGCCCAAGGAGACGCATGTTCTAGAAAGGAGCATGTGACGATATTGTTCCAGTGATCCAAGCAAGTGGCCTTTTCTGGGCCTTCAGCTAACTTGTTTCTAAGAGGTGTAGCGACTAAATAGACTCTTAATTAAGTTGGCATTCAAATATGTTTGCCGTTTAGGAGTGGCTTATCTCTCCTACATTTTCTTTTGGATCACATCACTAAAGGCAGTACTGCATTCGAGTGTTGTGTAGTTACGCATTCTGCAGCTTGCCAGTGAGGTTACTACGTCGAGTATCATAACCTCCCACCCCCACCCCCCCAATATTCAAGAAAGGAGAAGTTATAATTTGTCATATACTGGATATTTCTTCTTTGAGTTTGTTCATAATAATTACACCCATTCCTATGTATTATAGTACTATTCAGGTGAAAAGTACATATATTGATGAGGAACGTCTATTTATCTTCTGGAAGTTAGCTTGCAAAATCTAGTCTGACACTCACTGTCCATTCATTCTTCCCCCAGCCTTTGCACTCTAACTCTTTATTTTCCCAGGTTTCTGTTGTGAAGAGAAATATCCCATATTCTATGCACTGCTAGTGTTTTGAAGTGCTTATGCTGACTCATTTTTTAAATTATACTAAGATACAGAGTATGGTTTGAGAGCAGTAATGAGATTCTCAGAAAATGTGAAAACTTTCCTTTCTGACTCGTTAGAGAAAGGTTGGGGAAGACAAGGGGAAATACATCAATGAGCCAATCAGTTATTGTTATTTGTTGGGATTAATTTGGTGACTAATATTTGCAATGCCCATCAGGCTAGTAAAAGTGAATTTGGCTTTACTCTGTAATGCTAACCGGACAAACCCAAGGGTTTTCTAATACTGCTTGTTTTCCCCCGGTAGGGGAATTTTTATTTTTATTTTTTTGCATATGGGAAATCAAGCTGAAGCTACCAGTAACAGCCACATCCATGATTTGTATTGAAAATGATGATATACCACTCTAGGCTATAGCTCTGCTTACCCTGGGCTCCTCTGGGAAGATCTACGAATTATCTCTATAATCATTATGCCATCTTCCAAAAAGTGATCAGAAAATTCATTAAAAAGTAACTCAGATTATGCCCAAAGCTAAAAGCTCTTGCCATGTTTTAACTCATGATCCTCAGAGGGGTGGGTATTGTCCTCGGTCGAAAGATGAAGAAATGACCACAGAGAAGTTAAGTAACTTGTCCAAGGTCACATTGCTAGTAACGACAGGGCTGGATCCAGATCCAGGCCACGTTGATTTCAGAGGCTGCATTCCTAACCCTTGCACTGCAAAGGAGTGTGGGCAACTGCAGCTTTGCAATAAGACAGTGGCTTCTTTAAGGCTTGTATTTCTTTCTTTGTGTTCCAAAATGGACTCTTGTTGTTGTTTTTAATATAAATTTTTTATATATTTGGAATTTTTTAAAGTTATGAAGGGGACCAATATTTTTCCTACTAATGTGTATATTCCTGGTGGAAATGATATTAAGACAGAGAGTCTTAATTTGAACTATAAGTCGTCCGGTGGTGGTCTTCCACTACTAGCATTACCATATACATCATAGGAGAAGAGCTATAAGCAGTCTTCTTGGCCTCTGTTTACAAACAAAAGGACCTTCTCTGCCCGTGTGGCAAGTGACACAAGTGTTTGTTGACTGAGGACTCAAGTATTCAGCTCATTTTATTTACAGCTTTCCTTTGAAGAGATTTATGGTGCTATTCTTGTTTTTATTAAAGCTTTTGAGAGCCACTAATTGTGGCTCTCAGTTGTGATTTCGGAGATAGAAGGACTTAAGAATTTTAAGTTGGGTCGGGGGCAGTAAAGGCAGCTGAACAAATTAGTGTGAGTTTAGGGCTATGCAAAATGTCATTAGAAGCTAGTCTCAGAAATGTATTCCTTTTCATATCCGATGCTTATGTTCTCGGAGCACTTTTCCTTGGAGGTAGGATGTGAAGTTCAATCTTGGAAATAAAATTCACAGCCCTAAAGTGTAGTGATTTGAATTTAAGAGATGAAGTCAGGGACTAGAAAAGCTTCAATTCCCTAAGCAGAGAGTATAAACTAGTTCAAATAAACAGAGGATGTTAGCTTCCAGGATTGTCAAACTGTCACCTTTGACCAGGGTTGAATTTTCTTTGAATGTTGACAAAAGTTACAGTGTCAGTGGAAAAAGCTTAATGTGAGGTATCTATAACTCAGAATTTCCTTATGTTTGTGTCAGTGAGATCCTACAATTAAAGCCTTTTTTTTTCTTTTTCTTAATGTCTGCTGAGTTTAAGAAGCCTTCAGTGGGGTTTTCCAGACTTTAGGTGAGAGTAAATTAGAAAGTTTGTGAAAAACCATTTTGTGTTGTCTAAAATTCAGAGCCTGTAGTCGGTGGCAAATCGCTATGTTTTTGTAAGGAATGGGATTTTAAAATCCAGCCTGGGGGAGATGTTTTAATTAAGCTACATTCACAAATGCCATTGTAGTATTTATAAAAAGAAACTGTTGCACACTTAACCTGTTGGAAGTACTAAAAATTGGACTTTATCGATTTTATCAGCTTTATCATATAGCATTCTTCAAGATATAGTCATCCATAATGCTTAGGTAAAATGATCTCTCAGAAATAATGCTAATTCTATTTTTTGGTTTGTTTTGTTTCATGTTTCTAAGAATCTCTTGGTCATCTTTTAGGCTTGAGAAAAGTAGCAAACTGGAGATTTACAGAAATATACAGCTCTTTACAAAATGTAATGGTCAGTTTACCCTGTGGGTTTATGTTTTTAGGATTTGTGATCTGTTTCTGGTAGAGTGAGGGAGAATTATAGTGAGAATTGGATATTGTAGAGTCTCACTCCAGAAGGTTTGAGAGGTCTAATATATAGAGATACAATGCAAATATTCCTTCTTTTTATGTTGTTACTATTTCAGTTCTGTAATCATAAATGGAAACCCTGGAGCTTATACTAAAGTAAGTTTATTTTGCAATGAGTTTAAATATCAAGTAAAAATACTAAATTCATTGTAATGTAGATAGAGATTGGCCTTCCTCTTTAACTGTTGAAGGTATCAAAACAAAATGGAAAACATTTGGCTTCCTGAATGACATGGCTACAATTAACATGCTGAGCCCTTGATTTTGCAACACCAGAGCAAAGCATGTAAGTTTAAAGGGATGGGTCCTTAAGTAAGATAACTTATTACCTTAAGCACACATTTTAAATTTTGTCCTAGAAATGTGACATTGTCAAAATTCATGGATTTTATTTATTTATTTATTTTTATCCAAATGTCAACAATCTAGTTTGGACAGAACTTAGCATTATGTTCCAGTTAATTGGTAAATTTGAACAGGACAAACTTAAAACAGTGGCATTTATGGAACAACTCATAAAAGAATATATTGAGGTATAGATATAGATGTAGATAAACATATACATAAATATTAAAAACTTCTTTATGCTCATAATACCAGAAACCAAAGGTAAATGACAAAGTAAGAAAAATATTTTTAACATGTAGCAAAAGGGTATGGGTTAATATTCTTAATATATAAAGAATATATACAAATAGTAAGAAAAAGATGGTTCTCCCAATGGGAAAATGAACAAAAGAAGAACTACAAATGGCCAATTACATAAAATTCTGTTCAGCTACACTAGAAATCAAGAAATGCAAATAAAAGCAATGACATTTTTCCAGTTAACAGGTTTACAAAAACTAACAGTATCGAAAAAATAAAAACAGTGTTACTTAGGAATGGGAGGGAAACTGACACCTTCATGACTCATTAATCAAAATGTAAATTGATGCTTTTTTGAAGTTTGATTTATGTATTGAGAGCCTTAAAAATGTGCCTACCCTTTGACCTAAAAGTTCCATTTAGATGACATAATCTGAAATATGTTCAAGGATTTGTATACAAGGATATTCCTCATAGCGTTATTTAAAATAGCAATAAATCGGAAACAACTTCATGCTCAGCATTACAGGATTAATGAACTAAATTGAGGAATTTCCATTCAATGGAGTACTACTCAGCCATTTCAAATCATGTTATGAAAAATACTTAATGATTTAGGTAAGGTTTATAATATATTACTTAATGAAAAAGCAAATTACAAAAAAAAAAATCACATGCAATTGTGCTTGGAAAGAAGAATAGACATTGAAGAAAAAGTTCCTTCTGGATCTCGAGATTCCAGATGTGTGTGCGCGCACGTCCTAGTATTTCCTGTGTGTTACTACCTATTTAATGAACAGGAAATACTTTTGTAATCAAGAAAAAAGTTATGTTTAATGAATGGATAAAGAAAATGTGATTTGTATATTCTTTATATTTGTATATAATGGATAAAGGAGATAATAATAAATAAAGGAGATCAATGGGGGGAGGCATCTGCAGTACTTTCAACAATAAAGATAAATTAAAAAAAGTAAGTGTCTAACCACTATGCATACACCTGAAACTAATATTGAATGTCAACTGTAATTGAAAACAAAAAACTGAATAGATTTAAAAATAAATAAATAAGAAAATCCTGCTATTTGTGACAACACTGATGAAACTTGAGGACATCATGCTAAGTGGAATAAGTTAAACAGAGAAAGACAAGTATTGTATGATCTCACTTAAATGTAGATCTAAAAAAACCAAACTCAGAAACAGAGCAGATTGGTGGTTGTCAGGAGCTGGGGGTGGGGGAATGGGTGAAAGTGGTCAAAGGGTACAGACTTACATTGTAAATTCTGAGGATGTAATATACAGCATGCTGACTATAATTAACAATGTATTGTATATTTTAAAGTTGCTAAGACGGTAAATCTTAAAAGTCCACCGTACACACACACACACGCACACACACACATGCAGTCACACAGACACACACATTGTAACTATGTGATGGATGTGTTAACTAACCTGACTGTGGTAACCGTTTTGGAATATATACATATGTAAAATCATCACATTGTACAACTTAAACTTGCACAATGTTATATGTTAATTATATCTCAATAAAGCTGGGGGGGAAGTAATTTTTTAAATGACATTTGTATATTGATTTATCTTAGAATAAGCAACTTGTTTTTGTTTTCAGTCAGTGTTTCCTTTTTAGGAGCCGAAAAATGAGTAGTTTGTGATGTTTGTGTTCACTGTTTGGCATGATGTACTTATTTTGTATGGGTAGGTGGCGTATTTTGTTGAAGACCTATATTAAAATCATTATCATTATATTCAACATTTTCAGAGTTAAAATAATTTGAACTTGAGCACTGAGTGATTTCCTGTACTTGGTGGAACGCTCCATAAGCTGATGGAGAATTATAGTTTTCTAAATATGATAAAGAAATTACGTTGTTTTACTTGTGTAAGTGCTCTGCTAAGCTACCGTTCTTTTCATGTTGAAGGTGTGTGTTTGTTTTTTGACTTTTGGGGGGGAAATGGCTTAGTTTATTTTAACTTCTTAAAACCCTGAACATTGTATTATTTCAATATGTTTTTGTATTTGCTGTTGTACTGCTTTCTCTTTCATGATGATACCTACAAAGGCTGCTAGGTTTCCTTTCCTTGTAATTCCATTAGTCATTCTTAATGACTTCTCTAAATGCTTATTGTGGTGCTCATTTGGGAATAGTGGTAAAGGAAATCTCTAGCGAAAGATACTTTCTCTTGGGTATATGTCATTGTTAATACAAAAGACATGTTCTGACTTAATTAAATTTACATTAAATAGTTTATTTGTAACTAGATTTAGTGTTTAAAAGCATTTTAACATTTTAAGGAGTTTAAAGAAGAAAAATGAAAATAAATTATAAGTTGATGTTTTAGGAGAATTCTGGAGCACAGCTATTTAGGTCTTAGCACTTTGCAGAAAATAAAATTACAGTCTTAAAAAATATGTATTTTTGAGCCCAGCAGAAGACCTACTTATTTTATGTAAAAGTCATCTCAGTAAAAATCTACCTTAACTTAGATTATGCCTTGTAATTTATTGTAATGAAATTTGCTGTAACAGAATTTTATTTTAAGCCAGTTTTGAGACTACTGAAATATAAAAGAAACCATAGAGTATCCTGTAATACTTTTTTAACCTATGTCCATAAGTAGTTAATTAAAATTCATGAAGATAAATATTTTCATGTATTAAAAATAAAACTATAAATATATATTGCCCAATATTCCCTCATTAATAAATCCTGTTAATTTTATGGTTCTTTTTGCTTTTTACTTCTTACCTCCTCTGCCTCCTGAAAATGTGATAATCTCACTTAATCCCAAATTATATTTTCCTTTGGTTTGAGTTTATTTGTAGTTGCTGATTTTCCCAGTAATGTTTTATCACTGTGCCATTATTGTGACCAGTTAGACCAGTTTCTTCTCTTGTGTATCTGAGTCATTTTTACCAAACCATGAGATACTTTATAAATCATTTAAATTTGGAGCCTCAAATTTAGCATCATATATTTTATAATATAGCATCAATCAATTATACAGCATATTTTTAAAGTTTATATATAAAATGATTTATTGTTCTCTTCATTAAAACTAGTTACTTGTTTGTGTTACTTGTCTTTACCCAATTTTGAGAACTTGGCTATCCTCACAAAGATAAGTCTTTTTCCAGCCCATAAATCTGAAGGTCATCTCCTTAAAGAAGTTCAGATGTATGTAAGATTCAAAAGACTGCAAACAAATTACTTAATTCAAAAGTTAACATAATTTTCTTTAAAACCTTTTTATCTACTTTTTGTCTTTTAGTTGCTAGAGGGCTTTTTGAAGTTTGGGGGGAGGGGCGCTGTTTAAAATACCTCCAAAGTAAGTAAAGAAATGTATTCCAAATTTTTATAATAATTTGGCTACCAATCAAGGTAAGACTTAGTAAGTACTAAGTAAATATTTGTTCACTAGTGAATAAATGGGCTGTACAATCACATTTGCTTTTTAAGGCACAGTTAGACGACACCTTTACCCATTAAACTGTATATGCCAGTGGTTCTTAACCATTTGGGGATTAAGGGATGTTTTGAGACTCTAATAAAACCACTGACTCTCTTCCCAGTAAAATACACACACACACATAAAATTTTGCTTACACTTCAAGAGGTTCATGGACTCTGGTTGCAAGCCCCTAATATAAACAACCAACTCCCCATTAACACAGGTTAGAAACTATAGAGAAGAGAGAAATAATCCAAACACACAGTTAAAGCAAACCCCTAGTCAGATCTTGTTATTTGGGGGTTCAGGAGGGACTTGTTTTCTCAGAAACTTAATAAATAGCAATCTACTTGAACATTTTACGGTATTCTATTATATAGCCCTATCAAAATTTAATCTATAAATGGATATTTAGGTTATTTCTAGTTTTTTACTTTTATAGACAGCTCCATGGTGCGGATCCTTAGACTGGGTAGATTTTTTCATATTTACCAGACCATCTCCTTAATGTCAGTTCTAGAAGCGGAGTTGCTGAGTCATTTGCATAGATAATGCCAACTGCCCTCCAAAAAGACTATCCCAGCCCATATGCCCACCAATAACTAGGCATGGAGGGAGATGGCCATTTCCTCACATCTTTCATAACTGAGTGTTGACAACCTTTATTTCTTTGCTAGCCTCTCATATTTATTTGTATTTCTTTAATTTCTAACAAGGTTGGACAGTACCTCACATGTTTATTGCCAATTTAAAAAAAAATTATTTTATTGTTGAGAGTATTACAGACATCCCTCATTTTTCCCCCTTTGCCCTCCTATACCCATCTCCCACCCGGTTATAGATATAAAAAAACCCACTATTTTCCATCAACTCCCTCTTTTTCCGCCATATGAAAGTCCATCTTTATCATATACTAAGTCCTCATATATGTTCAGATCTGCTGCTTTTCTGTCCTGTCCCTTAGATCAGTATGTTTCTGAATATGACACATTGTCTTATTAGGCATTTTATTTGGGTTTTTAAATTTTTTCAGAGGATAAGTCAAAGAGGTAAGAATTTGCATGAACTGCCTTTGAAATATGCAGTAGGATAGATTTTTAATATGAGTCAAAATGAATATTTCACATTTTTTGAACAGATGGTAGATAATCACCAGCAGTTCCATTAAAGAATCACTAGGTCTAGTCTCCTTAAACGTATCTTTCTATGGAGATTATGTAACAGAATAGGAATTTTTAAAAACAATACTCTACACTTTCAACTCAAAATAGTGTAATTTCATACTAACATTTCAGTAAGTACAGTAAGACTACATATATTTTTTATTTTTTAAAATAATATATTTTAAGATTTTTAGAGAGAGGAATAGAGAGGGATAGAGAGAGAAACATCCATGTGAGAGCAGAACATCTGTAGGCTGATTCCTGCATGCCCCCCACTGGGAATCAAGTTGCAGCCTGGGCATGTATCCTAACTGGAAATCCAACCGGCAAATTTTCAATGCACGGGACAACACCCAACCAACGGAGCCATGGCAAGACTACATATATTTTAAAGTTTTAATTTAAAAGCTTAGGATTGCTTTCAGAATTTTTTCCTACTAAGCAAAATGTAGAAGGAAAGTTATAAATGTTACAAATAAGACATATGTCAAGTAGAAAATTGTAAACAAGAATTATATAGGAAATATGTAAAATATTAGAGATGAGTGTTATCCAGTACAAATATAAATGTAATTTTATAGTAGCCACCTTTTAAAAGGGTTAAAAGAAACAGGTGAAATAAACTTTAATAATATTTTTCTTTCATCCAGTGTATCGAAAATATTTCAACATGCAATCAATATAAAAACTATTAATGAGCCCCAGCCGGTGTAGCTCAGTGGTTAGAGTCGATCTGTGCACTGAAAAGTCTGGGGTCTGATTTCTGGTGAAGGGTATGTACCTGGGTTGCAGGTTTGCTCCCGACCCCAGGTAGGGGTGAGTTCAGGAGGCAGCCAGTAGCAACCAGTTGATGTGTCTCTCTCACATCCATGTTTCTCTCTCTCTCCTTCTTTCTCTCTCTCCCCCTCCCTCCCTCCCTCTCTGAAAAGCAATGGAAAAAATATCCTCAGGTGAGGATTAAAAGCAGAAAAAGAAAAACAAAACTATTAATTAATAAGGTATTTTACATTTCTTTTTTTTAATGTTAAATCTTCAAAATTGAGTGTGTATTTTGCACTTAAAGCATATCTCAATTTGGATACAAAGTGTTCACCAGAAATGCATGAACAGTGTTCAGATTTCATTGAATCTCTCCTTTATCAATAGATTCACGTACCCAACTTGTTCCAAACATACATGAAAGTTTTCCAGTAACTAAACTGAGCATCAGTTTTTCAGTTTACATTTAAGTTCATTAAAATGAAATAAAATTGAAAAATTCAGTTCCTCAGTGGCCCCAGCTACATTTCCAGCAAGCCCAATAGCCTACCTGGCTAGTGGCTGTCCTATTGGACAGTGCAGTTACAGGCTTTCTGAAAAAATAAAATAAAATACAGGCCGTCGCCTACTTTTAGCATCTGGCTTACAAATAACTCACATTCAAATAGAGTCTCTTGCCCTCTGGGAACTGAAGCCACTGCTCTTAAGGGAACAGAAGCTACTCTTACCTGAAGATGACACCCCTGAATTCCCACCAGACGCCCACCCCCAATCACACAAGCGTATAGGGGTGCACTGCCTTTTGCGAAGTGCCGCACCAAGGCATGGTGGAGCATTAGCCAGACCGTTGGAGGCCCTTCTCTTTCCTTGCGGGTAGACTGGGGTAGAGGGATTATTTTGTTACTAATGTTACCCTTGACTGGAAATTCTAATAACATCTTTTTCAGAAACAAAATCATAAAGGGTAATTAGGTTTTGTAAGATTGTAGCTCAACTTGAGGTTTTTGGGTTTACCCAGGGATTTTTAAAAATCTCTTTATAACTTTGTTTCTATGAGAAAATATTCTATGTTCCAAGCAACAAACATACACATGGGCTTTGAGGTGACCGGAAAGAGGGTGCGGGGCAGGTGGGAGTTGCCTGTTGTTTTATTACAGAAGGGTGCAAGGGCCTGAGGATTGAACTTGGATGCATCAGCTTAAATTGTCACTTGTCAGCTATATGGCCTTGCTTACAACTCTAAAACTAAAACAACCCATTCTGTTTCAGGTATCACTCAACTATCAAATCACTTTTGGACAGAGTTTTTGGTATTTAGTTTTGTGTTTGAAACTGAGTTTGCCTGGAAAATAATCGTTTTGGGGTTTTTTTGGTCATTTTTATTGTATAGTTAAAGTTGATGCTTGAAATTCGGGATCTTTCGCTAGAGGTGAAATTTTTCCTTCCAGAAGAGATTTCCTTTTCCCCTCCTAATATTAGTTTAGTCTTAGGAGGTACCTAAGGGAGGGGAGTAATTTTTAGTTCTCTCCGAATGAGGTGATGGTAACTCCAACTGCGTGTGGAAGCCCGAACAGTTTTAGAAGTCCATCCGGACAGAGGAACTCCGGAGCCTCTGGTAATGCCTAAGCCCCAGTGCCCTTGGTTCTTCCCACTTAGCTGATCTTAATGGTCTTTTTAGATCTCTGATTCTAGAAGGAACCTTTGAAGGAATGGATAGAACTTCTTGTTGCTTTGCATATTGGCTGATATCTAAGCCAAATTAGTTGGCTTTTTAATGTTAAATAAAACATCGGTAGCTTTTAGTAAGTGGGCTTTAGGAACCCTTTTATTTTAGTATGGTGCCAAAATCAGCTTAATTCTAACACTTAAACATTCTGATCAACTTTATTGAATGTCACTAATTCCTCAATAAATTGAGGATTACTTTCATAAAGAAAATATATTTTTCCCAATATAATAGGGCAACCTATTTTAGAATATTTAACATTTTTCTTAGATGAAAATTTAAGAACCTATACCAAAGTTGTTATGCTCCAAGGAGTCCGATTCTTTTGTTTTAAAATTTGTTATATTGAATAAAAGATTGTTCTGTTGACTTGAGAACAGGTGGCACATTTTCAAAATATTTTTGTGATGGTATTTGTTGTTTTAGTAGAATTTGACCTATATTTTATTCCTTGGGAAAAAAGAAACGAAATGTTCGCTAGCCACCTACCTACCACCTTGTGCTGCTGTGCATTGGTGGGTAGAAACTTGAGTTCCATTGTGAATTTTTGACTCCAGGCTCTATATTTTTAGTACCTTGTAGAGACTGAATCTGCAAATCCTCTTTGAAAGGTAAATGATTTGATTGTGCTGAGCATGAAAGTTATCCTCTCAGTAAAACTGTGTATGCTGGACAAAAGCTGCTCTAATGCCACACCGAAATGATCTTAACTGTGGAAACCTTGATCAGACCTGATTTGTTTGCATATACTATAGCTCCATAAATATGATCAGCTTTCAGCGGGGATGGACGGATGTCCTGGTTTCCCAAGAAATTGCTTTCACATTGTCAAGCCTTTCACAAAAGCCAGTCATCACCCTTGTTACTCTGATTTTGTTCAGGTCCTTTGAAAACTTTTTTCCAAATGTTGAGTTGAATGCACAGACTTTGTTGTTTACCTGTAAGGTTCTGTAATAGGCAAGTGGTATTCTTCCCCCCCCCCAACAGAAATAAAAAGAAGAAAATTAAAATAAACAATGAGAAAGCATAGTACAGGCTGAATTTATTTAAACTTTCAAGCACTTCATAGTAGATAGCAGAGTCTGAGTTCCATAAAATGCATGTCCGTTTTGTTCCCTGCTCTGTCTGCAGCACCCGGACTAGAGCCTGGCATGTAGCAGGTGCTCAGTTAAGGATGCGTTAAACAAATACTGTTTCTGTGAGAGGGCTGACCGCGCACGTTCGTTTACGGTGGGCAGATGATCATCCCTGATAATAAGCCCTGGTTGGTACTGAAGATTCGTTAATTCCATTTATTCCCTTTTAAGCTAAACAGAGAGAGCGCGTCAGCGCTCAGGAGGGCTGAACGCATGTTTTTACTGTGGAAGAAAAGAGAAGGAAAAGCCCATTCTGTTTCCCTTGGATTTCGGAGTTAAGGATGGAAGAAATGTGAGTTCACTAGGCAAGAACTGGCTCTTTACCCCATTGAAAAATATATATGTATTTTTTACCATTTTAACCATTTTAAAGTGACATTAAGTATTTTCTGTGGCATTAAGTGTGCTCACGTTGCCATGCAGCCATCACCAACACCCATCTCCAGCACATTGTCACCATCCCAGACGGAAACTCTGCCCGTTAAACACTAACTCCCGCCTCCCTCCCCCCAGGCCCTGGCAGCCACCCCTCTACTTTCTGTAAAAATTTGACTACTCTAGGTACCTCATAGTGAAATCATATATTTGTCCCTTTGTGTCTGGCTTCTCATTTATTTATTTTTTTTATGACCCTTTTGCTTGGAGACTTGACAATATTTCTTCCCCCTGCATTTCTAGTTTTTGCTTTGTTGTTTACCTGTAAGCTTCTATAATAGGCAAGTGGTATCCTTCCCCCCCCCCAACAGAAATAAAAAGAAGAAAATTAAAAACAAAAATGAGAAAGCATAGCATAGTGCCTAGACCTAGCCAGTGATGCACACACACTAAGTATCCAAAGACAAGTGGATTCAACGGCTCGTTGCACCCGCTAGGGGGTTATTAAAGTTCTGAAAATGGGATTCCGAATCTGCATGCACGTAGGTGCATCTCCTCCAGGTCTTGCTGATAAACCCGCACCGACAGTAATATCAAAGATTAGTTTTTCTCCATGTTTCATAAAGCAAATTGTCTCCTTGTTACAGCCGGATTGCAAACTGGAAAGTTACCGATACATTGTTGTGATCGGTTATACAGACATTAAGACGAACTCCACATAAAGGGCAACAGCTACAGAAGAGGTTTTGATTACAACTTCATTAAGAAATTATATGCTTATATTTGTTTCTTTTCCCCATTTTTCTATTTTCTTTGTATTTTTCCTTCTGCCTCCCTCCCTCCCTCCCTTTTCTTTCTTTTTCATTTATATTTTTCTGAGTAGTTGCTACAGAGACAACCTATCCTAATATAAATAACATCGTAATGGCTGCCTGTCAGCCTTCCTGGAGGGAGAGGGGGAAAAGAGTAACAAAGCTAAAACTGAGGAGGAAATATCCCTCCCCCCCCTTTTTTTAAAGGATAGAAACAAGCTTGTTGAAGAAGAAGAAATATAATGGGAGACCTGATTGGTAAAGAAACAGAGAGAGGGAGAGCCTTGGAGAATGATTTGAAAAGTAGCCTGTGCCATATAGAGTTCAAGCAGATCTTAATCTATGGGCGATTTTAGAGCCTCTTACGCTGAACATTGAACATAGCTGCTAGTAACGTGATTTTTCTACCGCTGTGTCCGCTGCTCATTTGCACCGGGCAGCTCACTTCTGCTTTCCTTGACCCTATTTTCTCAGCCGGTAGAGTGGAGGGTCAACAACTAAATTCAACCGTAAGAGTTTGGGCCAAAGGCATCAGAATATGAAAGGTATTTTTAAAATTCAGCTTTTATGATGTCTACAACTGCAGGTGTTAGGATGCCAGAGACAGAAGTATTGACGATGAAAAATGACCCCATGCCAAGCCCGACTCCTCGTGGAGCGGTGGAAATGGTTATGATGGGATTCAGTGACTTTAGGACCTTAGGACCCTGGGATTTCTGCGACTTTCGACTTTCGGGATGCTAGGAGTCTCTTCCAGCCATTCCTGTTTAAATATGAATGGACATCTATTGCCATTATTGCCCTGCCTCCAGGTCCTGCCCCCCATTTTCCCTCCCCCCTTGGATTGCCAACATTTTGAAAGTTTACTTGTCACAAATAGATTCTTGCGTTTTCCATTCCTTGTCATTGGGCCAGTTCAATATGCTTTCATGGGCACTTAGTTTGGTTTTCTTTACAGCAGCAGCTGCTAATTAGTGACAGCTTTTTGAGCAAGCAGCTTGTCATTTTTGGCAGGGCTGGGGGACATCCATAACAATTCAGTGTATTTTCATTTGCTAAATTTACTTCGCTACATGGAAATACGTCTTGAATAAAAAATAGCCTGTAGTCAAACATGACCGTATTTACTGAAACGCCTTCCTTAGCTGGCATTCGATTCAGTAGGTGGAGAGCTCTTAGGAGATGAATGACAGGCTCGGTGTCTGCCAGACCGATGCCATTAGCCCTGAGTCACCCTCCCAACGCTACTCTGCGTTCTGGATGTAGAGCTTTTTTTTTTTTTTTTTTTTAACTATATCTTTATTGATTTCAGAGAGAGGAAAGGAGAGGGAGAGAGATAGAAACATCAATGATGAGAGTCATTGATCGGCTGCCTCCCGCAACCCGGGCATGTGCCCTGACCGGGAATTGAACCCCGATCGCCTGGATCCTAGGTCGATGCTCAACCGCTGAGCCACGCCGGCCGGGCTGGATGTAGAGCTTTCATCCTCTTGTTTTGGCACAATAATGAATCTTCCTGGGTCGCACTTGGCAGTATGCACGGCAACCGAAGGGGCGAACTGTTGATATGTGTCGCGCGTTAGGTTTGTACTCAACTTGTGTTTTGAGACACAATTAAAAGAGAGAAACAGTTTCGTTTGCATAGCAAAGAAGCGTTCTTTGGAATTTCTGCTCCCATTAGCATCATCACATTTCATGTAATTCTTCTCTTGGAAATCACCACAATAAGGTGTTAGGTCTGCTCCACAAGCTTGTCACGATATTTATGGAAGGGTATGACTTGCCTTGATTAGCACCAGTGATGAGTCAAAACCTCCATCGCAGTTTCTATAAAGTGTGATTCAGTCCCATTATTCCTGTAATAAGGATTCAAGTTAATGACCTTCACAGTGTCAAAAATAACAGCTTGAAGGAAACAACTGACCTTCCAGTCATTTCCCCCAATTTAGGTTCTTTTTTGTAACTTGGAGGCCTACCAAAATCGTATCTGACACACAATTTTTGAGCATTTACTGTATACCAAGGACTGTGTTGAAGGAATCAGAATGAACGAGAAATGGTTCCTGCCCTGGGATAACTTACAGGGTAGTTAAGCAACAGGTAACGCAAAATTGCTTTAGCTCTTATGCCCAAAGCGTAGGGCACATTCACATCCTAGAGAGGTAAAGCATTCCGTCTTTTAAAGCTGGATGATCCGCCCTGGCTGCCGTGGCTCACTTGGTTGGGCATTGAAAAGCTGCCGATTCGATTCCTGGTCAGGGCACACGCCCGGGTTGCGGGCTCAATCCTGGTAGGGGGCGTGCAGGAGGTAGCCAGTCGATGTTTCACTCTCATGTCAATGTTTCTCTCTCCCTCTCTCTCAAAATCAACAAAATAAAATTAAAAAAAATTAATACTGGGATGATCAAATGATAAAAGGCATAGGATACAGGTATTATGTCAATTCCTTTTTTAGCTAAAGGTGTTAAAGATTGTATGAGGCACCTTTCATAGAATTATAGAATTTCCAGGTTCCTTGTCCCAAATGCCCCCTTGACGTGTTACACAACACTGTGAAACTCGGAAGTTGCCTTCCACATAACAGTAAATACTTCTTAGTGGCGTTGCTTGGTGAGCCCAGGTGATCTAACACTCAGCCAATTATTTAATGTACACTGCACACAGTAATGTGGTTATTTCTGCATTTGTCATATTCGTTTTTATTAATCGCAGAAATTTTTCACTCATACCTGGTCTGTAACTTCACATGCACGTCAGCATTAAGGAAGTTGGCGTTTCGTGATTGGTATAAGGTGAACAGCTATCCCGACGGCAACTGACTTCAGTATCCTTTACTCTCCTCGCTTACCCGCCAGACTGTTTCACAAGCTGTTTTCTCATTTTTATGAATGATCATTGTCACTATCGTGAGAAAGCTGGAGATTAGGATCTTCCTGGGTAAATCTTGGGGGCAGATTATACTGCATCTAATGGAAAGCCAGTAAGGAATTTGGGAGCAAATGTACGAAGTATAACCAACCGGTCTGCTTCTGATAGGAAGTGTCACAATGTTAATTCTGACCATGAGTGGTCAGGATCTAGGTTTTGGCCTCATTGGAGAGTTACCCACCCCCAGAACCCTTCTCGTTATTCCACTCCTGCTCCCTGTTACAGTCGAGCGCTTTCAGCTGATCTCTGATTGAGGTGGGGGAGTGAGCCACCAAACCCCGGACACGGCTTCCTTTGGTTGTCTGAAGCTTTGTCATCCAGATGTTCTCACTGTCCCATGCAAAGCAATTTTGAGCATCAAGTAATTTTTTTGCCTCTCTCTGTGAGTTGCATTTTGTGTTAATTCACTTGGTAGCTGTTATCATAAAGCAGTCTCAGACCACAGGTGTCCTTGTCAGGAAAACCCCCCCTGGATGAGGGAGGGTTACCCCAGAAAGCGCTGGGGTTGCGAGCAGGCGCCCCCGTGGACAGCCGAGGTGCTGATCCCGGCTCCTTCACTTTCTTGCTGCAGGACTCTGGACAGATTTCCTCCCTCTTAAGCCTGTTTCCTCATCTGTAGAATGAGTGTAATAATCGTACTGCCTTATAGGTTTTTCCTGAGGATTAAGTGAGGCTGCATATAAAGGGCACGTCGCAGTGCATGAGTTCATGACGCAGCAGGAGCTCCTTGAATGTTGATTATTACTACTCTTACTATTATTACTGTTACTACTCGTGCTCTGTTTTTCTCCCTTCTGTGCTGGTTCCCTTGCTGTTATTTAAGGTTTGGTGATTAAGTACAGGAAAGGCTTGGAAATGTAATAGTTTATTTTGTTTCCAACATGGAACAGTTTCTAGTGTTGGTGGTGGTGGTTCATTTAGCATCTGTAACAAACTAACAGGTTTCTCCTTGAACCCCAAACAGTGTTCCTTTCGAACAAGTAGCCTCAGAGGGGGTTACTCACTCTCCGTCATCAAAGCCTAAGCTCTTCAGAACACAATCTTGTCTCACAAAAGGCCTGGTGGCTCTGTTGACACCACAACCTGAAACTAGTGGGTTAGAAACCACATAGAGCCCTATGACACGCTGTAGGAGCCCTCCCGAAGGGCCTGACACATTTTCTTGTAAGTTGTATGTAGACAGCTAAGCCAGGAACCAGTCTGGTTGAGAAAACTTTGTAAGTCTTCATTTTCCCTTTCTTCGTCACCTTTAGACTCAAAACGATCGAATTTTGGTGCCTCTAGGAAGACTGAATGCACAGATGATCTCTTAATTTAAAGATGTCTACAGGAGAACGTGGTGTTCCTTTGAGGATGGGCGGGTTTTCCATCTTATTTCATGCCCGGCTGGCGTGGCTCAGCGGTTGAGCATCTACCTATGAACCAGAAGGTCACAGTTCGATTCCCGGTCAGGGCACAAGCCTGGGTTGCAGGCTCGATCCCCAGGAGGGGTGTGGGATGATTTTCTCTCATCATTGATGTTTCTCTCTCTCCCACCCCCCTTCCTCCCTCTGAAATAAATAAAAACATATTTAAAAAAATATTATTTCGTAACTCTTTGGGGTTACTACCTAGGGAAGATTTAAAATCACATTTCCTGTCCTGTTCCCCTTTTTGTTCTCCATGTCTAATCTAAGAAACTATGTAGTCATTGTGTATGTGCTTCTGCTGATTGTCAACATCGAACCCGGCCAGCGCCTTCGCGTGTCACACAACGATTTGACTTTAGCTCGAGAAGAGGAAAGCTAAAGATTTGTTTTGATATCCATCAACCAGGGACGTTACATGTTGTCGCATTTATTACAGCCCAAATCCCGTTTTATTTTTAGGTAGCGGCTTCTGGAGCATTAGTGTAAGTGCAGGATGGCTCCAGCCCTGTGCCTTTCCTCTCGTTTAAGTCCACACACTGAACCCGGCGGCTTTTCACAGTCCCACTGCAGTTTAGAAAAGCGTAGCCCCACATGATCATGCTTTCATTTAGTCATGTGAGGCACTTTAAGGCTCTGGGTCTCACATTTGCTTTGTTTCTCTTTGGAGCTTTACTGGAAACCAAACACGATTGCGTACGAGCTGCAGAAGCAGGAGGGGAAGTTGGCAAGAATTAACTGCTTTCTGTTTGGTCTGTCGGAGGCAGCTGACCTTTTGGAAGGAAATCGCTGCTCTTTGCTTCTTCCTGTAACAGTGCAGCCTGCGAAAGACCGGAGACACAGAAGCTGTTATCCTGGCTGATGTCTCGGGGCAGAAGCTGTTAGCGGAGAGGTGGGAGTCTCCGTGCACCTGTCGTCTGCTGCAGGCACAGTCCCTCCGGTTCCCGGGGTGCCGAGCTGCGTGCAGACGTCCCGGCAGAGACGCAGCGGCGGGGGACCTGTTTCCAGAAACAAGTCGTCTGGTTTAGCAGAAGTCATTGTATTCTGTTGCAAAGTGCCAGTGTTAATACTGTGATAAATGTCACTTTGTGCACAGTTGTAACTCATCTTAACGTTGAACGTCCTGATATCATCTTCATTTCTTTACTGGACAACCTTTTTTTTTCTTCCCACCGAGAGGCCAAACATTTTTGAGTTTCTAAGACATGGCGAGCCCTCATTTAAATGTCATTTCATCTCAGAATTAGAATTAGCTGCTTATTAACGCCTGCTACCCACTGTCGGACCCACGGCCCCTGCAGGACTTGTTTTATTTAAACACAGCGAATGTTATTCCCCACACGCTGCCATTATCCCCGGAAAGCTGCGGTCGCCCCGGCCTCACCGACGGAACCTCATCCAGTGAGCAAACAAAGGACCTAGCTGATGAGGCGTTTCTCTCGTAAAAGACACGGTTTTCAGTTTTCCATTTGTTTTAACCCAAACGTAGTTAGGTTCATTTTCTCTCTTATTTTTTGAAAGGATTTACATTCAGATAACTGTCCGTTAGCAACAGTGATGATGATTATGCTAAATGCAGAGAACGCAGCTACCTGAAAAGAGGGGTGAGGGGCGGGTGGGACACACCATGCTCTTCTGCACTTAGTTTGGGTGCTGTTCCAGTGCAGTTTGGCCCCTTTCCCAGGCCTGCTGTTGAGAGCAAAGATTGTTGGGCGAGCAAGCGTTGGTGTTGATGCACATAAAAGCGTAAAGCGTAACCTAGGGCGATTGATCTCGGGGCTTCCTTAGCAAGATTGGCCTACAGAGCTGCCTTTCTGTTCTTGGAAACTGGCCTGATTTGTTCAACCCGAGAGCGTGAAGAATCCGAGAGGGAATACCAGCCCTGCTGTGGCTTTCAGTATAGGTTCTGGGCACAAACTAAGTTGATGTCAACAAAACAGGAGGATTTTTTTCCCCCTCCCAGGTCTGTTGGCCTTTTTGAGTAGGAGCAGATTTAGGAACCAATGGCTAAGGCTCTCCGGGATCTGATCTGGTAACTGTAGCCTCCTGGAGGCCTTGAATTGTTACCCTTGAACTATCAGGGGCCTTCTCCTACGCCAGTTGTGTTCAGGTGTGTCAGTAGGGGTAAGGGGAAATGTAGTTCTGAAAAAGGAATTTTTGCACTGCCCTGAGTGGTTTTCTGTGCACTTCATTCTCTCGGCCATTGGTACAAGTTTGCAGGGACAGTTGCTTGGTCAAAGATGAAAAAAGAACAAACATGAACCTGCGTGTATGTAATTTCTTATCTTGATATACGACTTTCCCAATATATAGTTTTTTCCTTTCCTGTTTTACACATTTCTTTCAGAAATCGCAATTAGACCTCCTAAATTCAGACTCTACCACCTCTGAGTTCCCTCATCTCCAACCTGGTTCTCACTTCCCGCCCCCCCCCCCCCCCCCCCGCCTCTGGTATTCTGAACACTTGTATGAACATTTTCAAACACACACAAAGTAAGAGAGCAGCCTGTGATGAATTTCTACAGATTCACCTCTCAAGTTCAGAAATCACCAAAATTTTGTTGGTCTTTTTTCATCTACTTTCCATATGCACACTTTTTCTGTTTCTTCTGGACTTCAAAAAAATACTTCAAAGTATACTTTTCTGCCATTTACTTTCACACTACTTCTAGAAGACGAAGAGCTTATTAAACAAAAGAATAATATAAAGTTATTCAGTACAAGGCTTTAAATAAAATATAAATAGATGTCAAAACTGCAAATTAATCTTAGCTATTGGTAGTCTTGAACCACTACTTGAAAACATATTAAGTTGCTGTATATTTGAAAATGATAGAATTGCATTTCTTTTATAAAAATTTTTTATAATTCTGAATTTTTACTCTTTCATGCCCTACTTAAATCAAGACTACCTAATTTGTAAGAAAGTGCCATAATTTGGGTACTGTTGTGCTGGGAAATATTTTTTCCCTTGTCTTTTGCATGTCCCTTTAGGCTTTGTTCCTATGGGACAATGAGTTGTACCAATTGCCCATGATTATTAAATTTATATTTCAAGTTTTACATTCTAAACAAAATTTAATAAGTAAAAACTTTACCAAAACTCCTTCACTTGCCCGGCCGGGCGTGGCTCAGCCGTTGAGCGTCAACCTGGGATCCAGGCGATCAGGGTTCAATTCCCAGTCAGGGTACATGCCCGGGTTGTGGCCTCGATCAATGACTCTCTCATTATTGATGTTTCTATCTCTCTCTCTCCCTCTCCTTTCCTCTCTCTGAAATTAATAAAGATATATTTAAAAACAAACAAACAAACAAAGAAAACCAAAAACAAAACAAAACTCCTTCACCTAAATGTAGTAAGTGTTTGGTTCTCTTTGACCTTTCTCTGATATTTGTCCCCCAGCATATATACTGTGTACACTTTTCACTTAGCCTCCTTTTATTTATACTTTTTAAAAAGCGTGTCTGCATGGCCTTATAGTTCAACATAGCCTTTCTATTTTAAATCGTTACATGATATCCTATCAGATTAAAATGTTGCAGTTTAACTATTCTATTTTGGACATTTAGGTCATTTACAGTCTCTCGCTGTTGTATATTATACTGTCTAAAGCTGTCCCTGGTTGTTGAACTAGCGCAAGGTGCTCTTCAAAACAAATTTTTCTAGGTGGAAACTTAATACTATGATTCTCAATGGTAACATGAGGGAAAGGATTCTCCTTTATCTAAACAGCACAGAAGCTCAATATAGTGCAGTGGTTGAGGAATTTTTATTTCCTGAACTAAAGGATTCATGCTATACAGGAGATACATTCTAAGATGAATTGGTCTTGGGGATTCACAGTATAAAATGGGTAGAGACACAAACCTTCACTAGAAATTCCAAGGCCGACGTAGAGCTCGCCACACGGCAGCCCCAAATCATTTCTTCCGTTTCCATATGCAGGTGGCCCCTCGTGGGAGACAGCAGATGTTTTTAGTTATCTGGAATTTGGTAGCGATGTAGCTTCTTCCCAACTGGGTCGTTCAAGTTTCTAAATGGATTTCAACACAGAATGAAAACGCACTTGCATTCAGGCCGCCGGCCACTGTGACAGCAGGGACCCCGGCTTTCAGGGCAGCACCCTGCCGGCTGCAGCACAGAGTCTGAGTAGTCCCGATGTTTACGTACCGCCAGGGACACGTTTCGGATGAGGGACAAGCCTCCACTCTCACTGCGGCTTTTTTTTTTTTTTTTGAAACTTTTCCCCTTAATTTTGATTTTGAAAAAATTGTAAATTACTGAAAAATTGAAAGACTAGAACAATGACTGCCCATATACACTTTGCGTAGACTGACCGATTGTTAACAGTCGTTACATTTAGGCAGCACCTTCTTCTCCCTCTCTCCTTTGAAAGTAAGTTGCAGACCTCATGACTGTACCCTAAAATACTTGAGTATGTATCTTCCAAGAACAAGGTCATTCTGTATAACCTCAATGCCATTATCACTGTCAAGAACTGTAACATTGATACAATAATATCCAATATATAGGCCATGTCAACATTTGATTTAAAACTTTCAATTTTTTTATTATCCCAGTAATGTCCTTTAGAGCTGTGGTGTGGATTTTCTACAAATTATGCCCTAGGTAGTTATCATGTTTTTTAGTCTCCTTTAATCTAGAACAGGTCCACGTCTTTCTGTCTTTCATAGGAGTCTCACAGTTTGTATTTGTTGGATTGTTTCTTCGTGGGTAGAGATAAAACATTTAGGTTGTGTGTTCTTTTCAGTGCATCGCATCTGGAGGCACAAAACATCAGTTTGTCCCATAGTTGGGGACGTTTGATTACTTGGTTAAGGTGCTGTCTGTCAGCTTTTTCCACTGAAAATATAACTTTTCCCCTTTGCGAATAGTCAGTAGTATGTGAGGCGATACTTTGAGGCTGTGTGACTACCCTGTTCTCCAGCAAGTATCACCTAATCGTTTTAGCAGCTATGATGATCCTTGTCTGAGTCTGCTCTCTTTATTTATGAGATCGTGTGTGCTGGGCCAAGATATATTTAGATGACAGTTTTAAATATATGGTAACCCACTGATTAAGACTTGATCTTTATATTTAGCCAATAGCTGCCCTCCTCCCAGGCTCCCTCCCCCCCTTTCTCTTCTTCCCAAAATAATATGTAATCATTTGGCTGTGACGTAAAGATTTATGACTGATTGTCTTCCCAGAATATTATCATCTCTATGTTGCCTGGGCAAATTTTTCCTTGTTTATGTCTTTGTGAGCCAAATACTTTTATTCTTTCTGCTCTTGTCCCATCTGTTTAATAATCTGATTTTCCTGATTGCTTATAAAGTAGTATTTAGAATTTTTTTATTTTTATTTTTAAAGAGCAGATGGCTCTGGTACTGACCTACTTCTACATGGGAAAGTTTTACTATAGCCTTCTTACTTGATGTTAGGCCAATTTTACTATGAGCAGAGCCTTAATCCTTTATTACTACTATTCAATATTTCTCTGTCCTTCCAAGTTCCTGTTACTGGGTAACCAGCACCACAGAATACATGGAATCACTGATATTGACACAACCAGGGCACTTGCTGTTTATATTCTCTCCAAAGTCCGTTAGTCTTTAAACGGTCCTGATGGGATGAACAGTTTTGAATCCTGGTTCCTTGCCTTACACTTTTCAGATTAGAAGCAATGTTTCTACACCTTCTGTTTCATCTGCCAACTAAGCCCAAGCCTTTGCCCAAATTAGGGCTTCGTAATAATAGGTTCTTATTCTAACCTCTTATCTTTTTTCTTTCTTTAAATTATGAAATGTAGCAAACATACAGAAAAAATACAAAACATAATGCCACCAAACCACCATAAGTCCTCAAGACAAAGGGAGAGTGGTAGAGGGTCAGAAGTATGGGCTCTGGGGCCAGACTGCCCGTGTCCAGCCCAGATGGTGCCCGTCAGTACTGGGGGACCTGGAGCAAATACTTCCCCTCCAAAAGAAACTTGTACCCATTAAACATCGCTCCCTGTTACCCCAGTCCTTGGCAACCTCCAGTCTCCTTTGTCCCTATGGGTTTCCTATTCTGGACATTTCACATAAATGGAATTTACAATACGTGGCCTTTTAGGTCTGGCTTCTTTCACTCACCGTAATGTTTTCAAAGTTCACCCAGGTTGCAGCATGTGTTAGTACTTTATTCCTTTTACTGTCTGAATAATATTTCGTTCTCTCCATTTCGTGTTTCCGCTTATATCCATATTACTCATTCACCTGTTGATGGACACCTGGGTTGTTTCTACTTTTCGGCTATTGGGAATGACGCTGCTGTGCACGTTTGCGTACAAGTTTTTGTGGACGTGTGTTTTGAGTTCCCTTAGGCCCACCTGGGAGTGGAACTGCCGGGTCATATGGAAATTCCGTGTTTAACCATTTGAAGAATTGCCAGATTGCTTCCCGAAGTTGTTACACCGTTTTACAGCCCTCTTTTAATTTGCTGAGCCTCGATTCTCTCATCTGCAAAATGGGGCATCGTAATAGCGCCTACCTCCTAGAGTTTTTGTGAGGATCGAACGGGTAGATTCATAGAAGCACTTACGGTGATAAGTAGTATCGTAAGTGTTCAGTAAATGATAAATCTGATGGAGGCTAACAACACTAAAAATGCTATTTTAATTCATTTTCAGTCTTGTTTCTGAAATTATTTTTGTTTATGAGATGAATCAAAAGTATTTGTTGCTAATAATCCATGCTTCCATGAGTGTGAGTCAGATTATCCTTGGAAGGAGTAGGGCGTTTGCTTGTTTTGGTTTTGGTTTTTGGAGTTTAGTACACAGCAGGTCGTCTCATTCAACATTGTTTCGTCATAACATTGGTGAGCGATCCCCGGGGGAACTTGACTCCTGTTGATATCATTAGCCTGGTTGGTAAATCGGTTTCATTATACATCATTTTGCCTAAAGTCACAGAACCTATCGATGACGTGAAGTGAGGACTTTCTGTGTGTACGTAGGGCAGCCTTTCTCTTGTGACACCACCTGTCACAATTCTTAGTTCTCTTGTTCAGAGGTGAGGCGAGAACAGTCCTCCCAGTGCCTTTCCATCGCCCCCCGCCCATCATTTCCCATCGACGGACGTCTTTGTGCCAGTGAAATTGTTTAAAAATGGGAGTACAGCACCGTCTTTGGAAAGGAAGGTGAAGTTTGTACTGCAGGATATTGGCTGAAGAAGAGGGGAGTAAGGGCTGTGAGTGGGTGGGTGGCTGCCTTTGGGAAGGCATCGCTTGTTGAGGTGAGTGAGGATTGGAGATGGGGGGGGAAGGGAGCCGCCTTTGTGCGTTTGACACTGTGAAAGTCAGAATAATATCGAGCCCTTACTCCCAGCCAGGCACCGTCTTAAGCATTTACACATAGTAACTCATTCTTACAATCACCCCCGAGGGACAGACGTTTTATTATTCCTGTTTTACAAATAAGGAAAACGGAGGCAGAGAGGTTTAAGAGGTTAAATCTTTTGCAGAACCCTACTGAGGGGAGTTTGCCATCCTGCCCAGAACTTTAACCCTGTTTTAGCGACTGGGATGGGATGAGAGGGAGTGGAGGTTGTGGTAGGACAGAGGACAGAAATTATAAAATGCTTTAAATTATACACATAAATCCAGCAGACCAAATTGCCGCACACATTTTAAATCCCCTACTCCCACCCGGAGCTGGAATTTAATTCACTTAGTCGGCTGGCCCGTTTGCGTTGGGGTCCTTCTATTGCGATGTACTCGATACTTAACTCAAAGTTTTGCTGTGGCCTGACTTTGGTCACAGTGTTCTAGAAGTGTTCAGAGAAAGCGACATTTTGCTTCACAGAGGTTTATATTTTACTTTTAAAAGGGAAAGCATCTAATAAAAAGGTATTTATTATTGAGACAAAATTATCCCTAAATCCTCGACACTCATATAATTCATTTATGTTAGTGGGAATTTATTTTTATGGGTTTCAGTAGGCCTGTATTATTATGAGCTATTAAACTTTGAAACCTTTTTTAACAAGTGCCTGAGGGCCCACTATATTTGGGACTCCTGAGACACAACCAGATATGTAACGTCAATGTAGATACCGTACACTTTCAGAAAGTGCAATATTCTGCATCCAAAACTGTTTTGGGTTGTTTGGAATTCTTATGAACACCAAGCGCACCTAAGTAACACCCAAATAGTTCTCATCTCGGGCTAAAAATAAAATTGTGAATCCATTTCCCAGTCTTTAGAGAAGCCCCTGTGATGATTTACCAAAGATACAAACCACTTCCCTTGTCAGAACATCACGCATTGAAGAGGGAGCTGCCCGTAAATAAGCAGCAGAGGGTGTGTATTGAGGACAGGGAGGTGCAGTCGCTGCATATAAGGAGAAAGACGGGTGAGAAAAGGCGGAGAATCAGCTCATACCAGGTGCAGGTGCCACCTAATGATGGGCATGAAGAGTTTTGACATGGATAAAGAAAAGCACTGCTTACACTCTAGGTTTTAGTGATACAAATGGGGAAAGTGGTGGGTGTTTTTTTCCTCTAAACCACATATTTTAAATTGTTACATGATAACCTCAGTAAGTCATCTCATATTCCATACACATATAATTTTTAGTTAAAAAGTAAAAATGATTCTGTATTATTTAGCGTACTTTTATTTTACATTTTTTTACTACTCATAGGCAAAACCTGCTTTCCAGCCCTATCAAAGTTTTTCATGTAGCCGAATTAAAATACATTGTATTTATCAAAATAAGGTGGTTACCACTGTATATTTTCCAGCTATTATTCTTCAAATGGCATTTCAGAAAATAACTATTATGACATGTTCATATTTAGAGCCATAAGAAGTATTCTGACAAATGCTAGGCGCTCCGCATTCCACTATTTGATAAAAACTAAGAACTAATATAAAACAAAGCCAGAATAAATAGTGTGACATTTATATAGTACCTCTACATACGAGGCATATCTCCATAGTCTTTCTTAAAACAGTAATAGGTGCCCAGGCAGTGTGGTTCAGTGGTTGAGCATCGACCTATGAACCAGGAGATCGCAGTTCGATTCCTGGTCAGGGCATGTGCCCGGGGTTGCAGGCTTGATCCCCAGTCGGGGGCGTGCAGGAGGCAGCCGATCAATAACTCTCTTATCATTGAAGCTTCTATCTCTCTCTCTCTGTCTCTCTCTGCCTCTCCCTTCGTCTCTCTAAAATCAATAAAAAAGAAACATATTTTTTTAAAAAACAGAAAACAATAATAGGCTCCTGGAATATGCTAAGCCAGCAGGACATGTGAAATACTGGTGTGTATTTGATCACTCAGCAGATGTTTATTGACTGCTTACCATGTGAAGCCACTGTGCTAGGCACTGGGGGCACAGTAGTGAATAAATGTGCTCCCTTCACTTACCGTTCTTAAGAGTTCAGTGGGGAATGGAAGCCAAAACAATTGAACAAAAACAAAAAGGAAAAACTGACAAATTGTGGCATATGTAAATTAAGGAACAAATAGACCCTTGTAAATACAGACTCATCCAAATTATAAAATCATCCAAATTATAAGATCTGTTTCCATTTCTTGCCTGGGTATTTCACACTGATACCTTGCTTAATAGCTTTGAAAAGAGCTTATAGGTTTGACCAGATTGTGTGTATACATTTATTTATGCAACAACAAAAATTTACGGATTGCTAATGTGCCGGGCACTGTTCTAGGCCCAAGAGAAGGAGCAGTGAACAAAACAAAGTATGTTTGTGGCGAAGTCGCACACCACAGGGGGAGGCAGTAGACAAACACATGATACAGGTCAGGAAGTGATCGATGATATGAAGAAAAATAAAGTAGACTGAAGATAATGACCAGGGTACTATTTTACTTGGGCGGACTGAGGAGTCCCTGAGGAGAGAAAAGTTGCCCCCCAGTTTTCCTCCTTTTGCCTCTTGGGTCAGTGCAGTTAGTGGGTGCAGCAGGACGCAAGGTGGTTTTTCTGTCTGTTGGTGTCTCACGTAGTCACTGAGAGGGCCGTGGCGAGGTCTTCCTTCTGTCTCGTTCCCTGCCACAAAAAGAGATTAACACCTGCATTACTTTCTTCATTCTTTTTCATTCCTCCGTACGGGTAAAGGCCTAAGCGCCTTCATCCATCCGCCCGCCCATCCCTTTCTTTACCTTTCATCCAAAACATGCTTTGGTGTCTGTTCCAAGTTTCCAGAATCTTGGGATATGATTTATTTGATTAAAAATTACATTGTACAATTAAATGTCTTCCAGATGTTTGATTATAACGTGGAGAGAGCTCTTCCGTCCAAGTCTTTCTCCCAGTAAACTCTCAACCATTGAAATTTGACGTCTTGGGTGACCTTAGCGATCCCAGCCTTCGTGCCCCAAAGCCCTAAATAAAATTGTCCACTGCTCAAGTGTTCTATAGCATTGCACAAGTCTAAAATAGGTAGCTGGCACCCACCCCACACCTCGCTGTTGGCTAACTGACTGGTCCCATAAATAGCTCAGTGCTACGCGATCGGACGACAGCTAACAGAGATGGGATTTTTGTTTCCTAACACAACACGTGTAGTCTCTGGTATTCAATAACATCAAGGTCTAATTCACTGGACCCTAACTATAGCATAGTTCTTGGGAGAACTGTACAAATCAATAGCCAAACTGTTTTGGATGGGATTCAAGGTAGCCCTGCCTGATACCAAACTCTACATCATGGATCAGTGTTAGAGCAAGATTCCGTTTTAGTCCCTTCTGTGTGCACGAAAGTAATGTTGCCGCTGCAATCAGGTTAAAGCCCAGAGAGTTTCTGCCACATGAATTAAAAATTCTCAGGTGGGACTGAGAAGGCATCTTGGTAGTTTCATAAAACCGTTTTCCTGAACTCAAGAGCATGTTTTAAAAACCTACCCACTATTGGAATATAATGGTTCTTGTTTCTGACTCTTAGCTGGAATGTATTGTTTTATTGTCGGAAAGATTTTTAAAGGCTATAATTTAACAGAACATTGCTTCATAAATTCCTTAGCAATAACTCAGAAGGTGAACCTTGGGGTATTTTTCCAGATAAATCTGTGCCCTTTGTGTGCAAAGCATTGTTGCTTAGGTAACTTAGTCATAATACATAAGGTTCAATCCATGCTTTAGATATTTTCATTTTCCTTTTACTGGGTCTTTTTCAGAATGGCAATATGTTTATTGTATTTCTTAAAAGTCGACATACCAAACGTAAAACAAGTGATTTAAAAAAAAAAAAAATCCCCATGCTAATTACTTATGATTACTGTTCAGATGCTGCTTACTGTTGCTTCATGTCTGGACCAAAAGTAAAGAAAATGTCTGTGATATCAAAGCGATAGACAGTTCTTCCCCTAATGCTCACTTTGTACTTTTGCTTATAGGACTTCAGTACATTTTACAGTCAGAGCTTTATGGACCCAGTTATGTAGCTTTCCATGGCCACGCTGAACATACACATTTTGAAAACATTTTAAAGCTAAAATTCAGTTCAAGAACCCTGATCTTCACTCTACCCAAAAGGGCTTTAAAAGCGTTTATCTTTAATAACTGTATGAATATTTACTCTAGTGGATTTAAAAGGGGAAGGGAAAAAAACACCCAAACCACCGATTGTTTGTTTTAGCAGATTGTGAGCATGGCTGTGTGGATCCAGGCCCAGCAGCTGCAAGGAGATGCCCTTCATCAGATGCAGGCCTTGTACGGCCAGCATTTCCCCATTGAGGTGCGCCATTACCTATCCCAGTGGATCGAGAGCCAGCCTTGGTAAGCGAACAAACTTTTCTCCATATTTTGTGAAGCGCAAGCGTTTTCAAGTTTGGAAAGATAACACGACAGAGACTCCAAAACTTGTACGTTTAAAAAAAAAATTGTGACCCATAAAGAGGTATTGAATGCCATCTGAGATTTTAGGAAGATGGAATAACTCTTGGGATTTTTAAAATAGGATACCTTCCCTTTAATAGTAAATTCTGGCTAAAAGCATTCGAGCATTGCAGCTAGTAAAAAGCAGTGAGCAAATGTTTTGCGTGCCTGTAGGGTGCCTAGCAGAGTCGTAGGCAGAGTTCATATGAAAAAATTAAAACCTTTGTCCGCATAGAATTTAGTGCTGAATGCGGCAGATAAGGTATGTTCATTCACATAATACAATGTATTGTTAACAAATTTAACATTGGTGTTTTAACATTTATAGGTAATTTATATATACACATAGACACTAAAAGACAATACAGCAAAATATTAACAATAATTTTATCTTGGTGGTGAATTTAACAAGCTTGGTTTTTGTTTTTATTTTGTAAATTATTCTATATATTCGGGGGGGGGCTTGTTCTTAAACCCTTTTAGAGTTAGTACAATGTGGTAAACTGATGATAAAGCTTTTTAATTGGCATTATTGCACGCCAGTCAGCAGGATGTCCACTGCTGTGCTCGGGGCCTGGAGCTGCTGGTTGGTTTCCCGTCTGTCAGTCTGATCGGACAGACATACTCACCCTATACTTCAGGCCTCCGCCACGTGGGTGGGGTGTCCTCCTTGACAGGGCCCCAGGGGAGACAGCCTTCATGCTACCGTTTGAGGAAGGCTGTATACCTGGCAGTCACATCGCCTTGGAATAATTGCAGTTGTGTATTAGTAGCACATTTCTCTCCAGAAACTAAAGAGCACCAGGAAGGCAATTTTCTAGGCAATTAAAAAAATCTCAGCCTCATGTAATTAAGTGAGAGAAAAGAGAGCTAAATGTGAGCATGTCAATTGCACCTTGCTAGTGCTTTTCCATTTCCTTTTCTGTTTTAATGGTTTTGGAGAGTTCAGAAAAACATTAATAGGAAGTTTCTGTTGATTTAAAATTTCATTTAATAGCGTTTCCACGTCGTCTTCTTACTGAATGAATGTTGAAAGACGTGTGTGGATATTAAAGGGAATCTGAATTTTATTTAGCTAAAAATAATTTTCTTTTCAATTACAGTGACATACAATATTTTATTAGTTTCAGGTATACAACGTAGTGATTAGATGTTATTTACTTTATAAAGTGACCACCTCAATAACTCTAGAATTTTCCTTATTTTTGGTTTTCTTAAGAATATGAAGATTTTAATTTTAAAAATCTTCAGTTCTTCATGTTTACGGTAAGAAAATCTTTTTGGGAGGGTGGGAGAGGAGGCATTAAGTACAAGAATCAGTACTTGGTTTCCATGAGTTTTGCTCTGCAACTGGATCTTCTCAGGCATGGCTTCATCAAATGAGGAGCATTTTGCCAGTCGAAACGGGTGCATGCTGGGCCACCATTCCTTCCTTCCAGGCTTTATCTAATATATATTTTATTTAGTCCTTAGAGCATGCACCTTTAAAATTTGGCTGTCTCTACTGCCTTCTCCAAGTGCAGATTTGAGCATATTATTTGATGAAGTCTGTTATAAGTGTTTGATATACCTGTTGGTGCCTCTGTTTGAAATTAGCTGCTGACTTCATGGGGTTAGAGATGACAGCACTTTTTAGCGACCACCAAATCTCTTGTTTTGCTTCAGACCTGGATAGCAGTAATTGAATGTTATTTCAGTCTGATAGCTGTTTGGTTTCTTCAGTGAGCTGAGTAATTTAGTATTGCCAAATAGCAATTGTTGCCCTAAGTGTTTAAAAAAAAGAGAGGTGGGGGGGGGGGGTGGTGAGAATGGGGAAAGGAAGGGAGGCCATTCAAACCCTGTCACCAGTTAAATGGCTCTGAATTAATGCAAAGTCTCTGGTTCACTGGAAGAGTTAGTGTTGCCTGCAGGTCCCAAATCTGCAACTTGTATAAATACTTGTAGGAATATTCTGTCCTAATAAATCATTTTCCAAGGCTTCTTAGAAGTCACAATAAATGTTGTTTCACCTGTCTTAAGAAAACACTTTATGTGAAATTAGCAGTATATAGAACTAGTTGGAGGGTGGAAAAAAATGTAGAACATTCTTGACATTGTGCCCCTTACACCCTTGAAGGGGTAACTATAAATAGGAAGTTATCAGAGCCCTCATTTCCTTCGGTGCACACAAAGCACTTTCCCTCTCCCTTCATTCCTAGCAGCTAGCATAAGCACCAGAGCAAGTTAGTAGGAGGAAGGAGAAAGGACAGTACATTGTAAAAAAGAAAATATATTATTATTCAGTCCACTAGGTAGTTAGTGGGTTAGGAATAGATTAATGTAGGCATCTAGCCTATTTGAATTGAACTCTCCTAAAATTTGCAGTGAGCATTATGCAGAAATCACTTTAGCCAAAGAAAAGGTGCGATGTGTTGAGGCTGCATTTATATAGGCTCATGTGCATGTATGTATACATATGTATGTAATTTTTTTCCCCTAGGGACTCAATAGATCTTGATAATCCACAGGAGAACATTAAGGCCACCCAGCTCCTGGAGGGCCTGGTGCAGGAGCTGCAGAAGAAGGCGGAGCACCAAGTGGGGGAAGATGGGTTCTTACTGAAGATCAAGCTGGGGCACTATGCCACGCAGCTCCAGGTGGGTGTGGGCTCTGGGCCACAGTTGTCTGCCCTAGAAGGGACTCTTTCTTCATTTAGCGCTTCCTCTAGAGATTTTCTTTCTCTTCTTCAGCCAAGCGTTGTTGAGTTACATGTATAAAGTTCTTGTTTATTTTCATGGATGTAGCTTTTTTTAAACTTTGTATTTGAAAATAATTTCAAATTTACAAAAAGTTGCAAGATTGACACAGAGACCCCCTACATATGCCCGGATTCACCCATCGTTAACATTTGCTTTATCGTATGCTCTTGCACACACCCCCACTGGGGATCGAGCAGCCCGGGCACATGCCCTGACCGGAAAACGAACCATGACCTCGGTTCATAGGTGGACGCTCAACCACTGAGCCAAGCCGGCCAGCCTCTACACATATTTTTTTTTTTTTGATCACTTGAGAATAAGTTGTACATATCATGTCCCTTTGTGCAAAGTACTTCAGTGTCCATTTTCTAAGAATATGAACCTTCTCTTACATAGATATAGTCCAGGTATCACCTTCAGTAAACTTCACATTGATAGAATACTATTAGATAACTTTATGTCTGTATTTCCATTTTGTCAAGTGACTTGATCTCCTTTAGGGCATTTTTCCTGCCTCCAGTTCAGGATCCAGTCCAAGATCACATATTGCACCTAGTTGTCATGTCTCTTCAATTTTCTTTAATCTGCAACTCTTTTTCAACCTTTCTTTGTCTTTCGTTGCACTGACATGAGCTCCTCTACTTTTTAAAGATAAAGTGTATCTCATTTTGGGTTTGTGTGAAGTTTCCTCATGATTAGATTCAGGTTACACAACCCTGATCAGAATTCTAAATAAGTATTGTGCCCTTCAAATGGTATCACATCTGGTGACATACGATGTCCATCTCCCCCTCGTTGGTGGAGTAAGGTGGTGTCCAATTTCTCCTCTGATGTGACCTTTCAGAAATACATTTTTCCTGTGTCCAAGAATGATGTCCTAGTACTTTAGGCAAATTAAGATGCAAGAAACGAAATAATCTTACCTTCTTATTGTAGTTAGGTTTTTTACAATGTGCTTTTCTTGCCCCCCATTGGTATTGGAGGAGCAGTGCATCTCATGATTACACTATCCTGTCTCTAGGAGTCTCCTCCAAGGTGGGGTTAGGCCCATAGCGTGGAGTGGGACAAAGTGAGGTCTGCTCTTGGATTCTTTCAGAACACGTATGACCGCTGCCCCATGGAGCTGGTCCGCTGCATCCGGCACATTCTGTACAACGAACAGAGGCTGGTCCGAGAAGCCAACAATGTGAGTTTCCCATGGGTATGGGGAGAGGAGTTGGGAAATCCCATCTTGCCCACTTCTCTCTGATGTTTTATCGTGGTGACTCAGGGCACCTCTCTTGGTGTCTCTCTAAACAGAACATTGTCTTAAGGGGCACAAAATAAACAGAAGGCTATTCTCTGATCTTAACTGATTTATAACCTTGATGAGATTACAACCACAAAACAATATGAACAGGTGTGAAATAATTTAACCACCAGTGAATTATTTTTGAGTAAAATCATGTTTATATTCAGGTGAAATTACTTAAGAAAGATCTCTGCTAGCCCTCTCTGAGCCAGCTGTTGAAGGAATGGATCCGACCAGGTCGCTTACATGTCCGGATCCGCAAAGCCCTTGTTGATGCCTCCCCGAGAACCTCACTTTGGGGTCTCCAGGATGCCGCCTGTGAGAGCTTCTCCTTATTCCCTCTTCCCTCATCACAAGAAGGCCTTGAATGAGAACACAGACAATATGTGTTCACCTAGCCTGTTCCCCACTCTGTCCCCAACACCTAGCACAGCCCATGGCATTGGGTCAGTGAAAGAATGTGGAATGAGGGGGTCATCGTCATTAGTAGGAAAACCCAGGTAACTCCTGGGACGTGTTGAGTTCTGGTCTCTCTGAAGGGAATTAGATGGATCGTGTTTGGGATACTCTGGTGGAGGCCAGAACTGTAGTAGAAATTTCTACTATGTCTTATGAAGACGCCACGGTCTGCCGGCTCACCTGTTTCTCTTCTTTTCCCACTCTACACCCATTCTCACAAATGACGTTTGCAATTCCTACGACTCAAAATTAAGCTTTTGGGATTTCAGCCCAGTTATAGGTGCTAGCGTTGGCTTTTCCTTGGCATTAACGGCCTGCAGTTTTCCCCCACCCCCTGCCCAGCTCACCGCTGCCTGCGCTCTCCCCCTGATCTGTGTCCAGGGCACCTCTCCAACTGGGAGCCTTGCTGACATCGTGTCCCAGAAACACGTTCAGATCAACCAGACATTTGAGGAGCTGCGACTGGTCACGCAGGACACTGAGAATGAACTAAAGAAGCTGCAGCAGACTCAAGAGTATTTCATCATCCAGTATCAAGAGAGCCTGAGGATCCAGGGTGAGGCTGCTGCAGGGTGGGCGGTGTGTGTGGTGAGGACGGGAGTGAGGGCCAGAAAGAAACTCGGGTCGTGCGGGAAGAGAACCGGTGGCCTTTCTCTGGAGGAGCAGGGGATCGTTTGTATTGAAGACAGTGCTGGGACGATGACGCTTAGGACGGGGAGAAGACAAAGACTTGCCCTTGGAGAGCGTGGATCTCGCTCAGGCTTCCCACACCCAGCGAGCTCCTGGTCTGCTGGGGAAGACATTTCCTCTTGTGGGAAGGAGCTCCAGTCTAGGAAACAGTACCCAAACAATGGTTTTGTGTTTTATAAATGCTGCTTTACCCTCTAAGCAGGGCCAATGTAGGGCTAAGGGCTGTGTTGGTGGTGATACACTTTTAATGTTTTGTGCAGTTATTCAGAGGCCGTCCCGGGGCTGAGCGCTTGAATGCCCTTAGACAGAGGCTTCCTCTCCTGGTTTCAATCCTGCCTGGTACTTTGGGTACAGAGAACTTCCGTCAGTCTCCAAGCTGTGGAGCCGCAACAGCACCCCCTGTTGTCCTTGTGGGAATCAGTCAAAGCAACTGAATAGTGTCCTCTCCCTGCTTGCATGCCCAGCTCTGTCTCAGAGAAGCCTTTGCTCCACCAACCAGCCATTCAAACAACACGCATACACATGCCATGTGCTCTTCCCATACCATGCATGGGGGCCCCATCCTATTATTATTGATATTATTGATTAACTCTGTCTTCCCCACTGGAATATAAATTCTTTGAGAAGGGACTGTGTCTTATCTCTCTGTACCCTGAGGCTAGCACACTGCCTGAGTCACAGTAGGTGTTGAATAAATGATGATTCTAGCCTGTCTTCCTCCCATCTGATTTTATACCAGACTGACCCCAGAGAAAGACAGCCCACTTCCCAGAGGAGGGAACAGGATATCCAAGCTATTAGTTCTACCCCAGGCCTTGGACTGGTTGACAGTACTTATGCTATTGATCTTGGGTTTTCTGTTTCCTATTTATGGGTTTGGGTTAGGATTCTGGTTTGGGTTTGTACCCATCATGCAATGTCAGATCAGCCTCATTTATCAAGTTCTCCCATCAGAAACACAGACTATTGATCTGTTTGTGCAAGGGAAGGCTCAGCTCCCTCCAGTGGAGCAGACAACTGCCCCACATCTCCTGGCATCCTTCCCAGAAACTTCTGCAGATTGCCAGGAAAATCTAACTGGGTCACTCGCATAGAGAGGCTGGACCCAGATGTTGGGGGCACCACCACCTTCCTGTGGGTGGCAGGATTCCTGAGGTGGCCATCCAGACTACTGTGCTGTGGTCCCTGCTGGACAACGCTCTTCCTGCTCAGGCCCCTGCAGTGAGATTGGAGCCATATTTCTGAATTCTCTTCTTGTTCTGGGCTCTTCCTGGCTGTCCAGAGTTGCTTTGGTCTGTCCCTGCTTGTATGACCATGGGGCAGGGCCTAGGTCAGTGTGACATGGCCCTCAGAGGTCTGCCAGGAACTTGACCAAGACATGCTGATGCTCACATCTTCTTCACTTTCCCAAGTAAGGACACTGGTATGTTCAAAAAGGCCATTGGCAGCGCATAATTATCCCAATATTTAGGATAGTGGTTCTCTTTGCGGGGTGGGGGTGGGGGGTCAGTTTTGCAAGCTGGGGAGAGTGGACAGGTGGCTTTAACTGTGGAAATGTTTGATTTCTTAAGCTGGGTTATGAATTCACAGTGTTTTTTGTATCATTCTTTCTACCTTCCCTGTGTCTTAAGTATTTCATAACTGATTTTTTTAAAAGGGTAATGACACCCTGGCCAGTGCAGCTCAGCTGGTTGAGTGTTGTCCTGTGCACCGAGAGGTCACCTGTTTGGTTCCTGGTCAGGGCATGTGCCGGGTTGCGGGTAGGGGACGTGCAGGAGGAAGCAGATCAGTTTCTCTCTCTCATTGGAGCTTCTCTCTCTCTCTCCCCCTCTCCCTTTCTCTCTCTCAAAAATCAATAAAAACATTTTATTTATTTTTTTCCAAAAAGGGTAATGAGGCTCCCTGGCTCCCTGTCCTGGCCATTGATGAGCTTCCTAAAGCGAATATGAAGAGGGCTGGCTGCCTCCTGTTCCTGAGAGAGTGCCACGGCTTTTGTGAGGGCCCTTGGCTGTCCCCCAGGCCACTCTTAGCTTCTCTCTTTTCTCTTCCGGTTGGTCAGCTGAGCTCACAGTGACCCAACCTGGACAAACTTGTTGGGCACCTTCCAGCACATAGAGAAACTCCTTCCCTGAGGAGGCTGCTGTGCTCCAGAGGCGGCCCAGGGCCCTGGAGCGGGGCTTCCCTGACGAGGCTGTCCTGGGAGGTCGGGGCTCAGAGCGGCTTGTCTCTGTCCTGTAACCCATTAAGCAACAAGGACTCACTCTCATGCAGACCTTCCACGGGCCAGGCAGCCTCTTGAGCAGTTTCCATAGCAACCCTTTTTAATCCCCACAGCAGCCTGCTGAGCAGGGAACAGGATTCTCCCATTTTGCACAGGGGCAGACTGAGGCACAGGAGAGTGAAGTGATTTGCCTGAGTCCACCCAGCTGGTGAACAGCCAGGCCAGCTGCAAACTAGGCAGTGTGGCTCCAAGCTGGACCCCAGTGTGGCGTGAGGAAGGCTGGGCACCCAGCTGTGTGGGCTAGGGTGGTAGGATCCTCCTCAGCTGTGCCCACAGCTTCTGTGTCCCCAGTCTCTAGGGGGGAGCTCGGAGTTGGGGGACCAGGGACTGAAGCTGGCTCCTCTCTGGTGCCCTTGGCTACCAGAGCCCTGACTTGCCATCGGTCAGACATGTCACCTTGAGGGTCTTGTCTGTAGGACAGGTGCGTGTGGTTTCTCTGGGTTTCCTGCTAGAAGCTGGGAGATCATGGCCATGGGTGTCCTGTCTCCTCCTCTAGCTCAGTTTGCCCAGCTGGCCCAGCTGAACCCCCAGGAGCGCCTGAGCCGGGAGACAGCCCTCCAGCAGAAGCAAGTGTCCCTGGAGGCCTGGCTGCAGCGAGAGGCCCAGACTCTGCAGCAATACCGTGTGGTGAGTGGGGTCTGCGTCCGTCTTCTCCACGCCTGGGGTCCACATTCTGAGCTGTCGGGGGACCCGAGAGAGGGATAGAGCCAGGACGAGAGCAGGACCCAGGGAGCAGGAGGCCTGTGGGGGCCTGTGGGACAGAGCAGGTCAGGGAGGGGAGGCCCTGCTTCCTGAGGGAGGGAGGCCTGCAGGGTCCTTGTCTGAGAGCCCAGCAAGGCTGCTCCGCCCCCTCAGGAGCTGGCCGAGAAGCACCAGAAGACCCTGCAGCTGCTGCGGAAGCAACAGACCATCATTCTGGACGATGAGCTGATCCAGTGGAAGCGCAGGCAGCAGCTGGCCGGCAATGGAGGGCCCCCTGAGGGCAACCTGGACGTGCTGCAGTCCTGGTAATGGGTGTGGGGGAGACAGGCGGGGGCAGGCAGGGCGGGTGGGCAGGGGCTCAGGGCGGTGCTACCAGCTGCTTATTCTGCTCCTGTGTTTCCATATGCAGCCACTTGCTCTGTCCTGTGACAGGTCTTATTTCCCCAGTGGTTCTGGTTCCTGACACAGACTTTGTGCCCCAGTCCTGCCCCTTCCCTGAGAAGGAAGCCTCTGTGTTGGGGGTGGGGCAAGGCATGTGCAGAGTGAAGCTCCGGCTGGTGGGGTCCAAATCCGGGTCCCGCCTCCTTTGTGTGCCTGTGTTTCTGGAAGGCAGGGCAGCTCTGCTCTGCTCCGTGGACAGGAGTGGTGGCTAAAGTGAAAAGCCTTCCTGAGTGAGGGTGGAGCTGGGTCTTGGGGGGCTCTCCCCAGGCTGGGAGCCTTTTCACCTCTGGCCTGGGGGATGGGGTGAAGCTGGTGTCCTTCCCGTTGGCCTCGGGGCTCATGCGCAGGTGTGAGAAGCTGGCCGAGATCATCTGGCAGAACCGGCAGCAGATCCGCAGAGCTGAGCACCTCTGCCAGCAGCTGCCCATCCCCGGCCCAGTGGAGGAGATGCTGGCTGAGGTCAATGCCACCATCACTGACATCATCTCAGCCCTGGTGACCAGGTGATTGCAGCCTCTTGGCCACACCCAGCCCCCCTGTAGTTGGCATGGGAGAGGCAGGGGGTGCTTGAATCCTCTCTCTCCCCCACCGCCCATCCCCTCTGTCCCCAGTTGCTGTGGCTGCTTGGTGTTGACCTTTCCCAGTTTCTCTTGTGAACGCTCCATGGGCCACCTGTGCCAGCTGCCAAGTTCATTTCACTGCCACCCTCCCACCGTCCCCTCAACTCTCAGTGGCCGTCCTGGGAACAGGTCTCCACCATGTGCTCTCCCTCTGCCTGCTGAGCCCTGTTCGAGGCATCCTCCCCACATGGAGGATGCCCTGTCCCCTGTCCCCTGAGGCAGCATCTCGTCACTTGTGTCCCTGCAGCACGTTCATCATTGAGAAGCAGCCCCCTCAGGTCCTGAAGACCCAGACCAAGTTTGCAGCCACCGTGCGCCTGCTGGTGGGTGGGAAGCTGAACGTGCACATGAACCCCCCCCAGGTGAAGGCCACCATCATCAGTGAGCAGCAGGCCAAGTCACTGCTCAAGAATGAGAACACCCGCAAGTACGTGTGTCCTCCTTATGTCTCCCCTTTCCGCGGGTCCATGCAGTCGGCCGCAGCGGCCCTCCCAGGAAGCCGTCTGGGCTCAGCCTTTCTGACGTTGGAGTCCTCTTAACCCGTCTGGCCTCTTCTGGCTCTCAGAGAAAGAAAATAAGGGGATTCTTCTGTAAAGATCGTACGATATAATTTTACTTAATAGGAATACTTTTGTATATTTTATGTCTATTTATTTCTTGGACCTTTTGTGGAGCTAACGTTTCCTATAAATGACACAAGTTTTTCAGAGCCTTCCGTGGTTCCTCCTACCCCAAGCACATTTCCACCCCATGTGAGCTGAGCCCCTGGGTGGGTTTAGAGTTGCCTCTCTCTCTTATTTGCAGTGATTACAGTGGAGAGATCTTGAACAACTGCTGTGTGATGGAGTATCACCAGGCCACAGGCACGCTCAGCGCCCACTTCAGAAACATGGTAAGGACGGAGGCAGAGGAAGAACAGATTTTCCCTACTCGTCTGAGGACTTTTTCACCTTAATTTTCTCTTTTGCAGTCCCTGAAACGAATTAAGAGGTCTGACCGTCGTGGAGCAGAGTCAGTGACCGAAGAAAAATTTACAATCCTGTTTGAATCACAGTTCAGTGTTGGCGGAAATGAGCTGGTTTTTCAAGTGAAGGTAAAGCCCTCCCTCAGCAATGTGTGAGTGTGTGAGTGAGTGTGTGTGTGAGCACTTTATATCACAGAAGAATTGCTTCGGTCACGTAGTCTCCTCTTTTTGGTTATTGATGAATAGAAAGTGAGGAGACCTCATCTTTAGCACTGTGTCTCTTAGATTCTCTTAAGAACCAACAAACAATAATGAACTGAAATAGCTGGAGATACAGCTATTCTCCTGAAAATGTATCAGGAGAAACATCACTCAGGATGAATCTAAGTAACAGTTGTGGTAAGTTTTAGACATTTGTTACTTGCCCCCCTCCCCCCCAAAAATGTCTCCATACTCTCTTTTTCTCTCTCATTTTCCATGTAACTTAGAGAATTTACTCCATCCTTCAGAAATACCTAATAAAATCTCTCTTAATATTTCTAAAATGTCTAAGATTGTGGGAAAGTCATATCACTCCCAGAGCCATTCACATTCTGTGTCCACAGGTGACAATTACTGAAACTGGAAGGAAGAATGAGCACGTCGTGACTGAGAAAAAGGAGAGAAGGGTAAGAATGTGTGGCCTGTGGGCGCTCAGCCTTTCTCCTGTGTCTTTGCAGACCCTGTCCCTCCCGGTGGTGGTGATTGTCCACGGCAGCCAGGACAACAATGCGACGGCCACTGTTCTCTGGGACAATGCTTTTGCAGAATCTGTGAGTGGAATCCTTGGGCCCGCGGGTCTCAAGATCTTGATGCTGGTGTTGTGAAACTCTTTCATGTGTTATCCCCTAAAAGAGCACAGAAAAAAATGCTGTTTTTCTTGGTGGGGGGACAGAATAAAGTGTGTGTAGGAAATAGAAAGGGGATGGGCTTGGAGTCAGGCCAAGGTTTCAATTCAGGCTCCGCCACGTCTTCAGTCTGACTATGGGACATTCACTTTACCTCTCTGAGCTTACGTATCCCCCGAATAATAATGTTCCATAGTGGTGTTAGGAAGATAAATTAGATAACATACCCAATGCTTGTCACATATTCAATAATCACTAAATATTGTTTGGAATCCTTGGGTGAAAACATAAGTGGAAATTAGGACTCCCAGGTTCCTTCTAGAGGTGAGGCCTCTCAGGAGGTTACTTTAGCATAGAAGTTGCTTCCTGTCGTCTTCCTTCCAATAAATGAGGGTGACATTTAATTTTCCAAATTTTAGATTCTGTGATGCATCCCAGGTCTCTCATGAAGAAGGAGATGCTTTGTCTAAGGGTAAAAATATGGTTTCCTGGATTTATGCACCAAGATACTGTTTGAATACCACCAGTTTGCCGCTTGATGAGCATTTTTAAGACATTTCACTAGGCACAGTTCTACATGTTGCATATTTCCAGTAGCGATTAACCCATAAACGCATGATTAAAGGATTATAGTTGTTATTGGGACATAAAAGTATGTTCTTCTCTAATGTGAACAGTCTTACATTCTCAACAGTTTTCTCTACAGAACAATATTTTTGCTGCAGAGGTGAGATTTTTATCAGAAAATCTGCTACGCTATGCTACAAACCCTGAGTTTGAGGCTGCTTTTAAAAATGATCTATCTTGTCCTGATAAGCCTCCTGGATGGGATTGTCACATCTCTCATTTCCTTCCCTGCCTGTCCATAGACCTCACTGCCCTGGCCACTTTGGCATCTCCTGCAACATGTCATTGCTAAAGTATCTTGTCTAAATAAATAAGCATTTTTAACATTTTCAGTATGTTAGTGTACATCTTATGTACATCCAGTGGACGTCTCGTGCTGTTTTAAAATAAATACATACTTATGGGAGTTTATAGATACATTCATATATATATATATATATATGTCGTGATGTAAGTGCATCGCAGCATTGCTTAGCTAAAGATTGAAGGCTGACACATAGATGTCCATCTATGGGGGTCTGGTTAAATATATTATTGTTCCTCCATATTGTAGAATATTCAGCAGCCACAAAAGAAAAGGAGGAATTTCATTTTATGCTGATGTGAGGTTTCCCAGATGTAGTATTAAGTGAAAAAAAAGGGGAGATGCAGAACATGTGGATTTTATGCCTCCATCTATATTTTTTAAAGGGTAAAAAGTATGTATATTTGCTGGCCTGCATAGAATATCTTTGGAGATATAAACAAGAAACTAGATTATGTGCCTTTGGGGAGGGGAACTGGATTTCTAGGGGACAGAAATAGGAAAGTGACTTCACTGTATCACCTTGTTTACTTTTAAAATTTTATATCATGTGAAGTAATTGCCTATTCAAAAATATTTTTATAATAATTGAAGTACTGTGGCTGAGTGGAATGGAAAACAGTTTATTAAAAATTCGTATTCTAACCTGTTTTTAATAAAGCTAACTCACAGTTACTATTCCTCCTGAAGATGTTTCACTTTGAGCCAGAGTTCTAATTGGCAGAAGGTGTCAAAGGCAAGGATTACACTTGTGCACACATGTGTGCTCGCTCTCTCTCACTGTACCTAGAGAACCAGTGTTTTGGATTTCTGTTCCCACTGAGTTTACAGTGTAAGAGCCAGGCCTCGGTCACGTTTTGTTTTTGTGGCTATGAAAACGTAAGATTGGGCCATATGCTCAGCAGCTCATTTACAGAACACCTGAGACAGCATGAGGTTACCCTCTACATTGTGTGCAAAGGAGGTAAACTGAACCTTCTGAGTTTCCCAGAGCCGCACACCCCATGAAAGTTGGAAGTTATCCCCACGCTCAGTAAGACCAACGTCCGTAACTCCGTCCAGCCATCGATGTTTTCTTTTGCGGGTTGAGGAAATAAATCATGCACCTGTTTTCTCATAAGGTTCTGGCTTCTCTCCCTCCCAGGGCAGGGTGCCGTTTGCCGTGCCTGACAAAGTGCTGTGGCCGCAGCTGTGTGAAGCGCTCAACATGAAATTCAAGGCCGAAGTGCAGAGCAACCGGGGCCTGACCAAGGAGAACCTCCTGTTCCTGGCACAGAAACTGTTCAACAGCAGCAGCAGCCACCTCGAGGACTACAACAGCATGTCCGTGTCCTGGTCCCAGTTCAACAGGGTGAGGGACCCGCCGCCGGCTGCCACCTGCCGCCTGCCGTGAGATCAGTCTCTCCAAACCAGAGGCCTTCAGGAGTCTCCCTCTCCCGGCCCTTGTGCTTCCTGTCTCTAATAAAATGCACCTGAAGTAATAGGAAGCTTCTGAATAGATAGACAACCACACACTTTTTATGTAGAAAATGACATCTTTGAATATTTCAGTAAATTGGCCTTTGTGTACAGCTAGTGCATTTTATAAAGGAAACAGAGCCAGGCAAATGTAAGCGTAACTCATGAGAAGTATGGCTTTGGTCACGATCAGGACATTATAGTTCTGTCCCATTGACTCTGATGTGCCCTGATGTGTGGTGCAAAGTCAGGCTGCCTTGGAACCCTCAACCCACCAAAGTCCGATGAAGGAAACTTTTCCTGTAAGCACCTGTTAATTCAGATGTCACCTATCACATCTTTGATTTTAAATTTAATTTTTGTTTCTCTTCTTACACCCCTCCCCTGCCGGTGTTTTAAATGCCCTAATTCTGAGATGCCATAGTCTTTAACTCTTTTAAATGGTGTGTGTTAACCAGTTGGCCAACATGTTTGCTGGCAGTCAGAGGAGTTTTGATATGAGGAAAGCAGGAATTTCACTAGAATCAGAGAACTGCATGTTGCTGATAATTATTGGTAACTGCTGTGTGATGGAGCAGTTTCTGTGGCCTCCCAGTGTGACCTAATCCAGTTCAAATTTACAACCCCCCTGGGCACCTTGCTAAGATGCAGGCTCTGATTCAGCAGCTCTGAGATGATGCCTGAAATTTTGCCTTTCTCAGAAGCTCTTGGGTGATGCTGCTGCTGCTGGTCACAGATTCCACATCAAAAACAGCAAAGCACTGGTCAGCCCCGGTGCCAGGTGTTTGTAGCGGGGGTCCATGGGTGCTGGTAATTGCTCTGAGCTGTTCTTTCCCTGCTTCCTTCTTTCCCCCTCTATTCTGTTTTTTGATTGCAGGACCATTTATTTGGGAAAATTCAAGCAGGTCTTTATATTTGTATGATTCTGACAGGGTAGAGGCCTGTTTTCCACTTGGCTTTTCTAGTTACAGATATAGGTAATATTGCAAGTGTTAACTTTTGCCTTCTTGTGTTCATTGTTGTATGTGTTTCCAACCAGGAGAATTTACCAGGACGGAATTACACTTTCTGGCAGTGGTTTGATGGTGTGATGGAAGTGTTAAAAAAGCATCTCAAGCCTCATTGGAATGATGGGTGAGAATCGTCATTTCTTAAGTCAGTGATAGAGTAAGAAGGCCGTCTTTCTGCTGTTAAAAAACAATCACACTCTGCTTCTGCTCCTTTGACCCCTGTGATCCAGGGCTATTTTGGGTTTCGTGAATAAGCAACAGGCCCATGATCTTCTCATTAACAAGCCCGATGGGACCTTCCTGCTGAGATTCAGCGACTCTGAAATTGGCGGGATCACCATTGCTTGGAAGTTTGATTCTCGTGAGTGCCCCTCCCTTTTTAAGAGCAGAGCCAAGATGGCTCCAGCTAACTGCTTTTGTAGCAAAATTACTTTAACATGAAATTTATTGAGTACTTATCATTTGTTGGGGCCAGTACTAATTATGGGAAGCACAGATGTGTAACTATGACCAAGCTGCAGATAATACCGGAGCCTGTATAAAATTGTATTATGGGAAACACAAGTACTAATTGGTGTGTTTTTTTAATATATCTTTATTGATTTCAGAGAGAGGAAGGGAGAGGGAGAGAGAGAAACATCAATGATGAGAGTCATTGATCATCTGACTCCTGCACGCCCCCGACTGGGGATTGAGCCCACAACCCGGGCATGTGCCCTGACTGGGAATGGAACTGCAATCTCCTGGATCATAGGTCGATGCTCAACCGCTGAGCCACACCCAGCCAGGCACAAGCACTAATTTTGAGAAACACAAACGTATAACCCTGACATAGCGACCTGTCCAAAATCTCCACTGCTTCCCTTCTGAAATGTTCACCTTATTACTCAACCTTAAGCTTGTCTCAGTGAAGAATTACTTTGATAAATTGGAGTCTTTCACATAGAGATAATATGCTATTTTAATTATTCCTTTATCCTAACTAACACGAGGATATTGTCATTGACCATTTTCATCCAAGAATGTTAGTTCTTTCCTCTGCCCCTCACAATAAGGTAAGAGTAGCTTCCAAGTTTGTTTTTTGTGACTTAAAGACTTTAATCGCATTTAATAGTGCTCACCTGTCCTCTGGCTATGGACATGTTTTCTCTCTCTCTCATATACTTTCGTACAGGGAATCAGGGAGTCAATAAGAAGTTTCTTCTAGAAAGGGACAGAGTACCATTTGAACTTGAAGCTGCCTGAGGGAGATCATTGGCTCTCTAGGGAAGTGGTGAATGCATTACCAGCTATCTACCCTTTTAAAAACAGCTACTTGCGCCCTGGCCGGTGTGTCTCAGTTAGTTGAGTGTCGTCCCGTGGGTACAGGAGGGAGGCACCCGATCAGATGTTTCTCTCTCACATCAATGTTTCTCTCTCTCTCTCTCTCCCTCTCCCTTTTTCTCTCTCTCTTAAAAAAAAAAATCAATAAAACATTTAAAAATACATTAGTTAATTAAAAAAATAAAAACAGCTATTTGATCTATAACCCGTGGTTATTTTTAAATGGAGATTTTTATTGGTACAATTTTAACAGAGAGCTTTAATTTGTAGTATATTTGGGTATTAAGATTTCTTGTTCATAAATCACGTTTAGAATATGATTATTCTGTTTATTGATCTAGAGGAAAGAATGTTTTGGAATCTGATGCCTTTTACCACCAGAGACTTCTCCATCCGGTCCCTGGCTGACCGCCTAGGGGACCTGGATTACCTTATCTACGTGTTCCCTGATCGGCCGAAAGATGAAGTGTACTCCAAATATTACACACCAGTTCCATGCGAGCCTGCCACTGGTAACAATGTTCGCATTCTGACTTGGTTTTGTTGTGTTTTGGTTATGTTTTAGTTATTTGTGCGAGTGCATGTCTGTCTGTCTTGCGTGGAAATCTAAACAGCCTATAGTTACTGCCGTTCGGGCATCATCCAAGGCAGGTGTAAATTCTGGGCTGTATTCTTCAGTCATACAGAAAACATATCTGCCACTGACCCCAAATACCAAACCGAAGGGAACAAATCATTTTTAACACAAGCGTAGATCAAGCAAAATTAGGAAGGTAAAATTTTGTTTTTCAAATCAGAGATGGTTTTATTTTCTGAGCATAAAGGTTTTCTGTATCTATTGTAAAATTTCCAGAAAAGTATAGAAAATAGATATCACCCAACATCTCTCATCTAGAGGTTAACCACTGTAAATAATTTAGAGAATATTTTTCCAATCTGTGTAGATATGTATTCTTCAGTCAGTCAGTCCCCAGATGCTTATGAAGTACCTGCTGTGTGGTGGTTAAAATCTAATAGAAGGAAGACAGTAAATAAGTAAAGAAATATGTTTATGTAGTGATGGATGGCGGGAAGACAAATAAGCAAGGTTAAAGAGATGGAGAAGTGACAGGGAGGAGGACCTGCGTAGCATCTCACTACTGCTCTGCCCTTACCACACTTTCCCCCGCTCCCCAGCTCTGGCGTCCCAGGCCCTCTCGAGGGTTTCCAAACACGCCAACCACGTTTCCATCTCAGGGTCTGTAGAGTGGCCAGGGAAGGTTTCCCTGAGGAGTTGATGTCAGATTAGACCTGAATGAAGTGAGGAAGCTCTATCTAAAGATCTAGAGGGAGAACATTCTAGGCTGACACAACAAATGCAGAAACCCCGAGATGGAAATGAGGTTGCCGTGTTTGAAAACCCTCGAGAGGGCCCCGGAGGCCAGAGCTGGGGGAGCAGGGGAAAGTGGGAAGAGAGAGATGAGGGCAGAGCAGTAGAAGGGGCCAGGTCATGTCGGATCATGCCGTACATCAGCTGTTGTGATCTGATTTTTTTTTTTTTTACTTAAAGATATAGGCAGAGTTACAGGTCAGTAAATATAATCTTACAACGTCATTTTAATGATTGTGTAGAATTCCATTGTATGGTGATTCCACATGACCTAGTCCATGTTGGTTATTTAAGTACTTATAATTGAAGTTATTCACAGTTCTTTGTTATGATTACTATTGAGATAGCTTGGTTCATGCATCTTGTACAGCTATTTCCTTAGGATAATTTCCTAAAATAGAATTTGTGGCATTTAGACCCACAAATTGGCAGAGCTGTGCTCCAGAAAGCAGAATCCATTTGCATCCCCACAGATGTCTGTTGGGGTCTCTGCTTCACCATCCTCTTGCCAATCATAGTTTCAGCTCACCGGTTTTGTGTTCAGCTCTGATTGACATAACACTGCTGTCTCAGTTTTTGTTTTCATTTCTTTGATTCTAGGTAAGGTCACCTTTTCATATAATGATAATGCCAATAATGATAAATAGAATGCTAGGAGCAGCTAACATTTGTTGAATGCTTACCGAGTGCCAGGCCTTTTCTGAGCACATTTTTATGTCGTATCTCATTTAATCCTCAAAACAGGTCTGTGAAGTAGGTACTATGACTGTCCCCCTTTTACATATGAGGAACTGAGGCACAGAGAAGCAGACAATTTGACCAAAAGTCACGCAGCTAGGAAGAGGCCAAGCCAGGACTGAGCTTAGAGAGTCTAGCACCAGAGCCTGTATTTCTTAACCTCCGTGTTATGAGCCATTTGTACTTTTTCCCGTGAAGTGCATTCATGTCCCTTGCATATATTTCTTGTCGAGTCCCTTTTTTTCTTAATGATGTTTAAATAGTTTTCTATAGTAAATAGACCCTTGATTATATATAGCAAATATTTTTCTCAGCGTGTGGTTGTTCTTTTAACATGTAAGTTTTATAAGGATTTGTAGTTGGGCTGGATAGCCCAGTCTGTCAACCTTTTTCCAAATGCCATGCCTTCCCACCCTAACATGATGGTTATATTTCTAAAAGCCAAAATACTTTCAGATTTATATGGTATTTTGGGTTAAATATATCTCACTGCTGTTTTTTGTTAACACAGCTAATCTAGATTATTAAATCCTATTTTTTTACAGCATTTCTTTGGTTTTTATCTTTTCTGTCAATCTATAAAATTCTCTGTAGACTGTAAAGCACAAAAAGCATGAGATGTTATGAAGAGGTTGCCCCCCTGGCACTTGAAGCCTAGAAGAAGCAGGTTAGGATATCAAACAATTTGTGGACCATGTAGCATGTCAGTGTCTCAGGCTGTCGCATCCTGTTGACCATAGTGGTACATTCATTGTCTAACAGAGTCAGGATTACACTTATTCCCATACTCGCCTTCCCAGGAAACAACACTTCATTCGCCGACTTCAGACTGTCACATTCCTACCACCTACTTAACTGGATTTCCATAATCAGCCTTTTAAAAAGTTGTAACTATGGCTGACCAGGTCACTTCCAGGCTTATCCCCTAGCTGGCCCCATCCCAGTGGGATTCTGCGGAGAGTGGGAGAGACACACACACCAGCATCCTTTCCAACCAGCCACAAGGCATAGACTGCCCTCCCTGGAATGAGTGACCATCAGATTACCCCCAAATGCAGAAACCCCAGGGGCATGAAAGAGCTCGCAGACACCTGAGTGACATTCCCTTTCCCAAAGAGTAGATACTCTGAGTAAGCTCTGAGATCATCAAGTCAAATTAATTCCTCTCTGATGCTTAGAGTTTTCTGTGCGACCCCCGACAACTGTTTATATATCTTTTGCGTGATTTCGATTTGTATTGACGTATATATTTTCTGTGGTTTGAAGAGTTTACAAGCACATCCAAGCCAACTTGAAACATCTCTTCACTGGCAGTTTTAGTATCAAGGCTTTTCTATGCCAGGTCGTCCTAACAGATTGAAATGTTAAGTGCTTATATCAGATCCTAAGACAAAATTAGGTGGCTGTGTCCTATCCTAAGAAAAGATGTGATTCATAAGGGAGATTTTATTTTTATTTCATTTGAGAACTTTGATTCTCATCACCATTCCCCCCTCGGCAGCTAAAGCAGTGGACGGATACGTGAAGCCGCAGATCAAGCAAGTGGTCCCTGAGTAAGTGTCCAGGGTCCAGCTCTGGTCTCCTGCTGCCCCTCTTCTCCCCTGGCTGTCCTCAGGGTCACCCCCTCTTCCATTAACATGCCCAGCGTTCCCTTCCCCCTAAAACCTGACTCAGCCCTGGGGAGGGAACTGGGTGTGGTCACCATGGGGCCAGTACCCAGGGCCCCACTCCTGCAGCCGGAGCCCCACGCCCAGTGGGCACTTTGTCCTTCTACTTAAAAAAGGCATAAAGATGCCCCCTGAGCCCCTCCCCAAGTCAGCTGCTGCCCTGAGTCTGCTGAGGCTCTGCTCTGCTTCTTCCTCCAGGTTTGTGACATCTGCAGACGCTGCTGGGGGCAGTGCCACCTACATGGACCAGGCCCCCTCTCCTGTTGTGTGCCCCCCGACTCATTACAACATGTACCCACAGAAGTAGGTTGTGTTCTTATGGGGCTTCATTGGGGGGGGGGGCTGGGCACTTGGCCTTGGGCGGGACCCCTGGAGGGCTGGTGGGTCAAGGAATCCCGAGCTCCTCTAGGTCTGAGACCACCCAGCCAAGGCTGGGCTCTGGCATGTGCTCAGGTGAGAGGGAGAGATTTGATCAGAAGATGTTGGTAGTTTAGAGTGGGGTTGGGCAGATATCACCTGCTCTCCAAATGGATGTTTTTCTTGTTCTGTATAAGGACTAGATGGGGTTTAAATGTGTCTGGAAAGCCAGTGTTAGGGGCAGCTGGGATGGGGGGGGTATTTTTATTTTTTAATTTTTTATTTTTTTCAATTACAGGTTATATTCAATACTATTTTGTATTAGTTTCAGGTATACAGCATAGTGGTTAATGGGGGGTGGGTAGTCTGAGTCTCTCTGTCCAGGTAGCGAAGGACTTTTATTCCCAAGCGTTGAGATCAGAAGTGGCTCTTTTCGCCGTGAAGCCTGGGCTGAGGGTAAAGGCAGTCTTGGCTGCTCCCCTGGAGGGGTGCAGGGTGTGGGGTGGTCTCTGTTCCTCATCATTGGCCCCTGACAACTGTTCCCTTCCCCTTCATCTCTTCCCTTTCCCTCCCAAGCCCTGACCCGGGCCTGGAGACCGATGGGGACTTTGATCTGGACGACACAATGGACGTGGCGCGCCGTGTGGAGGAACTCTTAGGCCGACCTATGGACACTCAGTGGATCCCTCATGCGCAGTCGTGACCTCGCATCTCCATCTTCAGCTTCGTCATCCTCGCCGGAGGAGTTACTCTTGTGGATGTTTTAATTCCATGAATCGCTTCTCTTTGGAAACAATACTCATAATGTGAAGTGTTAATACTAGTTGTGACCTTAGTGTTTCTGTGCATGGTGGCACCAGTGAAGGGAGTGTGTGTGTGTGTGTGTGTGTGTGCGTGTGTGTGTTTGTACGTTGCGGTGTTTCTCCCCCTTGCTGTCCAGAGTTTAGCTGCAGCATTTGGGGCCACAAACAGAGGCTGTGGTGGTTTTAACCTCGTGCAAAAAGGCAGTTAGTTCCATGGACCCTAGAACTTGGCCCTGTGTCTTGAGGGTGGCTGAACTTTGCCATGTGGCTGTTCAAGTAAGAAAAAGACAAAGAGGAGAAAGCACCCCCTCTCTGGTGAGTCTCTGTCGCCGTGCCTGCCAAAGCAATTGTTATATAACCATGATTATCTCTGCTTTTCTTCTGAAATGTGGAAACCGCCTTTCGACAAAGAAAGCCAGTCCTCCCTGCCCTTTCCCCCTACCCCATTTCCCTGGGTAGCGATGGGAAAAGGGGTAACATAGGAGGATTTTTGGGTCAAGGGGAGTCAGGGGGTCTTCGGATGGGCAGTGGCTTTTTAAATAACACTTAACCCATCTTACTGTTCTCTCCGTCCCGCCTTCCCTCCCTGTGTCTCCGGCCCTCCTCCTCTCACTCAGTTCCTCTGTGTGCGCACATGTGCAGATGAGCTAGAGGAAAGAAGAGAGGGTCACGTAACCGAAGCTTACAGTGCTGATGTCCTTTGTGTTGCGGCCGGAGTGGAATGCCCAGCCCTGACTCGCAGGCGCCCAGAGTGTTTGTTGCCTTGTCGCCCAGGGAAGCTGCCGTCCAGTCTGCCCATCCTTCCTCCGCGCTGGAAGGCTTATTGATAACAGCTTTTTGCAAATGCTGAATGGTGTTTTTGTTTCTAAATTGGGACTTATTTTCTCCTTCCCACCTTAATTTGACATCAAAATTCTTTCTTCCTGTGCCGAGTCCCGTGCCATTCATACCCAGGTCACCTCATTTCCCTTCACTGTTCATGCACTATGTCTCGGGGAGTGGGTGGCAGGAGTGTGGCCTGAACCCAGGGCCAGCATGTTCAGCAGGTGTTGTTGCCCACCTGGTGCAGGGTGCTGGGTGTCAGGCATTGGTAATTTGGGGAAACGCAGTCAGCGGGTTTGCTGAAAGCTTGGGAAGCTGCAAAAACAAAAAGCCTCAGCATAATTTTGTCCATAGTTTCTTCCATAGCCTTATACCAGAAAGAAGGAATGGGCTATGGCAGGCAGGTGGGAAGAGAGGGGAGCAGGTATAGCTTTTGGGTTAGGCCTACAAGGCCACCTCTGGACCCCTCTCCAAAAGGACATGAGCATGCCCAGGAGAGAATGGCCCTAAAAACCTTATTTTTATACATGTAAGTAAATAAACATATTTTTTTTACAAAAATAACTTCTGAACTTATCAGTGTTTTGATGTTAAAGGAAACTATTTCTCTGTAGTAAATTATTTATTGGAAGATGACTTTTTAAAAGCTGCTGTTTGCCCTGGCTTGGTTTCATACACTGATTTATTTTTCTATGCCAGGAAGTAGAATTTCTCTGCCTCTGAGGAGCAGGCTGACCCCTCCATGGATACCAGCATTGATAGAGGATGCTGCTAAGCCCTTTACGTACCCCTCAGGATTAGATTGAAATTCCACCTGTGAGGATGGGAGTCTTGGGGAAAGGTGAAAAGGAAGCCTGACTGCTCTCAGACCCAGTCTCAAAGAGCCCCCGCCTGCCTGTCACTCAGGCTTCACCAACACCTGCCTCACGGTGATGGCCTCACTGTCCCAGCGGGGGGGACAGGGCTCAGGGATGGACCACTTTCAGATTGGTAGTGGACCCAGCCCTAGGGCATGCTGAGGGAGCGCCCTCACTTTGCAGTGGGCAGTGGGGTTGGGGGGACGGGTACCGAGTGTGGGGTTCCCATGCTTGTCCAGTGTCTGAACTGTCCTCAGTTTTCCTGAGCCTGTGCCTATCTGTGGGACAGATTTTTGACTGAAAGATGCGCTCGCTGTCTGCATTACACTTTCTCCCTCCTCCCTGTCCCTGCAAACCAGAAGAGGCCGTGGGAAGCCGCCACCGCCTCCGCCTCCGCCTCTCGCTCGCTCCCAGACACACACGAGTCACCAGAGTGTGCCAGCTCCATGTGTGCGATGTGCAGGGTTTTGTAGGGGGTGGTGGGGAATCAAAGTGAATATAACTCAAAATGGAAGTATACTTTTTATAACTTTTCTTTTTAAAACTTTGTGAAATTATTTCAGATACATATTTTAGTGTTGAGGCAGATTAGTATATAGCCACCAGAAAAGTATTGTGTACAATTTTACTTGGGGCAATCACAAAATAGTGTATTTTATGTTACAATAAAGGTTTCCCCTGAAGGGACAACATTGAGTCCTGTTATTTTATTTTCCCCATCAGGTGGCGAGGGCGGGTGGTCCGAAAGGGAAAAGTTGGAAATCATCAGTGTGCCTCCGAAAGGAGGAATGAGTTTGGAATTGGCTCCAGTTTTGATGGCAGATGGGGGGCATTTCTTACCTTCCTGCTCATACGACGTTCTGAAAATTAGAATGATAGTCTTTACCTCCCGGCCTCTGGATGCCACGCTCGTCCTGTCAGGAAGCTCATCTTTAAAATCCGACACACTTAGAGTGCCTGCCCTGAGCCAGGCATTGTGTGTGGGAATGGGAAATGTTTCCTGCCCTCAAGAGGACTGCAGTCAGGGAAAGGCAGCCAACACAACCCATTATGATAAGATACTGGTTCATGCTGCTATTAATCAAGGTATCCCAAGGCCATCGTCCAATACAAAAGAACACAGAGGAAGGGTACTGAACAACTTGAGCTGGCTCATAAGGAACAAATAGGAGTTAAGAAAGGAGAAGGCATCAGCTTTGGAAGTGGGCACCTCACTCAGAAGTGTGCCCCCAACACCAGAGACCAGAGCCGAGGCACAGAGATTTTGCGCCAGAGGGGAGAGGCAGGCTATAGAACAGAGAGCTCTGAATATCTCCTCAAAGGAACTGAATGCATTTGCAAGAGAAGTTCAAGCTTAAGGGGGCTCTCAAAAACAGTGGAGGTTGTGGTGAAAGACAGTTGGCAGGAGCATGATAGCTTCATTGGAAATATAGACTAACCTGGGCAGGCTAGTTTGCTGAGAGAAATGGGGAAAGACAGCGGGGAGGAGCTCTCTTGGGATCAGAACAAATCTCAAGAGCTGACCTTCAAACTATCCCTTTTAAAAAGCCTGAATTTGATTGATCAGATTGTGGAGCAATTTATTCCCCAGGGCATTGTTGAGAAGAAGAAGGGGGGGGGGGAGCAATTAGCTAATAATTAGTGTAGCTTAACAGTTGGGTGTGGTCACGGAAAGAGACCTGTTAAAATCACTATTGTGCTAAGGTGACTAGGCATGCTCAAGTCTGTGCTCCTCAGAGGAACAATAACAGAGGCTTCACACTATGGGTGAGGTGGGTGCTGGGGAATAGATGAACTCACTAAAATAATCCAGCCACTCACTAAAATAATAAAAAGCCCCGGAAAATTTATAAATATATGGAAATAAAATAATACACTCCTAAATAACCAATGGGTCAAAGAAGAAATCAAAAGGGAAATTAGAAAATACTTTGAGGTAAATGAAAATACACAACATAAAACTTATGGGATGCAGCTAAAACTGCTTGAAAAATTTATGGCTGTTAAGACCTATGTTAAAAAGGAAAAAATCTCAATAACACAACCTTCCACCTTAAGACACTGAAAAAAAAAACACACCACCCCAAAAAACAAAAGCAAAATCTAAAGCAAGCAGAAGGAAATAATAAATAGAGCAGAGCAGAAATTAATGAAATAGGGGGTAGAAAAACAATAAAGTCAACGAAACCAAAAATAAGTCCTTGGAAAGATCAACATTGACAATCTTTTGCTAGATTGACCAGGAAAAAGAGAATCAGAAATAAAAGAGGAGACATTACTACAGACCTTACAGAAATTAAAGGCTTACTATGAACAATTATATGCTTATATATTAGGTAATTTAGGTGAAATGGACAAGTACCTAGAAAGATGCCAAACTACTGAAACTGACTCAAAAAGAAATAGATAATATGAATAGATTTATAACAAACTGATTTTCTTTGTGGGTACTATTAAAAGCTACCTACAAAGACAAGCCCTGGCCTAGATGGCTTTACCACTGAATTCCACCAAACATTTAAAGAATATCAATTTTTGTTTTGGAAAAAACCTTTTTCTTAATTCTTCAACCTCAAAGGAGTACCCTTGATGGTAGAGGTCACTCCTGTCCTTATAAATTTAGCATTTTCACAGAGAAAATTACATTTGTGTCACCCAAAAGGAATCTTCTTACATAGATAAGTAGGCCCATTTTGTTGATTAGTGCTTTGGAATGCAGCTCTTAACAAGCATGTACCACTTGGCTACAAACCACCTGTGTTCCTGAAGACTATATATTTCAAGCTCCCATCCCCTTTCAGGTGTGGAGATCCATCTCTGGATGCTTCCCAAGACTGCTTCTGTCAGTAAGTTCTCTTGATAAACTGTTTAATTCCTTGTCAGCCTCTTTTCTTTGGTCTCTCAGCCCTGTCCTCCTTTGAAGGTCAGTTTCTGTACATCCCAGGAAGTTTTCCCAACATAAAGGACACTATCAAGAAAATGAAAAGACAGCCCACAGAGTGGGAGAAAATACTTGCAAATCATAGGGGACTTGTATGTAAAGTGTACAAAGAACTCTTACAACTTAATAATAAAAGGACAACCCAATTAAAAATAAAGGATCTGAAAAGACATTTCTCAAAGAAGATATATGAATGGCTACTAAACACATAAAAAGATGCTCAACATCATTAGTCATCATGAAAATTAAAATTAAACTCAAGTCACTTCACACCCCACTAGGATGGTTAAATCAAAAGGTCAGATAGTAAGTGTTAGCAAGAACACTTATAGAGAAATCAGAACCCTCATACACTGCTGGTGGGGAGGTAAAATGAAGCTGCTACTTTGGAAGCCAGTTTAGCCGTTTCTTAAACAGTTAAAAAAGAGTTATTATACAACCCAGCTATTCCACTCCTGGGTCTCTACACAAGAAAAATTAAAATATATGTCCCCCCCCCCAAAATGTGTACATAAATGTTCATAACAGCACTATATATATTAGCCAAAGAATGGAAATGAACCAAATGCCCATCAATTGGATGGTGTTACGTTCAATGGAATATTACTTGGCAACAAAAAGGAATGAACTGCTGATACACAGTACCACACAGAAGAACCTTGAAAACATTATGCTAAGTGAAAGAAGCCAGAAGCAAAAGACCATGTGTTATATGATTCCATTTACGTGAAATGCCCAGGATAGGCAAATCTATAGAGACAGAAACTTTACTCGTGGTTGCTTAGGGCTGTGGTGGAGAAAGCTGAGAAGAAATTGAAGTGTATAGCTAAAGGGTACAGGGTTACTTTTGAGGTGATGAAAATGTTATAAAATTGACTTGGTGTCACACGTGTCTGTGAGTATACTAGAAACCATTGAATTGTACACTTTAAATGGGTGATTTGTGTGAATTATATCTAGTATTTTTTTAAAAAACAAGTGCAAGATCTCAGCAAGAAATAAAGAAGTGAAAGCAAGGTGGAGTAGACTGTGAGAGCAAACCTGTGCAAAAGAGCTCAGCTGTGAAAAGAAGGGAGAGATGCTGCAAGACATAGAGGCAGGTGAGAGGACGAGGGAGGGGTGTTAGTGTCTAAGAGCCTGGGTCAAGAGCACAGGAGGGAGGGAGAGCTTAACCATGGACAGCAGAAGAACTTCATTCTAGAGCGTAGCTTCTCAAACTTCACAGCAAGAGAGTAAGAGCCTAACTTTGGCGGGTGCCTTGCTCCAAGTTGCAAAATGACCTTGTGTCATATAAAAGTTTTTCCTTGGGATAAAGCCAATAAGCCAACGCATATGGTGAGCCCAATTGCCAGGTAAAGTTAGGATGAACTACGTGTTACAGGTGATGCCCTCAGGTTCTCTGACCTGAGGACTAGTTATCATTTATCTTGAGAACACTGTGTGATGGGTTCTACCTGCTTGGCTATAAACAGGAGTGAGATTCTTTTCTGTCTGCAATCTCTTAGCAGATTGCCCGGGATGCACATCACATTCTGGCTTAATTTCTTCAATAACAAAAATGTTTTTCTTTCTCTACTACCTCTGTGGAGAGGATTCTGGGTTGGGAGAAAATGTTGGTTCTAACAGTTCTCAAGCTTGAACTTGCTCCAGGACGGGGTGTGCCCCACCCCCAGCTGAAGCTGCTTCCTGGCGCTCTTTCCACAGTCAGTTTTCTCTTCCTTCACCTGCACAAGTTTGAGGACTATGCTATTCTAGCCCTAGCTTCCCACATCTGCCCGTTTGGGCCAGCACCCAGCATGTCCCCCTTAGGCAGCCTGCTCCTTTAAGAGCACCCCCCACCCCAGCTCCTCCCTCAGGCCCAGTGGCCGGATTTCCCTGTTGTGACGCCCAGTGCGGCAAAGCTATGGCCCTTTCTGGCCAGCTGTATACTGAGACCAGGGTGCTGAGGGGGCCCTGGGTGCTGGGAGTAGACACAAGTGGGCTGTGACAGGTGCTTGTGGGATATGAACCACTGTCCAGGGCTCAGGAAGGACATGGAGCTGGGACAGGGTGGATCCTGGGACAAAGCAGAGCCACTTGGCAAAACCTGTCATTCGTTAAGCCACCGCTGTGTGCCAGGCACCATGCCAAGCCCTTTCTGCACCTTCTGAGGGGGGTATTATATTCCCATTTGACAGATAGGGGGCCGGAACTCAGAGCAGCCACCTGAACTACCTGGGGCCATACAGGTAGCAAGGGGCAGAGCCAGGATCCGAACTCAGGTCAGTGTGACTCTATAGCCTGATGTTCTCTCTTCTGCTTCACCTGCCTGACAGGGGTCCTGGCTTCTTCCTAAACTTACTTTGTCCTTGGTTTTCCTGTGCGCGGTAGAATGGGGGCGGGGGTGGTAAGAGATGGGTTATCCCCTGCGGCCTCAATCTTCCTCCCAGGAGCTGCCCCGAGATGGTGCTGCTGCTGCTGCTGCTGCTGCTGCTGCTGCCACCACTGGCCATGCTCCAGCAGCAGCAGTCCCAGGGTCCCAGGCTGCCCTGGCTTGCCAGCCTCCAGCACCGCGTGGCATGGGGGGCCCTGTGCTGGGCAGCTGCCTGGCAACAGCGGAGACTGGAGCAGAGCACGCTGCATGTGGGCCAGAGCCAGCAGCAGGCCCTGAGGCGGTGTCTGAAGGGAGCCCCGGGGCCCCGCTGTCCCCTCAGGGGGAGCACAGGTGTGTTTTCCAGGGTTTGGGGAGGTGGCCCAAAGAGAAAGAAAGCCCACAGGACAGTCAGATTCCAGAATCCAAAGACCTCCCTTTCCCTCTTCTGCTGCCAACACAGAGAGGCCTGGCCCAGGGACCCCCCCCAGGCTCAGGATTGTTCAAGATGAATTTCCCCATGCTGGACCCTGGTAGCCCCTTTCCCCCAGGCCTGTTCATGTCCCTCCTCAGGGGTCTCACCAACCTCGTCTGTAGCTCTTGGGAAACTCTGTGGCTTGATGAGGAATTTATGGTGTCTTTGGGGCTACAGATATGAGCACCTTCCGGAATCATCTCCCTCTGACCAAGGCCAGGCAGGCCCAGGAGGAAGAGGGTGGGGAGCAGCTCCTGCCCCCTACCTCAAAACGGCACCATGGGGAGGCCTCTCTGCAGGTAAACTGAGAAGGCTGGAGCCCAGCCCCACCATAGACCCCTACTTGCAGCCACACCCTCCCATCAGGGTGGGCAAAGAATCCCCAAACTGGGAGCTCAGGGTCTGGCTCAGGCTGGGAACCAACGCCCTCTCTTGTCTCCCCCCAGGCCACCTTACTGGGCCTGGCAGCCCTAAACAAGGCCTACCCAGAAGCACTGGCTCCAGGGGGCACAGCCTGCTTGACTCCCACATCCCCCTGGCCCTGCCCCCTCCCCTGGCCTTGGCATGCCCTCAGCCGGGTTAGCCCCCCGGGAGCCAAGGACCCTGGGGCCCTGCTGCTGGAGGCACTGAGGTCCCCAGGGCTGCGGGCACTGGAAGCCGGGACGGCAGTCGAACTCCTGGACATCTTCTCGGGGCTGGGGGCCGATGGTGAAGAGCTGGCTGAGGCACTAGCTGCTGGGAGCCCAGGAGCACCTCTCCCCAGACGGGCAGCTGAGCTGCGGGAAGCCCTAGAGCAGGGTCCCCGAGGACTGGCCCTGCGGCTCTGGCCAAAGCTGCAGGTGGTGGTGACTCTGGATGCAGGAGGCCAGGCCGAGGCTGTGGCTGCCCTGGGGGCCTTGTGGTGCCAAGGGCTAGCCTTCTTCTCGCCTGCGTATGCTGCCTCTGGAGGTCAGCAAGACTCAAGGGTGGCGAGCTGGGGGCAGGGGACAGGGAGCACACAGCTAGCTGCCACATAGTGAGCCCTACATTATCATCTCATTGAACCCTCTCCAATGCCCTGTATATGTATATTTCCCCACCAGCAGTGGTTCCATTTTACAGATGGAGAAACTGAGGCTCATGGAGGTTGCACAAGTTCACATAGATCAGCATTTTACCCTGAGGTCTGCCATGTCCAGAACCACTGCCTCTTCCCAGTTAGGGCCCTAAGGCTGTGTGCTGAGCCTGGGGAAGCCACGAAGGAGGGGGTAGAAGGGGAGCAGTAGAATCAGATGCTCAGAGGATTGAGGCCCAGGCTTCAGGGAGAGAAAGCAATGGCACCACCAGATAAAGAGGCTGCTTGCTCCCTGCAGGGGTGGTGGCCCTGAACCTGTGGCCAGAGCAGCCCAGTGGGCTTTACCTCCTGCCCCCTGGTGCTCCCTTGATTGAGCTGCTCCCAGTCAAGGAGGGAGGCCAGGAAGAGGCTGCCACCACTGTCCTGTTGGCCGAGGCCCAGAAGGACAAGGAATATGAGCTGGTGCTGACTGACCACACCAGCCTTACAAGGTGATCATCTGCCCACCCCCTGGCTACTCCAGGCCCTCTGGGGTAGGAGCAAACGGGTCCATGGGCTTGACCTCACCCTCACTCCCACCCTGTCAGGTGCCGCCTGGGTGATGTGGTCCGAGTGGTTGGTGCCTACAATCAGTGCCCAGTTGTCAGGTTCATCTGCAGGTAGGTGACCTCCCAGGGAGCTGAGGGGCCATCCTTGTGCCCTGGGCTCCTCTGCCTCCCTCTCCTTCCTCCCCAGGTTGGGCCAGACCCTGAGTGTACGAGGAGAAGTCATCGGCGAGGACATGTTCTCTGAGGCCCTGGGCCGGGCAGTGGGGCAGTGGCCAGGGGCCAAACTGTTGGACCATGTCTGTGTGGAGAGCAGCGTTCTGGGTAAGCTTCTCCATCGGCTCCTGCGCCCATTCTTGGGTTGACTGCCCCACAATCCATACCCATCCTGCTGAGAGACCTCTAGGAAGGAGGTAAGACCCAGCCTCCTTTGCTGCTTCTAACAAAAGTCCTTCCCCATGTCTAACTCCCATCCCTCCTGCTGCAGTCTCCCCATTTCCTTTCCTGGCCTGTTTCATATTCAGCACTAGGCTCTGGGTTCCTCTCCCTCTACCCACCTCCACGCCAAGAAACCCCTGTTTTCCCATGAGCCTCAGAGGGGGGAAGGATGAGGTGGGGCCTTGGGCATCAGCTTTGGAAGCTGCCCCATTCACAGGACTGAGTGTGCGCGGGGTCTGTCTGCAGATTCCTCCGGAGGCTCTGCTCCCCACTATGAGGTGTTTGTGGCACTGAGGGGGCTGAGGAACCTGTCGGAGGAAAGTCGAGACAAGGTAAATGAGACAGGACCAGGATCTGACTGCATGTCCCCTTTACTCTGCAAGCCCCCAGGCACAGTGGACACAGCGGAATGAAGGGGAGGTAGGGGCAGGGAGGAGAACTTTCCTGAGGCTCCGGGAAGGGAGGGGGGAGTCCCACAGACTCTCATGTACGCATGAAACTCCTACCCACACATACACTTGGTACAGTTGTGTACATCTCACCCACGCCCCACACAGCCACACACCAGCCTCATTCAGGCCCTTCTGTTCTCAGCTTGACCACTGCCTTCAGGAGGCCTCGCCCTGCTACAAGTCCCTGCGGTTCCGGGGCAGCGTGGGCCCTGCCAGGGTCCACCTGGTGGGGCCGGGCGCCTTCAGAGCACTCCGGGAAGCCCTCGCTGCCTCTCCCTCATCCCCCTTCCCTCCTGAGATGCCCCGGGTCCTTAGGGACAGCCACCTGGCCCAGCTCCTGCAGAGGAGAGTGGTGTCCTGATCTGAGGCCTGCCCACTGTCCCCTCCGCCCCCCTGAAAGCTGCTGCACCCTTTCCTCTGGGGCCTGTCCGGATGGGAAACCCTTGGCCAGGGTCTTTGATTCTGCGTCACCTATCAGTTGCTCATCAGAGCTGCTGGGCCTTAGGGAAGTCCAACCTCATCAGCCAGTTTTGAGGAGGTGACTTCAGGGGTGTAGCAGGCACCAGCAGTGCCCTGACAGGAGCCCCTCGGCCCACTCTGGAGGACACTGCTAGAAAGTCCCACACACGCTGATGGCTCGTGTGTCTCAGCCGAGTGCGCTGTGCAGGCTGCACGTGTTGGGAGTTAATGTTCCCAGGAGCGACCCTCAGTCAGCGAACAACAGGAGTTGTAAATACCAACCTCAGCTTCATTGTCCCTCCGTGCGGCAGTTCTGGAGTGTATTCTGCACCAGTTGCCCACAGTGGCAGCCCTCTCATTAACACAGTCCTCATGGCTTTCCTCCCGTCCCTCCTGTCCCCATTCCCTTATGTGTTTTCTAGGATCACCTCCCAAATAAACCTCTTGTACCCAGATTCTTGACTCAGGATCTGCTTTTGGGGAAACTGTAGTGGTCCCTTTTGCTCTGTTCCCGCCACAGCCTGCCCCCTCCCCCCTCCCTTCAGCTCTGATCACCAGGGCTTTCCCCCCTCTCTCTACTGGGTAGGCTCCATGTATGTGTGCACTCAGGAGCCCTCAGGGACCCCTGCCATGGCTAGGTCAACCCAGAAGACACAGAGTCCCCTCCTCCTACCTCTCCCCATCCCAAGCTTAACCTAAATGTGAAGGGGCTAGTCCCCAGCTTCCCTGGCCCTGACTCAGCCCCCATGAATCACTTCCATGGGCAGTGGCTGTCCTGCAAATGATAAAGCATCACAGCAGGAAGCAGCCGCAGAGATCATGTGGGTTAACTGCCCATCTCACCAGCAGGGACACTGAGGCTCTGTGAAGCTGTGAGGCTTGCTCAGGGCCCAGCAGCTCCTCCTAAGTAATGCAGCACCTGTTTCTAAGTCTCTGATTCTGCCCTTGAATTACTTCTGGATTCCACGCCCTACATCCAGGCCACCCACCCAATCCCTACATCAGCCCATGACTACTTCCCACTGAAATCCTACGGGGCTTCCCAGCACCACAGGGTCAAGACTAATCAGCTTAGTCTCAAAGACCCTTGACCCATCCTGGGCCTTGTTTGCCATCCAGCCACCTCTCCCCTCTGAGTGAAGCCATGACCACAAGGACCACAACCCACGATCCCACATGAGTTAAGAACTGTCACCTCCAGGTCTTTGCTGAAGTTTTCCCTTCAGCAGAATGCCTTCTCCCCTGACCTCACCTGGTAGAAATCCTCTTTGCATGAAAGGCCTTTTCAGAGACCTTTCTCCCACTGAGCTACCATTATATACCGGGTCACACCCCCACCTGGACTTTGGAGCTCTTTGAAAACTAGGCATGTCCTATGCATACTTCGCTCCAGAGTCCGGTGCAGGGCCTGACACAGAGCAGTTGCTCAGCAGACAATACTCTGAACAAGAGAGACTCCAGCAGGGCGGCTCACTGAGTGCCGATGGTGGGATGGGACCCCATCTCTCCCCTCCAGGAAGGAAGCTAAGGAGGTCACAGGATAGCACCAGGTGCTTTTTCCCCACTGCCCAGGTTTGGTTTTCAGTATTTTCCATGTTGGAGGATAGTGGAAGGGGCAGAGGGAAGAGAGCTGGGGGAAAGGAGAGCCAGTTCAGAAGCCTTTTTTCCATGGAGGAGGAAGGCCCTGGAGCCTGATAGACCCCGAGGGCAGAGACAATCAGCACACACACACACACACACACACACACACACACAGAACCTGTGAAGAATGGGTTTTGTGACTGCCTCCTCTCCTGACCCTAATTAGCAGCTGCCCCTCCCCACATTGTCCCAGGCCAGTACCCCAGCCAAGGCCTCTTTTGTGCTCCCAGATTCCTGGGTGCAAGGTGGCCTCATTAGTGCCCGGAGACCGCCCATCTCCAAGGAGCAGGCAGACAGACAAGGGGGGAACCAGGGCCACAGTGATCCAACTCCAGCCTCTGACTGCCTTGACGGCCATTCCTGGGGCCCAGCCTGGAGACGGCCCCCCTGTACAAGGCTAATCTTAGATTTGCCTTTGTCTAGCCCCAGTGTGGACGAAAGTGTCTGTCTCTCCCCACCCACCTCAGAGCATTATAAACCCCAGGCCCCTGGTAGCAGGTCACAGTCGACCGCCTCAAAGTTCCTAGCTATTTGGACCACTGGAGACGACACCTTTCCCTGCTACTCCACTCTGAGCTCCAGACACCATGCACCCTTCCTCTACAAAGGTAAAGACCTAAGGATGGAGGGGCCGCATCATACCAGGGGGCAGTGAGAGTGCTTGCTCGGGGGCTGGAAGAAAGGCTGAAAGTGTCTCCTCTCTTTGTTTTCTCCTACAAAGGCTCTGAGGGAGGCAGGCAGGGGACCGGGTGGACTCTTGGCCCAGAACCTGCCTTGGTTAACGTTCTATTGTGCTCTGCTCTCCTAAGAGCTCGTGTTTATTGAGCACTTACTCATCAGGTGCTGTTTGCACCTGTCATCTCGTTTCAATCTCCCAGCAACCCTGCACAGTAGGAATTATTTAATGCCCGGTTCACAAGTGAGGAGGCTGTGCCCCCTGATAGGGTAGGAAACTGGGCCGAAGCCCAGGTCAGTGTCCCCTGCAAAGGAGCAGGCAAACAAGGCGACAACGACTTGGGTGCTGCTAGTCCTTTATTTGCCCAGGTTTGCCGCCGTGGATAGTGGGAGTGGGATTCAATGGGGCCTGTTTCCCTGAGAGTACAAACTTCTGGTGCAGAGACAGACTCGGGCACACGTGTTTTCAGGCGGAGTGGTAAGCGCGCTAATGTGGGCACAATCAGAGTTAAGGCTGCTACCCAGAGGAGACAGGGATTCGTGCTGCCCAGGGGGGTCTCAAAAGGCTTCTTGGGAGAGATGCTGTGCTGGGACTTGGATGCGCAGGTAAAGAAGCCAGATGAGCCCCTTGCCCAACCCTTCACACAGCATTGCGAAGAGGCAGGAAAATGAAGGCACAGCGAGGGCGGGGCGCAGGCCAGGAGCGGGCGCAACCGCCTGGGCAGGACCTGGGCTCGGGGGCTGGCTGAGGGCGCGGCGGGAAGACCCCCAGCGCCGGGTCTCCACCTCCCTAGGTGTCCTGGGTCGCCGTGTCGCTGCTGCTGCTGCTCCTGCTGCCGCCCGCGCTGCTGTCGGCCCAGGCGGCCGCGCAGCCCCTGCCCGACTGCTGCCGCCAGAAGACGTGCTCCTGCCGCCTCTACGAGCTGCTGCACGGCGCGGGCAACCACGCCGCCGGCATCCTCACGCTGGGCAAGCGGCGGCCCGGCCCCCCAGGCCTGCAGGGCCGACTGCAGCGCCTCCTGCAGGCCAACGGCAACCACGCCGCCGGCATCCTAACCATGGGCCGCCGCGCAGGCGCAGAGCCAGCGCCGCGCCCCTGCCCCGGGCGCCGTTGTGCCGCTACCGCCGCCTCCTCTGTGGCTCCGGGGGGACGGGCCGCGGTTTGAGCCGGTGCTCAGACATTGACGTGGCCCTGCCCTCTCCCCTCTGCACGCCCGCTGTCAGCCCCCAGAAAATAAAGTGCAATAAAGAGGAGTCTCCGTTAATGTGGCCGGTGGCTGTTCCTGTGTGGTAGAGTCCTGCCCTCCAGGGGGCGTAAGAGTCTCGCGAACTGTAAAGAACCGAGGGCCTGGGAGCCGGGCTCTCGGGCAGCCCAGCTTGGGCGTCGTTGAACACGAAACACTCTTGGATGGGGAGCTCCCAGAACAAGGAAGGAATCGTGCGAGGCTTTGGGGTGCGTAAAGAATCGCAGATATGCGTGCTTGGAGGGGAGGGTGCAGGACACGCCCCTCGATGCTCTGCTGTACTGACCTTTAAGAAAAGACACGGGAGCGGAGGGAGAGCGAGGAAGGCTGCGCGGAGGAGCGGATGGGGGGCGGGGCGGGAGGGTTGGGAGTAGAGCCTGTGAAGAAGGCAAGGAACATGCGGTTCAACACGAATCGTCCAGAGTGGCTGCAGCGTGGGGTAGAGGGTGCGGGGAGAGGGGAGGCGCTGGAGGGGAGGCGGTTAGGTCGTGCAGCCCAGATGGTGAAGGCCCTCACAAGTCACCAGGCTTTGCATTTTATTCTGTAGGCAGCTGGGATGGGGCAAGATTTTCCTGAAACTTTATCAGAACACACCTGTTATGGGTCGAATTGTGCCCCCTCCCCAAACTCATATGTTGAAGTTCTAAACCCTCAGCACTTCAGAAGGTGACCTTATTTGGAGGGTCGTTGCAGATATTAGTTAAGATGAGGTCATATTGGAGTGGAACGGGCCTCCACTCCAATAGGACTAGTGTCCTTACAAAAAGGGGGGATTTGAACACAGAAAGGTACACAGAAAGAACCCATGTGAACATGAAAGCAGAGGTAGGTGATGCATCTACAAGCCAAAGATTGCCAGCAACCCACCAGAAGCTAGAAGAGGGATAGAACAGATTTTCCCTTACAGCTTTCAAAAGGAACCAATCCTGCCATCATCTTGAGCTTGGACTTCTACCTCCAGAATTGTGAGACAATAGATTTCAGTTAAGTACCCAGTTTGTGGTACTTTGTTACAGGAGTCCTAATAAAACAACCAAAAGTACACACAGAGAGATGTGACACTTTTAAGCAGTCTGATACTGGGCTCAGGCTTTGGGAGGAAAGGGGTGGGGGCACAACTGGCTTGCCATCTCTGGAGACCATCTTTCTATTTTCACTGGCTTTAGCTGTTTTGTTCTGGAAAGCAGTCATCCTGAGCCTCCACGCTCAGCTGCTCCAGTAATTTTCTGTTTCCGTGGTGAAAAATCCCGTGTCTGGTCTCACTTGCTCTACTGGTTAAATCTTGGAGAAGATGGAGTTCAAGGTCCACCAGCTCACCTTTGGAGATTGCAAACTGGCTCTGTTCACCTTGAAACTATCTTTCTCTGCCATAAACTTGCTTCCAGCCTCTCCTCCACTTGAATGGCAGCAGAGGGAAGGAGAGTTAACTCAAGACAATAGGAATAGGGAGAAAAGTGCTCTCCAACACACTTATTTTGTGCCAACGACATGCATTATGCTAGTAAATTATCACCACTGTATGAGGTAAAAATTATTAGCTCCATTTTACAGATGAGAAAAGTGAGGCTCGGGAAGGCTAAGTCACACATTTAGTCAATGGCGGAGCCAGGGACTCTACCTGGTGGGCTCCAAAGTCTTTTTCATCCACCCTGCTGGGCTCAGAATTTGCCAGTGTGCCCTGTGCAAACTGAGGCACAGCCTCTTTAACCTTTGCTGTCTCACGTTGGGGAGCAGGGACGCGAGAGTGCTGCAAAATAGCCCCGCTCCTGCAGGCAGCACTGTGCACTAGATCCATTGCCAGCGTGGGCGGAGCGTGGGGAACCCCGGGGGCGGAGCCACAGGGAGCGCCTGGGAAGCACGCTTGGGGGCGTGGCCACCCGGGAAGAGGCGTGTCTGACGCTCAGGCGCCGCACCGCCTCTTGCAGCCTCCGCTCGCGGTGGGCGTGTCTGGAATTCTCTCCGCGAGCGACTCGCGTGGGCCGCTCCCCTCCGGTAGGAGGGCCGCGGAGAGAGGTGCGGGTGTCACCGGTGGCCCCTCCCTGTGCGGGGCCACGTGGCGGGCGCGGGCGCGGGCCGTGCCCGGGGGAAAGAACCTGGCCCGTGGGGAAAAGAACCACAGAGGCGGCGCCCCGCTGAGCCGAAAGCTTTGGGTTCGGGAGCGTAGAGGCGGCAGCGGTTAGCGGGAGGGTAGGAGGCAGGCGGGCGCATGGGGCGCCCCGGCCCCGCCGGCAGCGCGCCCCCTTGGGCCCAGCCGAGCTGAACGCCCTCAGCGCCTGGCCTCGAACTCGCGCCCCGAGGCCATGCCGGTCATGAAGGGGTTGCTGGCCCCGCAAAACACCTTCCTGGACACTATCGCCACCCGCTTCGACGGCACGCGTGAGTGAGGCCTAGGCTGGGGCTGGGGGCTCGTGCTGGGGACCAAGACTCCTTCAGGGCCGGCTTGGTCTTCTGGATGTGGTGAGACCCGAGGCGAGGGGGGAGAGTGGAGCTGCGGGTCTAGGAACCCCCGGCGCCGCGGTGAAGGAACTGGGCGCGCTGTGCGAGGGGAGGCGGGAGAGAGCCAAGAGCGCGGGGGGCGGGGGGCAAGGTAAGGGGTGTGACCGAAGGCGTGAGGGCTCTGTGTGGGGCAAAACGGAGGAGAGGCCTTGGGAGGCGCCCACTCCTGGGTAGACCTCTGCTGGCCAGGGGCGCGTGTGTCGGTATCCGAGACCCGGAGGTCGGACCTCTGAGGTCTACTCCCAGACGGCTCCGGCATCCCCTTCCCCCAGGGAAAAGAGAGAGGGAGGGAGAGAAAGAGAAGAGATCAGACTTCAGCAGGACCTAGTTTAGATTAAGGTCACGCACCCCCAAATCGTGGCGCGTCTCTGTCTGAAGGAGGTGAGGCAGGAGGAGGGGGTGGGCCTTGTGAGGAAGGGAACGCCCTGGTCGCCCACCTTAGCGTGGTTTCCGCGTTCAGCACCTTGGACAGCCACACTCCTTCCCCGCCTCTTCTCCCGCCTTTCCCTTTTTCCTACTTTGCAGCCTAGAGGTCTCTGCCTGCCCCCTGGGCACCCTCGCCAGGTCTGAAAGATGGGGGAGCCCTGCCCGAGGGCTGAAACTGAGCTGCCGGGGCCCTACCCGCCTCCCCACCCTTCCTCCACACACGCCTCCCTTGTTTCCATAGCGCCCATCACCCAGGCGACGAGCTCTGGGATGGAGGAAGGAGGCTGCTGCCCAGGGCCCAGCACCTCCCAGGCACCCTCAGTGTCCCCATCAGCAGCCCCACCCTTAGACATTCATCCTTCCTAGCGCCCTGGGACTGGTGTGTCTCAGGGCCCTTCTCTCAGCTGAGACTCTGTCCCTGGATGGCCCATAGAGCCCCTCTGTGGCCTCCCACCCACTGGAACTGGAGGGAGCCAGCTCAGGTCCTGCTCCTGGTGGTTGCTGGAGCCACAACTTCATTGCCCAATCCTGTCAGAGTTTGAACACTGGGAACAGACCTGAAATTAGTTAAAAGGATGCTAACAAGAGGACCTTTCTTGGAAGGCAGGGAATGGGTTATTACTGTCTCCCTCGTCCCACGAAGGAGATTTGTGAGTTTGGGTAATCTCTGCCTTTTAGTTTCCTATCAATAAAATAGGTATGACATTGCCAGAATCTCTGCCCTCTGCACTCTCTAATAAGATGGCAGGGTAGTGGCTATGGGTGTGCTTTGAAAGCTGTGCGAATGTGGGGGAGTCATTTCACCTTCTCAGCGTAGCACAGACTGTTACCAGGGGTTTTCCCCAGGTAACTCATGTAACTCTCACAACAACCCTGTGAGGAAGCTATATTATCCCCCACTTTGCAGATAAAGAAGCTGAGACACAGAGGAGTTAATTAACTTGCTCAAGGTTACACAACCAGTGAGCAGCAGAGGTGGGTGCCGGAACCCATTCCCTAGCTCACCATGCTATGCTGCCTCCTACAGTAAGAGCTTTCTAGCTTGAAGGCAGAGAAATGAACCACATGAACTCTTGGGGTTCATTCTCCAATCTGCTAGTAGTCTCTGTCCCAGTTCCAGGCCACTCTTAAGCCTTGTCCTTTTGCTCTATCTCTTCTTATTTATTTCAGAATATCCCAAAGGGGATCCAGGAATCACATGGAAGCTGGGGAAGCTTCTGACTCTGTGACCTCTGACAACAGCTTGGGGGAGCCAGGTACTACCCACCTGGAAGCTGAGCTCCCCTCCTGGCCTTGACTGATCTTTACATCTTCTTCCCACAGACAGTAACTTCCTTCTGGCCAACGCACAGGGCCCAAGAGGCTTTCCCATCGTCTACTGCTCTGACGGCTTTTGCGAGCTCACAGGTTACGGCCGCACCGAGGTCATGCAGAAAACATGCAGTTGCCGTTTCCTCTACGGTGCAGAGACCAGTGAGCCAGCCCTGCAGAGGCTTCACAAGGCCCTGGAGGGCCATCAGGAGCACCGGACTGAAATTTGCTTCTACCGGAAGGATGGTGAGGGGCCTGGCCTGCAGCCCTGCCCAGACCCAGGCTTTACCCAGAGTCCAGTTGGCACAGTGGAAGCCTGGGTGCTGGTCCCCACACTACCACAACCACAAGCTGACTGTGTGACACTGAGTGCATCCCTGACCCGTTCTGGGCTTTGGTCTTCCCATATGGAAGGTGAAGGAGTCAGCTGATACAATATCTGGAGTTCTTTCCAACTCTAAACTGTTGCCAAACCCTTTGCCTATGCCCAGGAACCAAGGGGGGTTAGAGATGGCATGGGCTGCTCACCCTCCCCCTCCATCTTTCCACACCTACAGGCTCAGCCTTTTGGTGCCTCCTGGACATGATGCCCATCAAGAATGAGATGGGAGAGGTTGTGCTTTTCCTCTTTTCCTTCAAGGACATCACTCAGAGTGGAGGCCCAGGACTTGGCCCCCCAGGAAGCCATGGGGACAGTCGGCACGGTAACTGCAAGCCTGGGGAGAAGGCACGAATGGTCAGAGGTCTTTGCCCAAGGTCACACAGACATCTCCCTACCCAGCCTCATGGGATGTGCCCCCGCTTATCTCTATATCTTCCTTCCCAATAGAAAACTCCCTTGGCAGGAGGGGAGCCAGCTCAAGACTTCGATTTGCCAAGAGACAGAGCCATACTGTCCTACACAGGCTGACTGGCCACCTTGGCCGCCGGGGCCAGGGAAGCATGAAAACCAATAATGTGAGTCCTGTCTTCACTCCAACATCTCCCAGCTGTGATGCTGAGGCACCCTGTTACTGTCTCCCTGTTTCCCTGTCTCTGGTCTCCTTCCAGCGACTTGTTCCTCTGTCTGCCCATTTCTCATGTCCAACTCTGCTCTATCCCATGTCCCCTCTCATCTCCTTCCATCCCCATCTCCCTTGCTTCTTTGTGATTGACATTACTCTGCTCAGAAGTTGTCACAAGCCTGGGCTCTTGCACCAATTATATCACCTACCTCTCTGGCTGATAGGGTTACCCTATGGGGGGTGAAATCACAAGCTGTGGTCCTGGGGAGAAAGCCCTCACTGTGGGCCTCGCATCTAGCCCTGTGTACCACTCCTAGGACCCTGATAAAGCCACGGGGTCAAGTCTCCAACCCTCTGTGTAGTCCCTAGGGCTCTAGGGAACGGGGAGCCATGCCAGCCTCCCCTCACTCCTGGACATACTGATCTCCCACTGGGTCCCCAGAACCCAAGAGGAACTTGAGGGAGAAGTTAGTGACCCCTCAAGCTAGGGCGTGTGCCTGACTTGTCATCATATCCTTAAGCAGGGTGGAGGTCACAGCTTAAAATACTCTTCACAAAACATAATTGATTCCAAAAGGGGCCTGAGCAGTAGCTTGGCAGAGGGAAGAAGGGTCAGGTGCCAGCCCCTGAACCCTTCTCCTGCACCTTCTGTCTCTTCTCATGGTTGTGTTTACAGTGCCCACTCCCCCCTTTCCCAATCACCTGCCTCTCCCTCTCCCAGCCTTGGTTCCCCTTCCCCCCAAGTGTCCCCAACCATCACCCCTCTCCCCTTAGAACGTGTTTGAGCCAAAGCCATCAGTGCCCGAGTACAAGGTGGCCTCCGTGGGGGGGTCCCGCTGCCTCCTCCTCCACTACAGCGTCCCCAAGGCCGTGTGGGATGGCCTCATCCTGCTTGCCACCTTCTACGTTGCGGTCACCGTCCCCTACAATGTCTGCTTCTTGGGCAATGACGACACCCCCATCACTTCCCGACACACCCTTGTCAGTGACATTGCCGTGGAGATGCTTTTCATCCTGGGTGAGACCCTCTGCCCCACATACACTGGCGGGTGGGTGGAGGGACCCACTCGTCCAAGCCTCGCTCTATCCGGCGCTGCAGGACCTGGTCATTCAGAGCCCATCTATTTCTGGGTCTTTAAGTCCTAATGGTCCTTGTGCCCTGACTCCTGACCCCTGCAGCCTTCTGCCTCTAGACCTCTCCTCCCTAAGGACCAGCTAAAAGCCCAATCTGTCTCTAACTTCCCCATTCCTGCCTCTAACTCCATCCTGGGTCTCGAAGACTCCTTCCCAGTTTACCCAGTTCCTTGGCCTGAGTTTCTAGACCAAGACACCCCAGTAACAGCCTCTTGCACCCGCAGATATCATCCTGAACTTCCGCACCACCTATGTGTCACAGTCCGGCCAGGTGGTCTCCGCTCCTCGTTCCATTGGCCTTCACTACCTGGCCACCTGGTTCTTTGTTGACCTTATTGCTGCTCTGCCTTTTGACTTGCTTTACATCTTCAACATCACCGTGGTGAGTGACCCCAGTCCCACCGTGCAGCCTAACCTCCCAGCTTCAGCACAGCATCTCTCATTAAGGGATCGACTCCAAAGCCAGACTCAGTCTTTCCCATCAAACTATCTGTGAATATTTGTCAGGCATCTGCTCTAGGTAGAGCCCTGACCTAGGAGCTGAGAAGGATCTGAGAGGGTCTGCGCTTTTGGGGAGCTCAGCTCACAATCTCTGAGGGAAGCTAAGACAAATGAAAAGCTAAGTAGGGCTACCAAGGCAGCATTGGCCTGATGCCAAGTGAATGGTACTTTTCACATTTTTATTTAACAAACAACGGATGAGCATTTAGCTGTCTGCAAAGCACTGTGTGGTGCATGGTCACTGTGGGGTAAAGGGACAAATTCAGCCTCCAAGCAGCCAAGCTGGTGAGGGGGCAGGACTGCTGAAGGGGACAGCAGGAACAGAAGAGGTGAATGAAATGAAAAACAGGGCCTAGGAATTGTGCACAGAGGCTGGACATGGAGCTGGCTGATGTTGGAGTTCCAGGCTGAAATATGGGTGTGGGTAAAAATAACCTAAAATCTAGCCAGTGCCAAGAAGTTAAAAGCACCCCAGGTGGGCAGAGGCGACAGTGGCCTGGGAAGGGTTCCTGAGGGAGTGAGAGTAGACCCTAGATGAATGGTAGGATTTGGCTGGCAGGAGATGAGGAGAGAGAGCATTTGGGGGGAGCAGAGCAAACCCAGGCAAGGAGGGGGAGGTTGTGGGTGGGTTTGGACACAGAGTGCTAAGACCTGTGTCCTCCCAGCTCCTTAGGGACTGAAGGAAGTGCCCTTGAGTGGCCAGCTCTGCACCCAACCAGTAGGTAGTAGGTCTTCTCAAGTCCAGGGGGAGGGAGTCCCACCCTCTGTCCCCAGACCCCCTTGGTTTTGGGTGGGGAAGTGGAGAGCAGTTTCCCTGTGTGCTCCTCTCTCTGCCACACTTAGCTATAGTGGGAAACCACCTACACGCAGCCAGATTTAACTAGCTGCCAACAAGCCGTGGGCCTCTTCTGGCTGCTTACACGTGTGTGCATGCTCCCACACACGTGCATGTGTGTCTGCCCTGAGGCTCTGGCCATCCCTGGCAGAGCTCCCAACCCCTCCCCATCCCCTGTGCCCACCAGGCTGTGTCAGCTAAGCAGACAGCTGCCCCTGGGGAAAGAGAGAGCTACAGAGAGCATCTTGTCCCTCCTCCCAGGCAGTGCCCCCTCCTCTGGTAACTTGAGGAGCACTTTACCGTTTACTAAGTTCTTTCACACACATCATCACATAGGAGCCTCACAATAACGCTTCAGGGCAATTCTCTTGTCTTTTTCAGAGATGGATGCAGGGGCTTAGAGAGGTTAAGTGGCTTGCTGAAGGTCACACAGATAGCAGTGACAGGCAGGAGATTGGAACCAGGTCTCCAGACTCCTAGTCTAGTAGTCTTCCCAACATAGTACCCTGCTTTCCAGGAAACCAGGGTGCCGAGTGGAGGGTCTGGTGTAAAGGGAGGTGAGGAGCAGTGCTGGGGCCGGAGGGAGGAGCCAGGTCTGGGACAATCTGGTCCAAGGAGAGGGAGAGGAGGGTCCCAAGGGAGTGGGGCCCAGGGACAGCTGACTGGAGGAAGCCCTGAAGGACTAAAGTCAGGAGCTCTAGGAGCTGGGGGCAACCATTAAGCCCTGGAGAGCATCCACATGCGGGACTCGGGGCCCCCTCCTTCACCTAAAATGAGAGAAAATGTATGAGGCAGATCAGGAGGCGTGTAGGGCCAGGGATACCAGAGATGCTCCTGGAGGCCCCCACAAGGACAGTGAAGGGCCTTTGTACCAGGTTACCCACCAGAGCCCCCAGCCCCAGTAGTGAGAAGATAAGCCCCCACCTGCTGCTCATCTCCAAGACTGGAAGAGCTAACTGAAGCATTAATAACCACAATGGAAACAGTTGCGGTGGTAATATTAGCTAACATTTACAGGACCCTTACTAGTGCCACTAGCTCCACCAACCCCCATTTAGCACCATGAGGGTTGACATCTCGAAGCCCAGGCTCCCTCAGTCCCTGCTCTCCCTCCCTCAACATTGCAGCAAGACCCTTGCATCTGCAGCTGACCCACAAGGGGAAAGGTCCTTAAACCTTCCCCAGTCCTTGCCTGTCCCCACTCTACCATGCGTCTCTCAGATTTGAGGGTGACTTTCATCACAGCTACTGTTGTCACTAACAACCAGCTCTTGTCTGCAGCCGATTGTGCCTTGGACACTAGGGGCTTTGTGCAGGGGCAGAGGTCACTCTGTCCATTCACCCGCCTTTGACCAGGACTTACTTCTTCACGCCCCCAGTGCTAGGTTAGCATGACACAAAGTGGACTCTGGTGTTAGCCCAGATCTATCATTTCCTTGGTCTGTGACCTTGAGCAAGTCACTAACCTCTCTGAGCCTTAGTTTACTCATCTGCAAATTGGGAACAATGGTGAGACTTGGACTGAAGGCATAACTTTTCTTTTGAGGATTGCAAATACTTAAGCCGAGTCCCAACACATAGTAAGTACTTACTAAGTGTTAGCTGTTATTAGTTTTAGTGTTATTTTCCCACTCCCGCCATCTCCCCCTGCATTTCCCGGTCACCTCAGGACAGCAGAGACGTTTTCCCTGCTGCAGCTTCCCCTGGCTCCAGGGCATCTTATGGCACATGGAGGTGGAACATGGGGGGACAGGGAGGCTCTGAGGAGTAGTGCCTCTGATAGCCTCCCCCGCCACACCCCTGCAGACATCTCTGGTGCACCTGCTGAAGACAGTGCGGCTGCTGCGGCTGCTGCGGCTGCTGCAGAAGCTGGAGCGGTACTCGCAGTGCAGCGCCGTGGTGCTCACACTGCTCATGTCCGCCTTTGCGCTCCTTGCCCACTGGATGGCTTGTGTCTGGTATGTCATCGGGCGCCAGGAGATGGAGGCCAATGACCCGCTGCTCTGGGACATCGGTGAGCCAGTGACCCTAGATGTTCCCTGACCAACCATTCACCTGCCCTGTCCCCTCAGGCACCCAAGCTGACACCTCCACCAGGACCCCCACCCACCACCCACATTCCTCTGTTCATCCAGCCAACGTGCATAGAGCTCCTTCTGGATCAAACATAAGAATACTGATGTATAGACGAGGCCTTTGCCTTCCCGGGACCTCACAGCCTAGCAGGGGAGCAGGATCGGTGATAGGCAACCAAAGTACAGCATGGGGCACACTCTAGCAGCAGAGGCAGAGGGAGCAGTGTTTCTCCCTGGCCCCTTCAGGTGGCTCCCTACTGCCGTCAAAACAGAGACCACACTGCACACCCCACGTAGCGCTGCAGCCTCCCCCGTCCCCACCTGCCTTCTCCAGCCCACACCCCCTGTGCTGCGGCCACCCTGGCCTCCCCCCGGCACCCAAGTTGTACTGTTTTCTCCCTTTGACTCTTGAACATGTTCTCCTCTCCGGAGTCCTTTTCTTTTTATCTTCCCTCCCTTCACCTAGGTGGCTTATCTATTCCTTGCAGTTTCAGCTAAAATGCTCTGTCTTAAGGGGGCCTTTCAGGAACCACACTCTCCCCCCACCCATTGTGGTGCCTCTCCCTAACCCCGTATGTCTCCTAAGGCACCCTATATCTCCCTTTGAGTAGTTCACCTCCCACCTGTAATGACTTATTTCATGTCTCTTTCCCCCTCCAGACTGTAATTTCCACCAGGGTAGGGAGAATGGCTGGCTGGGCCCAGTCCCAGCACCCTGTACACAGGAGGCGCTCCATAAGTGGCAGAAGCCCCTGAACAGTCAGCAGCGTAGGGAGTTGGTAGCCTTGAACTGCACCCTAGGGAGTTGGTAGCCTTGAACTGCACCCGTAACCAGGTCGCCTGGGGGCGGCCCAGGCGAAGGCCGCTCCTCACATTTCCTGTGCCAACCCACACAAACCTCCCCTCTCCTCGGTAAATACTTGACCAAAGCCAAGTGCAGGCGCTCAGGGAAACCCAGTTCGCCACCACTGGTGCAGCGGGGGCTCCTTGCGTCCCTCCACCCTCCAGGCTGGCTGCACGAGCTGGGCAAGCGGCTGGAGGTGCCCTATGTCAACGGCTCGGAGGGCGGCCCGTCTCGTCGCAGCGCCTACATTGCCGCGCTTTACTTCACGCTAAGCAGCCTCACCAGCGTGGGCTTTGGCAACGTGTGCGCCAACACCGACGTGGAGAAGATCTTCTCCATCTGCACTATGCTCATAGGCGGTGAGGCCAGGCCCGCGCAGCCCCGGTGCAGACAGGGAAGCTGGGGCGCAAAGGCGGCCATCCAGACAGTCCTGCAGTCACTCATAGACGTTTCCTCTGAGCCTGGGGGATGCCACAGACAGGCGTGGTCTCCTGCTAAGGGGGTGGGAAACTCAAGTTCATGACCTAACTGGGGGGGGCGGGGATGAGAGGAGCGTCAGGTCTGACCCCTCTAGGGACCACTCTCTATTTCCCTCCCCAAGCCAGCACCTGGCACCAGGGAGGCACGTAGGAGCCCACTGGCTCTCCTGCCCTTCCCTAGGGACCCAGAGGCCCGTCCAGGGCAGGGTGGGTTTGCGAGCGGGGCCCGCCCTAACCTGCCGCCCCTGCTGCAGCGCTCATGCACGCCGTGGTGTTCGGCAACGTCACGGCCATCATCCAGCGCATGTACTCGCGCCGCTCGCTCTACCACCGTCGCATGAAGGACCTCAAGGACTTCATCCGCGTGCACCGCCTGCCGCGGGCGCTCAAGCAGCGCATGCTCGAGTACTTCCAGACCACGTGGGCTGTCAACAGCGGCATCGACGCCAACGAGGTAGTGTGCGGGGCTCCTGGTCGGCGCCCCCTGGCGGTGCGGCGGGGAAGGGGGCACAGCCTCCCCGGGTTTGCAGCGGAGGCAGATGGGGGCCAGGGAGGTGAGGTGTTATTCACAAGGGCACACACCCACCCAAATCCACATCCCTTTTCCTGTGCACTAGAATGAGGGGGCTGAAAGGGAGCTCAGGCCGCAGCTAATGCCATGCTCCCTTCAGCCACCATTGCCCGAGCGCCTGTTGCGGGCCAGGCGCTGTGCTGGACACTGCGAGCTCCGAGGTGATCACACTCAGCTCTTTCCCTCAGGGAGACACCAGTCTAGTAAGGGAGGCAGACAGGTACATAAATTACACAGTGAATGGGACTCTGCTGGAGGGATGTATGTGCTACTTGGGATCCCCATTGTGTCTGGGCCTAGAGGAGTCGGGGAATGTGGCACAGAAGAGGGGACACCGTGAAGGACAAGAAGGAAGTTGGCCTGCTACCAGAAGGCTATTCCTGGCAGAAAGAGCAATAGGGACTCAGGTCCATAAATGTGGACACAAAAGAGCAGGGTGAGTTCAGGAAACTGAAAGTAGTTCAGTGAGCCATCAGGAACGGGAGTGTGAGCACTGTGGAGGGTGGATAGGGAGAGGAGAGCAGGCCCAGGTCATCGATTGCCTTGACTTTAGATTTTATCCTACAACATGTTTAGGTTGGGGAGTGGTCTGGGGAATCTAGGAGATATTTCTGAGAGCAGGTGCCATGGGACTTGGTGATCCTGATTGCAGAAGAGGAGCTCAGAGTGATTCCCAAGTTTCTGGTTTCGGGAAAGGGGTGTGATGGGAGCATACAAAAGGGAGACTGTACATAGGGGTGAAAATGAGAGTCCAGTGTGGTGCCTGTGGTGCCCTGGAGGTAGTTTAAAATATAGGTCTGGAGCCCAACTGGCGTGGCTCAGCAGTTGAGCATTGACCTATGATCCAGGAGATCGTGGTTCAATTCCCAGTCAGGGCACATGCCTGGGGTGTGGGCTCGATCCCCAGTAGGGGGTGTGCAGGAGGCAGCCGATCAATGACTCATCATTGATGTTTCTATCTCTCTCTCCCTCTCCCTTCCTCTCTCTGTGAAATCAATAAAAATATATTTTAAAAAATCTTTAATATATATCTGGACCCAGATGTAGGGCTCCAAGCTCACAGGGAGTGAGGAAGTCGTGGAGCTGATTGTCATGATGCAGGGAGAGTGTGGAAAGTTAGAAGACAACCAAGGAGGTACACTGAGGAAGAGGAGCCTGGGGAGGCAACAAGCCACAGTGGCCAAAGGGCTCCATAGCATGAGGATGGAACTGTGAATATTAAGTGTGGCTCCTAAGGGTCATTGGTAATATTCAAGGTCTAGTGTAACCCTGCAGTTCACAAATGGCCCAGAGAGAGGAAATGGATTGCTCAAGGTCCACGGGGATTTAGGAGCAGAGCTGACTTCTAGTCTCCTGACTTCCAGTTTGAGGCTGACCCACCAGGGACGGTCCTTGCATTTTTGGGGTTGAGTAACCAGGACATTTGTGAGTGACTAGTGTGTGTAACCAAGGTTAGTGGACAGACAGGAAAAGATCTAGTCTCTGCCCCAGCAGTCAGGTCAGGAGGTCCACACACAAGTAAAATTGAGGTTAGACTCACAGAAGTCTTCTGGGAGGTCAGAAATGGGTAACTTCAAAGCAAAGGGCAAGTTAGAGCTTTCTCCTTGGAGACAGCCCAGCACATTTGGAGAAATCAAGTAGTAGCTGCGGGGGGGGGGGGGGGGGCCAGAACGACCTGTGCCCCTTACGCAGTTACTGCGGGACTTCCCGGAGGAGCTGAGAGCTGACATTGCTATGCACCTGAATCGGGAGATCCTGCAGCTGCCGCTGTTCCGAGCAGCCAGCAGGGGCTGCCTGCGGGCCCTCTCCCTGCACATCAAGACTTCATTCTGTGCTCCGGGCGAGTACCTGTTGCGCCGTGGGGACGCCCTGCAGGCCCACTACTATGTCTGCTCAGGCTCGCTTGAGGTGCTCCGTGACAACATGGTGCTGGCCATCCTGGGTGAGAATCCCACCGCCACCTACTACCTACCCTGGAACCTTCCCCCAGAGGCCTTGTGAGTGACCAAGAATCTAGGGACTGGGATACTCCTAGTAGATATCTGGAATTCCTGCTGAGGAGTACTCTTTCTTGGTCCCTTCACCCTACTACCTTTCGACTGTTCCCCTCAGGCCCTCCCTTAATACCATTGGCCATCCTTCAACCCATCAACCCTTCCTCAGTGACTGTCCCCCAAATTAATTGACTCTTCACCATTGACCTTCAACCCCATTGACCTTTACCCTTTAACTGACTGCCCTGGTCATTCTTTATTGATCATTCAATTCCACTGATCATCCCTCCAGCCTTACTGACATCCCTCCAGCCTTACTGACATCCTTCCAGCCTTACCGACATCTCTCATTAACTGTGTCCCAGCTTCACCAGTCCTTCTTCCCTGATCTTTTCCCAATTCCATTGGTCATTTCCACCAGTCCCACTGATTGTCCCTCCTTCAACCATCTTTCAAACATACTGACCACCCTTCAAGGCCATTGACTAGTTATATCCTCTTGGTTCTTCTGCCCAGCTGACTGGCCCCAGCTCACTGTCTCCATCCCTTACCCACAGGGAAGGGGGACCTGATCGGGGCAGATACCACTGAGCCAGGGCGGGAGCCTGGGTCAGAAGCAAGCCCAAGCTGTGTGCTGAAGACCAGCGCTGACGTGAAGGCACTGACCTACTGTGGCCTGCAGCAGCTGAGCAGCCGAGGGCTGGCAGAGGTCCTGAGGCTCTATCCTGAGTACAGGGCTGCTTTCCAGGCTGGCCTGCCCCGGGACCTCACTTTCAACCTTCGCCAGGGCTCTGACACCTATGTATGTAGACCCCCTATGGCCTTCATCTCCTCTGAAGTTCCTTCCTTCAAAGCAGACCTCTCCCAGCCTCAGAGAGCCTCATGCATTGCATTCCACCCTGTAAAGTCCTTTCTCAACCACAGGCACACCCATCCATTGCCCCTTCCATGCTTAACATCTTCCAACCCCATGGACCATCTCTTACCACCTTTACTTCCAACTGTACTGACCCATCTCCTGTTGGCCACCTCTCAGCTTCACTCCAGACTCCCCAAAGGACCCCCACTTTGGAAACAATCCCTCTCATGTGCCCCTCTATCAAGTCCATCTCTGTACTGGGCACCATCCCCTGGGGCTTCCTCACTCACCAAGCATTTCCTGAGCCCATTTTGGTTAAGGTCTGTAGGTTACACCCTAGGCCTTTGTCACCCTGACTGTCCCACTCAGGATTTCCCTGAGTCAGAGTTGGAGGTATCTCTGACTCAAATTCACAAAAAGGTCCCATATTCTCAAACCCCACAACACTGGTGGGTGAGACTAGGAGTTGCACTAATGGAGTGGGGAGGCGTGAGTAAGCTGGATCCCCTCTGCCCCTACAGGGCCTCAGCCACTTCTCCCAATCCCCTCGGCTCTCCCAGGTAACACTCCCTTCCTGGGTGGGGTTGAAGTTGCATGGGGAAGAGGGGAGAGTGGGGGCACCTTTCCTTGGCTCCTCTGCTGCAGGGAGAAGGGAGAGGGGATGGGGAACATCGTCTGCCAGTGAAGACTGTTGCTTAATGAAGGGGACTGTAGTTCACTGCCCTGCAACATCAGCTGCCTCCTCCATCCACAGCCCTGCTTGGAAAGCCTTGGCTCCTCCTCAGACAAGACCCTGCCATCCATCACAGAGCCCGAGCCTGGGTCAGAGCCTGGAGGTGGTCCCAGGCCCCGCCGGCCCCACCTGCTGCCCAACCTTAGCCCAGCACGACCCCGGGGTTCCCTGGTCAGACTTTTGGGCGAGGAGCTATCCCCATTCTCAGCCCTTGTCTCCTCCCCTTCCCTGTCCCCATCCCCATCCCCATCCCCTGCCCTGGCTGGCCGAGGCCACAGCCCCTCCTCTCATGGTCCCCCGAGGGGCTCTGCTGCCAGGAAGCCCCCCCAGCTTCTTATTCCCCCACTGGGAACCTTTGGACCTTCGGACCTCAGTCCTCGGTGAGACACCAGCCTCCCCTGCCTTCCCTATAACACCACTGACTTCCAGAACCTTCTCTGGGCTCTGTCCCCAGTGCTCCCCACTGTCTGTGCCACCACAGCTTGCAACCCCACCCCTTTGACCATTGCTCCTCCTCAACTCCCTGGCACTGCTGACTCCATTCACTCTCTGCCTGCTCTGCTCTGGCCCTTACTCTCTCCCCATGGGAATCATGACCACTGCCCCTGTCCCAGGGTAGTGGATGGCATTGAGGACTCTGGCAGCACAGTGGAAGCCCCTACATTCCAGTTCAGCAGGAGGCCTGAGCACCCTAGGCCCCACTCTCAGGCCCCTCCTACAGGTAAGGGCCAGCAGTGGACTTCAACTCTTGTCACCCATTTATCTGCAATTCATTCATTCATTCATTCATTCATCCATCTATCCACCCATCCATCCATCTTCCCATCCCATGTGTAGTAAGGGCCCACCATGTGCCAGGTGCTGTGCTGGTAATACGCAGATAAACCAGAGCTGGCCCGCACTCCTGGTGAACTCCCTATCTAGTGGGGGAGACACTGGTATACTCAGATAAATGATTCCAGAACAGTGTGCTCAGTACCACAGCTGAGACAAGAACAGGGGTATGAGATAGGAAAGGAGAGTTCCCCTAACTCTCCTAGAGGGGGGGACTCTTGAGTTGGATCATAAAGGGTGGGTAGGAGTTTGAGGGGTGGAATAAGGCAGTTGTTCTAAGGCATAAAGGCATGACAAGAGCATGTTATGTTCAGATGTCAAAAAGAAGATCCTTAGTGCCTAGAGCTGCGGGAACCAGAAGGATTGGGGGGGGGGGGAGGCTGGGGAAGTCATAGGACCTCAAAACCAGCCTGAGAGTTTGGTTTCCCTATCATCCTGACCCCAGAGCTTCCTTTCCCCTTGCTCTCTGCCTACCCAGCGACAGGAGGGGACCGGGCCCAAGCTGTAGACTCATGTTCCCTGCACTCACTGCATCCCTTCACCCCATTCTGCCTGCAGGGACCAGGCCCAGCCGGGGACTAGCCACTGAAGCTGAGGAGGTGAAGGAGAAAGTCTGCCTGCTGAACCAGGAGGTTGGTTGGTGCTGGGTCCTCCCCTCCAACTTTGGAGAATATCATTCTGGGATCAGAGGCATACCTCATATAAAAGCATTTCAGGATTTGGAGTCAAAGTGCTGAATTTAAATATTCACACTAGCTGGATGACCTTGGGCAAGTCCCATAACCACTCTGAACTTTGATTTCCTCATCTAAAAATGGGGGAAATAATGCGTTCTTCCCAGAGTTGTTGCGAGGATGCGATGAGAGCGCACCCATGGCTGGCCCAGTCCCTGGCCCAGTCTAAGTATTCAGTGATCACTGCTTCTCCTCTTTCCCAGCTGGCTCAGGTTGTCCTGCCAGGAAAGAGGGCCCCTCCTCCCTGCACCACTGTGGGATGCTCTCCTGCACAGAATGGCCCCCTACCAAATCTCAATGCTCCAGGCCTTACCCTTACCCCAGCCCTGGGAAATGAGTACTAAGCAAACACGGGGGCCAGAAGGTGGGGAGGCTGAGGAGCCTTCAGCCTTGGGGGACCTGGAGCCCGATGTCTGAATCCTGGTCAGGAAGAGCCCAGACTCTGTATGCCGGCTCTGCCTCTGCTTCCTTCCCAGGGATCTCAGAGTCGTGGCCACAGCGAAGCCCCGCCCAGCCCCTGGGAGTTGTCCATCCCTCCTTCTGATAAACATCCAGCTTCCCAGGGGAGCACCTGGGCTGGGGCGGGGCTGGGGCGGGGCCACCCCCTGTTCAGCGACATTGAGGGCCAGCCCTGCTGCTGCTCACAGTTTTAGGCCAGTGGCTCCACTTGAGTGTCTATGGGCACGTGGGAAACCTGGTACAATGTAGACTCCTGGGTCTCGCCCAACTTGGAATGTCTGGGGTAAGCCCAGAAATCTTCATTTTTATAAGTTTCTCAGTTGATTATGTACTCCCTGAAATTTGAAAAACACTTGACCTTGTGTGATGGATTTATCTCACAGTAAGGCTACATCTGTCTCTTCAAAGCCATGCATCCTCTTTGAGCACATTTTTCTACATCTTGTAAAAGTGAGGTGTCGGGGAGGATGGCAATAGCTGCTGTCCCTAATCCTTTTTGGAAATTGTCTGGGGTATTTACATCTAGATAAAAATAAGTCCTGCCCCGCCTTCTTCTCAGGGTGACCATGAGCAGAGTGGTTATGAAAGGACTTTGTAAACTGTAGAGGGGGGTGCACTTAGGAGGGTAGTGATTGTTATGACACCTGGGAAACAATTTGATGTGTTTTCAACAGATCTCTCGCCTTAACCAAGAAGTGTCTCAGCTCAGCCAGGAGCTCCGACACATGATGGGCCTGCTGCAGGCCAGGCTGGGTCCCCCAGGCCACCCAACAGTGTCAGCTTGGCCCTCAGACCCTCCATGCCTCCAGCCAAGGCCTCCACGCATCTCTCCCTGTCTGTCAAGACCGCCTTCTAGCCTCCAGGATACTACTCTCGCTGAGGTCCACTGCCCAGCCACTGTGGGGACAGCAGAGATGGAGGCTATCCACCCCAACCTCAGACCCTACGTGTTGTCTCCCTACCCCTCAGAGCCTGACCCTCTGGGACCCTCCCCAGTGCCAGAGGCCTCACTCCCAACCCCAAGCCTCATGAGGCACAGCTCCAGGTCCAGGTCAGACACATTCCACTGACTCTGGCCCTGGGCCCAGGCCTCTCTGGTGTGGGCATTGCCACCTGCCATCAGGGAGGGGCTGAGCCCATGGCCTCCTGCCTCAGGTCAGCAGCCACCAGCTGGTCTGGTTGGCTCTGGATTCTCAGGACTTTTTTCACAAAGCCTGGTCACTTCCGACCCTCTTCCCTTCCCCAAACCTTCTCCTTCTCCCTCCTCTGGGAGGGGAGCCACCTAAGGCCATGGAACCCACCAGGCATGAGACAGAGCGCGGTGCCCATTGGCCTGGGAAGATGCGATGTCCTACCTTCTCCCAAGGACCTGGAGGCAGGTAGAGATGGGGGAGCAAAGGGAGATGGGGAAGGGCCCCAGCTCCAGTCTGGGAAATGAAGACTGAGGCAACAGCAGGCAGGATCTTGGTGTCTGCAGCCAGAGAGATAGATTGCAGATTCCACTGCGGAGAAACATAGTGACGTTGTGAGGTCTTCTGTCCCGGCCCCTGGGTCTCTGCTGGAAACCTTGAGAGCAGTGTTGCCTCAAGAGGGCTAGGTTTGAGGTCCTGGCAGCCAAGACTTCTTAGGCCAAGACTTTTTAGCCCAAGCTGGAGGAGCTCACAGCCTACACAGGAAACAAACTGATGACCCCCAGATATGTATTCTTTGGCTGTCAGCATTTTTTCTTCTTCAAAATATTAATGAGTTGCCAACATTAAAAATTAGGAGAGCACACATAAATACCCAGCTATTCTAGCCTCTCTAAAAAAAAATTGGGAGATCTGGCAATCCATATTCCACCTGGTAATAATCAGCTGGTGTTGGGTGGCCACTGTCCTCTTTAGATGGGGAGGGACTGCACTCTCCACTTCTTCACAGTCCCCATGTTTCTTGATCACCTCCTGACATTCAGCTAACTTCCTTCATTTGAATGATTTGTCTGGTCTCCGTGGGTTTTGAGTTTGCAGTCCTTGCCTTAGAGTGTACTTCCAAGTTCCTGTATCCCAGGGGTACTTTTTGGGCCCAGCAATGTCTATTTCTACCCTTGGGCATGGGCCTGTGTCAACATTTCTGTTTCTCTCTGCAGGCTGTCACTGAAGGTGGCCTCTTCTGTTGCCAGCAACTTGAAATGGTCCCAGCAACACTCCCCGTCCCTCCCCTGCCTTCAGACCTCAGCCAAGCCTGTTCTCCCCTTTTCCAACATGGTCTCACTCAGGGCCCTGACTTCTTGCAAACTCACTTTGGTCTCCAGCTCTCCTTTACCACTCAACACTCTGGGCTCACTTTTGGATAGGAAATAAATTCTCTATTTTTGTAGTTGTTGTCTCTGGCTGTTTCTAGAGGTTGGTCTGAGAGCCCCAGGGCTTTGAAGGATACTACACTGCAGTCACTCCCCACCATGCCCCAGGGCCCTGTTGCCGTGTCTAGAAAGGGCAAAGGCACCAACCAATTCACTTGGCACCACATTCACGCCACAAGAGGCTCCAGGGATGAGGCAGAAACCTTAATGAGTCCCTATGGGCCATTATACACCCTCCTCTCCCTACCCCAGTCACAACCATAGATTCAGACATGGTATGTTAGGAGACAGAGTCCTGGCTCAGCCTCACCTCCAGGCCTGGAAAGGTGGCCCACAGAACTCCCCATTGATCCTGTACCTGTTGCAGGCCAGGTACAGCAGGGTCTGGGGGAAGAGCTTGTCCCCAGCCAAGCACCTAGTAGGAATCCCATTCTGCTCCAACCTCTTTGAACTCCTAAGCCCTCTCTTCCCACTTAGCTTTCACTTCTCTAATGATCATTGGAGGGGTGGATGGGATGAGTGTTATGATTGTTGTTAGAGACACCCTGGAGATCAGATGGAAATAGGTGTGGGCAGTTTTGTGGCAGGTTGTCCCAGAGAATTCAACTCTCCAGCTCAGGCTCCAGAGTATGATTGGTGTTGGTTGGTATCATAGAAACAATGCCCACAGCTGTCTCTGGGGTGAGCTTTTGATTCCATATAGGTTTTCAGTAGTGTCCCCAGGGGTGAGATGCAAAAGCAGAGGAGGATGGTCTGTGTTGGGAGGTAGGGAGTGGACAGAAGCATAAGTGGTCTTAATCCATATTGAGGGGAGCAGAAAAAATAGAAACCACCCTGATACATATGGAGAGCAAGGTGGAGCCAAATGAAGTGGTTCTAATCTGTATTTATGAGTGAGAGGCAAAGCAGAAGTGGTCTGACTCTGTATCTGGCATCAGAAACAAGAGCTGGTTCTGGCTGGGTGTGGGGCCAGGCAGAGGCAGAGGTAATGCTGCTGTGTTTTGGAGTCGAGCCAAAGGAGGAGGGTCCCAGTTCACCGCTGGGCAGTGGCAGGAGCTCTCCCTTTGATCGCACCCGGCAGCCTCCAGAGAACCCTTCCTACAGCGCTTCCACCACCTTCCACATCACAGAATGTCCCCAACAATCGGGTTCCCTCCCAGAGCTGACTTAGCCCGAAAGTGCAGACTGGGGCTTCTCAGGATTAGCGAGAGCTCAGGGGACTGGACCTCGAGGCCTCGGGTGCATATTCATTCACACCATGTTTTTCCTTTCCCAGTTCTGCACACACACGCCTTCTGCCTTCTTCCAGCGCTCCGCCGTCCGCTTTTCCTCGGGGCGCCTGCAACCCGCGGTGACGCGGTTGGCAGGCCGGGCCTTAAAAAGTTCCCGGCCGGGCTCCGCCTCGCAGGGAGCCGGCTCCACCCTACGCCCAAGTCCCAGACCGCCACCGGCTCCTCCCAGCGCTGCGAACTACAAGTCCCGGGGTCCCCCGCGCGCGCTCCCGCCTCTCCCGCGCCCTCCACGGGCGAGGCTTGCGAGTCCGCCAAGAGTGCCTGTCATTGGTCTCTACGCCCTGTCAGTCACCTGGGGAGTACTGAGGGGCGGGTCGGAGGTGGAGATCCGGATCCGGAGCGGCTGAAAGGCGGAAGTGGAGGCCGGAGACACCGCCGGGGGGAGAGGAGCGGAGCCTGTCCGAGCCCCGGCCCCAAGTAACGCCGCCGCCCCGGAGCCGCCGTGAGTGTCCCTGTCCCGGGACCCAGTGTCTCGCTCGCGTTGAGGTGTTTTCGGGCTAACCCTTGCTCCCGCCCATCCCGGCTTAGAGGGAGACTGACCCCTCCCCCGACCCGTAGCCCCCTCTTAAGGAGTTCCCCAGGCGTCGGGCCAAAAAGGGATCCCTTCTTTCCTTCCCTTACCTGCCTTTCGTGAGCCTTGGGAAACTCTCATGGCTCCCCTCTGGCCTGTCCAGTCTAGTCACGGGAGGGAGAGACCCTAAGTTCCGCTCCCTCTGCTCCCGGGATTGGAGGAGTCTTTGCCAGGTGTGAAGGAGCCTGGCCCCCTTCTCTCTCACAGGCGGTGAGGAGCGCTGTCTGTCGCCGTTTGTCGTCCCCCGTCCCACAAAAACAGTTGCCTCTCAGACCCTGGAGGAATTTTACGTCGATTTCCTGGAAGGAGGGCGGCGGGGGGGGGGGGGGTCCTGGGTGAGACCATTCCTCAGCACGGGTTCCCACAGCTCCGCACTTCCTCTCTTTCCTCAGGCCAGAGAGCCAACCGGGATCTCAGCGGACTCTAAGCAGGAATGAGCTGTCTTGTCTTGCCCCCTCGCCCCCAGCCCTGCCCTCTAGTTGATGTTGTTCTCTAGTTGTGTTGTCCTCTGAGTGTATCTCCCTTCCTGCCTCTAAAAATTTTAGCTGAGCTTTGCTCAATTCCAGCTACTGATCGGGGTGGATCTGCCCATTCATTACCTTCTCACTCCCCTCCTCCCCTCCCCCTTGCTCCAGGCTCAGGGCTGTCCACCCAGAGCACGTGAGTGGTTTCCCAGCTGCCTCAGAGGGACTGCTGCTCCTGGGACTGCTGTCTATTGGTCTTTAGGGAGGAAAGAAAAAAAAAACACCACAAAAGTGAAGAGCCTGGAATTGAAGGGTCTTGGGCTCTCTGTTTCACATCCCCAAACACACACACACACACGCACACGCACACTCATGCACACACAGGCCTCCCTTATCAACAGGTAGAGGCCACTTCTAGTTCCAGGTCTACCCCAGTCCTTTCTGGGCTTGAACAAATTGTAGATTACAGCAGAATAAATTGAGATCACAGTGGCACCTCTGGGTTCTTACTGTGCTAATTTTTGTAGTTCCAAAGAACTCCCATACATGCCAGAAAGTGCTGATTCCCCCCAACCTTTCCAAGAGACAGCCCGTGCTGACATCTGATCCTTGTCTATTGCTTGGGACTTAGGTGTGTGAAATGGCTGCTCTCTCAGATCAAGCTGGGAGGTTCTTTGTTATGTGACCAAAGTACAGGCCAGAGACTGTATCTTAATGAGAGCAGCCTGACTCTTTGAGGCCATGGCTGACCCTAGCTATCTACAGCGGAGGAAGGGAGGGAAGGCCATGCAATCACTGGGAATTTCTGTAGCTCTTCAGTGTTCTAGGCTATCTTTGCTGCCCTTGGATGCTACTTACAAGTGCTAGTCTTTTTGCCTTGAGATCTTTTTGACTACTTCTGGACTGTCAACCAGTGTCTGATTCATACAAACTTTTGAACTAGACCTGGGATGCACTTATTTCATTTTTCATTGGACAGTAAAAACACCTTTCTTATTAGGATCAACAGTCAGCTCACAAGCTCTCCATCTGTGTGGGCTTCTTTGGAGGGTCATTGGACACTTCTATGGGCAACCTAGTTTCTCTAATCTGGTTAGCCTGTGCCCCTGAGGGGCAGAGTCAGAGAGGCCTGACTGCTCACCAGGTCTGACTGCTGACCAAACTTGCCTCCTCAGTAGTAGGCTTTGGTTTCTGGAACTCTCTGGGAGTCCCAGGATGAGGCTGGCCAGTCTTTCGAGGGCACCTTCTTTGTCTGGACATGCTCTCCCAGCTCTGATTCTCAAATAGGTTTTTGATAGAGAAGCTCTCCCTTTCAAAGACACAGGGAGAGCACCAGTGTTCCAGGTGGTTAGGCAGCCACTCCTGGCATCCAGAAATCTCAAGAGATCTGACACTGCTTGGCAGAAAGAGAGAGGGCTCTGTGTGGGATAGAAGTCCCTCCTCTTTGATGCCCTTCCTCTCCTCTCTTGCCTCTTACAACTAACTAGTGGGCCTTTTTCTGCCTTTATACTATAGAAGGGCAGTAACAACTAATTTTTAGAAATTATTTTCAACTTGCAAAGTTCTTTTCACACATGTTCCTCACAAGAGTCCTAGGAGATAGGGAGATTTGTACCTCGCTTTAGAGATGCTGCTGAAGGAATTTAAGTAGTTTGCCTTAGAACGTACAATTAGAAGGCGATAGAGCTGGGATTTGGGATTAAATGTGCCTCATCTAGTCCTGGCCAATGTGGCTCAGTTGGTTGGGGATCGTCCTGTGCACTGAAAGGTTGCCAGTTCAATTCCAGGTCAGGGCACATGCCTGGGTTGTGGGCTCAATCCTGGTAGGGGTTGTGCAGGAGGCACCAATCTATGTTTCACTCTCACAATCTATGTTTCTCTCTCCCTTCCTCTCTCTAAAAATCAATAAATGTGACTCATCTTTCCTAATAGTGGCCCCTCCTTTGGTCTTTTTGTTAAAGGAATGAATCTGCAAGGTTAGCAGGCAGTCGCCCAAGTACAGACCCTTCAGCATTCTTCATCATTGGTACTCCTCTGCTTCTGGTTTTCCTCCCCACTCCTACCCCACCCTCCTAGCCTCTTTCTTGACCACCTTTTCCTCTGCCTGTGGAGAACATGGCAGTTATGAGTCCCAAGTCAGTACTCTTTAGAGCCTGAGAGTTTGCTGACATCTGCATGCCATTAATTTCTTAGGAACCTGAAGGTCATGATGGCTAGAAAATGAAAGTAAAAGTGGGTGGACTCAGGGGTCCCTCTGGGCAGAGTTAACCAGCAGGGCATGGGGAACCAGCAGAGCTGGCCTCTGTTTAGCCCCTGATTGCCCTTTGGTGCTGCCTACTGCTTGCAAGTAGGAAGACTGTAGCTCTCCACCAAGAGCTCTTTTCCCTTGAATTTTCATGGCAACAGAACAAGAGCATAAATTTAAATTCAGCCCCACCAAGCAAGTACTTAGAACTTTCTTCTTCTAACCCTTGCCCTGTAAACAGAGTAGTCAGACCTGAGTTGTCATCTGGACTCCCCCATTTACCAGTTGCATGGCCTTGGGCTTGTTACTTGATCTTCCTGAGCCTCTGTTTCTTCCATTATAATGGGGATACAAAATATCTTACAGAATCAGAAACAAGGCGTAAAGGGAGCTAGTCCAGTCCCTGGCACAGAATAGATACTCAACAAAATAGCAATTCTTTGGGTCCATAGGGTTGTTGTTTTTAAACCTCACCAGAGAATATGTTTTTTCCATTGATTCCAGAGAGAGGAAAGGAGAGGGAAAGAGAGTCACATTGATGTGAGAATCCAGTGAAAGAGTTGGGCAGAGCAGAGGGTCCAGGCTTTTCTCTGCAGAACACCTGATAGAAATTTACATGAATTAAGTGATACATTTGACAGCCTTACATAGAAACAGAAAATAAAAAGAATATAAAGTAAATCCAGTCCCTGGAGCCAAAAACCTTCAGTGCCTCCCAAACAAGCCCTGACCAGGACTGAACCTGCATTCTGGGTATGTGTCCTAACCTGGAATTGAACCCATGACCCTTCAGTGCATGGGACAACACTCTAACCTGAGCCACACCGGCCAGGGCGGATTCATGGGATTTTGAAGGCACATCATAATTTACACCTATGATTCTGATTCAACATTTGTAACAAGTGTCACTGTGATACCCAGTGCTTTGCTGGGTGGTTTCACATATTTTTTTGTTTCAGAGATGTTAAACAGAATTGATGTGGGTTGTACTCCCATTTTACAGAATACATTGCTAACTAAGGACATGATTGTGCTTCTCCCACTGCGATTCTTAGATCCTGCTGGGGCCATGTGCTGTGGATACTTAGAACCACAGACTAGATGTCTTTGCATCTTCTAGGCACTTCAGTCTTACACAGTTTTTTGTTTTTTTTTTAACTTTTACATATTGATTTTACAGAGAGAGAGGAAGGGAAAAAGAAAGAGAACATCAATTTATTGTTCCACTTAGTTATGCATTTGTTGGTTGATTCTTGTATGTGCACTGACCAGGGATCGAACCCTCAACCTTGGCATAGAGGGATGATAGTCTAACCAAGTGAGCTACCCAGCCAGGGCCAGTCTTACTCAGTTTTAACCATTTTCATTTTAAAACAGTCCTGGATCTATTATAAATGGGAATGCTAAGTTTGCATGAATTTAAGCTAAAACAGGAAACTTGACAATATTTTGGTTGTAGCAGACTTCTTTGGGTTCAATTCCCAGATTCCTTGAGATTTGCATATTTTTCCCCTAACTTGAGTCAGGGTTACTTTTGTTGAGGCCATTTGAGAAACACTGTTTCGGGTAGGATTTGTAAACTAGGATGTCCCAAAATCCAGGTAAGAGTGTCTTGAAGGGTCTTGACAGAGGAGAATTAGAATATTTTGTAGGGCGTCCTCTGCATTAATAGTCTGGTATAATAAGAGGTTAGTTTTCAGAGTAAATGTCTTCATCTCCTGCATGCAGAAACAATAATTCAAGTAAAAGCTAAACTGTTTGAGCTTTGTTTCATATGTGCCAGGCACTCCAGAGCCCTTTGCATGCATTGACTCCTTTGATCTTCACAACAGTCCCGGGAGGAAGGTACTGCATTTAATCCCCATGTTACGGTGGGGAGCCCTGTAGTAAGTGGCAGTGCAGCTGACAGAGTCAAAAGTCTGTGCTGAGATCCTTATGCAGCACAGCCCCTCCTTGCCCCACCTCTGGGCTAACTTTGTGTTCTTCCCTTTTGCCTGGAAGCCTGTTCTCCACCTCACCTGCCTGGGAGCCACACCTCCCTCCTTTCTCTCAGTTCAGTTGGAATGTCACTTCCTCCATGAAGCCTTCCCTCCTGAGGTAGGCGAAGGGCTTTCTTCCCCCCTTTGCTCTCCTCGCATTGCTCCTTGTCTACCTCCTGTCTTGAGTGTGAGCCCTGTAGGGGCACTGATCATGTCCTGTTTCATCAGTGTGTCCAGGCCTTCCATGGTGCCCAGCATAGTAGCCCCCACTGTGGCTGTTTAAGGGCAGACGTTCACACCTGCCCTTGAAGCAAATGCCTACCCATTTCATCTAACACTTCCTAAGCTCACGCATCTTGGATGTGGTGACCTGGGATTCACACTCACATCCATCTGATCCCAAAGCCGGTGCCATTTCTTTGGTCCATCCACCAGAAAGTTGCCCATGGGTAGGAGAGCAAACAGATCAATAGGATGAATGTTAGGTATAAATGAGAGAAGAGGTGGGGAGGAGGCAGGGACAGGTCACAAACTAAATTTCAGGTGGTGGAGCTTCCACACCTCCATTTCCATCGAAGGGTTTCACAGGAAAAGGTGAGCATGGCTTCGGCCCTCCACAGTCCTGTTGACCAACTTCTACAGCGTGTGGATCTGGTCGCTGTGCTTCTGTAGCTGTGTTTGGCGAGACAGTAGGGACCCTAGGCCAGGACTTAGCAAGTGTCAGTGGAAGTGATTATAACTCTGGTCTGTGGGTGCTACTTTACATACCTGCATAAGGCTCATTCTTGAGAGGGTGGGCTTAAGAAAGTGGCACCAGCAGCTGTCAGATCGGCATGATGAAAGCAGACCTCCCAAGGTGTGGCCTTTTTTTTTAAATCCTCACCCAAGGATATGTTTTTATTGATTTTAGAGAGAGAGAAACACTGATTGGTTGCCTCCCACACATGCCCCAACTGGGGATTGAACCTGCAACCTAGGTATGTGCCTCGACTGGGAATCAAACCTACAACCTTTTGGTGTACTGGACGACACTCCAAACAACTGAGCCACTTGGCCAGGGCTGCCTTTTTTTCTTTTTTAAATAAACTTATTTCAGAATAGTTTTAGAAAAATTGTGATGGTAATACAGTTTTCTCACAAACCCTTATACCCAGTTTCCACTATTAACATCTTCCATTAGTATTGTACATTTGTCACAATTGATTAACCAATGTTGATACATTATTATTAACTAAAGTCCATACTTTATTCATATTTCCTTAGTTTTTATTTAATGTCTGTTTTCTGTTCCAGGATCCATGACATTTAACTATCATGTCTCCTTAGGCTCCTCTTGGCTGTGACAGTTTCTTAGAATTATTTTTTGTTTTTTAAAAAATATTTTTATGGTCCTGGCCAATTTGGCTCAGTGGTTAGAGTGTCAGCCCATGGACTAAAGGGTCCCAGGTTTGATTCCGGCATGTACCTCAGTTGCACGCTCAATCCCTGGCCCTAATCAGGGCTGGTGCGGGATGCAACCAGTCGATGTGTCTCTCTCACATCCGTGTTTCTCTCTCTCTCCCCCCCTCCCCTTTCCACTTTCCCTAAAAAGCAGTGGAAAAAATATCCTCAGGTGAGGATATGTGCCCTGACTGGGAATTAAACCAGCAGCCTTTTGGTACACGTGACAGTGCCTAACCAACTGAACCACACTGGCCATGGCCGCTTTCCTTGTATTTTATGACCTTGACAGTTTTGAAGAGTACTAGTCAGGTATTTTATAGCGTGCCTTTCGATTGGATTTGTCTGATATTTTTCTCATGATTACACTGGGGTTATAAATATGAGGTTTTGGAAGGAAGATCACAGGTAAAGTGCCGTTCTCATCACATCATTATCAAGGGTAAATACAATCAACATTCCTTATCGCTGAATATCAGCCTTGGTCACCTGGCTGAGGTGATGTTTGGCAGATTTCTTCACTGTAAAGTTGCTGTCTCTCCTCCTTTCTTACTGTCCTCTTTGGATGGAAATCTCTATGTGTAGCCCACAGCTGAGGAGTGGGGAATTATGCTCCTCTTCTTGAGGGCAGCGTACTTACGTGAATTATTTGTAATTGTTGTACATAAGAGATTTGTCTGTGTTCCCTGTTTGTTTATCCAGTTTATATCAGTATGGATTCATGGATATGTATTTTACACTTGGGTTTATAATCCAGTACTACTGTATTTTATTGCTCAAGGTGTTTCAGCGTTGGTCACTGGGAAGTCTTTCAGGTCACCTTGACTTACCCCCATCATTGTCAGGGTGTTTGGTTTTCATGTTTTGAGCACTTCCTTACTTTTCAGCACTATGAGATACTCCAGGCTCACCTTGTGTATTTCCTGCTCCAGTCCTAGAACAAGCTGTCTCTCCAAGGTGACTGCCTTTTTTAGCAAACATTTCCTCTAGATATGTTAATGTAGTTATGTGGATGGGTCCAAGTTGTTTCTTCTCTTGATTGTTAGTCATAGTCACTGAAGATTCTGGTTGGGTAAGGTGGAGATGCACCTGGGCAATCCACTGTGTGAGCCCTGGTCGGGTGGCTCAGTTGGTTGGAGTATCCCATACACCAAAGGGTTCCAGGGTTCAATTCCTGGTCAGGGTGTGTATAACTGGTCGATATTTTTCTCTTCCCCCCTTCCTCTCTCTCTCTCAAATCAATAAAAAAAACATATCCTCAGGTGAGGATTTAAAAAACAGATCCATTGTGTGAGAATCCTGGGAGTTGATCCCAATAGCAGACTATCGCTTCTCTACTCACGCATTCATTCTTCTCGTACCCTGCCTAATGCTTTGACTGATCCAAAAATGGTGAGATTTGGTGTTTACTCTGGTGCTTACTGTCCAGTTGGGAAGATGAGGTAATAATCGTTCTCTATTTCAGGCACTAAGTTCTCCAGTTAAACCTGCCAGGACCCTGGGTCTCATAAGAGAGTCCCCATGGTCTGGGCCAGCATTCTTTTGCTGCCATTCAAAAAATGGACTGTCCCTTTGGGAGGGTTTGTACAGAGCTTATGGCTCTAGGCGGCCTCGGGGCAGGCTGTCACTTTGAGCTGTAATCCTGAATCATTGACTAGTTTAAATCCTTCTATTGTACTGTCATCCCTCTGAAGATGTGTAACTTGAGCCCTACTGGAAACACTAACTTGGAATCTTAACTGGAGTTGGTTTACAAGCCTCTTGCCTTCTATTCATAGCTCTATGTGTGTCCCCTTCAGGTGGCTCTGTCAGAAGCATCCCAGGCATGGGGGAGGCGTGGGTGGCCTCCCTAACCCTGGCTGCTTTCCTAGTCATCAGATCGCTCTTTGAGCTACTCAGAAGGCTGTGGTGACTAATGATGCCAATTTTCAAACCCCTAGTATTTTCAGCCTGGTTTTTAAAAGGAACTCTGGTTTCTTTGTCAGCTGTCCTAGTCCTGTCCCTTCCCCCTCTCCACAACTGAACTACTTCTTCCCTTTCCTGAAAGAGGCTTTAAGATAGGAGGGAGGGCATTTGGGCTTTAAGATGCTCTGTTGTGCAGCCATTTTTTTAAGGGGATATAGTTTGCCTGGTTTGGGGTTTCACCTCAGTGCTGATTTTTTTTAATGTTGGTGGTCTCTCCCTCCATTTTTGTGGCTTTGGAAGCCAGTCTTCAGAGAATATAAGGCTGGATTGTTGATAGGACACAGGACATCAGGTGTGAGCTAGTCTTTTTTCTAGGACACTGGTGAAAATTGTTTTAGACCGTTTGGGCTGCTGTACCAAAATCCGACAGACTAGGTGGCTTATAAACAAGCAAATTTGTTTTTCGCCGTTCTGGAAACTGGAAGTCCAAGATCAGAGTGCCAGCATGGTTGGGTTCTGATGAAGGCCCTCTTCCGGGCTGCAGACTGCCGACTGCTCATTGTGTCCTCACATGATGCAAGGGGCAAGGGAGCCCTCTGGGGCCTCTTTTAAAAGGACACTAATCCCAATCATGAGGGCTTTGCTATTGTGGCCTAATCATCTCCCAAAGGCACCACTTCTCAATACCATCACTTGGGGATTAGGATTTCAACATGGATTTTGGATGGACATAAACATTCAGACCATAGCAATTGTCCAGTTCAGCATTCTCTCCAGCTGAGGGGCAATGAAGAATGAAGTCCAGGGAAACTGGGAACAAAAGGAATTAGTGCATAGTACCTGAAGGTTTCGATTGAGGAATCTACTTCTTTCATAGGGGCTTTGAGGGGCAGGAGCTTCCCTGCCCTGTGAACATTCATTGAGTGCTTGCTCTGAGCCAGGTCCTTTGCTAAGAGTCTTACATGCACCCTCTTGCCAACAGCCCTGGGAAGTGGATACTGTTCTCTCCACTTCACATGTGAGGAAATGGGTTCAGCGACACAACACAAGGTCACCCTAGTAAATGGTGGCTTCAGGACTTGAACTGGTTTGTCGGACTCCAGCACTTGTGCTCTTCACCCATGTGCAGAAGGAACCTACCTGGGATAGTGAGATGTCTCCTCTGCTGGGCTCGTTCTCAGCCGTTCGGCAGATGGGTGTGTATTTAAGCCTTCAACTGCCCCACTTACTTGCCATACTGAACCAGGCCTATATTTCAGGCTCTCTTTACCACATTTATTTATTTATTTATTTATTTATTTATTTATTTATTTTTAAAGACTGATATTACTTTTTTTTAAATTGATTTTAGGGAGAGGAGGGAAGAGAGAAAAAGAAACATCAATGACTCAGGCTGGTATGGCTCAGTTGGTTGGGCGTCGTCCTGTGTACCAAAAGGTTGCCTGTTAGATTGCTGGTCAGGGCACGTTCCCAGGTTGCAGGTTCAATCCCCAGTAGGGGCGTGCAGGAGGCAGCCAAACAATGTTCCACTCCAATGGGCATTGAACCTGAAACCTCCCACCTTCTGGTGTATGGGATGATGCTCCAACCAATTGAGCCATGCCAGCCAGGGGCTTCACCACATTAATGGGCACCTACTGTGTGTCAGGCTTGATGTTATGTGCTGTTAAAACAAAAGAAACCCACATAGACCAGCCTTCAAGAATTTTGTTTTGTGACTCTTTTCATCTGCAACAATGCCCTTAATTTTTCTCACCTTCTTACTCCCAAACCTCATGCCCCTAAGTTCTCTATCCCCACCACCCACAACAGTCTTCTGAAAATCTGGGGCCATGGAAATAGAATGTGATTCATTCATTGAAACTTGTTCAGACTCATTCGTTACCTGATTTTTTCACGTGGCACCATTCTACATTTTGTTTAGCAAAAGTTAAAGAAAAAGTCATCCTAAAATATTGTTCTTTGGCACCCAGGCTCCTGAGAGCAGCCACTGTCCCTCAGGTCCCACAGTGGGAACTTTAACCTCATTTGTTGTTGTTTGGGAAGCCTCTCACCACAGTGTTTGTGGTAGCTGAGCAAGAGGAATTTGGTTTGCTGGTGTCTGATACTCAATTCTCTTTTACCCTGCTCTCTTCTCAAACACAACCTCTGTCCTCTGCTGTCTGTTTAGGAGCTGAGGGCAAGACAAAGAGGGCAGTGAAGTAAACTGCCCTCTTTTTTTTGTTTTTTGTAAAGACAGAAAAGGTTTATGAGAGGTGTCTGTTGCAGTTGTTGGTATGAATGGCTGGATGAACAGGTGCTGCTGATGACCCTGACCTTCAGCAGAGGTTCTTGGAGTCGTTCTGGACCTGGGGCAGCAGCAGAAGTAACAGCTGTCCTGGCTGGTACTCCTGGCCCCTACAGAGATCCTCCTGAGACAGAGGGAAAGGTGGGTCCTGTGTTGAAGAGATTCTGGTTAGAACTGTCCTAATTAAATAGTAACTGCATAATTAAAACAAATATAGGGTAGTTTTGAGGCTTGTGGATCAGCAGGGATCCTACATCCATCCTACTGGCTTTCACATAACTTATGCTCCATCCTGAGACCATGGCAGGTGTAGGTTGGGGCTAGGAAAGACCTTGTGCTTGGCTGGCTCTCTTCTTAGCATCCCACTTGGTACTGGCAGGTGAAGAGTTGGGTGGTGGGGTGTGAGCCATCACACAGCCTCAGCCCCATTCCCTCCATGCCCTGTAGCTGGATGTGTGTGTCAGTTTGTGCTACAGAAAGCGCCAGACTTCAAATAGAGCTTTTGCTTGAGGTGTCTTACAGAGCTGCCCTAGTTAGGACCAGAAAATCTGCCACAGCCTTGCTGACAGAGCTGTGCTGAATCAGAGACCAGGCCCTGTTAGGGAGAATAATCTCTTGGGAGTGTCACTGTTAGGGCCTAGGGCCCTGGTTCCTCTTAGAATCAGTAGGCAGGACAAGCCTTGCTGGTACAGCTGTAGGCTGTCCTCTGTCTTGTTGGCCTTCCTCCCTGTCACCCAAATGCTTGGCTCCTCTGTTGGCCATTAGGACCAGTGAATGAGAATCCCAGAGCTGCCCATGAATCCTGGGGCCCTTCTGTGGACAGTAAGGGCAGATCACACTGACCAAGCTGTGTCAGCAGCTACATGGAGATATACCACCTACCCCAGCAGCCTTCTTCCCTGTGGGTGCAGTAAGAGAGGGAACAGGGATTGGAGGTTTCCATCCTTGGCCTGAAGTTAGTGCTGACTCTGCTTCTCTCAGCCTCCCCGGGGAACCCATCTGTTGTCAAGAGCTGAGAAAGCAGCTTGGAACTCACAGAACGATTTCATGGTGTTCTTGCTGGGGCAGGGCTCTGGGAAGCTAGGGGTCAGTCCCTCAAGGAACTAACCCAGCTTAGTATCTGTCCTGAGTGACACATCAGTCCTTTGGCACAAGGGAAAGGGCAGAGCTCCAGGTTCAGCCTGGACAATGTGGTAAAGGACCACTTGGTCATGGGTATGCAGAATTTAAACTTCTTGATGCCTGTGCACACTGGTCCCTTTTGCAGGTGTTGGTGGAATTGGTGGCTTCAGCTAGAGCTCTTGTGGACTCCATCGGGGCTTTGATGTGTTGTGCAAGTCTACGCACTCGGTCTCAGCAGTCTTGTCATTGACAGGGGAGTGAGATGAAACTGATCCCAGTTATGAGAATTAGATGGCTAGGGGAAAATTCAAGGGCCCTGTGGTATGGGACCCACATCACTCATAGTCCCCCTCTGGAATGATTTACCTCCTTTCCCCCTGGAAAGGGAGTCATCTTGCTGTGGCTGTGTAAGGACAGCACCCCCTTCCTTTCCTACTATTTCCCCTAAGCCCCCTACTTCCTGGTGGGATGAGGAGCCCCAGCCCTGGCCTGACACACCCCATCAGAGTGCTTCTTAAATCTCAACCTGGCTTCCAGGGCCAAGCTTCCCCTGTTATACTGTCCAGGGGAGACATAGGTCCTATGGGAAAATCCTCATTTTTTTCATATTTAAAAGCCATATTTTATTAAAGCATTCATAGAAGGTGGCAGCCCCCATTACTTACAGTGGATGTAATGGTATTGGTAATATTCTTGGGTTTTCTATCTGATCAGGGAGCCTTGCTGGAGTTGAGTCCTGAGCTTGGGCCCTGCCACCATCTGGCTACGACCCTAAGCAGGTCACCTCGCCTCACATTTATCTCCTCCTTTGTAATGGGAAGAGGAAGATTAGGTCTTCAAGGACCTTTCAAGCTTTGACAACCAGTGAGTCAAAACTAGTTAGCCCCTTAGTATAATAAACCTTCCCCCTGTTGGAACCTTACCTTCAGGCTAATACTGTGCCATGTATGCTATGTGTTATTTCATTTAACCTTTCCAACAACCCTATGCGATTGGTATTACCATTTTATGGATAAGGGACTGGAGCTGACAGCGATTGCTTGTCTGATTTGGCCAAGGTCACTTGGCTAATAAACGGTAGAGCCAGGCTTTAACCAAACCTGGTTCAGTCTCCCAAGTCCTAACCTGCTGGTTGCACTGATGAACAGTGAGTGCATACTTCAGTGGCTCATGGCTTATGTAGCTTCAGATTCTTCTTTCCTCTGGGTCTGCAGCCAGCCAGAGAGGCCCTTGTAGTCCTGCTGTGAGGCCCTTGTAGTTCAGGCCCTCTGGTCCTGTGTGCTGTAGTGGTGATTTTCTCCCTTTGAGGAAGAACTGTGTTCTTGAGTCTGTGGGTAAATATCCCCCAGCTGATCTGAGCTTTTAAATGTCTTCCACCTTAGCCTTGAACCAAATTACCTTTCTTCCTATATCCTGTTTCCTTCTCTTTAAGCTAACAAGTTGCTTCTGCTATTGTCTTCTCCAGCCCCACTCTTGTGTTGTTAAATATTCAGGAATGCTTTTTTCTAGAGTAAAGTGTAGCTAAAGAGTCACTGGCCAGAGCCACTTCCAGGGGAGGGCTGGGTAAGGTCACTTGGTTCTCACCACTCGCCCCCTCCCCCTTTCCAGCTAACCTTGAGTGAGCCTTGAGTGAGTGAGTCTCCAGCCCAGCCTCTGGTCAACAGATTCTGATTGGTTTCCCTAATCAGCTCACTATCCAAGCTGTGCTGGGACTGTCAGTTAGAGGAAATCGCTGAAGCAAACAGGAAGCCTGAGAGACACCCATCAGCTGGAATTGCTCGCCCTTTCACCAGGAAGGACACAAAGTATGAAATGGGTGACTTCATGGATTAGGGAAGAGACTCCACCTCTGGACCCTACCTCCAGGTTCTAATTCAGTTGGTCAGGGTTATTTTCTTAATGCCCAAGGTGATTCTGATGAAAAAGTTTGAGACCCACTGACCTAGAGTATCCAGAACAGATGAACCCAAAGCAAGGAAGAGCAATGTTCTTCTTTTCCTTTCTCTTTGTCTCCTGCCCTTGGCCCCAGAACTGGCTGGGCATATGCCTGTTATGCCCACAGGGCCGGAGTATTTAGGAGATTGGATCGCTCCTGCCCTTTCATATGCATTGTGGTAAAAGGCGCAGCATAACCCCCAGTCTTGCGTTCGGCCTCATTTCCTGGGAAGATATGAGATTAGGAATAGTGTTCATTCTCTGTGGCCTCTGAACCAACCATGGTTTTGATTTGGAGGGTGGGGGAAGAGAGTCTTTTGTCATGGGTCCAAAACTCTACCCATTTCAGCAGCTTCATGAAAATATCCTGGAGGAAATTCATCCTACTCATGTGTTTTTCTTGGCGCTGAAGAAACTGGTTTTTTAAAAATTACCTTTGGCCCTGTCTGTATCTTATAAGAAGCTTTGACCCTGCCCGGTCATGCGTCGCTCAGCAGTTGAGCATCAACCTAGGATCCGGGGGATCTCGGTTGGATTTCCCGGTCAGGGCACGTGTCTGGGTTGCCGGCTCGATCCCCAGTCGGGGGCATGCAGGAGGCAGCCGATCAATGACGACTCTCTCATCATTAATGTTTCTATCTCTGTCTCCCCCTCTCCGTTCCTCTCTCTGGAATCAATAAAGATTTTTTTTTTTAAAAAAGAAGCTTGGACCATACTTTAGCTCTTAAAGATAATTTTATTTTTGTCCGAAAGAAGACATTTACTATACCATTTTTGGTTTAATTCCATCAGCTGACTGTACCCGAGGACGATTCCTGCCACTGGTTCAGGAGGAAGGATCCCCACAGTGAGATTCCCTCCCCTAGACAGCAGTCCAGCTCCGTGCATGAATTCACCTTTACCAACTGCTCCAGAGGGGAGGGCATAAAGCTTCCCGGGGCTCTGGGTGTGGTCCTCTCCTGTCTTAGACACCCCCTTGTCTGGGTGTGCCCTTCATGGCAAAATCAGCTTCCTCCGTGCTTTACTGTCTGGGAAGGTTCTCCAACTCTGTTTATGTGATCACCAAGTGGGGCCAGGAAAACCACGAGGCAGCAGGCCATAAAAAGTGCTGGGTGTGCCTACTCAGGTGTCTCTGGACAGCGTGACCAGCATCCAGGCAGAACATGTCACCAGCCAGTTTGTGCCAGGTGGAGCACCTACAGCACTTTAAAAAAATGAATACCAGGCACTCCTCCAAGTATTCACTGGAACCTCCAGGGACTGGCTGCACGTGTGATTTTGAGGTGCAAAGTCAAGAGCCAGTGCATGAGTTATTTGTCTCTCCTTCTGACTTGTTAAAAATAAGATTCTGTGTGGGCAGATTTGGAAACCCACTGGTTTGATAGGGACAAGGCTTAGATATTACCTCTATTTTTCTTGTCTTGTAGGTGCTGGTAGCCACGGTCCCAACTGCTTTGGTTTTTTTGTTTTGTTGTTTTTAGAATCGGGGATTTTATCATGTTTCCCTCTCCCCACTCATTCATACCTCCTTCTCTAGTTCCCCAGCCACACTCTGTGTCACTTAGATTCATAGTAATAACCAATTTGTAATTCCATTATGGTTTCTCTGTGTTGCTGTAGCCCTGCCTGCCCCTGGGTGGCTCCTCCCATTGTTGGGAGTACTTAGGGACTGCAGGATCACAGTGATTGTCCACTGGAGCCAGACCTTGCTGGGCCAGCAAAGCTGCTACCACCAAAAGAGAGTCTCATTCACCCAGCAACCCAAAACCAAACATGGGGTGGGCACTGTTTCCATCTTTCTTCCACAGCAGGGAGAATGGCAGGGAGACAAATGAGCATGCAGGCAACCCCAGTTTGCCGACCAGGCTTTCTCACCTGTATGCTGGTTGGCCTTGAGCAGGGCATTTAATACCTGAACGTCAGGCTATTCATCTGAAATAGCCTTTGTTTTAAAGGTTAAAGGAGATAATGGTTGTGCAAGTGCTCAGTAAATGTTAGCTGTCTCTGAATATTATTTCATGTGGTAAGCACTCTTTGACTTCCCGGTATGTACCAGGCATTGTGAGGAAGGCATCTCAGAGAAGCCAGAAGCACAACTTTGTCTCAAGGGCCATAGAGTCTTGCAAAACCATTGATAGGAGTGAAAAGAGGAGGCATCTTAAACTATAAAATATTTCAAAACTGGCACTTCTTGTCACTAATTGAGATTCCCCTCCCCCCCCTTCTAACTTCCTTGTACTCTTGGGAAAGAGGTGGCCCCATTTCAAACCTCTTTTCCTTTGGTGCTGTCCAGAAAGGAAACTCTTGTTCCTGGTTAGTGAATCATTCTTCCTGAAGCTCAACTTTTTAAACAAGTTGCTGGGAGAACTTGGACGTGAAAAACGATTTGAGGTTGCACAAAGCAAGCCCTTTGCTGTCAGCTTCTCACACAGTGTAGACCACTGCTTCCTACAAACGTCCCCGTCCCCATTTACACCCCCGTCCTATCCCGACTGCAAGGGAATGTACTCCCCATGCTCAGGGGGCAGGTTGGGGCTGTCCTTGGGATCCTGTTCCAGAGACCCCTCCTACATAGACTCCATTATGCAAAGTGCAGTCTAATCAAAATCTTTTCTTTCAATCTTGAGTTCAAATTCTCTACAGTGTTCAGGACATGATACCTACTCACAGTACTTGTTTGTAAAACACTGTGATGTTCTGATAGCTTTTAATATACATCTTCTAGAGGCTTCTGAAGATGGGCTCCTCATCCTTCTTTTAAGTTCCAAAACTTAAAAAAAAGCTTGCACCTCCAAAGCTATCACTAACTGAGTGACTAAGATGCCCCTGCTGGAACACCAGCTGCTGGAGGTGCAAGTCTTGGTGTCCCATGTTTGTTTCCGCCACCCCCACACCTCCCCCTTGTTCTTTCTCTGCGTCACCCTTTGCCTCTGCCAATAGAGAATGGAACTGAGGTCTCTATTTAAAAGGGAAATTTGGCAGCTGTTCTGATTGCCAGCAGAGCTCTGGCTTTGGTGTGTGTTTGGTTTTGTGTGTGTTTTGTTTTTTAATGTGTGTGAGACTTCTGGCCCATAAAAATGAGATAACTGTGGGGAAGAGGCTCAGTATGAGGCTTTGATTTCAGTGTACAGTCCAGCCTCAGACTGAGAAAGTTGGTCAGTCCTTCAGGAGATGGCAGAACAAAATGACTGTTTTAATAACAACTTGCACTTGGCCAGGCCCTGGTCTCTGAGAGCCAACAAGCTTGGTCGAGCACCTTGTCTGAGGAGCTTTCTCCTGGGACTCCCTGTGCCCTGGTTGGCTTTGCTCTGGCTTTGCACAGAGGTGGGCTATGATTTTAGCTACCAGACTGCAAGCTCATTGTTTGTTGACCTAGATCCTCATGTCTTCCTGGGCGATTTTTTGGTACCCAAGGAGCCTGTTGATTCCACTGTCACCAGGCTGGCACATGCTCATTCCTCTCCTGCATGTGTTTCTCTATATGTGAATGCACACACTTGGGATAGGGAGGTCAGTGTGTTTGCTCAGAAGCATAAGCCTAAAGTTGAGAGACCACTTCTTTTTACTACTCAGATGGTTGTAGGGCAAATATATGTGTGTTACAGCCTAGTCAGGGCTCTTCTCCTAACTTCTGGGGATGGAGAGCAGGGAGTTGGGATGAGAGAAGACAGTCAGCCAGGTCATCAGGGAGGGCAGAGGGAGAGACCTGTGATTTAAGAAGGGCTCACTGCGCAACAGTCTCTGGACTAACCCAGTATTTCTGGTTTCTCCCTTGCAGTTGGAGGCCCCCGTTCCCACTAAGTGCCTCTTTGCATAGCACCGGCCCCTGCCCTCACGCTCACTGGTACCACTACAGCGGGACGGGCCATGGCGGGTCGGGGAGGTGCAGCACGACCCAATGGACCAGCTGCTGGGAACAAGATCTGTCAATTTAAGCTGGTCCTGCTGGGGGAGTCTGCAGTAGGCAAATCCAGCCTTGTCCTCCGCTTTGTCAAGGGACAATTCCACGAGTACCAGGAGAGCACAATTGGAGGTGAGTGGGCACAAGGGAGCAGGGGTGGCCTTAGGAAGGCCAAAGAAATGCCTTGGCATTGAGGAGAGGGGAGCTGCCTGCCCAGAGAGACTAAACACACCTGGGGTGGCAACATTTCTCATCTGGGCCCTGGAATCAAATCCAGTAGCTGGCCTCCATTGCCAAAGTCCCAAGAAGCTTCTAGTATAGTAAGAATTAGCTGGGAGTCAAAACTGGCTTCCTCTCCTGGTTCTCCATCTTTATTATTTGTGTGGCCTTGGCGAAGACCCTTCCAGAGACCCAGCCTCTAGGAAGGGAGAAGCTGGGTCTAGATTCCTGCTGGTTCTTACTGTGCTAGGCAGTGCATCTGCCCTGGCCTCTCCCACTTTCCAAAATGGGGAAATGGCCTGGTGAGTGGGCTGGTGCTTCCGAAGCTGACCTTTACTCGAGCTCAGAGCCTGCCATTGATTTCCAGTGGTCAGCATTTAGGATGTAAAGGTCTGGGCTCGGCCTCCTGCCTTAGTAGCCAGTACAAACCTCGAGGGTTTGAGTACCAGGGTTTGAGTCATCTTTGCTCTACTCTCTAGGTTGGTAGGAGGTTTCTAGGCAGCTGGAAACTAAATGGGCCATGTCAGCAGCCTTTTGCTGCCTCCTCAGCACTTGAGTTGGGAGCCTGAGAGGGGGAAGTGAGGCGATGCCCCGTGTCCTCAGGGAGGTGGGGGGAAGGCAGATAGGAGAGCAGACTTTCAAAAATAGAGCCCTGGGATCCTCTGTTGGGTCCCAGGGCAAAGGGGACTCCCGCCAGCCTGACCCAGCTCTGGAACTCCTCCTTGAAGCATATGCACAAGTGCTGCATGTTCCCCTGCCTCCCCAGGCCAAAGATGTGGTCACTGTGTTTCCTGAAGGTCAGGCCACAGGGTGGCCAATCACAAATGGTTCGAGGTCACAGCTGGGGGTTGTGGCTAGCCCAGCATACCTGAAGGTGGCCAGGGCAGTTAGGAAGCTGGCCACTGAGCCTCCACCTGGCAGTAGAACAGTGTGTCCTTTCAGGGGTCCCCCGCATAACTTAAGTGTGTAAGAGTGTCTTCAGGAAACAGAAAGCCAGCAACACCCCTGGGCTGGAGCAAACTGAGGGGACTAGGGAGGTTTCCAGCGGGACTGTTCTCTGAGGGGAGGAAGAGGAAGAAGGCAAGTGGGCCCACCCTTATGAGCTTAGAGCCAGGATTCCCCTGGGCTTTTTCTCTCCTGCCCCTTGTATCCCTCTTCAGAGAGTGCTCCTGAAATGCCTCAAGTGCAAGCAGGCTTCCCCTCTCCCACCCTTGCCAAGTGTGGGTCTGTAGAGCTTGTGCATTCCTCCATAGCCTCCTCGAAACATACAAAAATGCAAACTCTGCCTGCCCTGCTCAGGCCTGCTTTTCTGTGCCCATCTCAGCAGGCTTCTGAGTGCAGAGCCTGGATGCAACAGTGGAGATGTGTGGGGGTGGCTTCTTGAGTCCTTCTTGCCTGGTAACACCACCTTCCCTTTTACAGCGGCCTTCCTCACACAGACTGTCTGCTTGGACGACACAACAGTCAAGTTTGAGATCTGGGACACAGCTGGACAGGAGCGGTATCACAGCCTGGCCCCCATGTACTATCGGGGGGCCCAGGCTGCCATCGTGGTCTATGACATCACCAACACAGTAAAGATTTTCTTACTTCTCAGTCTTTGGTTCTGGGTGGGTATGGGCAGGTTTCCTCTGTCATTTGGGGGTTTCTCACTAGAATCTTCAGGCTGGTGACATCTTAGATACCTTGGTTCTGCCAGCTGGAGCTTCTCTAGTGAGTGGCCTTGGGCAGAATGCCTCCTCTGTCCCTTTGACATTCCAGCCCTGTCTCCCCAGGATACGTTTGCACGGGCCAAGAACTGGGTGAAGGAGTTACAGAGGCAGGCCAGCCCCAACATCGTCATCGCGCTGGCGGGTAACAAGGCAGACCTGGCCAGCAAGAGAGCCGTGGAATTCCAGGTGTGGGGGATGGACAGGACTTGGGGGAGGAGTAAGCCAGCTGCACTGGGCTTTCCCCAGGCTACTCAGGGCCTTCAGGAAGGGCCACATTGGGTGGCACAGCAGGGCCACTTTTATCTGCTCTCCTCTTGTGACATGAGCCTGGGCCAAAAGGAATTGTCATTTGCCTCTCCTCGTTTCTTGGCAATGGGGTATGTGTGCATATAGGTAGCTGAAGTTTCTGCTTACTTTTCTGTAAACTTTTTAATGAAACTTATTGAAAAAGAAATTTTTTCATGTAATACATGCACATAGTAAAATTTAAACGGTACAAGAAGGTATATAGAATTAAATTTAAGTCTCTAACCGTAGAAACTCAGTCTCCCTTCCCCCAAGTTCCTTAGTTTCTGGTCTTTCCAGAAATATGTGCATGTGCGTGAATCCCTTTCTTTACATAGATGGGAGTGTGCTTTACATGCTGTATATATATATTTTTTTTACCAGTCCCTAACTGATGGACTTTGCGGTTGTTTGTAATAGCAAAAGACTGGAAACAATGCTGCAGTCAGTATGCACATACTTCTGTGCTTTTGTTCAATGTGCAACTGTATTTGTAGGATAACTTTCTATAAGTATTTCCTGGCCTAGTGACTTTGAAGAGCAAGAAGGCAGAATGGACATAGGGACACGTGCATAAAACATCTTGTGAACTGAGAGGTGCTGTACCTAAAGTGGGGAGAAGGGTGTATAGTGCAGATTTCTTGCAGGAACCCAGAGTGGAGAGCTATAGGCCTGAAAACCCCTGCATTGTAATCAGGGAAGATTTTTTATTCTGGGCCCAGCCCCCGCCAACTCAACATTTTCCTCCTACCAACTTTCTCACCTCCATCCAAATCAGGAAGCACAAGCCTATGCAGATGACAACAGTTTGCTGTTCATGGAGACATCAGCAAAGACAGCAATGAATGTGAATGAAATTTTCATGGCAATAGGTAAGCTGCCTCTCCTCCCCCTTTCATTGCCTGCTATTCTGTAGTAAGTCTGTGGGGTCCCTTTACCAATAGATCTTCCACTATTTTCTATATTCTGATAAAGTCATTTTCTTCTTCATCTGACTCCCTGATATAGATAGTTCACCCTAGAAGCTTCTAAAACCTGGACCAAAGTCTCAACATTTCACTTCCTGACCTTTTAGCTTGCTACTCACCTAAAACCAGATATCACCATCCTCCCCACTACTTAGGATTTTTTAGCCCATTTGGCTCTGAAGTCAACCTGCCGGGTTCGAGTTCTAGCTCTACCACTTATTAACTCTCTTAAGCAGGTCATTTAATCTTTGCCTCAGTTTTCTGAAACACTCAGAATGCACCTGGCACATAGAAGTGAAGCCCTCAATATGCCAGATTCTACTCAAGTGGACTAGGGAGATGGCATTGGAGTACCCCCACAAACACATTTTTTTCCACTTCTCCCAAACAGCTAAGAAGCTCCCGAAGAATGAGCCCCAGAATACAGCGGGTGCTCCAGGCCGGAACCGAGGTGTGGACCTCCAGGAGAACAACCCAGCCAGCCGGAGCCAGTGCTGCAGCAACTGAGCCCCCCTTGCCTGCCCACTGCCCCCACCTCCTCCGCCTGAACAACCCAACTGGAATCCACTCTAACCAATCGCACTTAACTACTCGGGCCTCCATAGGGGGAGGGGGGGCAGGGGGAGGGGGTCCACCATGATTTCTCCATATAATTTTGTTCATAGGCTGGAGTGAGTTATTCCGCCTGCACCTTTCTGTACAAATACTAATTCAATTTTAAGTCTTAAGTCACTTTTTTAATATATATGATCTTCTCTTCCCACTACCTGCCATTTCTACTGCTCTCCCACTCTCCCTTTGCTGGTAGTAGCCACGTGCCCCTGTTTCCCCCACCCTTGTATATGGGGAGGCAGGGGTTGGAGCAGTTACCCTCTTTTCCTCTTGCTGATTAGCTGACTCAGCAAGAGCATCCATATCCTTACTGTTTGGAGTATGCTTGGTTCTGGGCCATGGGGCAGGCCCTAGGGACTAGGGAAGGGAGAGACAGCTCTTCCCTTAGCTGGCTGGCTGGCTGGCATCAGGCTGCAGTCCCCCCTCACCCCTGACTCACAGCTGGGAGAGAAACCACAGCATTATTGTGACCACCACAAACCCATTGCCCACAGCCCACCCCACTCCCCTCATCCTTGGTCACCCTGACCTCTGGCTCTGAGCCCTGTTCTGACCAAATCACGATGATGAGTATTTGGGGGTGGGTGGGTAAGGGGGGAAGTGGGAGGGAATGGAACCAACTTTTTCTGTATTTTGTATTGTATGTTTTCTTCAACATGTAACCAATCAGTATCTTGTCAATATAGTCAGCCGATGGATCGACCTCCTGCTTGTCTTGTCTTTCTCTGGCAGAATTTATCAGACTGTATCCTCTCTAGCTTACTAGAATTTAAAATGGACCACTAAATCTTGTTAAACAAAAGCTGCCCCCCCAACCCCATGTGAGGGGATAGTGGTCTTGGTAACCAAAAAAAGAGGCCCTTACTGTTACCGGTGCTAATGGCATGGGAGTGGAGTAAGAGTGACCTGGAACCAAATCTCACTGTTTGAAGTTGAGGGTCCTGTGTTTTCCTCTCCCCTACGACCTCCAGGATAAATTGGGGTGATGTGCAGTCTGAATTTGAAAATAGTTGGTCTCAAAATCAAAACCACACACACATAAAAGAAAAACAAAGTAATTGGTCTCTGAAACACCAGAAGCAAGTTCTTTGGGGTTTTTGGTTAATCTGTATCAGGACTGTGAGGGACTGGGTCCTCTCACCCTCTTCCCTGAAGAACACCAATGACCTCTGGAACTTTGGACTGCTCATAAGGCCGAGATAGCAACCTAACACCAGGTCCAAGCCATCTGTTCCTTGGACTCTTGTGGGCCCTCTGCTGGCTCTGGAACTAGATGACTCTTGGGCCCTCCCGGCTCTCTGCTGCTCCCTGCTGGCGCTGCTGCTCTCTGCCGCTAAGGGTTAGGGCTATTGGTCCAAGCTGAGCTGAGCAGGACCACATTGCCCTCCCCTTGTCCCCTACCTTCTCCCAGGACCACAGAGGCCTGATTCTTCGTGGACCACCACTTTAAGGTGTCTTTCTGGTCTCCCTCACCTTCATTACACCTCCACTTCTGACTCAACCCCAAGAAAAGACCACGGACTCTAAGGCTGCTGCTCACTATGGTGGTGGTTTACTGGGTCAGACTAGGTTGGAACCCTTCTTAGAGCCGCGATCCTTGAGTCTTGAGGAGTGTCCTGCTGGGGCTTCAGGGGAAGGCAGCTCCGCACACTGGCCTCGGACACACAGCTGGCCCGAGGGGGTTAGGCAGCAGGTCATGGCGGCAGGATCCAGGTCCGGCGGTAGTAACATTTGGCGGTGCACCCTCTGCGCCACGCGGTAGCTGCCCCCATCCGGGCTGTAGCTCTCCACTTGCCGCTGGCCCGTCACCATCAGGGACTGGCCGTCCACTTGCACCACCAGCTCCTCCGGAGTGAAGCCTTGGGCATCCATCTTCATCTGGAAACCATTCTCCGCGTGGACATTGTCCCGCACAGCTGTCACATCATCCTTGGGCAGCTGTATCGGCAGTGTGACCAACTGGTTTTGTTGTGCGAGGGCTGCGCTGGTACTCCGGGACGCCACCTGGTACCCTTTGGGGAGACCACTGCCGACCCGCTGCATCCGAGTGAGCAACTGCTGTCCGAGGGCACGAGGCTGAGTACAGCGCTCTGCGCTCGTGCAGGGTGGGGACAAGAGAGAGGAGGGTCCTCCTGGCCACGCCCAGCTCCACTCCTGCTCAGCAGCTCTGCTCTGTTCAGCAGGGCTCCCTTCACTTCGACATTCAGAGTTCGGGGTCAGCTATGCACGTCCTACCTGCGCGGATCAGGTTGTCATTTGCCCTGGCAAGCCTGCTGCTGCTTTTATCCTGGATCCTGCCCTGTTCTTGGGCCCCTCCCCACCTCAGTCAGAGGGCCCAACTGAATATGATAAAGGAGGCCAGAGCTGTTACCAACGCAGAGAGATGACATTGAGCAATGGGACTCTTGCCCTTCCAAGAATTGGGCCTGGGGGCAAGAATTGTCCCCTGGACAGAGCCATTGGAGTGTGAACACAGGGTAATCGATTTTCAGAATGTCCTGCCTTTCTCTGACAGGGCACAATCCTGTGACACACTGGGGACAGGGAGGTGGACACTCTTTCTGGCTTCTTTCATTCATCCATCCTGGGCCTAACTGCTGCAGGCTCAGGCTGGGCTCAGGGACCACAAAGATTAAGATGCAGGCCCAGCCCTCAAGGTTCCCAAGGTATTGGGGAGAGCCATTCCCATACACAGGGAAAGGCTCCCACCCTCCTCTGCCTCTACTTTCCCCTGACCTTGGTAGCCTTGTTGTGACCACGGCCATGCCTCTGGTGCTCAGTACTTTTATAATAAACCCTTTTTGTGGAAGTATAACGGACATATAGAAAGGTGTACAGAGGGGTACAGTTGAATTAATCCCAAAGAACACACCTGTGTAACCACAAGTCAAGAAATAGAACTGTTGCTGCTTAATCTCCACAGCTGCAATTTTGTCTCTGGAGACATGTGGGACAGGGACAGGGACAGGGACAGGGTAGGAGCGGGAAGGAGATGCCACGAAGCCAACTCAACCCCAGGCCCCAGGCCTGCACTTCCACCCCCGGGGGCTTGGGAGGAGGGCAGTACCCACATGTTCCCCAACCAGAAGCCTGTTTTCTAGGCTGTTTCTCCTTATCTCCAACAGGACAGCAATCTTGACTATCCCGGAATCCCTCAAGAGAGATTAAAAGTGAGGAGGAATCAATCTGGGGTGCTGGCTTGGGCCTCATTTAGCTGTCTGGGACCAAGAGCCAGGGTAGAAAAGTCTGGAAGGTAGAAGCAAAGGCAGCAGCGGTGGGAGACTACAACTCCCATCATGCTCCGGTAAGCGACGCCTGCGCACTGAGCGCCCGTTGCCCATGCGGCCCTAGGGCTGGGAGCGCCGCGCCGCGCTCCGCTGCGGGGGAGGCCATGGCGGAACCTTCCCAGTCCTCGACCCCGGCCCTGGCCGCGCAGCCCCGTCCCCTTCAGTCCCCAGCCCCTGCCCCAACTCCGACTCCTACCCCCAGCCCGGCTTCGGCGCCGACTCCGGCTTCCACTCCGGCCCCAGCCCCCGCCCCAGCTTCAGCCCCAGCCGGGAGCACTGGGACGGGGGGGCCCGGGGTAGGAAGTGGGGGGACCGGGAGCGGGGGGGACCCGGCTCGACCTGGCCTGAGCCAGCAGCAGCGCGCCAGCCAGAGGAAGGCGCAAGTCCGGGGACTGCCGCGCGCAAAGAAGCTTGAGAAGCTAGGGGTCTTCTCAGCTTGCAAGGTGGGGGCGGGGCCTGGTGAGAGGGGGCGGGGCTTGGGACATCCCAGGGCTCGGGTGGCAATGGAAGCAAAGCTCTGGCTGGGGAGCGGCTCCTCGTCCCTAGGGTACGTACAGGTTTTTTGACTGATCCTTCTGCCTCCAGGCCAATGAAACCTGCAAGTGTAACGGCTGGAAAAACCCCAAGCCCCCCACTGCACCCCGCATGGACCTGCAGCAGCCTGCTGCCAACCTGAGTGAGCTGTGCCGCAGCTGTGAGCACCCCTTGGGTAAGCTGGGGGGGCGCAGAAGAAGCAGGTGCTGGCTCCTGCTTGGACAGGATGACTTATGTGCCACAGAGCTTCATCTCTTAAAAACCAAAGATGCCTTTTAAGGAAGGGTTGGGTTGGGAGGGTGTATGCCCCAGGGAGGAGAAAGGAAATCTGCCAATACAGAAGATACAAGGGACCACCCAAGGGCTGACACGGGAGCAGTCAGTCTCCTTTCTGGTCACACTGGTTGGAGGGACTGAGGGTGTATCTTGGCTGGTGATGAAGAGGGGCAGGCAGTCCTGTTGGTCTCTCCTGTCCATTCTTCCCAACTCTGCCACCTGTTCTCCTTGCAGCTGACCACGTGTCCCACCTGGAGAATGTGTCAGAGGATGAGATTAACCGGCTGCTGGGGATGGTGGTGGATGTGGAAAATCTGTTCATGTCTGTTCACAAGGAGGAGGACACGGACACTAAGCAGGTCTATTTCTACCTCTTCAAGGTGAGCTTTCTCCGAGTGAAAGTGAGTGAGCAAAGGAGCTGAGACTGGTGGGGCTGCAGCTCTGATCTCTGCTGACCTCTATCCCTCCTTCTTCCTCCTTTTCCAGCTCCTTCGGAAATGCATCCTGCAGATGACCCGGCCCGTGGTGGAGGGCTCTTTGGGCAGCCCCCCATTTGAGAAGCCTAATATTGAGCAGGTGGGATAAAGAAGGGGACAAGAGAATTGGGGGCATCTTGGAGGAGGGAGGAGACACTGTTCTCCATCCTACAGCTGAGGACAGGGGAGAGGTTCCAAGAAGGGAGAGGACGTTTTGTGCTAACCTCAGTGTGTGCATAGGGGTAGGGAGGGGGCATAGTTCTTCTTCACAGAGAGCCTCAGAATGAGAGGTGAGCCTTGCTCCTGCCCTCAGGAAGCCCCTTGTTTTGAACAAGAAGCCCATGCTGGCTGTTCACACCTCCTTCCTGGTTTTGTCCCCTGCCCACTCCTTCTCAGGGTGTACTAAACTTTGTGCAGTACAAGTTCAGTCATCTGGCTCCCCGAGAGCGGCAGACAATGTTCGAGCTCTCAAAGATGTTCTTGCTCTGCCTTAACTACTGGAAGCTTGAGACGCCTGCCCAATTTCGGCAGAGGTCTCAGGCTGAGGACGTGGCTACCTACAAGGTCAACTACACCAGGTAGGCCCAGCCAGGAACAGCATGGGGAGAAGCTTATAGGCTCAGTGGTTTCCAGTCTCATCGCCTCCCCATTCTCCGTAGATGGCTCTGTTACTGCCATGTGCCCCAGAGCTGCGATAGCCTCCCCCGCTATGAGACCACTCATGTCTTTGGGCGAAGCCTCCTTCGCTCCATCTTCACCGTCACTCGACGGCAGCTGCTAGAGAAGTTTCGGGTGGAGAAGGACAAGCTGGTGCCCGAGAAGAGGACCCTCATCCTCACCCACTTCCCCAAGTAAGGTTCCTCTGGCTTATCATGATTTTGTCCCAAGTTCATATCCTCCCTGTTGTCCCCTTTTTTCCCAGGAAGGCTTCCTGGATTGGTCCTTCCCCTCCCTCCATAAGCCTTCTGGGATCTGGGCATCTACCTGGCCGACTTGCCCATGGCCCAGACGCAGCTTGTTAGCAAGGGGATGGCAGATACATGGCCCGAGTGCTAACACTACCCCTGCCCACACCCCTGGCAAATATTACCAGTTGTTTCCCACGGGGCCTGGCCACAGCCTCAGCATCCTTCCCACCACAGCACTCAAAAAAAGCCCAGAGCTTTTACTTGAGGCAGAACCAATTTCTGCTCCTGTTCTAGTTTTTTCTGATTTTCCTCTGTTCTGCCACACCTTCTTCTCATTTTAAACTTGCTCATAGCTATCCAGTTTAGAAAGCCTTTACTGACTAATCCAGGACCTCTGGTGCCCCTCTGCCACCAGGTGGGAATAAGGTGGCAGGAGGGGTTGGATTCTGAGCCCCATTTTGATACTGAGGCCCAGGGTGACTTGGTGCTCAGCCTGGCCACACAGAACAGAATGGCGTCAGTTCAGACCCTGTCTCTCTGTTCCGTACACTATGGCAAACTGGGCCTCTGGACTTTGTCCAGGATTTATCCTGTCCTCCTATCTTCAACGAGCGTCTCCCAGAAGGCAGGGGACTGTACCTCTCTCTAGTCTGAAGGCAGAGTTTGTCTCTGTTCTTAGGCTCCCAGTACCCTGAGACGAGAGTCTGTGTCTTTGACCTACCTCCAGCCCCCCTGGTGTCTGGCCCAGGCTGCTCCCTTGGTTAGACAGAGTTGTGAGACAGACTGTACCCTCCCACAGATTCCTGTCCATGCTGGAGGAGGAGATCTACGGGGCAAACTCTCCGATCTGGGAATCAGGCTTCACTATGCCGCCCTCAGAGGGGACCCAACTGGTGCCCCGGCCAGGTATGTGCCACAGCAGGTTCTGCAGGATCTCTGTTTGCCCTTCTTGGCTGAGCTCAGGTGCTCCCCACCACCGTGCTGTGGAAGAGGGTCTGCGAATGGCAGCAGTGGAGAAATGCAGGAGGGCTCAACTAGGGGTTGGAGGGTCCAGATACCTTTTCGGCACCCACCAACACCTTTGACCCCCCCCGCCCCCCCGTCCCTTGATTTCTTTGGCTCTCTCAGCTACAGTCAGCGCAGCAGTTGTTCCCAGTGCCCCCATCTTCAGCCCCACCATGGGTGGGGGCAGCAACAGCTCTTTGAGTCTGGATTCCGGAGGTGCTGAGCCCATGCCAGGTGGATATTTGACCCCTGACCCTCACTCACCCCTCCCCTAACCTCCCTGGCTATCCCTGGAAGACCTTGACAACCTCCCCAGCAGGCGAGAAGAGGAAGCTCCCCGAGAACCTGACCCTGGAGGATGCCAAGCGGCTCCGTGTAATGGGTGACATCCCCATGGAGCTAGTCAACGAGGTTATGCTCACCATCACTGACCCTGCTGCCATGCTGGGGCCTGAGGTAGGCAGCCTGGCTTGCTGGCCAGCAGGGTAGGGAGCCTTCATAGACCTGAGACCCTTGCTCACAATCCCTTTTCTGGTGCCCAGACAAGCCTACTGTCAGCCAACGCAGCCCGGGACGAGACAGCCCGCCTGGAGGAGCGCCGCGGCATCATCGAATTCCATGTCATCGGCAACTCACTAACACCCAAGGCTAACCGGCGGGTGTTGCTCTGGCTTGTGGGGCTGCAGAATGTCTTCTCCCATCAGCTGCCACGCATGCCCAAGGAGTATATCGCCCGCCTCGTCTTTGACCCGTGCGTCCCCAGGAGAGCCCCAGTCCCAGGGCACCACATCCAGGCACCTGTCCTCCTTCACCTCCACACCCTTTCCCAGGCCTCTTCCTCCAACCTCTGGAAATTCTTCTTCCTCAGTTCCCACCCCTGAATACAGGCCTCCAAGGCTGTGGGGACCTTGGGGGACATTTGGGGAACAGGTAGGGATTGACCTGTCCCCTCTCCCCTCAGGAAGCACAAGACTCTGGCCTTGATCAAGGATGGGCGGGTGATTGGTGGGATCTGCTTCCGAATGTTTCCCACCCAGGGCTTCACAGAGATTGTCTTCTGTGCTGTCACCTCAAATGAGCAGGTCAAGGTGAGTGCACGTCCCCAGCCCCTGCCCCATCCCACCACCTGCTTCTGAGTTTGGACCAGATCAGAGCAGAGGATGTGGTAATGCAGCAGCCGCCAAGCTCCTTTTAGTGGCCAGACAGTTCCTCGCTCCCCCACAAGGTGGCACTTGTACTCTGATAACGGCGGATTAAGAAAACACCTGTTGACAAATGGCTCTCAAGAATCAGTAACACTTTTTTTTTAATCTTCCACCAGAGGGTATGTTTTTATTGATTTTAGAGAGAGGAGGAGGGAGAGAGAGAAAAAAATGTGAGAGAGAAACATCAATTGGTTGCCCCCCGTACACACCCTGACCAGGGATTGGACCTGTAACCTGGGCGTGTGCCCTGACCAGGAATCGAACCCTCAGCCTTTAGGTTTACGGGATGACGTTCCAACCAACTGAGCCACCCAGCCAGGGTAGAACCAGTAACACTTTTAAATGGACCTGAATTTTTTTCATCACAAGAATGTTTACATACATTGGGGAGTTAATAATTTTATGGTAGCCTGCGCTGGGTGGTAGTCCTGGCTTCTGTCCTTTCATTGTCACAACAGACCCTAGTTCTCCTTTTTACGTACCCCAGTTCTGCATGTTGTCTCTTTGGTCCTGACACGTGTGGGAGTCTGTCTCTCAGTTCAAATGCTGTGACAGCAGGGCCCGTAGTATTCCCCTTCTCAAGTCTGAGGACCGGGGCCCAGGAACCAGTGGCCTGTGGACAGCAGCTTCCTGGTTGGGATTGGATCCTAGCCCTGCTGTGCTAACAGCCTAACCTTGGACACATTTTCTCATGTAGCTAAGTTTCGGCTTTTCCTTCTCTAAGTTGACAGCAATACCTGCCTCATGACTTGACTTGAGACTTGGTCTATAAAGTGCCAAGCACTGCACCTGGCTCAGAGCAAGTGCTTAGAAATCCAGCGTCCTTCAGTTTTCCCCTCATAACCTTCCCTCCTCTGCCCGTTGCCTTTCCTCCTACCTGCCTTGGATCCCCTGGCTATCCCCACCTCCTCTCCAATCTGCTACCTGGACCCTCCTGAGAGCTGTCCAGCACCAGGCCGCGCCCTCCTCCCCCCCCTTAGTAAGCCCTGCTCCCTCCCCTGCAGGGCTATGGGACTCACCTGATGAACCACCTGAAGGAGTATCACATCAAACACAACATCCTCTACTTCCTCACCTACGCTGACGAGTATGCCATTGGCTACTTCAAAAAGCAGGTGACCCTTGCTTCACCCCACCCCGCAGTTGCCTGCCACCTGAGGCAGGAGTCATTCTGTCTGGCCCCCTGGTAGGGACGGACTGGGAGCCCCTCAGGTCCCCTGTTCCACCCAATATCTGCAGGGACGTCCTTCCTACCTGTCTTCCTCCCTTCTGCTGCTGCCCCAGTGAATAGAGTCTTGTAGGGCAGTAGGGTAGCTGGCAGAGTTGGGAGGTTCTATGGGATGAGTTGGAGGGGAGCTTACCAGGGACAGGTTGAGCCTTCAAAGTGCAGAGTACTGTGCTGGGGACTACCGGAGGGGATTCAGGAACTGGAGAGAGGGGACATGGCATACAGCTGCCCCTCAGGTGCTCCTGGGGGGGGCGGGGGGGGAGGCCTATTAAAATTGGAAAAGTCTTGCTGGTGGATTGGGTCATGACTCCCACTTCCTAGGGCTTCTCCAAGGATATCAAGGTGCCCAAGAGCCGCTACCTGGGCTACATCAAGGACTACGAGGGGGCAACACTGATGGAGTGTGAGCTGAATCCCCGTATCCCCTACACGGAGCTCTCCCACATCATCAAGAAGCAGAAGGAGGTTGTGTGTGTGCTTTTAGTGGAATGTGTGTGTGGGGGGGTGATCATGCATGTGGGGATGAGCACATATGTGGATGTGTACCACATGTCTGTGCATGTGCATTTGTGAGGTAGGGCCAGGAACTTGATTCTTGCTCTGCCTCATGGGGAAGTTAGGAGGAGAGGCACCTGGATTCAGGGGCAGGGCCTCTGGCCCTGGGAGGGTAGTGGCTGGGGCTGGGATTGGCCCCTCAGACCCCTCCTTCCTCAGATCATCAAGAAGCTGATTGAGCGCAAACAGGCCCAGATCCGGAAGGTCTACCCTGGGCTCAGCTGCTTCAAGGAGGGTGTGAGGCAGATCCCTGTGGAGAGTGTCCCTGGCATTAGTAAGCAGGGCTCTTGGTGGGGGAGGGGCACGCTGCTTGGAGTGTGGACAGACATTCTTAGGGATGTTCTCCACACTCCCCGCTTTGCAGGAGAGACGGGCTGGAAACCACTGGGGAAGGAAAAGGGGTGAGTGTTGTGTGGAGGGGCAGGGTGTTGGGGGAGGCAGAAGGACCAGGAGCCTCAGACTTGGCATGTATCGCCTCAGGAAGGAGTTGAAGGACCCTGACCAGCTCTACACAACCCTCAAAAACCTGCTGGCCCAGATCAAGGTGGGGAGACCAGGCTCCTTTCTGGGGGTTCCCTCGCCAATGGCTGTGGCTTTATGACCCAGTGTGGGGTGGGTGCCAGTTATGAGCTGGGCATGGGGCACAGTGAGCCTGGCCCCAGCTCAGCTCTTCTTTCCAGTCGCACCCCAGTGCCTGGCCCTTCATGGAGCCTGTAAAGAAGTCTGAGGCCCCTGACTACTACGAGGTCATCCGCTTCCCTATTGGTGAGGATGCTCCTTCCCAACCCCTTCTTTCCATTTCCGCCCTCAAATCCTGCTCCTGCCTTCACTGGGCCACACAGCCCCCTGTGACCCACTCTCCTGAGCCTCTTAAAGGCACGCGTGCCCTTCTGTCCTGCTGCCCCAGACCTGAAGACCATGACGGAGCGGCTGCGCAGCCGTTACTACGTGACCCGGAAGCTCTTTGTGGCTGACCTGCAGCGGGTCATCGCCAACTGCCGCGAGTACAACCCCCCAGACAGCGAGTACTGCCGCTGCGCCAGTGCCCTGGAGAAGTTCTTCTACTTTAAGCTCAAGGAGGGAGGGCTCATTGACAAGTAGTCCCCAGCCTTGGACCACGCCTCAACCTTGAATGTCTCCACCTCAGGTTCTGATCTGATCTGATCCCTAGGGAGACCCCTGGTGCCCAGGTCCCTCTCAGCTTGACACTCCAGCCCCTGATCCTGCAGCCCTTTCTGGGCCCCTGGGCACCCCCAAGCCTGTAGCCCTGTCCCACCTTTCATTGTGTCTGACCTTGGGAAGGGCCTCCTGGGTCTGGGGCTCAGCCCCTCTACAGTGACTGGTGGCCAGAGGATAAACCCTCCCCGGGTCTGGTGGCTCTCAGCCCTGGTCCCCACAGAGCTGTGGTGTCTTAGAGTCCTGGGACTGGCCCAAATCACTGTTTCCTCAAGGACAGGACTAACAATTTTAGGTTGAGTGAGAGAGCTCTAGGGTTTGGAAGTTCAGTCTGAATTGGAGGGGCCATGCTTTGCCCTGGACTGTTCTGTCTGTCCCCCAGGGGTGGGGGACATGGGGACCATTTGTTTCCTGGCATTAATCCCTTGGAGGGATCAATAAAGCTCTTTTTTTTTTTCTTCTGTGTGGTTGTTTCTTCAGTAGCATCCCAGGGCCTTAGCAGGCTGACCCTGTTCCTGCAAGTTGGAGCCTATTAAGCTCAGGTTGTGCTGAGGACCCCTCCCCAGCAAGCCTCATACCTAGTCTCGTGCCTCTGGGGTGACATGACCTGCCTGACTGCAGCCTCCACTTTTCCCTGCTCCTGGTTGTTCCTGGTCCAGGTGCCTGGACGACAGGGGTCCAAATCTTCCCCTGGCTACCTTTGCCTGGGTCACATGGTTACAGCTGACTCCAAAAGGAGTGGGGGTGGGGGGTGGAGACTGTTCTTGGGGGCAGGGGTTGCTGGCAGGACCCAGAAGTTACGAAAAGGGGCTTTCCTGTCAGCATTTCTGCCTCCACTCAGGCCCATGAGGAGTCAGGAAAGAGATTCTAAGGCTGAGCTCTAGCTCAGCTGGGCTGGCTCCTCCCCTCAGTTTCAGTTTCATTTATGATCTCAGCAGAGCTCAGTAGCAGACAGCCGGGTTCAGCCAAACAGAGCTGCCCTTCTCAGGAAGAAAGGTGAGGCTGGGCAGGGTCAGGTCTGCCTGACTCCTGCCTCCCCTCTTGGTCAGATCAGGTTCCTGGTAGGTGCCCTTCCTTCAAGCAGGATGGAGTCTTGGGCAAAGGGAGGTCTCTGCGCTAGACTGGGTTAGCTGGAAGTGGGTAGGGAGCAGATCTGAGGGGTGTTGGGCTGAGGAGGAGACCAGGAAGGCCAGGGATCTGAGTCCCCTGCCATTCCCAGAATGGAGCTGCGACCCTACCAATGGGAAGTGATCATGCCTGCCCTGGAGGGCAAGAATATCATCATATGGCTGCCCACGGGCGCTGGGAAGACCCGGGCGGCTGCTTATGTGGCCAAAAGGCATCTTGAGACTGTGGACAAAGCCAAGGTGGTTGTGTTGGTCAACAGGGTAAGTGGCTTGCCCTCCCCTCAGTGGGGTCTCAGCTCCTCAGGTACCTCTTAAGACCCTGCAGAACTCCAGAGCTGCTGCGGCCATCTCTAAGCTCACCTTTTCACCCATCCCAGCCATTTCCTCCTCCCCATCACCTTTACCTAGATCCAGCTTCCTCTCCCCATCTCATCTGCACCCCAAGGTACACCTGGTGACTCAGCATTGTGAGGAGTTTAGCCGCATGCTGGATGGGCAGTGGGCCATTGCAACCCTGAGTGGAGATATGGGGCCACGCCCTGGCTTTGGCCACTTGGCCCAGAGGAATGACCTGATCATCTGCACAGCTGAGCTGCTGCAGCTGGCACTGACCAGCCCTGAGGAGGAGGAGCATGTGGAGCTCACTGGTGAGGGCTGTGTGCGCCTGAGGCACCCCTGTCTGTAAAGATATTGGGAGATTTTGTGGGAGTGAGAACTTCCCTACTCACCCAACCCCAGCATAAACCCTAGTAGAAAAAGACCTGGCTACAGTGCAGGATCTTGGGCAAGTTCCTTCCTCCAGCTTGAGCCTCAGTTTATTAATCTGTAAAATGGAGGTAAATCATCCCTGACTGGCTGTTCTCTGGGGTCTGACTGCTAGTTGTGAAGGGAGGAAGGAATTCTCATATGACTTGTTCCCACAAAGCTTATGGGAGGAAGGGCTTTGCAAACACAGGTTCTTTCACAGCCTTCCCCATGTGCCCCCAGCTTTCTCTCTTCTCGTGGTGGATGAGTGTCACCACACGCACAAAGACACTGTCTACAACATCATCCTGAGCCGGTACCTAGAGCATAAATTCCAGAGGACACGGCCCCTGCCCCAGGTGCTGGGTCTCACAGCCTCCCCAGGCACTGGCAGGGCCACCAAACTTGATGAAGCCATTCACCACATCCTGCAGGTCAGCTTGGTCCCTGTGACCCTCCCCCTACCTGACACCAGGGACCTCCCTGGCCTGCCCTACCCCATGTCCACCAGCCATAGCCTGGCTCACCCAGACTATGTTCCAGCCTCCAAAGATGTCTTAATGCACTTAGAATAAACACCCACTCTCTACTCTGGCTTATAATGTTCTGTGTGACCTAGCCCCTGTATAAGTCTCCAGGCTCATTTCCTCCCCCCCCCCCCCCCCCATTCCTGCTAGTCTTCTCTCTGTAGCTTGAGCATGTCCGACTTGTTGCCATCTCAGGACTCTCGCACTTGCCATTCCTTCTGCCTTGAATATCCTTTCCCCGGTACTTTACCTGTCTGGCTCCTTCTTGTCATTCAGGGAACAACTTAAATGTCACATCTTCAAAGCCTTCCCTGATCACCCCCACTGTACTGTCATATCATTCAATTTTATTCAGAGATTGTTAACACTATCTGAAATTCTCTCACTCTGTTGTTCTTTACTAGTTTATCATCCGTCTCCCTAACTCCAATGTAAGATGCTCTGTATCCCCAGTACCTAGAACAGCACTGGGCACAGAGAGGGCGAGCAATAAATATTTATTGAGTAAATTATTCCCCACCCCAATGGCCCTGCCTCAGCTGGGACCCATCCTGCTCCAAAGCTCTGCCCATTGTTCCCTCAGGAAGCCCTCATTCCAGTGAACCCCTCTCTGTTTCCATAGCTTTGTGCCAACCTGGACACATGGCGCATCATGTCACCCCAGACCTCCCTTCCCCAGCTGCAGGAGCACAGCCACCGGCCCTGCAAACAGTATGACCTCTGCCACAGGCGCAGCCAGGTGTGTGGAGGGAAGGGCCGGCGTGGGGCCTGGAGTGAAATTAGGGCGCCTGGGGTTGAGCCTTGACTGCACTCTCATGAGCTCCATCACATCAGTTTACTTGCTTATGTATCTGAGCCTCCATTTCTTCTTTCTGTGAAATGGGGCAGATCCTGCTGTTTGGTTTCACTCAGATGCCACCGTGGACATCTGTCAAAACCCTGGGCATGCAGTAGAGTGCTTTGCAAACCATAAAGCTGGGGCACTTTGTGCCAGGCTGTTCCTCTCTCCTGCAGTGTGGACACTGCCTGGTGTCTGCTATGACAGGCCGGACATGGACTAGACATCACCGTGTTCAGGGCAGAGATCAAGGGCCCATATGGGGTGGAGACAGAACAGGAGTCAGGTGCAGGACCCTGACCTCTGCCTCCAGCCAGGACTCTGCCTCACCATAGCTTTATAGGCATTCCCTCAGGCCCTCGCTCTTGTCTAGGACCCGTTCGGGGACATGCTGAAGAGGCTCATGGAACAAATTCATGACCGCCTGGAGATGCCTGAGCTGAGCCACGACTTCGGGACGCAGACGTACGAGCAGCAGGTGGTAGAGCTGAGCAAGACCGGTGAGAGGGGGACCTGGCCCACCGGGGCCGAGCCTTTAGGGGGCGGAGCTCAGCCTTTGGGGGCGGAGTCCAGGCAGGAAAGGCCCCTGGGGGCGTGGCCGCTCAGACACTGCGCTCCCCGTGGGTCCGCAGCGGCTGAGGCCGGGCTCCAGCAGCAGAGGGTGTACGCGCTTCATCTGAGACGCTACAACGACGCGCTGCTCATCCACGACACGGTCCGCGCTGTGGACGCCCTGGCCGCGCTGCAGGATTTCTACGAGAGAGAGGGTGCCACCAAGACCCAGGTTCTGCATGCTGAGCGCTGGCTGCTGGCACTGTTCAATGGTGAGGCTCCTGGGGAAGAGGGGGGGCTGGAACTGGGCTAGAGGGCAGAGGCCACCTGGGAAGGTGCGAACAAGAGTTCTGGGGCCCTATTTTTCTAACTAAAAGTCAAGACTGTGGATATGACAAAAGATGTAAGCCCCCATTTGTGAAGGTTTGCGCAGAGGTAAAAACTAGTTTAGGTTATTGACAGATATTTTTGGAAAATCATTTAATTGGGACTGTCCCTGAAAGTCTAGAGTGTGTGGTACCTTTAAACTGGGAAAATTAGGTGGTCAGAGGATGGAATTTAAGACTAGAGGCCTCAGCACAGGCTGAGGGGCAAGGATCTTTCTGAACAGACCTGAGGTTGAGTCAGTCCTGGGTTACAGGGGTCAGCATGAAAAGGTCAAGGGTCATCCTGGTAGCAGGGTTGAAGAGGGGTGCTGGATAATGTGTGTGAGCAAAGAATTCTAGACTGTAGGCCCTGGTGTGAGGCTGTTGGATCTTGAGGCTGGGCAGGCAGAGGGTGTCCTTACATGTCTCCTTGGTGATGCTCAGGGGAAACTAGGCAGGAGCAGGTATCCTCAGGCCCCCTCTGAACTCCTGAAATCTTATCCCTGTGAGCCACCCACCCTCATGTCCCGCCCACCTCCAGGCCTGAGTCCTGTGCCTCTGATTTTGGGCTTTTCTGGCAGACCACAAGAATGAGCTGGCCCTCCTGGCAGCTCGTGGCCCAGGGAACCCAAAACTGGAGAAGTTGGAACAGATCCTACAGAAGCAGTTCAGGAGCCTGGACAGCCACCGGGGCATCATCTTCACTCGTACCCGCCAGAGTGCTCACTCCCTTCTGCTCTGGCTCCAGCAGCAACCCAGTCTGCAGACAGTGGACATCAGGGCCCAGCTGCTGATCGGGGCTGGGAACAGCAGCCAGAGCACCCATATGACTCAGGTGTGGGCACTGGGGAAAGGAGCTGAGGCTGGGGAGTTCCTCAGGGGAGAAGAGAAGGGGAGAGAGTCTTTAGCACAGAGAGATGGGGGGACTGACTATCCCCAGGCAGAGGACAGAGCTGAGGAGATAGATGGGCACTGAGATCCCCAGGGCTGAAGGTTCCCCCAGTCTGAGGGTCTATGAGGGCAGAGAAGTGGAAACATGGGGGTCTGCAGGGAAAGAGGTGAATGATGTCCTCAGGACAGAGGCCTGGGGTCCCTTGTGGAAGAAGAACAGGTCCTGAGAGCTCCTGGAGTACAGGGAGTACAGGGCTGGGACCCTTAGGAGTCTCTAGGGGAGAGAGGGATTAGATGTTCATCTGGGAAAATGGGCAAGACCCTGGGGGTACTTGGAGGTAGAGGTGGAGACTCAGGGTCCCTCAGAAAAGGGCTGAATAAAAGGGCTGATCCAGGAGAGACTGGGCTGGCAGGAGGGTAGGCCTGAGGCCACCTCATGTACCATCCTCTTTCTCCTCCCCCAACCCCAGAGGGACCAGCAAAAAGTGATCCGCAAGTTCCGGGATGGTACCCTGAACCTCCTGGTGGCCACGAGTGTGGCAGAAGAGGGACTGGACATCCCCCAGTGCAATGTGGTTGTGCGCTATGGGCTCCTGACCAACGAGATCTCCATGGTCCAGGTGCTCAAACCACCTCCTGCAACAGTCCTCAAAGGATCCTGTGTGGGAACCCAGCCCCACTCAGTCCCCTCTCTTATCTCCCTCCGCAGGCAAGGGGCCGTGCCCGGGCTGATCAGAGCGTGTACTCATTTGTGGCAACCCAGGGCAGTCGGGAGTTGCGGCGGGAGCAGACCAACGAGGCATTAGAGAACCTGATGGAACAGGCAGTGGCTGCTGTGCAGGCGATGGACCAGGCTGAGTACGAGGCCAAGGTCTCTGGTCAGCCTGTGCGCTCTGTGGGGTGGGGGCCTGTGGACATTCTGCCTGGAAGGTCTCTGATGCAAACACATACACACCCCTGTTCCCCTTTGCTCTGGAGGCGAACCTGGTCCACCTGGTGAAGGTCTGAATCCAGGGAACCGTAGAGGCCAGGAAGGGGGTTGCCAGGAAGACAAAGGTTATTTCTCCAAAATGTCCTGGGAATAGGCCTTGTCCAGGGATTTCAACTTATCTTCATCACCAAATACTTTGTGTATCTGTGAGAACTGCTTTACAGTCCTTGTAGAACCAAGCAGAGGGGAAACAAAGACATGCATGAAATAGGCCCAGAGCCAGGACTTAAATCAGTCCCAAGGTAAAGTCACTATTGTCCAGCCTCGCGCAGGATGATCCCTGTTTACTCTTGTTGTCCCAGCATAATTATTGATGGTACCCCATGTTAGAGTCAAAGAAGCAACTTTGCACAAAACCCTCAAAAGTGGGAGTAGAGATTCAGCGAGAAAGCTTGCCTTGTGCCCACTATTGTCCCCCAACCCAGCTACTTCTGAGAGCTCCAGGGAGGGTTGAGGAAAGTCCCTCTGTGTACTAACGACCTGAGGTCTTCGGAAGCCCCAGCCATGCCCTTTGTCCCCTCCCACCCCAGATCCGGGATCTGCAGCATGAAGCCCTGGTCAAGCGGGCGGCCCAGTTGGACCAGAAGGAGAGTCGGCGGCGGCAGTTCCTGGCGGAGCACGTGCAGCTCCTCTGCATCAACTGCATGGTGCCTGTGGGCCACGGCAGCGACCTGCGGAAGGTGGAGGGCACCCATCACGTCAACGTGAATCCCAACTTCTCGTGAGACCTGTGGAAGGGGCTCTCTGGATAAGAGGAAGGGCGGGTGCATTAAGAGTTTGGGAGGTTAAAGAGCGTTTTATCAAGTACCAAGTTTGCATTTTCACTATAGTCTGATTAGACAGGTTTTATCCCACCCCATTTCACAGGTGAGGAAATAGAGGCTCAGAGAGGCTCAGCGACTTGCCCAAGCTCCCACAGCCACTATGTGGTTGAGGAAGAGTTGGCATTCAGGATGCCAAGTGCTGAGGCGCCACAAAATGGCCCCCTGGTCCTACATACTCTGAAGACATCAAGAGGGGCTGGTTGTCTCTGAGCCATCCCCTCATCCTCTGCCCTCTATAGGGTAGCCTTCCCTCCTCCATTCATTTATTCATTAAGTAAATATTCATTAGGCACCTACTGTGTGCCAGGCCACTGAGCCAATGGCCTTCACACATTTTCTCTCATTCGAGGTGGTAGCAACTAGGTCTTGAAGGCTGGGTTGGGTTTGGCCATGAGAAGATGAGAATAGACAGGGATGACATGATGGGAGTAATGCTGGTTGGCTGGACTGGAAGAGATTGTAAAGGATGAGATTCTGAAGGCAGACAGACTAGGGACCTTGAAGTTCAGACTTAAAAGCTGAACCTTTATCCTGTAGGCAGGGAGGAGTCTTGGATGGATTTTGAGCAAGGGAATGTCAGAATGAGATTTACATTTGTAGATCATTCTGGCAGTTGGCTGAAGGATAGCGTGGGGGTGGGAGTAAGGATGGAATAGGGTGGAAGGATGGGGCAGGAGATCCATTGGGAGACTGTTAGATCATCCAGATGGGTAGTGCTGAGGCCTGAACTTGAGCAGAAGGGAGTGGAATGGAGGCCGTACAGGCAGAACTTATTGAAGTCTCTGTGCCCCTTGACAGGCAGGAAGGTCCAGGTCCCAGGCAGAGGCTTAGCAAGTAGGATGGCATGTGATCTGGGGCTGGGGAATCCATGAGGGCTGTTGCCACTCCCACTTCTTTCCAGGATCTACTACAACGTCTCAGAGAAGCCTGTGGTCATGAACAAAGTCTTCAAGGACTGGATGCCTGGGGGTGTCATTAGCTGCAAGAACTGTGGGGAAGTAAGTGTTGGGGACATGCCCCTCAGCTCTAGTCTTTAGAAGTCCTCATTCTGAAGAGGAGACCCAGCCTGTGTCATCAGGGTGCCCTCACAGGGATGGGGGAGACGGCCCTCCCCAAGGAGTCCCCAGTCTGAAGAGAATGATCCAACCCTTATTTTAGGAAGCCCACAATGTGATGAGAGAGCTAGCTCTGTCTGAGGTAGGAGACATAAGCCCCACATTCAGAAACCCTAACTTGAGGAGAGAAGCCCAGTCTGACGGTAGATACCCAGACTCCACTGTTTCTGTCCCACCCTCAGCTCTGGGGTTGGCAGATGATCTACAAGTCAGTGAAGCTGCCAGCACTCAAAGTCCGCTCCATGCTGCTGCAGACACCGCGAGGACGGACCCAGGCCAAGAAGTGGTCCTGCGTACCCTTCCCAGTGCCTGACTTCATCTATTTGCAGCACTGTGCCCAGAGCCTGTCAGACCTCTCCCTGAACTGACCGTCTTGTCGCTGCAGTGCCCAGCTCAGGCTGTAGGGGGCGGGAGAATCTGCAGCAGCCACCGTCTTCCCCTGAGCAAAGTCTGGATGCCCGTCCCTTCTGCCAGAGTCACCAGTTCAGGGCCCTGTGCTGACCAGCCACAGAGGAGCCCCAGGTGCCCAGGCTGGCTTCAAGTCTCACACTGGAAGGAGCTGAAGGGCCACAGCTCATCCCCCGACCCCCCTCACACCCACTTTCATACATACTGGATGCAGTGGGAGTGGAGCGGGAGTGGGGGAGAACTGAGGTAGGAGAATGGCCACACGGTACATTAGTGCCCGCTTGTTCATGCTTTCACTTTTACAGTTTGTTACTAGCAATGAACTACGCTCCAAAAATATTAAATGGAAAGTTCCAGAAATAAACAATTTATAAGTTTTAAATTGCGCACCATTCTGAGTAGTGTGATGAAATCTCAAGCCATCCCGCTTGGCTCCACCTGGGGCATGAACCATCCCTTTGTCCACCGTGTCCGTACTGTATGTGCTGTCTGCCTGGTAGTCACTTAGCCACCTGGGCTATCAGATCCTTTGTCAAGGTTTCACAGTGCTTGCGTTTGAACAACCTTTATAGTAGCCTAACACTGCGTCACAATGCCTACATCGTTCACCTCATTTGATCTCATCACATAGGCGCTGAATCATCTCACATCACAAGAAGGTGAGTACTGTACAAAAAGATATTTTGAGAGAGACCACATTTGTATAACATTACAGTATATATTATAATTGCTCTATTTTATCATTAGTTGTTAATCTCTTACTGTGCCTAATTTATAAATTAAAATTTATCATAGGTATGTATGTATAGGAAAAAACAGTAGTGTTTGGTACTGTCTGTGGTTTCAGGCACCCACTGGGGGTCTTGGAACATATCCCCTGCAGATAAGGGGACTACTGTACTAGGAATCACCACAGTTTCCCTTGGCCCTTTGACATCCACTCCTTCCCTGCAAGGCCACTATTTTTTGAGGCTCCCCACAAATTAAAAAATAAAGAAGTAGAAAAATGACATAGAAAATGTGTGATATTTTAAAAACAGGTTTGTTGAGGCATAATTGACTAAATAAACTGTACATATTTACAGTGTTTAATCTGATAAACATTAACATATATTTGCTTCTCCACAATCAAGATAGTGAACATAGCTGTCACCCTGAAAACTTTCCTTGTGCCCATTATAACACCTCCCTCCTCCCCTCTCCATCCACCGATTGGCTTTGTGGTCTATTCTGAAGATTAAAAGTGTTTTGTTTCTCTAACACCCCTATTTTGGCTACCATGTAACCTTATTTGGAGGGAGCATCAGAAGTCTACATTTGAGCGCCATCGAGAATGTGAGGCCTTCCTGCCCCCTCCCCCTCATAAGAGGGTCCAACCCCAATGCCCCATTTTTCCTAACCCCCAGGTCATCTCCCCTGGGCTTGGAAGAGGCCCAGAGGATTTGAGGGGTAGGCATGGGGGTGGGGGAAGTTATAAAGGCCTAAATTTCCTGTTCTCATTTTAACAAGAAAGAAAGAAAAGGAAAGGCAAGATCTAGGTTGATTCTTCAGGGAAAGGGCTATTTCTGTAGTAAGAGGCCCAGCAGGCAGGAGTCACCTTCAGGAGGAAGGGAGGGGGCTAGGGCAGAGATTTGAGAACAGGATGGCAGTCCTTCCTGCCATCTAACCTCCTCTCCTACTACATCCTTGGTCCTGCCTCAGGATAGGTGAGAAAAAATGCATTCTCCCTTCCCCAGTATCTTCTTTCTTCAGCCCACCTATTCTCGGATTGAGAGCTAAAAGTCCGGCTATGGGCTTTTTGGCTTCCATCCCCCTAAGAGAGTGCACCCTTCTTTCCCAGGGCCTCTCTTCCTCCTAATCTCCAGTGTCCCTTGGCCCTGGCTCCCAGTCACCCTTCTCCCTCCTGTCCATCTGCTCCCATTTCACCTTCAGTTGTCGCCCCTGCCAGCGACGTGCCTTTTACAGGTCAATAAAATTAGCGACAGGGGCCAGAGGGAGGGAGCAGGGGCCCAGGGGTGCTAAGCTCAAGGGCCTTGAATGCGGCTGGACGCACGGAGTCCGGACGCCTGTCATTCCAGGGCTAAACAGTGACAGCTGAGAGACCTGAGCTGGCATTGCAGCCAGAGGGGGACTGTGTTGTGGGGAGAGAGATGAGCTGAGGATAAAGATGACCAGGGTACCTAATGGTCCCCATCAGTGGCCTGAGCCCCTGGATGGGGGGTGGGTGGGACCCTGGTTTAGAGGGAGCGTCCTGGATGTATCTCACCCACTTTACCCGGCTGGGAGAGCTTTCACGAGCTCAGATGGAAGGGGAAACTCAGGCAAGGAGGGGTTCCCCTGCTTTTTTCCCCTTGTGAAGGGTCTTCGTGTGGAGCCACTGCCTCCGGGGCAAGGCTGCCCGAAGGGGGCATTTCACGAGGTGCTCAGGACCCGGGCATCCTGACTCCTCAGCTCTCAGGAAAGCCAGAGCTCCAGGCCTGCCTAGTGCCCCCCCTTCCTCCCCACCTGAATAAGCGGGTCCGCCCACGGCGAGGATGCTCGGGTCCCGGGCCCCGCCCCCGCCCCGCCCGCCCCGCCCCGCGCGCCCCGCCCCGCGCGGCCGCGGCCACCGCGCTCCCGAGCGCGGCGAGAGCAGGTGGCCGCGGCGGCTGCGTCTCTGCCCCGCAGGTAAGTCAGCGGCGCGGTCTGGCCCACAGAGAGGACTTCGAGGCCAGCGCGGGAGAACAAGGCAGCCCCTTGCACCTGTCCCGTGCCCTCCTCCCGAAACCGGGGGACCCCCAGGGGACAGTGAGGACGTCCCCATCAGCTCTGAGCTCCGATGCCGGGCATCTAGCGCGTGGGACTAAACTCCAGGGAAGTTTAGAGGGTCCTGGCTGGTTATCCCCGATGCCGGGCCGCCTCCGGTGGGTGGGAAAGGGCAGAGGTGGGCACCGGGCACACCGGAGGAGCAGGTCGGGCCGGTGACCGCGGGGTCCGCGTGAGTAACCCCTTTGATAGCACGCCCCCCGCCGCAGCCGAGCGCGCATCCTGCCTGCGGGCTCCGGCTTGGAGCGCGACGGGGGCACCCAGCCGGCTTCTGTGTGCAAATGAGGTGAGAGCCGAGGCGGCGCGGAGCTGGGCCCGGGTTATCCCACGCGCTCCAGGGCACCCGCGCCACTTACCGTATTTGCACCTGGGTGCAGATACGCGCGGGTGTGTGTCTGGGGGGGCGGGGGCGGTGAGGAAGCCGGGTTGCCCGGGTTGCCTGGGGAACCTAGAGGCCTGGGGACTGGTCAGATTTTTTTTTTCCACGTCCAAGTCTCAGAGCCAGGTGGGGGAGATGATCACGAAAATGGCCCTGGTTGTAGACATGAGGTGCATTCGCACCCTCCGTGTTGGGATTTGGGCTGTAGGAGAGGGATCCTGCCTCCCAGAACCTCAGGGAAGTCTTCCTGAAAAAGAAGGTCCTGAGCTGACAGCTCAGATGTGATGCTTAGAGCTCGGAGCCACCAAGGACAGTCAGACTGTGGGCCTTGATGCTGGGTTGGGGTAAAGCAGAGGATGCAGGACTGTGCCACAGAGGGAGGTCAGGATACTGCCACGGACCCAGCCAGGATCCCATCGACCTTCTCCATCAGGGGCGGGGAACATCTGGCCCGCTGGCGGTGCAGGGCCTGCGAAATCATTTGGTCTGGCCCTGCCGAGGGACTCGAAATTCAATGAACCTAGGAGCTTTTTTCATAGCTAATTTTTAAGTTGATGATTTTGTATGGCCCATGAATGGTGTTATAAATATCCAAAGGCCTTTGGCAGAAAAAAGCTTCCCCACCCCTGTTCTCTGTGGTCACAAACCTAGAGGCAGACCAACAGCCAAGCTCAGGCAGGAGGGCTTCCTGTGTCTCACTTCCCTATTCCATTGTCTCCTCCTTCCACACACTACCATTGTCAGAAAGTTCTTTCTCATATCTAACCTTCATCCCTCCTGCTTCTGTGCCAGCTTCTTGCTTCTGGGAGGCAATGTGCTGTAGTGGAAACAGCGGGGGCTTTGGGGTCAGTTAGACTCGAGTTCTATCACCTCTACCTACTGAGTGACCTTGGGCAGGTTGCTTAACCTCTTTAAGCTCGCTTCCCCACCTGTAAAATGGGGATGATAATAATAGAACCCGCCTCATAGGGTGGCTGCAAGGATTAGGTGAGAATATGCCCGTAGAGCGCTTAGCACAGTGCCTGGCGCCTGGTGAGGGCTCAACAAGTATAAATGTCCCCTCATTTGTAGGACAGCAAAGCCCATCTGCAGGGGGTGGGGGTGGGGGTTGAAAGTTTTTTTTAAAACTTGGCCAGAGAGAGCAATGCCCTTCACCACCACCATTCCATCAGCCCCCACCCCCTGCTGGCCCCTGGATTTCTGCTGGACCTGTCTGGACCTGTGAGGTGCCCAGGGCCCCTCATCTCATCTCTTAGTTGCCCTGTTTTTGTCTCCAGAGTGAGAGAGGGACCCCAGCAGGCAGGGACCAGTGGCAGCAGGAGCCCACTTGGGAGTATGCCTCAGGGGAACACACTGGCTTAGACACCCAACTGAAAAAATGCCCCCTTGTCATCACCTCCCTGCCCTCCCTACCTCCAGAAATCCACAAGTTGGGATCATGCTACACTTTTTCCAGGAAGATAAATAATATAAGTTACTGAAAGTCCTGCTTGGGGCTCGTCCAAGCAGCCCTCCAATGGAATGACAGCTTCAGTCCTTGGCCCGAGGTCTGGAGACTGCTGGGAAAGGCTGGGTCTAGTAAGCACCGTTAAACCTAGGAAGGGAGGGGTGTCCGTGCCCTAACTGGGCACTTCTCTGGCCACCACCCTCCCTGTGGGGTGAGGAATCAACAGGGCCAAGGAGAAGAACCTGTTCATCCCCCTTCAATACCACATTCCCCATACCTGTGACTCTGGAGGCCCCTGCCCAGGTGGTCAGCTTGCTCCCAGTCCATGCAAGTCTCTCCCCCAGGCCTGTTCTCCTCGGGGCAGGTTATGCCACTAGGTGTGCACCGTAGACCTGAGGGACGACAGGGGACACTAAGGGACAGATGTTTGCAGGCCATGAAGATGGGACTAGGCTGTGAGGTTCAGTGTCCACATACATGCATGTGAGTCCCTTGCAGTGCAGAGAGGAGCTGGCAGTAGGAAGGGGAGTGATGGCTGGGGCCAGGGTGGGAGTGGAACTGTCTCTCCCTCCATAGCATTGTCCTCTGGAGTCAGAGAAATCTAAATTGGAGCCTGGTTTTCCAGATCGTTATGAAAGTATATTTTAATTAACAGTTTGCTTGATTTATAACTTTTAAATATTTAGACATCTGTCTGTGGGCCCCCATTTGTCCTCTTGCCCCAGGCCCTGCAAATGTTAGGGGTGGGACTGGTAGTGCCTGTGACTGACACTGCTATTTGGTGAATTCCCTTCCTGCTGACTGTCCCCCAATATAGTCGTGTTCCTGTAAAACAGGGCTTAGGATACACCTTCCCTGGACCAGGAAGGAGTTTCAAGGTGAAATGAAGACTGTCAGCTGTCACCAACAAGCGGTCCCCCCTTGGGCCTCTTGACCTCATTCTCCACCCAAAATTGGGACAGTTTTTAAAAATGTCCTGTGATGCTTAAGAGGGAAAGGATGAGCAGAAGAGAGGTTGCTTATCTCCTGAGTGTAGGGAGGGTGTAGGCACTCACTGGACCCAAGGATCAAGGAGGGAGCTAAATGGGGCCACAGCAGTAAGAAGGATGGAAGTTAGCCTCAGGGAGGATCAGGGCCGGACCCCACCATCCCTCCAGCTGCCCTTCTCAGAGGGAGCTGTGCCTGTGGCCAGGAAGGGGGCCATGCGTCTGAAATGTGGGTCCTCCTGTAAGTTAGCATCTTGGGCTTTGGATGGGGAAGAGCATGGGGGTCAGCTGACCAGGCGGTGGGAGTCATTCCTGGCGGGAATGAATGACATGTTGGTCTAGACTGTAGTTGAGTGCCCTGTGGCACCTGGACACACCGTCTGTTCAGAAGAGAGGGACATGCTGCCTTTTTTTCCAACTCACTCCGTCCCGATTGGGCTATTTGAGGATCATACCTGCCACCTTGGCCTCATTAGTGCTCTGAAGTGCTTAATGGAACTGGACACATGCACACACACACACTCACAGGGAGACGCTCGCACACCCGGGCACAAGCCGCCTACACTAACTCAGAGATGTTGCTGTGTACAGTTGCACATCCCTAAGTACTGCTTCAAGTGCCATCTTGGGAATGGACCCCCTGCAGACCCACTCTGCACGCGCACTTTGCAGACCCCTGAGCCTTCACCCCAGTCTCAGTCTCATGCTCCCCCATTGGGGACTTTTCATTCACCTTGGGTGACCCGCCAGCTCCAGTGGCCAGGGCCCAGATGCCTGCAGTGGTTCAGTGTTGGGGACAGAAGGCAGCGACACGCTCTCCTGGGACTCCCTGCAAACCCCACTGGGCTCGATGTTTGGCACTTCTGCTTCCCCAAGTCTCACAGAGGGTGTCCGCAGACCTGGAGTCCCTCTCAGTCCCTCTGTCCCTGTGTAGCTCTGTGAGCCTCTTTCTGACTCAGCTGTGAGTCTGTCCTGCTCCTCACGCGTGCTCGGTCCTGCTCCTGTGCCTGTCACTTTCTGTTTGTCTTTCCTATCTCCTTGTCTCTGAGTCTCTCTTTTTCTATACCTTTCTTTTTCTCTCACCTTTTCTTTGCATGTGTGTCTCTGTCTGTTGCTCTCTCTCTGATTTTCTGTGTGTTTCTGCCTTTCTGTCTCACACACACACACACACACACACACACACACACACACACACACTCTTCCTTCCTCACACTCTCTCATTGTCTCTGACTGTGTGGCATCTCTCTAGTCCGTCTTTCTGTGTCTATGTTTCTGTCTTTACCTTTCTCCAGCTCTGCCCCTGAGTCTGGGTGTGTGTCTCTCTGTTGTCTCCCTGTCTTACTCCCGTGCAGTGTCCCAGGGGAGCAGGGCAGCCAAATGTCTCTGAGTGCAGAAGGTGGCAAAGCGTTGCAGGAGGGGGCTGCCGTCACTCTGGGCCCCTTCCATGCCAGGCAAGGAGTCAGGGAGGACATCAGGCTCTGGAGAGGACAGGTGTTGGGCCACCTCCCCCAGGTCCTCTGCTGGGAACTTGAGATGTTGGGGGCTTTGGCTCCGAACACTGACATGTTGTTCTGTGGCGACAAGGCCCAGGGGCTTGTGCCTAGGACAGGGCTGGGGCTTCAGGGTGACAGGGAGGGAACCCCTGCCTGTCTGATTGATCTGATTGATTTGGGAACTTGGAGTTCCCCCAGAAGAGGTGTTGGCCGGAGTGGGGCTAACTTGACGCTTCTCTTTTTCCTCGAAGCAGCCAAGCTCAACGCACCCACCCCAGGCCCCAGCTCCCTGCTCCAAACCACCACCGTGCTCCCCACCCTGTTCCACACATTTCCGCCAAATGCCCCTGGGCCGTGGGGCCTGTTCAAACAGCCTCGCTGCCCTCTCCCCCTGCCTCCCCTCCGCCACAGGCCACTCCTCACTGCTATGGCTTCTCGCACAGGAGCGGCTGTGTTGGCTGTTTATTTGACTAAGGTTTCCCTGGGTGGGGCGAAGATAGACTCCACTGATACATCTCCCCACTTCAGATGCCTGGGCAGGAGGCCAGGCCGACCGGCCATGCTTCCAGTGCTCCCACTGCCCCCCCAGGGCCCCCGCATGCCCCTCCCGCATCCCTAAGCCCCAGACTCCTCCAGCCTCCTGGTCTCAGGGCTGTCAGTTCCTACATCTGCTGCCAGCCACCCCCGTCCCACTGGACAAGCAGGACAGGAAGTTTCGAGACATACCCCTGCGCACACCCGCCTTGTCCCTGGCCTCGGGGAGGGAAAATGTCCAGGGAAGGTGCTGAGAACCAGAACCCCTAGGTTCTCTGCGGGATCCCAAAGAGGAACACATGGGGTGTGGCCTTCAGAGTGTGAGAGAAGTCTGCCCATCTCTTATCGACCGAGGCTTGAACCAGCAACGTGAGACTTCAGCAGAAAAATAGTTCCCTAATGAGTTGGGGGCCCCTCCCAGGATCCATCCCCAAATGATCTCCCTGGGACCCCGAGGGTCTTTCCATCCCCGGATTGTGTGTGGTGTACTGTACACAGAACTGTCTCATCCCACCCTGTGAGCACCAGGAAAGGTAACAAAATCCCCACTTGGGTAGAGTCTGGATGTGAACCCAGGTCCTCACCCCCCACAGCCGCGCCTCCCCCCTGGGTGGAGCTAGCTGCTCCTTGGGCAAAAGGGACCCCAGGCTGCAGCCATTTCTTGGCTCTCCCTGCATCTCCCGCTCCTGCAGCGGAGATTCCTGTCCCCACTGGTGTTTCTGGCCGGGAAGGGAGTGGAGGAGCAGGTAGCCTTCTATGACCTCGTTCCGAGCTCTGCTGTCCTAGTTAGCTGCTTCCTGAGGGGAGAGGGGTGCGAGAAGCTTTCAGAGATGGTTTCAGCCATTTGGGTGCTAATTGGGAATGAGACTGTCCCTAGGTTGAGGCTGGGGACAGCTATTCCCAGGCTGCAGGATGAGGTGTGGGGGCGGAGAGGCCAAAGAGGGGATCAGGAAGTTTCCCCAAATAGCCTGGCCAGCAGCCAAATGTGGGAGCCAGGCCCCGGTGGGGGGGCAGCCCAGCTGGGGGGCAGCTAGCCAGTTGGCACATGGGCCTGGACCTTGGGGAGCTGGGCAAGGGGCAGAAATGAAGCAAGACTAGGACTGTCTCCTCTCTTCTCTCCTGCTGAAATGGGCTTCTCTGGAACTTGGTGTCATGAGTAAGGGGGAGAGGATGGTGAAAGAATGTGTCTACACTCTGTCCCTTTTCTCTCTCGGGCCCTTGTAAGCCCTAATCCATTCTCCTGCCTCTGATCGGTTTATTCATTCAGTGAATACTTATTGAGCACCTACTATGTGTTATACTTGCTAGGCCCTGCCCTGGGAATTCAAGGCGGAATAAAAGAGGGCGAATAGACCTGGCTGGTTTGGCCCAGTGGTTAGAGCATCAGCCTGCGGACTGAAGGGTCCCAGGTTCGATTCCGGCCAAGGGCACGTACCTTGTTTGCAGGCTCGATCCCCGGCCCTGGTCAGGGCAAGTGTGGGAGGCAACCAGTCGATATGTCTCTCTCACATCGATGCTTCTCTCGCTCTCTCCTTCCCACTCTCTCTGAAAAGCAATGGAAAAAATATCCTCAGGTCAGGATTAAAAAAAGAAAAAAGATTTAAAAAAAAAAAGACAGGGTGAATAAAGAAGAATACAAGTGGGAGGCAGGAGGGAAATTTACCTTAAGAAAGAGGCAAAGAGGGAAGGCCTCTCATGGAGGCAGTGTTTCAGCATCAGCCCTGAGAAGGAGAGAGAGGAGCCAGGAGGGAAAGAGTGCACCAGGCAGAGAGAACAGCTCCCGAGAACGTTCTGAGGCGAGGGAGAGCTTGCTGTGCTCCAGGGAGAGAAAGAGCCCAGTGTGGCTCAGTATCATAAGCAAAGGAGGGAGGGACACAAAAACAGATGGGGAGGGGTGGGCATAGCATATTTTGACCTGGACATTCTGACCCCAAGGATGTTTTGAATGCAAACATTTTAAACCAAAACATACCAACACTGGAGACTTTTTTAGAAAGTGTTTTCCAGAGGTGGGGGAGGTGGAGGAGGGTATAGGGGGGATAAATGGTGATGGAAGGAGACTTGACTTGGGGTGGTGAACACACGATACAGTGTACGGATGATGTGTTGTAGAATTGTGCACCTGAAACCTATGTAGTTTTGTTAACCAGTGTCACCCCAATAAATTCGATAAAGAGAGGGGAAAAGACAGTGTTTTCCAGTTTTAATGATTCATCCATCTTAATTCCTTGATCAGGTTTCCCCATTTTTTTCTCTATGGTACAGTTAAACAAATTTCCATTTTTGTTTCATTCCATTTTAATTTTACTGAAATGATTTTCACCGGCATTAGTTCTGTATAAATTTTACTGCCCAAATTCGATCCACCAATCAATTTGGCATCGATCAAATATTCCTGAGCCTGGTCTCTGCCATGTGCAACTGACTGGGTAGACTCCAGTTTTGTAAAGCTTACATTTAAAAAAAGATTTGTGGTCAAGATTGGATTTTTCTGTCCATGTTAGTCAATAACAAGTTTTCTTGTATCCAGTTCTAACCATTGTCAGTGTAACTTCTACCAGTAATAGCCTTAGGTGGAGAGTTGTATTCCTATCTCAGTGAATCTGTGCGAGGACCGGCTACAAGGGGCGGGTTGGCAGAGAAGGGTGGGGTAGGGTTCTCTTAAAGCAAAGGAGAAGCCTACTAGGTTTTAGGCAGGAGGGTTACAAGATCAGGTTTTATATATATATATTTCAGAGAGAGAAAGGGGGAGAGAGAGAGAGAAACATCAATGATGAGACAGTCATTGATCGGCTGCCTCCTGCGTGTCCCCCACTGGGGATCAAGCCCGCAACCAGGGCATGTGCCCTGACCGGGAATTGAACCCCGATCTCCTGGATCATAGGTCGATGCTCAACCGCTGAGCCACGCCAGCCTGGCCGGATTTACCTTTTAAAAAGGTTCCTCTGGCCATGTGCAGAACAGACTGGGAGGGCAGGAAGTGGAGAAGTGAAGGCAGGGAGGCCAGTGAGAGGCTGTTAGGCCAATCCAGATGGTAAAGAGAAGTGAATGGATTGAAGAAAGATTAGGGAGGTAGAAAGGGCAAAGTAATTGGGGTCCCACTCCTCAGGATGCCAGCACAACCCTCTTCACGTACCCAGAGCGACCTCAGTATCATTCTCCACACCCTCAGCTCCTGCCCCTCCCTTCCTCCAAGGCCCCAGACACCTCAGAGTCTGGCCCTCGGAGTTTGCACAGGGTGGAGACTAAGAACTGGGGTGTTTTCCTTGGGGCTCCCTCCCAGTCTATCTCCTGATTGAATGCCACCAAGGGTCAGGGATGCCCTGCTGAGGTTGGGTAGGGGGTAGCCCTCGGATCTGCCCACCCAGAGCACGTGGCTGGAGCAGCCAGGGCGGCCGCAGAGCTGGCAGTGAAACAGACCCAGACACAGGGTGCTTGTCCGGCCCCTGGCTCCAAGCTCAGGGTGTGACCCTCGGCAGGGGTACAAAGAGGCCTCTGTCAATGCGTGCAAGGCACAGAGCCCACCTGGGCCAGGCCAGGCGCCTGAGGAATGAGGGAGGTAGGCCTGGGGATACTTGAAGAGAGGAGGCTTGAAGGGACACATACCTGAGATTTGGGTGTCTGCTGGGGCAAGTCACTTCCTCTCTCTGATCCTCAGTCTCCTCACCTGTAAATGGAATCTTAATCCCAACCTCCCAGAAACCAGATGCATCAACCCAGGACCCTAGGATCATATATTTTTCAACATTATTTAACAAACACATAGTGGATTGCCTTGTGCCTGTTTGCTAAACACTTTACAATTATTGATTCATTTAATCCCTGTAATGACCCTCTAAGAGAGGTACTATTTTTCCTTACTTTACAGGTGGGGAAACTGAGGCACCGCAGTGGCCACAGTCACACAGGAAGTGGCAGAGGTGGGATCTGAGCCCTGGCAGTATGGGTACACTATGGTGCTTCCAGAAAGGAAAGGGTGGGCGAACCTTAGGCCCAACACCAGAAGGGGGACTGATTCTTCAGTGGGGCTGGAGGGTAGGCTGAGCACCTCTGCCTCGGGGGCATGACCCTGGTGCCTCTCATCCCAGGGCCTGGCATCTAGGGCAGGGCTAGGGGTGCAGTGGGAGGGAGAGGAGTCAGACTCCAGAGGAGGAGTCCAGGGACCAGAGACCCAGGGCAGGAGAAGGGGGTGGAGCAAGGATCCCAAGGAGCAGGTCACAAGCCTGGCATCTTCGGCCCAAGAGCAGCTGTGCCCAGGGGAGGATGGGGCAGATTTGATATTCCTTCAACAATGATGAGTCATACCCTGTGGGGTGTCAGGCTTTGTGCCACATACTTGGAGGAGACAGACCGACCCCTGGGCGCCCAGGGCCTGGCCAAACTCGAAGCATGGGGATGGGACAGAATGGCAGGGGGCTCAGCCCTGTGGCTGAGGGTGGTGGGGAAAGAGTCCAAGCCCACTGTCGTAGGGACCTTCAGGCTTCAGGATAAGCCTGTGCAGGACTTGACTGGCTGAGAAAGGAGGCGAGGCCTCCCAGTCTGAAGATGAAGAGGTGGGGCTGTGTGCACTGAAGCAGCAGGTGATCCTGGTGGGTACGGCTGGGATGGGACCTGCATGCTGACGTGTCTGAGCTGAGACTTGCTCTTCTACACACATCTCTAGTCCTGTCCACTCTTCAGAATCTCCTGGGCACTTGTTAAAAAGGCAGATGCTGGACCTCACCCCACCACTAAATCTGAAGCCCTGGGGTTGGGGCTCAGCCCAGGATGCCTGACAAGCTCCCCAGGTGATGCTCACAGGGCCAGGCACTTGGGAGTGCTGCAGGTCTGGAGGTTCTCGCCCTTTCCACATCAGAATCACCTGGGTAGAATTTAAAACCCCATCACCAGGCTGTACCCCAGACCAATCTTGTCAGAATCCCTAAGGAGGGGCCCAGGCATCTGACATTTTCCAAGTTGCCCAGGTGATTCCGGAGAGCAACGAGGATTGAGGAGTCTCAGGCAGGCCTGTCCTTCATATTAGCCAGGTCAGAGCTGCACTGTCCCCTCCTCAGAGAGGTTTTTCCTGGCCACTCATCCTCCTTGACCTTGTGTGTTTATCTGCTTATTAGTATGCCCATCCCCCATAGATTGTTCACTTCTGGGCCCCCAAGCATAGAATGGAGAGCCTGGAATATAGTAGGTATTCAACAAATGTTTATTCAGCAAGTTTACTGAACCCCTACTCTGTGCCAGCCACGAAGGCAGACAAAAAGAAACAGCAGCAGAAAAAGGATTGTCTCTCAATCCTTCTAACAAGCCTATGAGGTAGATACTACCTGGCCAGTTCTACAGATTAGAGAAGCAAAGCAACTTGCCCAAGGTCTTCTGATTCCAGAGCCCAGGCTCTGTCCTGGGCCCTGAGCTGCCTTCCGGCCAAGACCTTGGAGCAGCCCTGCTATGGGAAGTGGTCTGGAGGCCGGACGGAGGGCCTGAGGGGCATGGACCATGTTGAAACAGCCCGTCCTTGGGGTGTTTCTTGGAACCTCTCAGTTGGTTTTGAAAGGCCTCCTTCATGGCCTGCAAGGGCTGTGTGCTTTCACCCACTGGACCTGTTTGAGAGGAGGCCTCCTTGATGTGGTCGGCAGCTGCTCCCTGGCCAGCAAGGGGGACCGTGGCCACCCCACCGTCTCCCACAGCCAGTGGGCTTGGAGGCTCTCCCCTCCCTCCTGCCCCTGGTGACCCTGGATTCTCAGGGTCATCCTCAGCCTCCTCCTGCCCCCATCCTTCTGAGGTTAGGATGGGTTAGGTTCAGTTTCTCATACTGGGGAAGGGGAAAGGACCCAAAGGTCCAGTGGGGTGGGCAGGGGTGGGAGGATTCTGCTGGGCAAACTAACTAAATAAAAGCCTCAGGAAATGAAGGGTGGGTCAGGGAGACTCAAAGATCTTAATTTCCACAGGGTTGATCCTGGCTGGTAGTCAGGGCCTCTCCCAGCCTCTTCTGAATGCAGCTCTTTAAGTAAGAAGGAAGGTGGCCAAGGTCCCAGTTGAGGACCCCCAGGCCCTCAGCCTTTCCCATCCCTTCCATGGGGCAGTATGGGGAAGTCCCCCCAGTAAGCTGATGACCTTCTAGACTGCTGTTATGGCAGCTGATATTCTGGGGAAGGGGCCCCCCTTGCTGTGGGTACCCTGGTTCCCAGCCTCATGTTTTCTAGCTCCAGCCTCTCCTACACAACCCAGGCTGCTCTGCCAAGCTGGGTGAGGAGGTTGAAATAATTTCCGTTGCATTGGCAACAAACACAAATTGGTTACAGCTCTGGGCCGGGAAAGATTGGGGACAAGCTGCCAGCGTTTGAGGCAAGATAGATGGGCAGGAGGGGAGGGGCTTCATCTGGGCATGGGATGGACACCCTGGGTTAGAGAGGGGATCATTGGTAAGGTTTTTGGGGTTCCACCCAGGCCCATTTGACTTTTCTTTTTGCCCCATTAGTTTCCAACACACAGCTGAGAGGAAGTTCTTTCTGAGGTCACATCACTGCCCCCCCTGCTGGAACTGACAATGCCATCCTTCTCATCACAATGGCTCTTTATAGTTTGCAGGGTATTTTCTATATATGTTATCTTATTTAATCTTCTCAGCTGTCAGCCTGGGATCAGGGGAGTTATTATTAGTTATTGTTATTGTTGTCCCCATTTCACAGATGAGGAAACCGGTATGGAGAAAAGGGGTGTGTTCCCAGTCACAGGTTAGTAAGTGACACAGTGTATGTTTGCTGATTCCGTGTTACTCAGGAGGCTTCCAAATTCCTCTCGAAGACACACACTCACCCTCTTCCTGGCTCCTCCCCCTCCTCCTCCCCCTCCCCCTCCCATCTCATTACAACTCTGGAGCAGCCTGGACCTGGAGAGGTCATCCTGTCCAGCCCCCTGCCTCTAGCCCCATGAAGTGGAGCCTCCTCCCTCCAAGTATCTGGAGCTCATCTGGCCATAGTCCAGGAAAGGGTGACAGTGGCAAAGTCAGGGGAGTCAAGGGTGTCAGCTGCTGCTGCTTCTTTTTGGGCAAAGACTTTTAAAGTTTAATGTGATAATCTCATCCTGATTACTGCAAACTGAGGACCTCTGGCTTATCCAAGAATTCATTACCAGCCTCACATGAGAAGTGGGAGACTGCTGGCCTTCCCAGCCTCCCTGCCCCCAGCCTCATGCACACTGGGAAGGACTAAACCTTGCTTTATTTTTGTTTTTGTTTTTTGTTTTGTTTTTAGTGGAAAGAAGGTGTTTCTAGATCATGATAGAGATGATAAAGTTGGGCTTCCCTACTTCAAGGCCTGGACCAGGGGACCCCAAAGTTCCCTTTTACATTTGAGAAGTTATTGTTCTAGAAAAGAGCTTCTGGGGAGTCTGGCCAGTCAGAGGGCATCAAAATCCACCCAGGCAGGGACGCAGGAAATCATCACATCCCCCACCCCATTTTACTAGCTGGGAAACCGAGGCCTGCTGCTATTGTCTCCACTTTGTGCCTGCCCAGAGTAAACCAATTAGCACCGTGTCTGATTCTGTGTTCCGAATGCCTGTCTCATTATTTGGGGATTTATGTCTCGGTCATCATGAAGGACAACTGTCACAGTTTCCATTGGGAGGAGCCTGGCCAGCCCTAGAGCTCAGGCGGCAGGAGGTGGTGCTGTCCTGCTTGGGGCAGGATGGGGATTTAATTTCAGGGGGATTTGCAATGGGTGGGGAGCCACCCTGGGCACATGGTGGCTCTGGGCTATTTTAGGAGGCAAAGGCTGGCCCTGGGGGGGAGGGAGCATGGGGGACTTATTCAAACCATCAGTGATTCTGCCCTTTTAGTGGGATCAGAAAGGGCCCATGATGGACAGGGCAGGCCAACCCAAGGTTGGGCTTCTCCCACCTGCCTGGAACCCAGGGGCCCGGACTTACGATGCCACCCCACCCCAGTCCAGGCCATGAGAAGAATAGAAGCTGCTGGCCAGTCAGGGGTCTATGGCATCTTGCCTGAGCCCCTTGGCTACAAGGCTGTGCCTCAGCTCAGGCCTTGGTATTACTGATATGAATGATTAGTATAACCATCTCATCTGCCATGGGGCAGGGAATAGGGCACGGCCTTAAGGCCAGGCTCGCCCGGGTTCTTGTTCTGTACGGACCACTCCCATGCTAGTAATATGGGTTGCGAAGTCCCTTCACTTCTCTGAGCTTCAGTGTCCTTCTTCAAAGCAGAGACAATAACACCTCATTCATGATGCCTGTGTTATTATTAATTGGGCACATATTATGTCAGGGATGATCTCACATCACCCTCAATAATGTTGTTATGTATTAATTGCCCCATTTTACAGGTAAGGAAACTGAAGCTCCGAGAGGGAAAGTAACTTACCTAAGCCCACACAGCCCATTCCATTTCTCAAGCCCACATTCCATTCCTCAAACAGAGCACTATGTATTGGTTGCCAGGCTGAGGATTCACCACGGACAGGACAGAGGAAGTGGAGATAACGGATGACACTGGGCAGCAGTGAGAACTGAGTGGTCCAATTAGAGACTCGGTGGCTTTATTTAGACTAAGGATTATTTTCTAGCCGGGGGAGGGCAATACCCAGGGGCCTGAATCCCTCCTTAAACCAGTAGAAGGTGTGCACGGGGGCACCAGCACTACCCAGCTCCTCCAGCTCTCATTACTAAGAAGAGGTTTTCTGTTTTCTTCCTCCTCTCCCCACCTTTATAGCAAAAAAATAATTTTAAAAAATCACACAGCATATTGGGATAAGGCCTTTAGAGGCACCATGGCAGAGAAGAAAGAGAGCTTAGAATTTAGAGTCAACCAAATAAGGTTCAACTCTACCCCTTTCTAGCTGTGTGTCCTCAGGAAGATAAACTAACCTCTCTGAGCCTCCCTTTCCATATCATCAAAGTGAGGAGAGGGATGCCAGCTTTTCAGGGCTACTAGGAAGATAAAAGGGATCGATAGAGGTATGGAAAGGGTGGGAAGGACCTGAAATACAGACACCCCACTAGTGAGGGCTGTGTTTTGACTGTGTGTGGGGTTGGAGTTTAGGAGTGTGTTATTCCTACGTATCTAGGTGAAGCCACGTCTTTGTGGTGGCACTAAGCTGGCACCTGTGGTCCTGCTGACTGATTTTGACAGGCCGGGCAGAACAGGAGAGCCAGCAAGCCTAACTTAAGGTCTGGTGCTCACAGTTCAAGAAATCACTCTCTTGGCAACTAGATGGGGACACTGAACTTACCAGCATATTAGGTGAAAATAGACCTGGGGTGTTTCATGGACCCCTAGCTTTATATAGAGCTGACTCAATAGTGCAGAAAAGTTAAGGGTGGGCAATATTAATAGAAGACAGTGCTGAGGATGAGGGGAGGTGATTCTTTCCCTTTTTCTGCTCTAAGGAGGACACTGAAAGCTTAAATAAGTTTAGAAGGATGTGACTGGAACAATAAAACACCTAGAAACCATTTAGTCAACACATTTTTATTAAGCTGCTTAGGTCAGGTCAGTTCGTCACCATGCAAGGTACTGGGCAGGAGGGAATGAATGAAGGCCTGGAATTAACCTACTCAGTGCAGTGGGGTGTCCAGTGCAGAATCTGGGGGAGAGATAAGTGTGATAAGTACGATGTCAGGGACCCATACAAGGTACCCTGGGAGCACATAGGAGGGGCTTCCTCTTGGGGATGGGGAAGAATAGTTGAGGGGAATGGGTCTCTTTAGCTGGGAGAAGAGACCTCTTAGAAAGAAGCTGCCAGTTGTTCTGAGCTGGCTGTGGAAAGTGGAGTGTACTTTTTCCAAATGACCAGAGAGCAGATCTAGAGCCAGTGCAAGGCATTATAGGAAAGCAGCTCTCGGCCCCACATAGTGATGATATTTCTATCATTGAGAATATCCAACAATGCAGTGGACTGTCTCGGGAGGCACTGAGCTCCCTGCCATTGGCGTGTTCAAGCAGAGGCCAGAGGGTAACTCATGAGGGACAAATTACGAAAAGGACAGTATGACTTCTAAGATCCCTTCCAAGTCTGAGCAACTATAATTCTCCCTGGACGGACAGGATGTGGACTGTGAGAGAGAGAGGTGTGACTGGATCAAGTCAGAGGATGTGTGTACTGTGGGATGGCAAGTTACACACGCGTACCATGACTGTCGTCCTCCCCCTGAATTTACTTTTTTTTTTTAAGTAACTGCTTTATTGAGATATGTCCCATACCATTCACCCATTTATAGTGTACAATTTAATGTAGATTTACTTTTAGAGTGGAAATGAGTTCATGCATTCATTCAACAACTATTTAGGGAGCACCTATTAGGGATGCATCAAGCTCTGTGCTGGTGTTCGGGACACCTGGGAAATTAAGGCGCTGCCCCCATGAGAGAGACAGGTAAATATCCAAGCACAAGAATTATGTCTTGGGAGATAGGCTAACAGGGAAATTAACCAGGGGCTGGGACAAAGAATAATGGAGCTCACGGAACCAGGCCTGGGGAGGTGGCTTTGGAGCTGAGACTTGAGCAACAACGAAAGAGCCCTGTGAAGGTCAGGGCAGTGTTCCAGGCTGAGGAACAGCAGGGGCAGAGGCCTCAAGACAACAGTGAGTTGGTGGGTGTGAGGACCAGAGGGAGATGCTGGGAGACCGTGCAGCAGAGGCTGAGGCAGTGCCAGGGCTCCCCAGCAGAGGCCCTCGTCTCTGGAAGGTGTGGACGCATGAGGCCTGCCAGAGCCTGAGGCGGGTGAGCAGCACTGATACAGCCGCTTCCCGTACAAGAGCCCTTTCTGTCCCTCTCTTGGGCCCGCGCTTTCTTACTGCCTCCCCAGTAACAGAGAGACGGCAGAGCTTAGGAGATCCTGCGTCCAGCCCTTCCTCCTGCCCTCCCCTGCTAGGCTTTGTGCTCCCGCGTTGTGCCCCAGACCTGACCGTCCACCGATTCCCTGGGAGGAATCGCAAGTGAACCCCAGCCCTGGCCGGTGTTGCCCAGTGGTTAGAGTGTCGGCCCTTGCATGGAAGGGTCCCAGGTTCAATTCCCGGTCAAGGGCACGTACCTGGGGTGCAGGTGTCTCTCTCATATCTATGTCTCTCTCTCTCTCTTTCCCCCTCCCTCCCTTCCAGTCTCTCTTTAAAAAAAAAAAATCAATGGAAAAAATATCCTCAAGTGAAGATTAAGAACAAAAAAGAAAGAAATGAACCCCAGCCACGTGGCGGGGGGCCGGGGAGTTTCCCCAGCCGGCCCTCTGGCCGCCTCCCCTGACATCCAGAGCCGGTTCCTAGGACCAGCCTGGAGCCTCCCATTTGGCGCTCATTTCCTGTGCGACTTGGATCAGTTACTTAACGTCCCCAATCTTTCGTTTCCTGGTCTGTAAAATGGGGATCAAAGCAGTCCCTGCAGAGCAGTTATGAGGATTGAGCGCGATCCCTCTTGGCACCCAGTAGGTGCTCCGGGAATGTCAGCGTCCTGCTGGTCTCCAAGCTGACCCGCAAAGAGGGCAACCTGCAGGGGGTGCGGGAGGCCGCAGGGGGCCGGCGGGAGACGGCCACTTTGGGGTCCCCTTCCCTGAGCCTGGGACCCCTGGGAAGCTGAAGGGCACTGCGGCGGCGTGGCCGGCCAGCCGGGAGGGAGAAACTCCCCAAGGGGCCCGGCCGTTCCGGGGGCCAGCCCGTGCGTGTCCCCTCGCCTTGCCCCGCGGGGAGCCCCACGCGCGGGCCGCCCGCCCGCCCGCCCGCCGGCTCGCGGGGCTCGGCCGCTCGGGGCGGCGCGGCTCCTGGCACCTGCTCGGCGGCCGCCCAGGGGCGGGCTTGGGAGACGCCGCGGCCGCCCCGGGACGCACGGGCCGGACTCGCCGCCGGCGCCTCGGGGAGCCGCGGACTCGCGTCGCCGGGGCCGCCAGCGCCCTGCAGGTAGGCGCGCGCCCAGCCCGCACCCACGCGCCCCGGGGCGGAGCGCCCGAGGGCCGCGGGCCCGTGGGGGTGTAGGCGGCTCCGCAGCCCGCAGCCGCGAGGACCTCGCCCCACCTGGAGGGGGGAGGGGGAGACAGGAACCCCCACTTAGCCAGAAACTGAGGTTGGGAGGGGGGACAGTGAGAGTGATAGTAAAAAGTACTTCTAGCCCCCGGCAGGGAAGAGAGGCTGGGGACCCCCCGCCCCCCCCCCCGGGCAGAGAGGGTGAGACCCCCCCCACCCTAAAGAAGGGGACCATTCTCTGGAGACGGGGGCTCGACCTCGTGTCTTTCCTTCCTGTGGAGTTTAAAGAGCCCCCAAAACAATCCATCCACATCAGCCCCTGGGATAGAATTGAATGGAAGGGGTGAGGGAGGGGACATCTCTTGTCTCTTTCGGGGTGTAAAGAGCACGCTTTCTGCTCCCCAGCCTTCCCCCACCGCGGCCGCTGGAGGCCTGCCCGTCCTGCCCCTCCCCCTTCAAGCGCAGCGCCTCCTCCCCCACGCTGGGCAGAGGCTGGGCCGCCTGGCCTGCCCCCCACCCACAGCTCTCAAACAGCCCCCCACCTCCCAACCCCCCGCCCTCTGGCTCCGGAGGCTCATTCCCCCAGCCTGACTTGGAAGTGCTGATGGTGGGGCCATCACGGGCAGGGAGTGGGGTTTGGGGGAGCTGCTGCTCAGTCCCATGGAGGTTGGGCTAGGAGAGCAGGCGGTGGGTGAGGCTGAGCTGGGCCAAGACCCTGGGCCCTGGTGTTCCTATAAGGGGGCCATGGGGTGTGGGGCATCTCCTGTACAAGCCAGGTGTCCTGGGCCTTGCGTGGCAGCACAGGCTAGGAAAGGTGGCACTGAGGCTAATACTCCCTTCCTGACACCCCCACCCCCGCCGCCGCCGCCGCCACCTTAGGGGCAGCTGCTCTGTGTTGCTCTGTGGACCCTGCAAGGAGAGATGCAAGTTGGGTAGCAAGAAGGGCTTCCTTCCTGAGGGTGGCTTGAGGGACTTTGGGAGGAGGCTCACTGTCCGGGAGGGCCTCTGGAACCCCTAACCCCTAACCCGTAGGGGGGACAGTGACCTCAGCCCTGGACCATCATTCTCCCTCACCTCCCCTGCCCTCCCTCTCTCCTTCCTCGGAGCTGGAGTGTTGACTTTCAGCACCTCTTAGCCAGCTCACTCCTGAAATCCCCAGCACCCAGCAGTCCCGAGGGAAGATGACAGGCTTCCTCTATCACTGCTTTGGGTGGAAAAACAGACATGGCTGCCTTGGTTTGCCCAATGGAACCTCCGCCTGGCCCCTGACACCTGGGCCAGCTGTTGCCCAGCCCCCAGGACCTCCTGTTCCAGCAAAGCAGGGATGTGGTGAGGTGGGGGTTGGCACAGCTGGCCCCACTCAAGCCATTCTACCCTCTAGGTAGGGGTCTCTGGCTCCTCTGGGGAGTTTTGGGTATGACTCTTGGCGACCCCAGCTTTCTGGGCCCACAGGATGGCTGAGGTAGTGCCACCCTGTGGTGGCCACACACCGAAGTGGGTTGTTCCCCCTTCCTCACCCTAGGAAGGTGTCAGCTTTGGGACAGGGGAAATGGAGGGAAGAGAGACCAAAATGCTCAGTGGTGGCTCCTCAGGGGCACTGAGGGAGCAGCCAGGCCCAGGAGGGCTCATACTTTACTAGGACAAGACAGAGGCAGCGTCTCTTCTTCCAGACACTTCTCTCTGCAGCTGGGTCAGTGGGGATGGGAGATCCCACACACCTGCTCGTGACCCTGTGAGTGACTGGGATGGGGGCCACCAGTGTCTGCACCCCCTGCCCCAGAATCATAGGATGAGAGAGAAGTAGCCCTACTCACTTGCCCCTCTTTTCGACTCTGAGCCTCAGTTTCCTCATTTGTAAAGCCTCACAGGATTGTTATGAGGGTAAATGGAGGCAATGTTTCTACAGTGCCCAGAAAGCAGTGGGCACTCACCACTGGCCAGTTCTTTCTCCATACCCACCCCGCTGGCCTCCCCCCACCTCCTTAGAGGCAGCTGCTCTGTGTTGCCACTGCCACACCGCCTGCAAAGGACCTAAGAGATTAGCTCAGCCCAACCCCCTCTCTTTAAAGAAAGAAACCAAAGCTCAGAGGGACAGGGACTGGCCCAAGGTTGGCCAGCCAGCCAGGCTCCCTTCTCAAAGGCAGGTCCTAGGACCTGGCTGGGGGAGGCAGAAGGATAAATGTTGGCAGACATGGGGGAAAATACCAGAATGTAATTGGGCTCATTAAAGGTTTGGTGAGGGAGCCCTTCATGCCTGGCCAAAGCCTGGGGACAGGCCGAGAACCTTCCTCTCCCATTAACCCTTTGGCAAAAGCAGTTCTTTCCTGAGGACCCCCTTCCCCGGGCTGCAGCTGAAAAAAATTCTGGCTCTTCATTCTATGACCCCTGAAGTTCTTTCTATCCAACCTTCTTTGGATAGGCTGACAGAGAATTCCACCTTACCACAGTGCCAGAGGGCCCCACTGAAGCCCAGCCCTGACATCCATTGTCACTCTGAAAGAAGTGGTAGAGATGGGGCCCTGGGGCCTTGCCTGAGTGTTCCCTCCGTCCCCTAATCCCTACAGCTCCATACGATGGACACAGACAGGCAGGCAGACAGCAACCCTGGCTTCCAGCAGCTCTCCACCTCTGATGTGAGCTGGCCTTCAAGGGGGTGGCTTCCTCCCATAGTCCAGCCCCCCACCCTCCTGCTGCAGCCTGAACCCATCTCTCAGGGAAGATGAAAACACAGAGAGATTTACCCCCCACTCCTGTGTAAATCACAGACACCTGGACACACACATACTGTTTGCTCTGCTTTCACCTGTTCTTCTCGAGCTAATTCAGTTCTCCCCCTTTCCTCCTACCCCTTCCTCCCGGCTTCTCTGGCTCTGACTCTTCCTGGCCAGGACGTGGCACCTCCTTGCCTGGCACTCCAGCTCAGTAGGGGTTGGGCAACCCCAAGCCTCCCCAGGAGCCCTTCTCTGACTTGGTAACCCCATTCCCCACCCAGCAGTTCAAATCAGGGCTTGGCAGGCTTGAAGAAGGAGTGGGGTAGGGCAGTGATTAAGGCCGGGCTCCAGAGTCAGGCAAGTGCAGGTTCAGGTCGGGCCATGAAACCTCTCAGAGCCTGTTCTCTAATCTATGACGTGGGGTAATAGGTTAATAATAGTGCCCACCTCATGTGGTTGTTGTGAAGTTTAAGAAAGGTCCTGTGTGTAAAACACCTGGCACACAGCAAGCTCTCTATAAAGTGGTTGTCATTGTAAAGACTAGGTGGCCTGGTAGCTGGGTGGTAGAGAGGGGGACGCGGAAGTTTCTAGAAGCAGCTCTTGCACTACCATGTACTTTGAAGAAAGTCCACTCTCCTGCTCTGGGACTCAATTTCTTCTTTTGTGAAAGAGAGCAGGTGGGCCGGGTCCTGTCCAAGTCTAGGTCCAGCTAGGGTGAGTCACGCCGGTTCTGAATAGGAGCCAGTGCGAAGAGTGCTGACCTGCTGATGCTTATGACAGGGGCTAGATAGATGGTTTTGTGCCATAAAAACTGCCCACCCCTCCAAGTTTTCTGGGTGGGAGCCCTAGCTCAGCTGGAGTGGTGTAACTCCTGAAGGGACAGCTGGGAAGGCTTGGTCAGGCAGGGCAGGCTGTGGCAGGCCCAGCAGCCTGGCTGTGGGGGATACAGTTAACCCCGGAATCCAGGAGGGCACCGTGAGCCCAGAGGCTGTATATCATGGAGGTTTAATCAGCCCATGGCAGATATTTGTCTGCTCTCTTGGGCCATGTCCTCGGCCTGCCTGTCATAAATTGCGTCGAGATTTCAAGCCCTCCCTGTCCCCTTTCTGGCAGGGGCAGGCAGCTCCCTTGGCATGACCAGAAAAATCTCATTCCCCCGACACTTCTTACCCTGGCCAGTTGGACCCCCCTCCGACATTTGCACCTGCCCTTTCTTCCTGCTCGAGGGTGGGGGAAGACTTGTAAACGAAGGAGAAAAGCTATGATGACCTCCATCTAGAGGTGAGAGTGTACAGAATGTTGGCAGGGGCTCAGTGCAGCCTTGGAGGGGGGGATGGTTCTCACAATGTGATGGGAGTAACTTCCCAGTGTGACAGAGCCGTGCCCTGGACTCCAGACATGTTGCCCAGGAGCTTGGCATGCCTAGAGGGGCATGCCCCAGGCTTGTGGAGGAGTGGGGTCCCCCCTGCCTGGAGGGGTACTGAGTTCCACCTGTCTCCTCGCTTGACGCTCGCTGCGCCACCTGGAGGCTATCTCTGGTATTACAGCCAAGCCATACCACCCTCAAATCACCTAGGACCATGCAATATAGCCAGACCCACCGTGTTTTAGTTTTCTAGGGCTGCTGTAACAAAGTGCTACAAACCAGGTGGTCTAAACAACAGGCATTTGTTGTCTGATAGTCCTGGAGGCTAGAAGTCCAAGACCAAGGCATCATCTGAAGGTGGTGAAAAAGTCTGTTCCATGCCTCTCCTCTAGCTTCTGGTGGTTTGCTATCACACTTTGGCATTCCTTGGCCTGTAGAAGCATCACTCCGATATCTGCCTTCATCTTCACATGCATTTTCTCTGTGGGAATGATTGTGTCCAAATCTCCCCCTTTAAGAACACTAGTCATATTGGATTAGGGGCTACCCTGCTCCAGTATGGCCCCTTTTAACCTAACTAATAAGATCTGCAATGACCCCATTTCCAAACAAGGTTGTATTTCATATTCTGAAGAGCTGCGGTTTGGTATTTCAACATATGAATTTGAGGGGGGACAATTAACCCATAACACGTGGTGAGTCTCAGATGTTCAGTCTCATTCCATGATATGGGCACAGCGACACTCAGTGTGACACAGCCACACTGTAACATACACACAGACTGAGCAACGCAGATTCACCTCAACAAACGATGGGGTAACAGAGACATTCACAATGACCCAGGTGCACCATGAGTGACACACAAGGTAACAGATCAGGTGATTCCACTGACAAGCTATAAAACACAACCACATTGCAGATTAATAATAGCTGACTTTTATAGGACACTGAGAAATGTTTTATATAGATCAGCTTATCTAATCCTTACATTATGCTTGTGGCTTAGGAGCTGTTAGTCATTACCTCCATTTTACAGGTATACAGATGAGGGGACAGGCTCAGATCACACAGCCAGTAAGCGACAGAGCTGAGATTGAACCCAGATGCCAGTCAATATAGAGCTCATACTCTTAATCGCTGCACCTCTCTGTTCCATTCACACACAGTCCCCACACAGGTAATGACAGATCTGCTATGTGGGAGCACTGCCCACAAAAATGATAAGTAGCTTTCTGAGAGCAGGGGCAGGTCCAGGGACTCAAGGTTCTTAGCTGTGGACTTGAGAAATTCATTTTCTTTGTTCACTTGTCAGCTCCACCATTAGATGTGTGGCCTTATGAGAATATTAGGGCATCATTTGACTTCACTTGGTCTAATTTGCAAAATGAGCATGAACCTAAGGAAAAGGAAATGCTCTTTGTGGGGATGTATTGTTTGCTTGGGCTGCTGTAACAAAGTACCACAGACTGGTTGGCTTAAACACTAGAAATTTATTTTCTCACAACTCTGGAAGCTAGAAATCTGAGATACGGGTGCCAACAGGCTTGGTTTCCTCTGAGGCCTCTCTCCTTAGCTTGTAGATGGACACCTTCTCCCTGTGTCTCCATAGGGTCTTCCCTCTGTAACTGTGTCTAAATGTCCTCTTCTTATAAGGACACCAATCGTATTGAATTAGGGCCCGCCCTAATGACCTCATCTTAACTTAATTACCTCTTTAAAGGCCCTCTCTCTAAACACAATCACATTCTGAGGTACTGGGAGTTAGGACTCCAATATATGAATTTTTGGTGGACACATTTCAGCCCATAAGAGAGAGGGGCTCAGTCACACCTCATTGAGGTCCTAGCCTTGGGGATCCCCCAATCTGAGAGAGAGACATAGTCCATGACCTCAGGAATTCTCTATGCTGGTGAGGGGGACATAGGCTCTGCCCTCAGGAAGTCCCCAGTCTAAAGCGGAGGCAGGAAGCATGCACACAGACTCAGGAAGGAAGTGAAAATTGACACAGTTTAGACAGAAAAGTCACTGAGCAGCTCCAGAATGGAGCCCATTAGAGGCAGAGGAATCAGAAAGGAAAGTTTCAGAGAAGTGAGTTGGAAAGGAAAGACTGTCTGTGGAAGATGAAGGGCCTGCAGGGGTGATGTGTCACCTCTGGGGGGTCCCAGGGTGTGTGTGTGTGTGTGTGTGTGTGTGTGTGTGTGCGTGTGTGTCTGTCTGTCTGTGTGCTGTGTTCAGCAGATACAGGTTGAAGGGCCCAGGTCCCTACTAAACACACCAACTGTTGCCACAGGCTGGATGGCCAAGACAGCAGGGACCATCTGGAGCCACGTGGGGCAGGGGTGTGGATGGATTCACACACTGCCACCATTTGTGAATGTCACCCGGTTGGGCCCTGGACACAGGGAGGTTGGGTTTCTGCAATCACCACCCTGGCCAGTGGCTGCTGTGTCTCCAGCAAGCGCCACATGCCTGCCTGTCACAGGATTGTCAGCGCCTGCCCCAGGGCTGAGAACAGAGTGCTGGCTTCCCAAAATGTGACTCCACCAACCTCATTGCTGCCTGTCTCTAAGCGCCCACCTGCCCTCCAAGACCCGAGCTTCCTTCTCTGAGCTTTGCTCTGTGGCCGTGGCCCCCAGGTGTAGGCTGCCCTGTGTGTAGACATTTCTGACACTCTTCCAGATATTCCTGCCTTTTCATGAATGCTGCTTTGTTTGAAATAGACCTCATTGTGCCCCCTTGGCCATCCTTAGGTTGGGGCTCTCCAAAAGCTGGGGACTTTCAGCCGGGATAAAAGGCCCAGGTATCTCTGGATCGTGAACCAGTCTTGCTCCTTCTGTGTACTCACAACACTCAGCCTTTGTTTATTTGTCTCCCTCTCTATCTGCTCAGGTATGAAGCGGCCACTGAGCCCATCTCCCCCTGATGAGAAGGAGCCCCCCATATCTGGAGCTACTGAGTACCCCCCTCCGCCCCCAGAACCGCCTAAGCCCAAGCGTGAGCGAAAACGGCCGTCGTACACGCTCTGCGATGTCTGCAACATCCAGCTGAACTCGGCAGCCCAGGCCCAGGTGCACTGTGAGGGGCGCGCCCACCAGAGGCGGCTGCGGCAGCTCAGCCTGGGAAAGGCCCCGGCAGGGCCAGGTCAGTGCAGGGGGACACTGTGCTCACAAATTTGGCTCTGGGCCCGTCTGAGAGGCTCTGGGACTGTGGCTTACCTCTGTGGGGTCTTTGGGTCTGGGGTGCCTTCAATGGATTTTAGGGTCTGAAGTCTCCCAGATGCTGTCAAGTTTTGTTTTGCATCTGGACAACACTCTTGGGAATCTCTCAAGATCTAAGGATCTTTAGGTCTGAGGCCTCCTCTTGAGGTCTTTCTGGGTCTGGAGGGTCTCCCTGTGGGGCCTTTTGGGATCAGGACCCCAGTCTGGAGCCCCCTAGCAGGGATACTTTTGGACAAAGGCCTCACCTGAAGGGTATCCCGGGATCCCACTCTGGTCTCTGAAGGCCAGGGTTGGCAAGATGCATGACACTCCAATTGAGGGATGGATTAGGGGAGTCCCTCTTCCTTTGGCCACTGGACTCCTGGCCAGGATTTCTGCTTCTCCCTAGCTGGGGTGACTCTGCAGAGATTTGGCTGCAAACAAGAAGGGGCAGCTGGCTGCAAGGCAGATTTCTGGGGGAAATGGGTGAATGAATTCTTGAGGGTGATTTCAGCTGACAGGCCCATAGGGGCCATGGGGAAAATAAGAGGTGGGCTGCCGCTGGCAGGGGAAACAGGCTCAGAACCAGGCTCAGGGTGGGGAGGTGGGAAGGGCCGGAACTTCTGCCTCGTTCTTGGGAGCAGCCACTGGAAACTTACCTTGCAGCCCAGGTTGGTAACTTTGCCAGAGGGCTACACTCTGTACTCTGAATGGGTTTGCCTGTTCTTTTGGTGAATATTTGGACGCCCACTGTGTTCTCTGTACCCACCTGGATACAAATAAGTTCCAGTCTCCCTCCTCAAACGTCTCTCCTCCCCCCTTCCAAGACTGAATCTGTGTTTTGGGCTAGAACAGACACAAAAAGAGGAGACAAATGTTATGGGTGCTTCGTGGGGCATATCCCTAGGGATACAAAGGAGAAAGGTCAGTTACACCTGAGGGCACCAGGAAAGGCCCCCTGAAGGAAGGAAGTGGGATGTGATGAGCTCTGGAACAGGGAGAAGGGCAGAAGGGCCGTTGTAGGCAGAGGTCACTGCATAAGCAGCACAGGGAATGCTCTGGCGGCTGGTACCAGCTCCCCTACCTCAGCACTCGGGGACACCAAGGGTATGAGTCTGAGTAAGAGTGTATCTGATTATATGGATGTTTCTGGGGTGTGTATGTGTGTGTGTGTGTGTGTGTCTGGGTCCAAAAGACACTAATTCATCAAATACTTACAGACAACCTTCTAGGTCCAAGCCACTGTTTAGAGGATTCATATTTCCCCCCCAACTTTACTGAGATACTATTGACATACAAATGTGTAAGTTTAAGGCGTACAATGTAATGATTAGATACACATATACATATTATGAACTAATTACCACAATAAGGTTAGTTAACACCCCCATTCCCTCAAATAATTATGATTTTGCATGTGTGTGGTGATAACAGTTAAGATCTATTCTCTTAGTGACTTTCAATTATATAATGCAGTATTGTTAATATAGTCACCATGCTGGGCATTAAGTTGCAGAACTTATTTATCTTATAGGGGGAAGTTTGTACCCTCTGACCAACATCTCCCCACGTTCCCCAACTCCCCAGCCCCTGGCAACCACTTTTCTACTCTACTTCTATGAGTTTGACTTTTTTAGATTCTACATATAACGTACAGTATTTGTCTAGGGATCTATTTTTTAAAAGACAGCATACCTGCCTGTTAGGAAAGCGCTCTCTGAACAGCCACCAGTACAAACAAGTTTGTCCAAGAAAACAACAGGCTTCCTAGAGGTGGGTACCGGAGTCAGGGAAAGCTTCAGAGGAGTGACACTGAGGTTGGATCTTGGAGACGGAAAGGGAACCCAAAGCAGGGAGACAGCCAGAGCAAATGTAGTGAGGCCTGAGGCCCTTGGCTCTCCAGGAGCACTGGGCAGTGCTAGTCATGTGTCGGGCATGGCGGGAGGTGAACAGGAGTGAGCGACATTATGGGAGCATGGAAGAGTGACAGATGTGCATAGGGAACGGACAACAGGTCTTCAGATTTCTGGGAACCTTGGAATTCTGGGGCTCCAGCTGGAGAAGCTGTCCTCCATTGGCCTGGTTATTTCTGAGCCTACTCCAGGCCATGATCCCCCAACATCTACTGTCCTCCCGTGGATTTCTCCTGTCTCCTTGACTCTCTGAGAGCTGGGGGTGGGAGAGGCAGCCCTCAGCAAGAGGGTGCTAGCAACTGCCCCTGAGTTTCAGGGTGAGGGAAAGTGCACAGGGACCTGAAGACTGGGCCAGAGCAGAAAGTCCGTAGGGTATGGCTGACTGGGGCATCCTAGGAAATGGAGAGAGCTACACCTACTTTTGAGAGGCTTGAGGGGCCCTTAGTGCACTGCTCTGTTCCTAGACAGTCTTGGTTCCCTGAGAGGGTGTTAACCGTGTGGGGGTGGGACATCCTAGTCATGCTCCTTAGAGACTCCCTCTTTGGGAGCCCTCCTGGAGCTGTCACTTTGATTAGGGGTCTGTGGGGCTGGCAGCTTGCACAGTGACAGGCCGTCACAGGCAGTGAGGCGCAGACCCTCTCCTGCTCCTGTCCCTGAGGCTGTCTGTGGGAGGGAGATATTGGGGGCAGGGGCTCTTCCCTCCCTGAGCTTCATCACCAATGCCTGAGTCAGAGGCCTCCTTACTCAGCCACACCCAGCTCCCAGCTCAGAGTGAGCCTGAAACACCTGGGAGGGGGCACAGGATGGGGAAACAGCAGGTACCCCACACTTCTCCATTCCCCTCCTCCAGGTACTTCCCCAGCTTTCCCAGCCCACCCTCCACCCCATGTGTCTCCCACACAGCAGGCCCTTTGTTTCTTCAGGGATGCGTCTTCAGCCATCTTTCACCGCAGTGGGTGTGGGCACCAGAATCCCTGCCCCAATAAAGCCGAACTCAATGACCCTCTTGACCGCCACACACACACACACACACACACACACACACCTACTTAAACAATTTTAGGTGGTTCTTGAACATCTGCAGGGAAAAGGTTTGCTGCCTCAACCCTCCTAGTTCCAACCTCTGGTGTGGCTTTTGGGCCAGCACAGGGCATGGGGGGCACCTGGGCAAGCAGCTGCAACCCTCCTGCGCCAAGCTGAGCCTCTGCTTTGGAGATGAGCTGTTTACAAAGCACTGTCCACATGCAACACAGCATGCCCTCCTCGCACAGCCTTCCCAGGCGTAGATGATGACATTCAGTCCTCACATTAGAAATTGGAATACTGGAGCTCAGAGAGTTTAAGCAATATACCCAGGAACACACAGCTGGGTTCAGGTCCCAGGGTTTCTGGCTCTACATCTGATCTTACATACCCTGGGTCATTGCTGCAGAGGCTGAGCCTTGATATTTCAGGAAAGGGGAGGACTGGTGGCCCAGAGAAGGCAGATCAGCTCTCAAGAGATGATTTCTCAAGTGTTTAGGCCCATGGCCTTTCCTCTTGCTATGTGCCTTGGTGTCCTCACCTGAAAAATGGGGAGATGCCAGCCATTTGCTACTCTGCCTACGCTAGCTAGGGAGAGAGAGGGGATCCTCCCTGAAAGGTTAAAGTCAGTGGTGCTGGGGCAGGCTAAATAGCCATCTCAGATGGGTGAATAAAGAAAAGTTAAATTTATTAAAAGGGGATGGGGACATCCAAAGGGAAGGGCTACACAGCACTGAGCCAAAGGGTATTGGGTCCATGATGGCAGCAAAAATATACTTAGGACAGTGAGACAAGGAAGAGCATAGAAGCAGCAACAGGAGAGCCTGGGCTGGGCTGTTCTGCTCCCCGAGGAGTCAGAGAGAGAAGGGGCCTTGGAGACAGGTTCAGGGGTAAGTCTAGGATGAGCTGCCACTGCCCATTGCTCCCCTGGCTGCAAGTTGCAAGTTTCGTGAGGTCCCCTGGGAGGGATGGAGATGGCGCTGGTGTGCTCCCCTAGTGGGGAGCAAGCCCTGGATCCCTTGTCCTGAGCCTATTTACCTCTTTCTTGCAGATGGGAATCTTAGGGGAGGTCTCAGGGGAGTTTCTCAATAGAATATTCATCAGCTTTCCAGGTGTGCTCTTTCAGGGTCATGGTCTCCACTGATTGGTCCATGCCAGGGCAGGGAGTCATTAGTCAATGTATCTGGTCTTGAGGCAGCCACGAGTGCCACTTGTCTGGTTTTACTACTTTTCTGGGCTGGGAGCTGAAATACAACCGAGTCCTAGATGTTATATTGAGGGAAGAACGCTCAGGGGGGTTGAACCGCATGATCAGCAATATGCTAGGGGAAGATAGGTTACCCTGGGGACAAGGCTCTTGTTTTCCCAGTTTTGCCCCTTGCTAGGCATCTGGGGCTTCCTGCCCTGGTGAGTTTCTGTACCTGGGTTTCCGTACCTGGCCCATCTAACACTCCCAAAGCCAACTGGTCCTCCCCACTCCGTCTCTTGGCAGGACTGACCCAGCCATCCAAGTCAGGGCCCACCCTGTCCCCTATCATCCATTGCAACATGACACTGGAGCGGAGAGAAGGGGATTTCGGAAATAATTTAAGCTTTAGTTTGCTGAAATGACCAGACAAGCCTTGGGTGGGAGTGCAGGGTAGACACTAAGGGACAGGAAAGCAGAGATGGAGTCAGACTAGTGAATTTCAGGGCAAAGAGGGCTGTACCAGATACCCCTGTGCCTTTGGGGCCTGGAAGGGATCAGAGTAGCAGGTGGAGGTCTGCACGCTCAGACCTCCCCTAGCTCCTGTTTTAATCAGTCCCTCCATCTCCTTTCCAAGTCTTAGACTGTAGAAGCCTCTGGTTGCATTCTGAGCCCCAGAGATCAAAGACCTTGAGCTGGGTCATGCCTGAGTCACTGGCTTGATGAGCTCCTCACCCCCCACTCCCTGCAGATAGATTAATTTCAGTCCCATCAGGAGGCCCCGGAAGCCCTCCAGCCTGTCCCCCCACCTCTTCAGTATCTCCCTGGGTTGCTGGTTCCTTCTCAGTCCCTCCCCCAACCCATCCTGAGGCCTTTGGGTCCCTATTTCAGGGAAACTGTGCTCCCCCCAAGGCCACTGAGTTCTTGCAGTCTAGCCATTGCCCCCTGCTTCTGTTCTACTTAAGTGGCAGGTGATAGAAGTGCCCCTCACTCTCCCTGGATGGCCATCACATCCCCCTCTGCCAAGTGTGAACCTGACCATCAGCACCTCCCCCAGGGACCTCCGGCAAAGGCAAGGCCATCTGGGTGGAGAATTAGGGGGCTTAGTTCAGATCCCTGCCTCGGCAGAAGACAAAGGTTCTGTCTGTGTCTCTAGGTGGGTTAATTGGCTCTGGGCTTGAGTTTCCTTTTCCTCCCCACACCAGCAATTCCTTCCCCCTGAGCCTCTTCCTAACAAACCTGTTTTCAGGACTGCTGCTGCCAACCCCTCCCCAGACCTTCTTTGCAGCTCAGGTACTGGCTGCTCCAGAGATTACAGGTTATTGTCTGGTGGAGACAGGATGCTGAGGGGGTGGGGGGGGGCTAGCCCTGGGACCCAGGCTTGGAATGCAAGACTGGATCCAGCTGTGGGTTGGCTGTCTCCTCTCTCCCCCCTCCCCCAGCCCACCCCCTCCCAGCCAGCCACCAGGTGCTCAGGTGAATAGACAGACAGCCTGTTTTCAGCAAGAGGAGGGAAGAACGGGGCAAATGGAGGAGAGAAAAGACTGGGGGTGGGTGGGTGGGAGGAAAGAATGAGGGCAGGGGAGAGGTGTCAGAAGTTCTAGCTGATCTGATGACCCCCCCCCTTCCTGGCATTGCCCAGGTAGCAGGTCTAACAGTCTAGGTACTAGACTAAGAGGGGCAAGCCACCTGGGCTCCCCTCCCCATAGCCAACACTGGGACAAAGTGGTAATACCTCTCTGAGCCTCAGTTTCCCCTTCAGCAAAAGGAGGTAAATTTAAGGGGATGGTGGGCCGAGGACGTGTCAGGCTGGGCAGAAGTGGGCTCCTGAAGCGGCAAGCCCTGAGGCAGGGCTTCAAAGTCAGCAGCAAGAACTTTGTGGCAGGCAGGGACTGGTGGCAGCACCTCTTTTCCTGAAGGGGTCTGTGGGCAGGGTCAACTATTTGCTTCAGTGTAAGAGGCACTAGGCAGGGAGTGGGGGGAGTGGATGCTCCCTGACACTCTCCCCCTGTCCCTAGTCCCCGGTGTTTGGCCCCTCCCCTCTCCTTGGGGAAGGAAGTGCTACTTTCCACCCATGGTTGGGATGGAGGAAACCAGGGACTAGTCAGCTTGTTCCTGACAAGGGGAGACAGGGCCTGGTAACCGCTGCTTTCCAGGCAGGAGCAGGAGTCCCTCCCTTGTGCCCTCCCCTCCTGTCCTCTCATCCTGTCCCTGGCATCCCCCACCCCCTTCCCTCTGTCACTCTCTGGCTGGGTTTCATTTGCTCCACACTCTGCGCTCAGCGGTCCTCCGAGGAAGAGAATGCTCTTGGGTGAGTACCAAGGGCACATGAGCTGGGCTGCAGAGGGGGCTTGGAGACCAGGATGGGCCTCTTCCCTCTCCCAGCCCTACCCTTTTCCTGCTGTTGTTGGCCCCCTAAAGTTGTCTGTTAATAGACTCCCATAGCCAGTTGATTCTTGGTAACTTTTCCTAGGTCCAGGGCTGGGCAAGGGACCCCCCACTCTGGCTGGGGGCCAGAGTGGGGGCGGGGGTGGCAGAAAGAGCTGGGGGTTACAGGTCACCCTGCAGGAGTGAAGTGTGCAGCACTTTGGGGCAGACATGTGTCCAGGGAGCCTGCATCAAAGGTTCCTTGTATCAAATCACACCTTCGACTGCTTCTAAGGGTTGCCTGGAGCCTCCAAGGAGTGTTAGGGGAGGGGGCTGAAGAGGGGGTTACTATAGCAGAGAAAGAGACAGAAACAGACAGGGAGACAGGCAGAAATCTAGGGGGCTCCTACTTGAGGTCCAGCCGCTGTGCTGGGGTTGATGCCCACGCCCCCCTTTATGTCTCCGAGCTCACTCCTCCACACTGGGGTTGTCTTGCCTTCTTTGGGGGAGACATCCATTACCCTTTAAGGGGGACTTTTGGGAAGCCCTTCCTTGGGGGCAAAGGCTGGAGGCTGGGGGGCTGGGGCAGAATCCCTCTTGTGACTGGGCTTGGGGGGGTGTCTTCCTTCAGCAAAGAGGGATTCTGAAACATCACCACCTCCCGGGTGCTGGCTGACCCAGAAGTGGGTTGGGGGGGCTCTGGAGAATATGAGGAAGACCCCTTTGGACTTGGTAGGAGTAGGAAAGCAGAGGGTCTTGGTTCAACCTTCCATCCCCTGCCTTTGGCTCTCTCTCCCTCCTGGATTCCCTCTTTCTTCGCACAGTTTTGGTTTTGTTTGTGATAGAAACAGCAACTTGACTATTTGAGGAGTGTGTGTATGCCTGGGGTGGGCGGGGGACCCTACCATATGCTTCTGTGACCTGTGAGAGAGAGAGAAAGAAACTCTGGGTTTGGCTCCATGAGCTTATGTGTATGTTAGATGCATCTAATTTTGTAAGCGGGGTGTGTGCATGCACCTACCTCTGGGTAAACGTGTCTATTTATGGACCTTTGTGTATATGCGTCTCTGTGGCGGTGTGTGCTGCTGCACGCCTGTTGTTTTGAATTGTCTGTATATGCCTTCCTAGGGGTCTGTGTGTCCTCGTGTGTCTGTCCCTCTGGGTGTATAGGATCTGAGTGTGTCTTTGTTGATCTTGCGTGTCTGTGTGTACGTGCATGCTCGTGCGTGGCCTCTGTGCCTGACTTTGCCCCCTGACCAGCACGGGTATCTCTCTCTGTGTGGGCACCATCCCCATATGTGAATACATCAGTGTGCGCAGACAGTGTCATCATGGGGAGATGTATGTGCCTTGGAGTCTGCGTGTAGCCATCTGCGAATGGGCCTATGGGCCTCACGGTGTATGTCCTTGTGTTCTTCTGTGTGTGCCTTTCCCAGTGATGGCATAACAGCAGAATGTGGTTTCCCCAGAGCCTCTCCCTTGGGTGGCAACCAGAGTGATGTTATTTCATGAGACCTTGGCTCTTCTTTCTTGCTCCAGCCTCAGTTGGACCCCTGGGCGTGGCCTGTTCTCTGCCACACAGTCTGATTTGTTTATGTTTGACCAGAGCAAAAAGTTACCCTCTTGAGACAGCCATCTAATGAGCCGGGGGTCCCAGCTGTGACCCCTGGCCAGGGTTGAGAGGGACTGCTCTGAGACACTTAGTCAAGGTGGCTGTTCTGCTGCAAAATGACACCTGAAAAGACCCTCCACACCTGGCCCTTTCGTGGGTGCAGAATTTTAGGCCTGTCAGGCTGTGTGGAGTCATCCTGGGGCAGGTGTAGGGGTGGTGGTGTCTCCCCTCATTGAGTGTACCTACAAGCTAAGCAGTCATACGTGTGTGTGTGCACGGGCCACGACTCATGCATCATCCCCACGGCCGTTCACAGTGAATGTCAGAAGCAAACAGTGGGTAGCACAGAGCAGCGCTGTGTAAAGGGTGCTGGGGGAAGTTCCCAACAGCCCCCAGAGAGGCTCCGACCTCAAATCAATGTGTGCCCTAGGCCTTGTGTGGGAAAGTAATGGACCCAATTGTGAGGGCGCTGAAAGGCATTTCTGGGTCACTTCGTGCTGACTGGAGGGGAGACTGAGTCACCAAGTGCCCTGGCACCCCCCTCCCCCTTCAAATGAACTCCACACCCAGCAACTCATTTGGTCCTTAGACTCATTCCTGTCCTGCCCTTTCCTCCTCACCTGGCTGCAAATCCCACTTCATGGGTGAGGGAACCAAGGCTCTTAGCTAAGTGTCCAGCCCAAGGCCACTTCATTGTCACTAGAGCTCCAACGCAGGTCTCTAGACTCCAAGTCTGGGAGGGTTGGGGTTCCACAAACCCACATTCCTCAGGCAGGGAATCTGTACCCTCTCTTCCCCACTCCAGGGAACCCACACAGCAGGGAAGTTATCCTGGGCATCTGAGAGTTCTAGGACGAGGTCACTCCTTCCTCTCCCTGACACCCCATTTCTGTCACCCCTCCCTATTACAAAATAACTACAAAAACTCATTAGATGAAAACATTGAGCTCCCAGCTCAAACACCTCCTGAGGATTCCCACCAGGCCGGAAGGTCAAAATCCCCAGCATTCTCTGCAGAGCCTTCTGGCAGCGGGCACTGCCCACCGCACACCCACCCCATCGCCCATGCCTCCCCTCCACCTTGACCTCTGTGAACCTGCACTGCACTTTCAAATTCCCAAGCCCTGCCCTGTCCCACTGCCTGGAATGCCCTTCCCCTGGTACAATTTCACTGATCCTGCTGTGAAAACTAATTGACTCTCTGGAAAACCTTGGGCTTGCTGCCTGCGCCTCCGCGACCCCAAAGCATTGCGCGCATAACTCGGCGCCCTTGCCAGGCTGCAGCCTCCGGCCGCAGCGCTCCGGCCGCTTTCGCTCCCCACCTGTGGGCGCCTCCGGACTCCACAGGTAACTAACTGATGAATGAACGGCTCCCCTCCCTCCTTCCCGCCCCGGAAAACACGCTTCCTGCGGTCGAGTCCCCGTAGCTCCCGCTGCAGGGAAGGAGGAGGGCGACCCTGCTGCGCGCCCGCGGCTGGGACGGAGCGCGCGGCCGGGCGCGGCCGGGTGAGCCCGGGCGTGGGGGGCGCCACCACCAGCCTCCGACCCCGGCCCGCGCTGGCTGCTGGCGCCTCTTCGCCACGGTTACCGCTAGTGGCTGCTGTCGCTCGGTGAAGCCCGAGGAGACCACGGCCAGAGCGTCCACCGCGCAAGATGGTGGCTCCTGTGTCTCCGTGAGTGTGAGCGGGCGGGGCGGGGGCGTCCCCTCCCCGAGCTGCCCGGCAGGGGGCGGGCCAGGGGGGCTGGGGCCCTGCGGGTAGTAGGCACCAGACCCCGGAATGGGAGTAACCCATCCGAGGGCTCCTCCCCCACGCGCCCCCCAGAAGTTCCCCAGCCCTCGGGGTCCCCACCCCAGGAGGATGGGCCGGGCGCGCAGGGAGCCCAAACCTCACCCCGGCTGCCAGGGGGAGGGGTCGCCCGCCTCTCCTCTGCCCGGAGCTTGGACTCTTAGTTGGGTCCTAAAAGGAAGGGGTCCAAAGGAGCCTAGGGGGGAGGCTTGGGACCACCATCCTGGGGCTAAATAAACCCTATGTCTGAGGCTTTCATGCTGGGTGGAGGGGGGGTGGCAGACCTGCAGGCCATCACCCCAGAGGCCCCCGAGCTGTGCCTGCCCCCATCCTGCTGACCAGGGTAGGAGAGGCCTGAGGGACTTGGGTCTGAGACATGAGTCTTGGACCGCACCCCACCCAGCCTGATTCCCTCAGGTTGAGGTGGGGGACTGTCAGAGGCTTTTGTCTGCGTTTTGTTTTGTTTTGTTTGAGTGGCGCTGTCCAATAGAACTTTCTAGGGTGTTGTAAACGTTCTCTTTCTGAGCCGTCTAATACCTTAGCCACTAGCCACATGTTGCTATGGAGAATTTGAACTGTGGCTAGTGCGACTGAGGAACTGAATTTAAACATTTTTTTATTTAATTCTGATTAATTTTGAACAGCCACATTTGGCTAGTGGCTACCGTATTGGACAGTGCAATTTCAGAATCTCCCTCTCTCCATGCTTCCTTCCTACCTATTCTTTTGATCTTTTATCAAAAACATCCTCGGTCTGATTTGTCCCCTATGCAGAATGGGGCAGTAGAGCCAGGGTCTAGGTGCATGGGAAGGATCTGACAAACTTCCAGAAGGGTATCACCTTGGACCTCCTCCCCGTTCTAAGACCCTTTGGGCGGTGGGCTGGACAAGGTCACTGAATCATAGGATTCTGGGAGGAAAGGATGTCAAAGGAAGCAGTTTTAACAACCCAACTGGTGCCCAGGCGCCCACTCCGCTGCTCTTTCTGCCTGAGAGTTCTTGCTTCCTTACACTCATTCACTCCCCAAATTTTGTGGCACACATCTGGGTGCCAGGCATGTTCCCTTCTCTGGGGTTCAGTCATGAACAGGAAAGTTACCTTTCCTGCCCTTAGGGGGAGAGAGGGAGAGAGAGGGAGGGAGAGAGAGAGGATACCAAGCAATAGAACTGCACAGAAATAAACAGATTTGTAAACTGTGGAGTGCAACGGAGGGAACAAACGGGGTAGAAAGCAGGGGGCTTCCTAGCAAAGGATAATTAGAGAAGCCTCCTGTGAAGAGGGAACAGTTAAGCTAAGACCAGAGGGGACGTGGAGGGTGGGAACATTCTGGAAGAAAGCACAGCATGCCCATAGGCCACGAGGATGGGAATCTGACATTCTGGAGGAACCCAGAAAAGGCAGGTATAGCCAGAAGGGGAGGGAGGGACAGAGTGGCTGCCAGCGAGGCCAGCAATTCCTAAGCATTTATTTGGCAGATCTGGAAAGGGATTCTGGCACTGGCCTCAGAGCAACAGGCTGTAGAGGAGAGGTTTTGTTTTCGTTTTTGTTTTTAATCTTCACCTGAGGATATTTTTTCCATTGCTTTTCAGAGAGAGAGAGAGAAACATCTGTGTGAGAGAGACATCAATTGGTCGCCTCCCGCTCACGTTACCAGCTAGGGTGTAGTGGAGGGGTTTTTAAATAGTGTTTTTATTTATTTATTTTTGTTTATTTTTTGTTGTTTATTTTTGTTTAAAATATTACAGATGCCCCTTTTTCTCCCCAATGACTCATTTCACCCCCTCCCGCCCCCCTCCCCAGTCCCTCTCCCCACCATTGCTGGTGTCCTTGGGTTGTGCACATGTGCATATAAATTCTTTGGTTACTCTCTCCCCCTCCACCCACCCTCCTCCATCCCTCTGACATTCATCAGTCTGATCCATGCTTCCATGTCATTGAATCTATTCTGTTCATCAGTTTATTAAGTTCTTTAGATTCCACATATAAGTGAGATCATGTGATGTTTGTCTTTCTCTGCCTGGCTTATTTTGCTTAGCGTAATACTCTCCAGGTCCATCTAAACTGTCCCAAAGGGTACGAGATCCTTCTTCTTTACAGCTGCGTAGTAGAAACAGCCCACGTGCCCATCAGTAAGCAGTGTTTTCAGAAGCCCCCTCTGGCTGCTAGGATTTGAATGGCTTAGAGATGGGTAAGAGTAGAAACCCAGAGGGCCATGAGGAAGCAGCTGGCATAGCCCAGGCAAGATATGAAGGTGGCAGCAGCATGGAGAAAAGGGGTCAGTTAGAGGTAGATTGTGGAGGTGGAATCAACAGGACCAGGTTCTGGATGTGGAAGAAAATGGGGCTTAGGGGGGCATGTTTCTGGCCAGAGCACCTGGTTGGGAGGATGAGTAATTTCCTGGACAGGGGACACTTGGTAGGGACAGATGGAGAGTTCCATTAGACAAGCCAGGAAGGTGGTTGGATGGAGAGGTGTGGTGCCCAGAGGAGTGGCCCAGGCTGGGGCTGCGTATCTCAGAGTGGCCAGCAGAGGTGGTTCTGAACTCTTTGGACAGGTTGAGGTTGAGAAGAGGAGGTGAAGATAACACAGGCCAAGGAGCAGCTGATGGGGGGAAGGAAACCCAAGGAATGTAGAATCTTGGAAACCAAAAGAAAAATGGGTTTCAAGGATGGCGCAGTGAGCCATACCAAATGCCACGCAGAGTCCAAGGGGAGAGGACCAACTTTCACCCACATCTGGCAAGACAGTACCTTTCCTTATACTGAACAGGCTGCCCCTGGAATTCTACTCATCTGCCCTTATTTTACCCACCCTCCAAGTGCAGGTTCCACACAGGGTGCTGGGTGTAATATCAGGTCGACAAGACAGTCACTGCTTTCTCAGAGCTTACACTCATCTAGCAAACAGCCTCAGAAACAGGAAGTCCTTTCATATAACCAAAATAAATCCTTTCATTCTTTTAAACAACCAACTTTTGCTGAGAGGCATCTGCGTGCCCAGCCCTGTACAGAGACTTAGAGATCCAACAATGAACAAATGTGATCTTGGCCATCCAGGAACCAAATGTAGAGATGCACAGAGCATACCTGCATTCTACATATTATATTACAAAGACTCACACGCAGGGGATTATGGGAGACAGAAGGGCAGGTTAGCAACACAGGGGGTGTCTAGGCTGCTCTCCAGGAACAAATGGGAATTAGCCAGGGAAAGGGGGGTAGGCAAATCCAGGCACAGAGGATGAAGGCAGAAGCTAAAGTAACAGTAATACATGTGGGGAATGGTAAGCACCGGGGGTTGGCCAAGCAGAAAGGAGTGACGGATGGGAAGCTCAGCAGATGTCCAGAGGCTTGGGGTGGGGGGACAGACATGGTGAGGTGTTTAAACTTAGGCCACAGGACACCACTAAAGAGATGGAAGCAAGAGAGTGACACAGTTGGATTTGTGTGTGACCTTGCTCTCTGGCTGCTGTGTAAAGGATGAATTTGGGGGGATGACTACAGAGGTGGAAGCAGCTGCAAAATCCAGGTGAGAGGGTGCAGGCCAGAGTCTCAATGTGGCCTGTGGGGTTAGGAGGACTTGGGATCTAATTCTGCCTTAGGCACTTACTGCTTGTGGACCTTGGGTGAGTCACTTAAAGTCTCTGAGCCTCAGTTCCCTCCTATTCAAAATGAGGGTAATACCACCCTCAGAGTCTCTGCAAGAGGAATCTTGGTCCCCTCTTTGAGTCACTGCAGAGTAATAGCACAGGGCCTGAGAGTTTGTTCACGCTCGATAAATGGTAGTCACTGCTGTTATCAGTGGGCATGGAGAGGTGGGGACAGACAGGTTTGAGAGATAATTAGGAAGCAGGGTTGTCAGACTGGGGCCATCAGCTGGACATGGCCTCTGGTCCTGAACTGCTCATCCTGGTCTCACACCCCAAGTGGGGTGGTAGAATGAGGGAAATAGAGGTAACCAGCTAGGTCCCTTTAGTCTGGATCCTAGCCCCCACTTCTGGGCTACCCTTCCCAAAACCACAGTGTGTGTGTGTGTGTGTGTGTGTGTGTGTGTGTGTGTGTTTAAGGAAGGGAGCTCCAGAGAAAACAGATCCAGTTCCTCAATCCTGTGGCTCCGGAAGCTCAGCTTTGGGCTAACTTCCTTCTGATAAAATAAATGACTATGGACTGGAAGGATCAGTCATCCTTTGGATGACAAGTCAGGAGGTCTGAATTTTTGTTCTCGCTCAGCCACAAATTATTCATGAGTCCTGAGACCCACTCTGTGTCCAGGACTCAGTTCCTCCGCCTATAAAATGTGGTTGCATAGACAGTGAGGGTCTTTCCAGCTCTGAGTTCTGGCAGGCTTCAGCCGTCAACACTAAGCAATGCCTTGTCCTGGATGGAGGACGACCCTCAGATGGGGCTGGGATTCCCATACCTCCCCGCTGTGAACAACACTCTCTGGCCCTTTGATGACCCTGCTCACTCCCAAAACCCTGCCCCATTGGGTTCAGCCTACCCCTCAGCTGGACAGTGCTCTGTGGGCAGTGTGACTCCTCGGTGGACTCCCTAACACCCCTCCCTTGTCTCTTTCATCTCCAGTCTCCCACCGGCGGAGCAGGAATAAACTTTCCCAGCTAAGTTAGACGGATGGTCCACAGTAGCCTGTCGTGCTGCCCTTCTCCTGCCTCCCCACCAACGCCCCTTTATCAAGGGAGGTGTCTCTGTGTGGGGGGTAGGCTGGGGGTTAGAGCATTTGGGTAGGGTTGGGGGTACCCTGCCTCTCAAGCAGGAATGGTACCCCCGGGGAAGAAACCAGCTGGAGAGGCCTCCAACTCCAACAAGAAGTGCAAGCGTTACTTCAATGAGCACTGGAAAGAGGAGTTTACCTGGCTGGACTTTGACTACGAGCGGAAGCTGATGTTTTGCCTTGAGTGCCGCCAGGCCCTGGTACGGAACAAGCATGGCAAAGCTGAGAACGCCTTCACCGTGGGCACCGACAACTTCCAGCGCCATGCCTTGCTGCGCCATGTGACCTCGGGGGCCCACCGCCAGGCTCTGGCTGTGAACCGGGGCCAGCCCACTTTTGAGGGCCAGGCTGAGGGAGGAGGGGCCTACCCAGGCCTGGCGACCACCCCTACCTCCAGGGACATCAAGGTGGAGGTGGACCCGGCCAAAGTGGCTGTGTTGACCACAGTGTACTGCATGGCCAAGGAGGACGTGCCTGACGACCGCTGCTCTGCCCTACTGGAGCTACAAAGGTTCAACCTGTGCCAGGCGCTGCTGGGCACGGAGCGTGGTGATTACTACAGTCCCAGGAGGGTGAGGGACATGCAGGTGGGTGGCAGCCAGAGGTATGGGGGAGGGCTTGGGGAGGGAGGACATTGAGCCATCTGGCACAGTGCCAGCATGCCAGGCCCCTGGGCAACAGCCAGAGCACTTCATTCATACCTTCATCCGTCACTGAGAGCGTATTGTATGCCAGGCCCTGGGCCAGCTGCTGGGAACACAACAGTGAAGCAGCCAGACCAGGCCCTGTCCTTGGGGACACAGGGGCACTCCCCTTACTACCTAGGCCAGAGATAGCAAACTGGTGGCCCTGGGAGCTTGATTGGCCCACAGAGGTGTTTTGTTGGTTTTCACAGTGTCTTTACCTTGTTTTTTAAATATGTTTTTATTGATTTTAAAGGGAGAGGGAGAGAGAGAAACACTGGTAGGAGAAATATAGATCGGCTGCCTCCTGCACGCCCCCTACCAGGGATCGAGCCTGCAACCTGGGGATGTGCCCTGACCAAGAATCGAACTGGCTACCATTTGGTGCATGGGATGACACTCAACCAACTGAGCCACACAAGCCAGGGCCACAGAGTTTTTAAAACACTTAAATTAGCTTCCAAATTTAACAAAATGAGAGACTACATATAAACATCTGGACTTGTTACTTGTACTGAAAAACTAGGCCCCTGTGCTCTCAGGGCATGAAGTGGTGGAGCTGGGGAGCAGGCATGGGCTCCCCATTCCCTCTATTTTATCCCTGGCCCACTTCAAGCTCAGTATTATCCATGTGGCCCCTGCGGTACTTACTAGCTGTGTGAGTCCTAGGGGCTGGTGTGGGGGTGGGGGAGTTGGTTTCACCTTACAGAGAGATGACAAACAAACAGAACACACAACTGGGGCCCTGTGTCATTGGCCAGGAGTTGGGAGTGAACAATGCCTATCAGTTAATCCCTGAACAGCAGAGAGGAGGGAGACCCTCAGGAATAAGGTGGACTGGGTGATGCTGTAGAAACACACACATACCAAGTTCTATAGAACCTTTACGGTTTGTAAAGCATTTTACATTTATAAACACAACAAAGAGTTACATTTATAATTCACAACAACCTTTTGAGGAGATTGGGGGCACCTATCAGCCTGATTTTAGAGCTGAAGAAACTGAGGCTCAGAGAGGCGAAATAACTTGCCCAAGGTCACAGAGCCATTAAGTGGCAAAGCTAGAATTAGTCCCTAAGTCTGTCTGATCCCAAGGCCTGTGCCCTTCCTATCACCCTGTACTGTCTACCTCCTCTTCTCAGGACAAGCCTAACTCTGCCCTCCCTCCCTTTCTTTCTCTGGCTGTCCCAGGTTGCCATTGCCAGCGTCTTGCACACAGAGGCCTGCCAGTGCCTGAAGGCATCCCCATATGTGGGGCTGGTGTTGGACAAGACCAGGGATTGGCCTGAATCCCACGGTCTGGCCTTGTTTGCCACTTCAGTGTCCCCCTGTGATGGTCAACCTGCCACCACTTTCCTGGGCAGTGTGGAGCTACAGGAGGGTGAGGCTACTGCTGGCCAACTCCTGGACATCCTGCAGGCCTTCGGTGTGTCTGCACCCAAGCTAGCCTGGCTCAGCTCAAGCCTCCCCAGGGACCGCCTAGGGAGCGTGGGGCTGCAGCTCCGGGCCACCTGCCCGCTGCTCACAGAACTACACTGCCTCCCAGGCCGGCCAGATCCCGAGCCCCCTGCCTACCTAGGTGAATATGAAAGTGTACTGGATGCCCTTTTCCGCCTCCACGGTGGACCCAGTTCCCACATGGTCCCTGAGCTCCGGGCAGCACTGGACCTTGCAGCTATCGACTTGGCAGGACCACGGCCAGTGCCCTGGGCCTCGCTGCTGCCTGTGGTGGAAGCAGTGGCTGAGGCCTGGCCTTGCCTAGTGCCCACACTGGAGGCCTGTGCCTCAGCCTCTCCAACAGCTAAGGCACTGGCCCTCGCCCTGCGCCAGTTCACCTTCGTGGCCTTCACCCACCTGCTGCTGGACACTCTGCCCTGCGTGCAGAAGCTCGCCCTTGTCCTGCAGCCAGAAGACCCGGACTTGGCCCTGCTGCAGCCCCTGGTGATGGCAGCTGCAGCCTCCCTCCAAGCGCAGCGAAGCTCCGGTGGCGCGCGCCTCCAGGGCTTCCTGCAGGAACTGGTGTCCTCCAGTCCTGACTTGGGCGGTGGGCGCTGTACCTACCGCGGCCTGGAGTTGGTCGGCTACTCCGAGGCTGCGGTCCGGGGCTTGGAGCGGCTGCGAGGGGCCTTCTTGGACTCCGTGCGGAAGGGTCTGCGAGACTCGTACCCTGGGCCCTCGCTGGATGCCACCACGGCCTTCTCCGCGATCTTCGATCCCCGCGGCTACCCGCAGGCGCCTGAGGAGCTGGGCGCGCACGGCGAGGGGGCGCTGCGGCTGCTGCTGCGCGCCTACGCCCCGGCGGTGGTGCGCCAGCGCGCGCTGGGGGACTTCGCGCTCTTCAAGCGCGTGGTCTGCAGCCTCGGGCGGCTGGGCCCGCGGGCGCTGTGCTCCAAGCTGGCCTGCGCGCACTCCGAGCTGCACGAGCTGTTCCCTGACTTCGCCGCCCTCGCCGCCCTGGCCTTGGCGCTGCCCGCGGGCGCCGGCCTGCTGGACAAGGTCGGCCGCAGCCGGGAGCTGCGGTGGTGGGGGCAAGGCGGGGCTGGGGAAGGCCGGGGAGACCCTGTGGTCAAGATTGCTGTGGATGGGCCCCCGCTGCACGAGTTTGACTTTGCGCTGGCCGTGGAGTTCTTAGAGAGTGGGTGGGGGGAGGGGTTGCTGGGGTCGCAGCTCGCGTGAGGGTGAGGGTGGCCTCCTTCCCCCTACCCATCCAGCTTGGGGCCGTGGGCACACTAAGGGCCAAGCCGGACTTGACCATGCCGCACCCAGCTGACTTACTGTGGCCTTCCATTCACCTTCCCCTGCTCCCTCTGCGGCCCGCTGAGTACTAACCCAGCCCTGTGCGCTGTGGAGGAGGGCTGGGTCCGGCGGGGCCTGGGCGAGTGGGCAGTCATGCTAGGGTCTGGGGCACCCTAAATATTGCTCCTGACCGTTGTAGAGTTTGGTGAGGAGTGGCTCACCCGTTTCCCTCTGGACTCATCCCAACTTTTGGCCCTAAAAAAGTTGAGAGTGGGGGTTCTTGGTTGGAGGGAGGAAGACTGGGACTCCAGAATTAAGGGATTAAGAGAAAGAAGAATGGGTCCTTGACTGTTTCTCAGCCCCACTCCTGGCAGCATCTCTTCTCTTCAGATATGACTGGAGAGCAGATCACTGTCCTTGTTTTTAACCCACAGCACAGCACCCTCTCTGTGCACAAGCAACCAGTTCAAGGGAGGTACTGGTGCCCTCCCTCCCCTCCCCACCAATAGGTTGCCTGAGGCTTTTATGTATATGACCATGTATATAACATATCTATAAATGTGAAATAAATTTATCCTATTTTTCATACTGTTAACACATAAATCTAAAAGGACTTCTTTTTGTTTTGCAGTGACAGAGTCCAAAAAGTCCCAAACAAACTGGACTTATTTCTAATTTTTTTCTTTCTTGAAATCTGGTTGTTCCACTGAGTTCCTTGCCTCAGACCTTTAAGAACAAAGACTGTAAAACCACCGTGCTATCCCCACCTCCAGGCCTGACCCAGGAATGCCATTGGAAGGCTTTGTGCCTCCTGGGGAAAGCAGTTGAAGCCTTGCCAGAGCTGGAGGACACATCCCTTCAGATTCCAAGGGTTTCCCATCCCCTCTGGCAGCCCTTGCTGGGAATGATGTGGGGATCTGGAGAGGGGGAGTTAGTGAGAAGGGACGGGGCTGATCTTTCCCCAGGCCTGGGTTCGGGTTTAACTTGCAATAAAGAGGAAACCCAGTTCATGTGCAGTCTCCATGGTGGTGTGTGTGTGTGTCAGGGGTCCACCCTGATGCCTCTGTCCCCTCCCTTGGCCTGACTCCTCTTAGGGGGTTCATTTTTGCCTCTGTAGGGGCTGGAGGGTCATCTTTCTGGGCTGGGAGCCTTATGCTGTGGATTCCCTGCTTCGGCTTCCCCGTTGTGGAGAGGAGAGGCACAGAAATGGGCTGCAATTGCCCTGGGCTTGGCCTGTGCTGCTTTGTGAAGAGGGAAGCAGGAGCTCTGCCCTGGCTCCACACCCAAGAAGCCCATCAGCCTCTTCTGGCTGTGGAGGTGGGATTGCCCTGTGGCTCCCGATTTCAGACCCTGCCCTTCTTCCTCCTGCAGCAGGCCCAGCATCCAGTGCCCCCAGCCCCCTGCTGGCCTCCCTGCCCCTGCCCACCAGGCCTCTGCAGCCCCCGCTGGACTTCAAGCACTTGCTCGCCTTCCACTTCAATGGCGCTGCCCCGCTCAGTCTCTTCCCCAACTTCAGCACGGTACGGGCCGGGCTGGTGGGTGGGGGCATGCAGCCAAGCTGGGGTGGGCAGGGAAGGTGGGCTCAGAGGGGCCTGTTCTCAGAAGCTGGGTCTAACCGGGAGCTCATTCTCCTCCAACATCTCCAAGAGACTAGGTGCTCCCAAAACAGAGACCCCTGGGCCCAGCTCTCTGGGCCGGGGAGGAGGATGGTGTTACCCGCGCCCCCAGTGATAACTGTAGGGTCTGTACTGTAGATTTCACTTGCGTTTTGGTGTAGGGACTTCTCTGGATGGTTTGTGGGTGGCTGTGTGCAGTTGGGTGTGCCTTTCTGTTTTAGTTTATGTCTCCATAGGTCTTTGTGTGTTCTTTGTAGATGTGAATTTGTGTGTTGTTGTCCTGTGTGTGTTTGTAAACAAGTCTTTGTTTCTCGGTACGTGATATGTATGCCTGGGTATGTGAGAGGTGTTTTGTATCTTTGTGTTGACTATGTATGTATTTGGTGTGCGTCTGGCCTCTGAGTGTGTTTTGTGTGGGTTGGGTGATTGTGCCTTTGTCTGTGACTGTGTGCCATTTGTGTGTGTGTATGTGTGTTATTCTGCATGTCTCTGTAACCTGTAGCTGTCTGTAAGCTCATATGCTGTCTGTATAGTAGCCTGTGTATTTTCATGTGTGCATGTGTGTGAAGAACAAGTGTAGTGAGCATGAAGTAGACTTCACGACATGAGCTATAAGGAATGGCCCTCCTTTTTAATTTTGAGAAATCAAATGCAATCATCATGGAACCCCACCCCACCCTGACAAGATGGTGGGGAATTTGGCCTCAGTTACCCTGAGGAATCCCTTCCTTCCTGCCCTCCAGGGTTGCACAGAGGTCCGCAGGAGCCTGAGACATTTGGGGAGGGTCTTCTGGTCTTAGGTTTCTGCTGTCACTTGCTGACATGCTCACTGTTCAAGCACATGGTCCCTCAGGAGCAGGTGAAGCTACTGTTGTCCTGATCACTGGGGGACCTACAGGCCATTCTCTGAGGTCCTGTCCCCTGCTTCCCCAGCCCTGGTTGCTGTGAAAATTAGAACCTCTTCCTGCTTTTCTCTCCAAGCCTTCCTAAGAGAAGAGAACAGAAAGTTCTTCTGGACAAGCAAGCCCAGATAGCTTCTGCTTTTGGCCCAACAATCTAGGCCCCTGAGAAAAGGGAACATAAAGGCTTGGTTTGAGAGGGGGAAAATTTTTATTTAAAATAAGACATAGGAAAAGATACACAAATTAATATTCCAAAGAAATGATTCTACTAAGGGAACCCTCTAGCCTCTACTTGCTGTCACCTGACCTATCCTGGCCCCCTACTTGCCCGGGCTGTGGCTTCCTATCCCTCTCAGGCTCTGTGACAGTGGTGGAGCTCATAAGATATGCCTGATCTCCCCAGCCCACAGGTCCAGCACAAGAGTGGGTTGTGGGAGTGGAAATTCCAGCCGAGGGACTCTGTCCCTTCCTTGCCTTCCCTCCCCCCAATTCTCTGTCCTAAGAGTTGTGATTCTTATGAATGAGAAAAAATAAAATAAAAACAAACAGAGACCAGAGGGGCAGCAAGAGATGCCAAGGAGATCCCAGGACATAGTTCTATCTCTCAAGATCATGGAGGTCACCTTGGCCATCCCCCTGCCTCCAAGCAGAAGCTCAGGCTGACAGATAAAGTCTGCCAGGGGAGAAGCTGTTTCTTTTGCTGTGTCTAACATCACAAGGATGGGAAAGTTCTTCCAAGGAGTTGGCCACTGCCCTCCTTGATAGTCTTTAGTTTGGGGCATTTTGTACCATCCCCCCTTCCTGGGCTGACCCCAGAGTTATTGTGCCCTTCCATCCCCTTCACAGATGGACCCGGTCCAGAAAGCTGTCATCAGCCACACCTTTGGGGTCCCCTCCCCTTTGAAGAAGAAGCTCTTCATTTCCTGTAACATCTGTCACCTGAGGTTCAACTCAGCGGTGAGAGGGAGTAGTGGAAACAGGCTGGGGAGGGGGCTCGGCAGGGAGAGGGCTGGAGACTGGACTTCTGGGGTCTCTCCTGGAGGAATAGGGGTAGCAAAGGGGCTGTGGTCTGAATTTTCCATCCCTGGTCACAGAAGAGGCACTCTTGGTCCTTTATCCATCGTCCTCTTCTCTCTCCAGAGTCCCCTGCCCCTTTCCTCTTTAGTCCCCCTGGAACTCCATTTCCCTGCCCTGTGCTTCTCTCCTGTGTTCTGGATCCTTCTGTGAGAGAGAAGACTGCCTTTCCCCACTCTGAGTCCCAGGGGCCACCCCATCAGCTCCTGGTTTGGAGCTGAGTTCTTTTTCTTTTTCTTTTTTTTAATATTTAAAAAAAAATTGATTGATTGATTTTAGAGAGAGAAAACAGTGTGTTGTTTCACTTATTTATGCGTTCATTGGTTAATTCTTGCATGTGCCCTAATCAGGGATCAAACCCGCAGCCTTGGTGTAACCAACTGAGCTACCCGGCCTGGGCTGGAGCTGAGATTTTTTTGTGTTTTTTTAAATATATCTTTATTGATTTCAGAGAGAGGAAGGGAGAGAGAGAGAGAGAGAGAGACAGAGACAGAGACAGAGAAAGAGAAACATCAATGATGAGAGAATCGTCATTGATCGGCTGCCTCCTGTGCGCCCCCTACTGGGGATCAAGCCCGAAACCCAGGCATGTGCCCTGACCGGGAATCAAACCACCATCTCCTGGATCATAGGTTGATGCTCGACCACTGAGCCACGCCTGGCCGTGCTGGAGCTGAGTTCTTAAAGCACCTGAGAGTTTACAGAATATGTTTGTTCATGCCTATTGTCTTAATTAGTTCTCATGATACATCTATGAGGTGGATAGAGGTGCAGTTATCATCCCCACTTTTCATATGAGGAAACTGAGCCTCAGAGAGGTTAAGTAACCTGCTTGAGGCTACACAGCTGGTAAGTAGCAAACCTGAAGTCTAAACCCAGGCCTGGCTGACCCCAAGGTCTGCATACTTTCTACCATAGCCTGCCCCTGGATAGTGAAGGAGCCTCATTCTGGTCTCCCAGGGAAGGTTTACCTTCTCTCAGGCAACTCTAGGGTTTGGGGTGATGCTCTCAGCCGATCTGTTCTGATGAAAGTGTCTAGGGAGGGTCCTGTCTTTAAGCAACAAGCAGGGACCCCTGGTTGAAGGAGGGAGGATACTACCAGGCCAGATGTGGGGGTTCCCTCCAGGCTTTCAGGTTACAAGTTGTGAGCTGGACAGAGATTTCCCTCCAAGAGAGGGACTGTCTTCATGCTGGGCCCCTTTGTAGTGCCTGGCAAATAGCCAGTGCTCAATAACTATTTGTTGAAAAAATGAACAGAGGGATGAATGTTCTGGGGTGCACATACCCCAAGAGTGATGATTGCTCTGTTTTCTCCATTTGAGCATTTATAAACTTGGTAACCAACATTCATTGAGCACCTACTGTATGTACTAGGCACAGATCATTCAGGTTCTCATTTAATTCTCACAGTCCCATGAGGCCAGTGTTAACACAAAGTTTATGAATGAGGAAACTGAGGCTCAGAGAGGTGAGGTGACTTGCCCAAAGATGCACAGCTACTCAGTTGCTGAGTCAGAATTTAAAGCCAGAGGCTGCTTGCCTGGGAGCTCATGTATGAGAATGTGTTCTGGGAACCCCAGGGCCATGCACATACTGCAATGATGATGGCAATGACAAGGATTCACCCCTTGTGTGACCCGAGCCCTGCCTCCCTCTGACTTGCCCCCTGCCCAATGCCAGCTCGTGGATGGGATGTGTAGACTCAGAGAATGAATGGTGACCCTATGCCCTCCCCACCCCAGAACCAGGCTGAAGCACATTATAAAGGTCACAAACATGCCAGAAAACTCAAGGCTATTGAAGCCGCCAAGAGCAAGCAGAGGCCCCAAACCCTGACCCAGGATGGGACGCTGGTGTCCCCAACCCCCACTGTGGCTAGCGGAGCCCCTGAAGAGCTGCAGAGCAAAGGTTAGTCCTGAACTCTTCTCCCTGCTCCCCACTTCAAACCTGATTCCTGATGAGGGTTTGAGAGATTGCTTGTTATTTTTGCTTGTGTTGAAGCATTCCTACAGAGAGAAAAAGGCACACATCACAAGTGGAGAGCTCAATGAGTTTTCCCATCTGAATATTTCAGGACCAAGAAACATCTCTCAAATACCCAGAAGCCCTCCTTTGGCCCCTTCCAGTCACTACCTTGTTGTATTAGTCTCATAGGGCTGCTGTAATGAATGACCACTAATTGAGTGGCTGAAAACAATCAAAATTTATTTTCTCACAGTTCTGAAGGTCAGAAGTTTGAAACCAGGGGTCAACAGGATTGGCTCCTTCATGAGAGCTGAGAGGGAGAATCTTTTTCATGCCCCTCTTCTAGCTCTGGTAGTTGCCGGAATTTCTTTGCACTCCTTGGCTTGTGGATGCATCGCTGCAGTCTCTGCCTCCACCTTCACATCTCGCTTTCCCATGTCTGTGTCTTCACATGGTCTTCTTTTAAGGACACCAGTCATTGGATTAGGGCCCACCCTAATCCAGTATGACTTTATCTTAACGAATTACATCTGCAAAGACCCTTTTCCCAAAATAAGGTCACATTCTGAGGTTCTAGATGGACATGAATTTGGGGGGTGACACTATTCAACCACCTACACCCCTCCCCCAGGGTACCTGTGATTCTGACTTTTCTCAACATAGACCAGTTCCACTTGGTTTTGATAAATCGTATTGAATGTAGGCTTTTGTGTCTGGGTTCTGTTCACCTTTCATAAACATTCCTAACACTCATTACAGATTCTCCCGTGTTGTTGCAGTGGTAGCTATAGTTTTTCCTCCATTGCCATGTAGTATTCCATTGTGTGACCATACAATGATTTTCTTTAAAAACGTATTCTCCTGTTGATGGACATTTGAATAGTTTCCAGTTTATCCTATTATGAATAGTGCTCTGTGAACATTCTAGTACCTTTTTCCCCCTCTTCATTTAACGGCTAATAACTAGACATTCAGGGCTGTGAGGGCTTTCTGAGATTACTCTGTCCAACTTTATGGTTTCAGATGGGGAAACTGAGGCCCAAAGAGGTCCAATTCTGCCCAGTGAGTTGGTTGGTAGAATGGTGTCTGAAATTCAGTGCCAGTAACCCCTGCACTAGTGACCTGTTTACTCTGCCATGCCACCCCTAATATGTCAGTGCTTAAAATCATGGTCTCCAGAATCATCTCAGGCCTCACCCTCTTATCCAATGCCTTCCATCTCCCCAGTAGTTCCTGCAGACCCTCCTCCTGGCCCCCCACTCCAGCCACCACTGATTCCGGACTCCACACCCAGGGCGCCAGCGCAGTCAGACCTGTTGGATGGTGCCTCCTCTTCCTCTTCTTCCTCCTGCCCCCCCTGCTCCCCAGAGCCTGGGACAGAGGCACCGGGGCCTGAGCCGGCAGCAGCTACTGTGGGAAGCAGTGTGAGTGGGGAAGGCAGGAGTGAGAAGGGGCGCCTCTACTGCCCCACGTGTAAGGTGACAGTGAACTCCGCCTCCCAGCTTCAGGCTCACAACACAGGTCAGTGTGCCCCTCCAGCTGGAGTCGGGGGAGGAAGAGGGGCGGGGAGGCTGCCCCCACCAGATGTGGGCACTTTGCTCAAGGGCTTGGTAACCAAGGCCTTGTGCTCAGTTGTTATTGGGCGGGCATTTCAGGTCTTCCCACTAATGCTTGAGGAGGGAGAATTGGGGAAAAAAGCAAGAACCGAAAGGTCACTCCAGAGACAGGAGACCAGTTACACTGCAAGAAGGCCTTTCTTGGGGGAGGATGCCTTGAAATGGAGATGGGAAAGAGAAATCTCATGTGGCTGGTGGGGCTATATGCGCTGAGCAGCCTCAGAGCTAATGAGACAACCAAACTGACCTAGTAGGAAGAGTGTCCATGGCCCTTGCAGCCCCTTTTCAGTGCTTACAGGCTCTCTTCTTTCCTTCCACCAGGAGCCAAGCACCGGTGGATGGTAGAAGGTCAGCGAGGGGCTCCCCGAAGGGGCCGGGGCCGCCCAGTGCCCCGCGGAGGAGCTGGACACAAGGCCAAGAGAGTGACCGGGGGCCGGGGGGGCCGGCCAGGGCCCAGCCCCCCTTTCCACTGTGCTGTCTGTCAGCTCCAGGTCAATTCAGAGACCCAACTCAAGCAGGTGGGAGAAGGGAGGCCGGGACTAGGGTTGGAGCAGGGATGAGGGAGTGGGACCAGTGCTGGGAGGAGAAAGGAGATAGCCTGAGGAGAATTGGGTAGAGCAAGGCAAGTGGGACAGTGGGCTCCTGGAGGGCAAAGGCCAATCTTACTTCCCCTTCCCAGGGCCACTCCAGGTCATGCCCAGTAAGTGTAAGTTTAATGTGAGTACTATGGGTAGAGAAGGGTGAGCTAGTCCAGGATGGGGTAGTTGGGGGTCTTTGGGCTCCCTCATCTTGTTCCCAGTCTGTCTGTCCGTCTGTCCCTTAGCACTTGAGCAGCAGGAGGCACAAAGACCGCCTGGCCGGGAAGCCCCCCAAACCCTCCAGCCAGCACAGCAAGCTGCAGAAGCACGCAGCGCTGGCTGTGAGTATCCTCAAGGTATCTGTCTCTAGGCAACAGGGCTGGGACCTCGGTCAAGAGGGGAGGGGGGATGGGGAGCGGGGACCAGCTAGGGATCTGAGGCAGGAATAAAACCACCCCCTTGTGGAGGCTGCCTGGGCAGAGAAAGAGCTGGGGTTGGGTTTTTGGCTATGTTGGGATCTGCCCAGAGGAATTTCCGGGAGGTGGGCCTGGGTAGGAATCTCAGAGGCAAGAGCAAGGGGTGGGCGTGCCATCTCCTAGAAACCATCTCTACCTCCACCCAGCATAGCCTGCTCCCTTGGGCCATCATGATTCTCTTCCTTCTGGGCAGGAAGACAGGTGGTGGAGAAAGCCCTTCGGAATGAATGTTTGGGGGCGGGAAGGGAGGACTTAGGTTTGGAACCCTAAGAGGCATGTTTATCCTGCAGCAAAAAGCCCAAGGATGGAGCCTAGAGCAGGGGGACTTTCTGAGGTCAGACTGTGTGCAGTTTTCTTTCTCTTCTTTGCAGTCTAAACTGGCCTTGCAGAAGCAACTCACCAAGACGCTGGCAGCCCGCTTCCTGCCCAGCCCGATCCCCACTGCAGCTGCGGCCATCTGTGCCCTGCCAGGGCCCCTGGCCCTTCGGCCTGCCCCTACCACAGCTACCACCCTCTTCCCAGCTCCAATCCTGGGCCCAGCCCTGTTTCGAACCCCAGCGGGAGCTGTCCGCCCTGCCACGGGACCCATCCTCTTTGCCCCCTATTAGCCCTCCTAGGGAGGCCAGAGCTGACTTCCCAGCAGTGACTTTCCCCACCCTCCTCTCCCCAAGTTGCCTCGGTTCCTACATCCTACAGGGGACTTTTTTATAGCCTAGGTTTCCTGACCAATCTAGGAAGAGCTAGGCTAGTTTTAAGGGCGACTGCCCTTCACTCTATCTCATTGGGGATTCAGTACCCCCTGGCCCAAGGGCCATCCCCACCCTCATTTCCCCAGCCTTGTAGGGCTAGTCCTGGGCTCCCCTGCATTTCCAGCCTGATTTACAGGGAGCAAACTGAGAAATCCCAAAGATCTATGCAAAACCCTAGCCTCAGCCCCATGGTGCTTTCATTTCCCTCACTCAAGACCTATACCCACATGGCCAAAGTTCCTAGAAATCTTAACTTTTAGCCTGGGGTTGTCTGTGACTGACCTCTGCTCCCATGTTCTGGGGAGGCCCTCCCCATTCACTGGAGTCTCTGGAGAATGACGAGATGAGGAGTGGGCTCTCAAGCTAGTCAGTTCAACACAATCTGGACAAGATGACCATGGGGGTGTGGTGGGACTGAAAGAGAAAGGGACCCGTGCTGAGGTGGGGCACAGCCACGGCAGGGGCTGGTGCTGAAGCTTTTGGTGGTCATATACTCCAAAGGGATAGGGCTAGGACAGGGGTGGTGATGATGTTCTGGCTGGGTTGTTTTAATTGAGGAAGTGATCAATCCCCTCTTAGCCTTTTACTGATTTCTCCTGAACCCCAGCTCTGGGGTCCGGGGTACTGGGTCTCCCTCAGACTATGGATCCAGTTAACACTGAATCCCTGCAGGGCTCCCAAATGCAGAGCTTTCCTCTCTAGCTCTTCAGCTGGTCGCTAGCACTTAATCCAGCTTTCCCTCCTCCCAACCAGCATCCCAAGCCTCCCTCACTGTGAAGCTGAGTGTTGGGATCCAGTCTGATAACCACAGACACATTTTCATGCTGTCAAAATTAATGTCACAACCTCCATCCTAACCCCAGTACAGCTCCCCTCACCCCACAATATGGGACTTTGCCAGTATCCACCTGTATCTTTTCTTTTTTAAAGATATTTCCAATGGGAGAATAAGGGAGGAGTGGGAGGGAAACTTTTTGATAACAGTTGTGGTTTTATTGTGTCCAATGCATCAATAAATGAACTTTAAGCCCAAGCCTGTATATGCCCTACCTTGACTTGCCCAGCCCTGGACCACCTGCCCCTGTTCACCTCTCCTATTCTGGGGAGAAGGAGCATGCACTGGAGGTGGCCTGGCTTTAGGGGCTCACCTGCGGTAACTGTGCCCATTAGAAGCACGAAGTGGGCACAGGAAGTTGTGGGTCATAAGCTCACTTTATAGCATGTTGAGAGTGTAACCACCCTTCTGAGCCCCAACAAATCTTTCAGCTCCTGAGAAGCTACTACTTGTTTGCCTTGTTCTGTTGAGGCATCTGAGGTAAGAAGGAAGGGGTAGAGGAGCACCTTGTCCAGCCTTCACCATGGCAGCATACTAATTTATAATAAGTAATTTATAAATAAAGTCCAGCTATTAGCTGAAAACAACCACAGGAAGGGGTGAAGACCAGCCCCCATGGGTATGAGGTTCCCCATTGGGCACTAAGCAGCCATTCTGGCAACTAGAGTAGATAGTGCACTCCTGCCCCCTGGCGGTTGTCGGAGAGCAGTGTCCCAGCCTCCAGGGCGGGTAGGCATAGCACCTTAAAGAAGAAGAAGCAAAGGGTACAGTCAGCTGGCCTGAAGCCAAGGACATTATAAAATCACAGGGCTGAAGAGGATCTAGAATCATCTAAGCAACTTCTGTCACCGTATAGATGAGAAAACTGAAGCCCAGAGAGGGGAAAAGCCTTGCTAGGTCACAAAGCCCATTAGTGACTCAGCTGTCGTCATTCCATCTACCTCAGCCAATGAGGCCCATCTGCTTTGTAAGCAGGAAGAGGAAGTGAAACAATTGGGGGAGGAGATCAAGTAGAAAATCGCACTTCCCAGGAGGCTGGCTTCTTTCAGCCAAGGTACAGACAGGAAAAAGGTCAGGGTGCAGATGAGGAGGCACCCCTAACGCCAGGATGCACACACATACACGATATCTGGACGCCCTTTCCCTAGAGTCCAGGATGGTGCCATAAGTGTGTGTGTGGCAGAAGCCCAGAAGTGTGGGGCCTGTGATCAGAACCAGACCCTAGACTTGGCACTTCTGTGTAGCTCTGCTTCCCATCCAGGGCAGATGGAAGGGACCCTGACCCACAATTGCCCCAGGTCACAGAGGGACAGATATGATGAAAGCTGGGGTAGAGGAAGAGGTTGGGGGCACTAACCTACATTATTTGCACTTCCCGGAGTTAGGATGGAGCAAAAGTGGCCTGAGCCTGAAAGAGCCCAGCTGCTTGCCCTAGTGAGGAGTTCCCCTTTCCTCTCAACCCATCTTCCAAAGCCCCAGAAGCTGGACTGAGGTTGGGAAGGTGAAGAAGGGATGGCAGCTCTTCAGCCATCCAAGGAGCCACCGCCCTTGTTCTTGCGGCTGAGGGGAAAGGCGGACTTGCTCTGGGGCTGGGTCATCTTGCTGGCCAGGTAGATGAAGGGCTCCAGAAGGGAGCGGCGGTCAGCCACAGATACCTCCCACAGCTTCACCTTCTCCGACTTGGCCCAATGCTGAGCCACATCTGGGTCCACACGCCGCTGCTCCTGCAGGTCACACTTGTTGCCAAGGACCACGATGGTGACCTGGGGAAGAGGGACAGAGTAGAAACTTGTGGATGTACCATGGACCTTAGGAAAGGCTGGCCACCACCTAGGAGTCCTAAGAGAAGGAAAGTATTAATGGCTGATGTCTCATCTCTTCCTATATTAGAAACCACAAAGTGAGGGTAGGGAGATGGTTGCTTTGTCTCTTTCCTCTATTCAAATTCTGGCCTCCATCTGGCCCTCCCTCCAGGAGTTCCGCTACAAGCCCTGAATCACCCATGCCTGCTCACAACCAGCAGTCAGTTCGCTTTTGGATAAGGAACTGGTGAGGAAGCACTACCAGAATGCCCGCAGCTTATAGTGGGACTTGAGAAAAGAAGGGCTTTCATAACTAAGAGTACGGAACCATTATAAAGAAAGACTAGTGGGGGCTTCATGTGTTAGGTCAGGGATCTCATAAACTAAGGAGAAGCCTCTAGTTGAGCTGCCTCAGCATGGGGAGACATATATGGGTGCAGACACTCTCCAGTGGCCTCCATCCCTCCTCTAGCTCCTAACTCACCTCCTGGCAAATGAATGAAAAACAGAGCCATGCCAAGCCTCATAAAGCCAGCCCAGGGCCCACTCTCACTACCAGGGCTCCCATACACACCTCCTTCTTGTCCTTGGATTTGTCGATTTCCTTCTTAAGCAGTTCCACACGCTGAAAGGACTCTCGGCTATCTGTGCTATAGACCAGGACGTAGCCGTCAGTGCAGGAGAAGCAGTGCCGGGGCAGCTCAGCCCCATCTCGGAGCCCCCGGGTGTCATAGAAACGCACCTGCTCCCGTACCCCCCGGTCGGTTTCAATGGAGCCTACATAGATGTCTTCTTGTGTCTCAATCATCTCAGAACCTGAGATAAAATGAGGAGAAAACTCATTTGAAGAAGAGAGATGGGAAATGTGAGTGACTGAGTATATCCTGACAGACTGACCCAAAAGGGAGGGAAAGGAATGTGGGGGCTAAGGAGAGGGGGGCTGAGGAAGGGGTGGCCAGACCAAGTTTGGCAGGACTAGAATGATTTGGGGGAACAGATATTAATCCCATGTTCACACCACGCTAAGCAAAAGTGAGACTTGGGAGCTTTTCCTCCTTATCTTGAATATTGGGCTTTCTTCCTCCAGACCTCAATGTTGTAGAGCTGGAGGGCATGATATAGACTTTACTCCAGGCACAGATTTTAGCTTCTCTGTGTTATCAAATCCTACTCCTATTCTTTAACTTCTTCCACCATTGCCCCACCCACAAACAAAACACTCACCCACTACATGGTTCCCGTACAGAAGCTGCTCCAGGATTGATGTTTTGCCCACAGATGCCTGGCCACACACGACGACCTTGCAACTCTTCCCCATGCTTACCCTTCAACCTTGAAGAACAGAAGTACACTGGGTGAGGTGGGATCAAAACAGAGGGCAGGCCTCCCATAACTGAGAGCCCAAGTTCTGGACTGCATGTGTAGCCTCAGGGGTTCAGCACTGTCCTCTACTCTAGTCAGGTATATGTCAGAAATTATGTGTCTGTCTACTACTGGACAGGAAGCTCTATCTTACTCATCTTTGGTATTCCTTATACCCAGCCAGTAACTTGGTGCTCAGTAAATGTCATAAAAAGGGAAGAGAGCCCTAGCCGGTCAGGGGTTCAATTCCCTGTCAAGGGCACATACCTGGGTTGCAGGTTTGATCCCCAGCCCTGGTTGGGGCGCATGCACAACTGATCGATGTGTCTCTCTCACATCGATGTTTCTGTTTCTCTCTCCCCACTCCTCCCTCACTTCCACTCTCTCTAAAGATCAGGGGGAAAAATATCCTCTGATGAGGATTAACAACAACAAAAAAAGGGGGGAAGAGAGATGCTGGTTTAAATGAAACACTGGTGAGGTTCCTCTCTCTGCACAGGACTTGGAGGACCAGTTACTGAAGGGAGCTGGTGCTCAGCTTCCTCTCTTTAACCATGACCTGACAGAGAAATAGGCAGGAATACTATTTTGTGTGGATCTGTCTTAAGCTGTTCTTCCTGCTGAACAAATAAGGGGAATATTTTGCTTTCTGGTATAAACAATTAATTCCCCCTGATTCCTACTCAAGTCCATGGCTAAGATGAAGCCCATCAGACAAGAAAGAAGTGGAGGAATCTAAGGGGAAAAGGGCTCTGGAAAGGAGACCATTTTTGCCGCCCCTGGGCTGGCAGGCCCAGATGAGAAGGCTCAAACACAGAAACCCCTTCTCCGCATGGGTCCCAGAGATCTCGCCGGCATCCCAAAATACAGGCTTCCCTGAAGCAGCCCCAGACAGATTCCTCCAGAGAGCAGAGACAGAGATCACTCCCAGAGGGGTTCCAAAAAGAAGCCTCTCCGGAGGAAACGCCAGATAAGAGACCCTTCTACCCCGCCCAAAGGGCCCCATATAGTGACCCCACAGTTAACAGATACCCCGAGAGAGACAGCCAGTGGGGCCTCTGCCACAGATTTTCCCACGAGAGGACCCCCCCTCCCAGGAGGAACCTATGGCGACAAAGATCTGCCACCAAAGCGGCCCCGACGCGGTGGCCGATCTCGGCCTTCCCGCTCCGTACCTCCCGAGCCCCTCGCAGCACCCCAGGCGGGTCCCCAGAGGCGCGCCGGGACCAGGGGAGGGGCAGCACAGCTGCAAGGACTCCGTCCTTCCGGGTCAATCCGGGCTCCGTCTGGTCCCGCCCCCCAGCTTCTGTCGGGCAAGACGAGTTCCGGCGGCAGGGAGAGGGCGCCGTCCGCCCAGCGCCCCCAGAGGCCGGCGGGGGAAATGACGGCAGGGACCCTTACTAGTGGTCCGTCGGAGGACACCGGACTAGGTTCTCTGGCCCCGCGCGGTGCCGTTCTTGCCTGATGTCCAAGTGTTCTTTCTCTTAAGGCTACTATAGTACAGTAATTATTCATTCGATCGTTTATTCATCAAGTGTATTGTAAGCACCTATTCTGTGCTAGGTACAGGACCACACACCTGGAAAAGCAGACGTTTAACAGACAGTGCCCATTAGAACGTCACCGTCTAGAGCTAGGCATCTAATCCAAAATTTACAGTACACCATGGTAAGAACTATTACAGAAGTGCTATAGGAGCACAGGGCATTTAACTTGGGGGCAGCGGGCACCACGGAGAACTGGCTGAAGGTTATGTCCGTGTTGAGGTTTGAAGGGCTTGGGAGGAAAGGGTGGAGAAATCGTGGCAAAGCATCATGGCATTTTTCTGGAACTACAAGCAGTTGGGTTCAATATTGATGGTAGAAAGGAACCAAATAACCAAAGGCCTTGTGTAATAGGTCAAAGGTTTCAAACTGTATCCTAACAGCAGTGGAAAGCCATTGGTGGGTTTTAGTGGAGTAACGTGATCAATTTTTGCTTTCAAGGTCAGTCTGACAGAAGACTGAAGATTGGAAAGAGATGAGACTGGGGTGCCAGTTACACTTTAATAGCAGTACAAGGTGTATGTGTGTGTGTTTTTGTTTGTTTTTTATGACAGCCTGAATTGGAGTGAAAAGGAGAGATTTGGGAAACTTTTGGTAGGAGAATCAACACGATTTGGTGATAAATTGGGAGTCAAGAGTAAGAAAGAGGAATTCATGATGTTTCCCATTTGTCTCATTTGAGGACCAGGTGAATGGTGAATTCATTTAAGAAGATCAGGAATTCAGCAGAAAAGAATCAAGTACAGCATTTGTTTTTTCCGTTGTTGAGAGGTGGGGAGAGAATAAGTTCAATTTAAATGTTAAGCTTTAGTGATTTGTGAAACATCCAAAAGACACCAGTAGATAGTTGGATATAGAGGTCTGAACTCAGAAGAGAGGTCTAGGTTGGAGATATCAACAGTCACCAACAAATAAAGTTAAAGCTGTGGGTATAGATGAGTTGGCTTAGATACAGAGAACACAAATGGGGAGATGGTGAAAGACTGCCTTTTGTATTAACTGTAGACTGTAAGCCATTGGCTGGCAGGGTAGATGGCAAATCTGTGCCTTCCCAACCTACAATAGGGGGAGGAGGCACTCTGTAGAGGGCTGAATAAATGACCTCTCTCTTCCAACCCACTGAGCTTCTCCCATTCTCTTCCCTACCTAATGGTGAGTTTGGTTTCGGCTTCCTTGGCATTCTGATAGTCAGGGGCCATGCAAGCAGCCTACGGACCATGGCACATAGTTTTACTAGAGGAAGAAGATAACATCCCTTTTAAACTCCCTTGCCGCCTTATTATTTTAGTTCCCCACAAATTTAAAGTTTTAACCTCAAACTCCCTCAATTTAATCTCAGAAAACCCCAATTTAATTCAAGTCCACAAATATTGCCGGTTTGGGTGGGGTTAAGCACTACAAAGATGGTTAGGCTGTGTCTATGACCTCTATGAGTTCCCAGTCCAGATTGCATTCAGCGAGACAAGCGTGCTGAGCAGGGAGTTTTTACGAGGGGTGGGAATACTGGGGACACTGGGGCAGGGACCTCACCCTGGGAGCTTCCTTATAAACTCAAGGGCAGGGTCTGCGGCGCTGTGCCATTCTTCCTAGGCCTGATGCTGAAATGGCACTCCCAAGCGGCTGACATGAAAGCAGCATCATAAAAAGGGTCAGCGTCATTAGGGTGATGAACCAGTTGGTGCTTGGAGATCCGGAGGGGATGAAAGGCGCGGGGTGAAGACGCCCTGCGTTCCCCTGGCTTGGTTGGGCAGGGCTTCCAAGGGCCCACGAAAGCTGACGGAACCGGGCTCAAAGTGTCTCTTCTTGCCTTTCCCAGGAGGAAGCTGTGGAAGGTAGGGAAGGTAGTAGCGGGGGGCTCTTTCCCAACAGAGTCCTGAGTCATCGGGTCCCCACCCAGCTCAGACCCCCACTGAACCTTACAGAAGACGCTCTAGGATTGGAAATTGCTATGGCAACGAGGCTCTCAGAATACTGAAGAAAACCAAGGTCTAGAGAGGCGACACCCTCCTGTACCCCCTTTCGATTCACGGTTAAAGTGGCGCCCCCCACGCACAGGAACCGTCCCTGGGGCCCCGCCCCGGCGCGGAGACCGCCGTGGACCTCCGGGGGCGGAAGGCCGCTCTGGCCCCAAGCGGAGCCTCTTACTGGTAGACGGGCCCGAGGGAGCCCCTCTGGGCACAGCACTGCCGAGCTGCTCGATGCTCCGACCGGAAGTGCTCTTCACCGCCGGCCTCCCACCCGGCTCTCTGGTCTAGGCGGTAAGATGGCGGCTGCCGCGGAGTGCGATGTGGTAATGGCGGCGACCGAGCCAGAACTGCCCGACGAAGAAGGAGCGAAAAGGTAACCGGGTGGCAGGGTAATAGAAGGGGAAAACTTAAGCTCCGTGGCTCTGGGTAACCCGTCCTTGCCAGGATGTAGCTCCTAGCTGGTGAGGCGACGCCCCGCCCTCGCGGATCCCCCCCCCCCCCCCCCGCTCGAGATCCAGTCCGGATGGACCCCCTGAAGGGGCGCTCTCGGAGGTCGGACCTCCCCTCCCGCTTCCGCCTGGTTGGGGAACTGAGGCATCGGTCGTTCTCCAGCAGAGAGGAAGGTCGTCCCTAGGGCGAAGACTTGGTCTCTGAGGGAATTTGAGGTCTGTTGCGGGGTGGGGGAGGCGGCGCGGTGACAATGACAACTTCCTTACATCGCCCCCGGCCCCTGCCTTATCTTCTGTGCATTGTCGTCTGTCAGCACTTTGCATCTCCAAAGCCCGTGCTCTCCCCATCCTTTTCTTCCTTAATTATACCCCAGCGAGCACTAGTCTGGGTCCGAGGTCATTGTGTGTCTTCATTATTTACCTGGTCGCCCCCTCCCCCCAGTTACCCCAGAAGTCGAAAATGATAAAGAGGAAGAGGGGAGGGGCTTATTTCTTGCGTTACACGTCAAACATCTCTCCCTCCAACCCTCCATCCCCACCCGAGTAATACCCTCATTCTTCTCAGGGCTATTATTCCTTCTTAAGCAGCAAGGAAGAGGGCAGCTGCTTGGGCGCTATTGACACTGCTGGGCAGCTGCAGTGGCTCGAGATTGCCAGTTCAGACTAGCCAAGGGAGCTGCTGAGTGAGTGTTTTTCGAGAACATTCTGGATTCTGGCTACAGCTAAGGCAGATTGTTGGAAGTGGGGTTGGAACACAGTTGTGGGTATTCATACTCGTCCTAATCTTGAAGCAAAATTAAAAGGTTCTGGAAGTTTGGAGCCCTTTCCTTATAAGCTGCAGATTAATTGATTACAATTCTCTCAGTTTCTTTCCATATTTCATATCTTTATACCAAGCCCGTTATGTCTTCAGTCTGGGTTATTTGAGGTGGTGATGTAGAATTTGTGCATGAGATCTGAAATCGGGATTCTGAGATATTTTTACTACGTAAGTTAGAAACAGATTCAGTGAGGCAGAATAAATAGATATCAAGTATAAGGGTAGCTACTGCAGCCATTGAGTGCCAAGTTCCTGACCTGTTGGGAGCCAAGAGGCTTGGCAAAGTATAGTAGGTCTCTGGGATATCAGAGAAGTCAGGATACCAGAACCTGGTATCCTTATGTTGGTGGCAAAATGGCACCAGAATGTTTCCAGTGATTGAACCTTGATTCAGCAACCTCAGGATGAGTTCTGGCTAAGAAAGAAATCAGAGCCAAGACTCAAATACAAGCAAATGTTTATTTAGAAAGTCACAGAGGTAGAGGTGAGCCAGCTGAGCTGCATGGGCTCAGGGAACAAATTACAGAGGCAAAAGAAGGGCCTTTGGAGCTTAGGAGAAAGAGAAGCAAAGAAAACATGCCTGGGGGAAGGAGGGTGGGTAAAAGGGCAAGCCTGCTCCACAGAGACTGCTGCTCTGGATTCTCCTCTGGAGGGTATTTATCTAGAGGTCTCAAAAGGATCCCAATAGAATGTTCATCAGCTTTCCAGGTGTGTCCTTTCAGGATCTAGGTCTCCACTGACTGATTGTTTGGCATCAGGGCTGGGGGTCATTAGTTAATGCAACTGGCCCCTATTTCAGCCACAGCTTCGCTTGTCTGGTTTTGCTGCTATTCTGGGCCTAGAGCTGAAACACAGCTGAGGCCTATACGTATTGATGTGGGTCAGAACCTCATTGTCCTGGGGGCTTAAGGGCTATTCTCCAGCCCCTTTTTTCATTCCCCCTCAAAGGGGGCCTAACTGGAATAGTAGTAACATGTCAGGAGAGGAAAGGTCAGGGGAGGATCTGAACCGCATGACCAGCGATGTGAAAGGTCAGGGGGTTTAAACTGCATGACCAGCGATTTGCTAGGTGAGAGAGGGTAATCCTGGGAGTGAGGTCCTTGTTTTCCCAGATCTTCCCATTGCTGGGCACCCAGGGCTTTTTGTCCTAGTGACCTTCTGTACCTGGCCCATCATCCTTGCGCTGCTCATGTCTAACTGCTTGCCACACTTAGTTATGAGTTTTCACAGATATTTAGAATTAAGCATCATTGGCATTATTAAGGAACTGCAAAATGGGAAATACAACTACCCCAACACAGAGCTTAAATTAATTATAAGGATTAAACTTCATGTGAAAAGAGTTCCATGGTTCTTTGCACTATAAATAGGGTCTTGGGCTGTGTGTAATTTAAACGCACTCAGTGTAAATATCTGATGTAGGGACTGTCCCTAATTTGTGCTCCTCTTCAAAGCCCCCTCTCTAAAGCAAATCCTTTTCCTTAAAAAAAAGGGAAAAAAAGAAAAAATTACAGCCTTAGAGAATATTCGATCATAAAATTATAATAAATGAACTTGAAGATACAGTAAGAAACCTAAAACTGGTGATGCTCTAATGTGACTGCATCACTCAAAAACATGGTGTTTGGTAGCAGTACAGCAAAATAAGGGAGGGTGTTGACTTATGTTAACTGCCTTATTTCATGAAATTGAAGATGTCATTGGTTGTGAACACAAAACAATATACAGATGATGTATTACAGAATTGTACACCTGAAGCCTATATAATTTTATTAACCAGTGTCACCCTGAAATTCAGTGAAAATTAAAAGTAAATAATTAAAAATTTAAAAAGATGCCATTGGCTGTAAAATGCACAAGTTTTTTGTCTTCCACTAAGAAAAAAATAACTAAATTTAACTATGAAAAATGTATTATTACCAAATACTTATATGTTATACATATATATAGATCTCTTTTAAATATAATAAAGCATAGATGTTTATTATATACCACTAAGGTAAACAAATAAAAAGAAAAATAGTGAAGTAAACAAGAAAAAAAGTCACAGAGTGATTTTCTGCATCCTTAGGAGGTTTACATAAACATTGGGATCTGTTATTAAGAAAAAACCTTTGTATGTGTATGGTTTTTCCAATGCTGAAAATGGAGTGGGAATTTAGAAGTTTTGGAGAAAGGTTATTTACATTTTTCATATATCTTGGAATCCTCCTAAGTGGTCATAGCAGAGAGCAGGGATAGGAACATCCCTTATAAGTGCCCTTTACTATCTGTCTTGATTTGTCGTTTGGCCAAGTTCACATCTCTGGTTACAGTCCTACTACCAGTTCACTTGGGGACATGTGAATTGATGGGTCTCTTGGGTTGTTTTTGTGAAGTCCAGCAAGGAGTCCTTCCTTGCATCTTGGCTTAGGGGCATCCTGCTGCTGCTGCTGCTAAATTGTTATAATCCCTCAGGGGGCAAGATGAGAGGAGCTTTCAAGACACTGGACCTCATGGTAACAGCATTTTAAATGGCTACATGTTTTATTTCCTTAGCTTTAGTGTCTCTAGAGAGAAAAGAAATGGACTTGGCTTTTTTGCCTGTCATTCTAATAAAGTTCTTTTCCCCCATAGCAGCTGAGAGGCTAAAATAAGAGATGTATTAGTTGGCACTCCAAAATAGACCAGCATTCTGTACATGAAGATTATTTATTTTTCTTTGCCCACCAGAACAGATAAAGCAGCTTGGAAGACAGAGGGCTAAATTTCATAGGTTTTACATTTCAGCTGTTCTGGGAAGTTGCTGATTGCTTTACCTAATTTATGAATATCTGTCTTGGTTGAAGGCTCTGGTCACATTTCCTGGGCTGGGAGCAGCTTGGTCTCCAGAAGTCTTTATTATGGTAAAATCAGATGGTTTCAAGTTGTTCATTAATGGAGGAGACAATGAATTTAAATCTCGTTGTCTTTTAAACAGAACCAATAGGAGCCATAGACTGAGGAGCAAGGACATCCTTAACTGATTCCTTGAGCTATAGATCTTAACTCCTTTGTATCTGTTTTCCTTATGGATGCAAGCAAGAAGTTATTTAGACCCTTTCTTAGTACCTAGATATTGTAAATTCTGTGGATTTTGCCTTTTATTTCTCCATCCGTATTGTTGGTGGGAAGCACTGAACCCTGAGTCTGTATCCAGGGTTTGCTGTTGTTGTTTACTGTGGCTCCTTGGGACATTTTGGAGTTCGTAGCCTCCAAGAACAGTTTGTGGGGATGCCTTCCCCCCTCTTCTTTACCCTGCTTTCAATCCTTAGGCATTTGTCCCCCTAAACTTTCCCCTGAATTTCCAGGGCAGACAGCTAGACATTTCAGTAAGCCTGCAAGTTAAATGGGAATTTATCTTTGACCTTGAACCCAAATCATTGAGAAACACTATGACACTCAGCTTTCATTTTAATTTTGGGGTCAGAGATGAAAGAATGGGAGATAGGACAAATGAGCCATGGTTAAGGAAGGGGTAAACCTAGAAATACAGAATCCTGAATACCAGCAAATTAATTGAACCCCTGATATTTAACAAGTGCGAAATTGTTAAATAATCATAACTGGAACACAGGTAGACTACAGAGGAAGGAAGGGTCTCTCTGTTCCTTGCTGCTCTAATTCAGATCTACATATTAACCAGAGCCAGGTAAATTGAACTACAGTCAAACCTTGATTCTCAAGCATTTCCCAACTTCTCCTATCTGAAACAACTCAGTTTTTGACCTGAGACCACCAGTAGGACAAAAAGCACAGCGTCTCTCAGACCATAAACAAAGGAGAGAATGTGAATCGGAAGTAAACCTCCTGTTGTTAACATCTCAGGAAATTGTGGTGTGAATATTTTTGTGGGTTTTTTTTTTTCTTTTGTTGTTGGTCGAAATGGACAATTAGCACAATTTTAAAACATAAAGAGGCCAGTAAGAGTGGTAATGTTGCTGAGGGTGTGAAAGAAACAATGATCATAGGCAATTGAAGAGTTAGGAAAACGTGTTGATTTGGATCAAGGAAAAGCGTTAGCCAGTGACTGCATTTTCCAGACAGTGATTTGTGAGAAAGCGAAGATGCTGCATCCCTGGAGGGTGCTGAAAGTGATTCATTTAAGGCTAGTAGGGGGTGGTTCAATAAATTCAAGTAAAGAAGTGTTCATTAAGCAGTTCATTAGATGTACTGTATATAAGGTTAAAATGGAATCATTTGGGGGGGTCTAGAAATGAATTCAGTTTACATTATTTCTAATGGGAAAAAATGATTCAGCTTTCAAAAACTCTTCTCAAACAGCCTTCTGGAACCGAGGTTCCACTATCTTTTAATAAAATGTTGGGCCAGTAAGTGGCAGTTGCTCTAGTGTCTAGTCCATTCCCAACGACCAGAACTCTGATTGGCTTAAGGTCCAGCTGTATGTACATTCCAGCCAATCAGGGGTTAGTTTAGTCATTGAAGCTAGTATTTTAAGTTTTAAAAAGCTGACTGAGTACTGGGCACTTGCCTTTGCTTTCTTTTTCTAGGACTTTAGAAGATTGGAGAACAATGGTCAGCGGCTGCCTAGGTGCCTTGTGGTCTGATGCAGAGTCCCTCTGAGAGCCCATTTCTCCCTTACTCCACTAATGTTTGGTCCCCTTTCTCCAGTGCTGAGTGATGTGGAAGTTACTTAGAGGTCGTTCCAGGTATTCTTTTAAACTGTCTGAATTTCAGCAGTAAGGGCAGGAATCAGTGTACATTATCCCAGTAGTCTGTTGATTTTATTGGATTAACAATTTTTTTCTCCCCCAACCAGATTAAAATGGCAGTTCCTGTGTTTTACTCCATCATTGGCAGGGGTATGAGTGGTTTGGGAATGGTAATATGAGGAGGAATATTTGACTTTTAAAGTCTGATTCTGAGACCTAATTTTTTTTGGCATATAACTTAATGTTTATGTGGGGAGGCCAGACTGATGAGCAAAGTGTTAACTGTCTCTTCTGATTCTAATATTAAACTTTGGGGGGAGGGAGAGGCAAATGGGACCCTCTCTTATTCTTGGAGTTTCTGACCTGAGAGTTCTTTCTCAGACAGTTTGCTCTTAGTCAACCACCTGTTGAACTAAGGAACCTAGAGAACTTGGGAAGCAAAATACTGGTTGACAATCCAGATTCCTTATATTGGTTCCCATTCCTCCCACTTCATCCCCCCCAAAAAAATCTCAGAAAGCAGCCTTTTTCTTAGTACCTCAGTCTAGATTTTGGATGGATGCTAGTGTCCCCGTGAGGGTAGGAGATGTCACAGAATCGGGAACCAAGGAATAGAAAATGGTGGGTTTGGAATATTTTATGAAAACAAGCCTCTGGCTAATTCTGAAAAGCCAGTGACTTGTGTCCTCATAGTGGCTTCAGGGAAGCTTGTTTCTCAGAAGCAGCTTTATGGTTCTGTGTCCTTTCCCCAGGGGTAATTGAAGGTTAGGTGGGTTCCACAGATTGTGACGCCTCCCACCTAAGGAACTAGCATAACTCACAGTTGAAGGAGCTATTTCTGTGAGACTGTCCATCGCCTGCACTGATGGGATTTCTGTCCAGATTGATTGATTGGTTGTTCCACATCCCCCCCCCATTTGAATGAGACAGAGCCAACTCCATCCAGCATGTTGCCTGGTGTCCTTCCCTACTTGAGCAGTAGAGAGTGCTACTGCCTTGTGTAGACTGTATCTATGACTCGGTGCCTCTTGGTCCCTCTGGCTCTGCCTCTTTGAAGCTTCCCCCTAGATAACTAGACAGAATGATTTGAACTGGTATGTTTATAAGTTTTGTTTGTCTTCATCTTCTTCCCTCTTTTGGTGTGGGGGTAGGGCAGATGTTTTAATTGTGTTTTAAAGTGAAAGCAGAATCTGTCTTTTATAGAAAATTGGAAGGAAGCTGGGTAGCCCACCTTTACCAAAAGGTATCAGTTGGATGGAGCCCCACTCTCTGTTTTCTCTGGACCGTAATGAAGCCTTTTTTGCACTCAGTATGCAGTACCTTGCATTTAGCAAGCTCTTAATCTGTGAAATTGTTCTAAGTCATGTATTGCTTCCACCTATCTTTATGAAACTCAAATTGTCAAATCACCCCTAGATTAGTCAGATGATAAGAGAGTAATATGTATTTGGTAAGACAAAATCAAAGTTAGGTTCCTGGGCTCCTTTTACTTTACTCTCATGAAGGTCAGAGAGATTACAACATGAAACAGATCCTGTGACATGCCTTTGGGGACAAAAGGTCTCAAGCTGTGGGAAGGAGGAAAGAATTTCTACTCTGACACTGGCCACGATCCCATGAATTCTGAAGGGTGGAGGACATTTCTAGATCAGCAGCAACTAGTAAATCTGACTGAATAAAAGAAATGGGTGCAACAATCATAGAGTAAGGATGACATTTTGGAAGTAGTAAATGTAGTAGGAATGCATAAAGGGTATTTGTTTCACTGGTGTATAAAGTAGTATTCTTAATAGCCAGAGGGTAAGAAAGGGGAAGGTATCTTTTTTAAGGCTCTTCCTGCCAATAAAATAGTCTCCAGAATCAAAGGCCCCAAACACTCCTCTGTGCTAACAAAATAAATCATTTTGTTGTGAGTTGTAATTTTAGCAAAGCTAGATTTTTCTTCTAAGAAAATGGAAAAAAAACACCCTTGTTCAAGCTGCTGCTTGCGTGTGTTTTGATTTAAATGATTATTAATACCATTGGAAGAGCTGAACTTTATTAAAAATACGTTATTCTAGCCAAATACTTCAAATAAATAAAAGCAGTGTTATGTATGCTTTTTGTCATACAAAAATCTAATCAGCATTTCCTCAGTTAAGAATGTTGCAGAATTGTGAAACCATGCTGGTCTTTATTTTTTGTGCACTGAGGCAGAGTACATCTTAAAAATAATACTGTACAAACGATGAAGCACCTCATCCCTATTTTAATAATCTACAAATGTGTGGTATGTGACACAATTCCAGAGTGAACCCAGCTATGTTGAGAATGTTTTAAAAACTACCACCCAATGAATCCTGCATTATTAAAAGCTGATTAAAATTTCTGAATACCTCTTTAATTGCTAAAAGATAGACTAGTTAGCCTAAGGCAAAGATCTTGCTTAAGTGCACAACTTAGAAGTATTTAGAGAGAAAATGGAAATTTTTGAAGGGCATCTAATTTGGGGCACATTGCAATGTCAACTGTGGTGTTTTAATGTATTTTTAATTTAGCTGAGCTGTAAATGTGCAAAGTTGGCTGGTAATCATAAGCCTAAGTTGTCTGTTTGATCACATGATGCTGAGCCCTGCTAAGACCTGTGTGAAATGATTCCCTTGGCAGTGTTTGTCGGAGTAGTTAGCATCTGTGATGAATGGGTGCTCAAATGGGGAAAAAAAATGTACCTGCATGATTAGAGGATGTACAAATTTTTAACACATATGTGTAGTATAGAAGAGCAGGTTTTCAGACCTGCACTTTTCCAATTGATGAGGTTATTCTGAAAAATAAAGAAATACATTTTAACATAGCAAAGCAAACCAGGAATGGAATGTATTCTCCTTACCTATATTTGTCTGAGGGAAGGCTAGCCCCAGCCATCCAGCAGTGATCCTGTTGTGGGAGACCGTCCCATCATGTGACCAAAAGAGGACAGAGTTTTTTAAAACCTTTTTTCAGTAGCTGTTTTCATAAGAATTTGTTGCCAGCTATTAAAGTGAAAGTACTGGTTTGGTGGAGGGGAGGTAAAGTCATTTCCAGCATCTCTTGGAAAATCAGAGAGATGAAGCTTATTCTGCTTAAAGTTGACCCAAGGATTGCATAAGGAACTGGATAACTTAGTTTTAACCTAAAAACCTTGAAACAGCAGGATCCAGAGGCAAAAATAGGGGACTATAGGAGTTAGGAAACCTGTGCGGCCACCTTGGGTGCCTCAGTTGCTCTTCCTCTGTTGGAGAACACGTGATGTTATTATCATAACCACTTCAGAAGGCCATTTCAAAGCTCCTCATTGGAAATCCTTTGAAAATCTGAAAAAGGACTAGAGATAGAGTACACTGTTAATAGTGCCATCAGGTCAGTTATGGCCAAGCCTATATTTTGCTGTGGTATTACATTTCAGGGTTTAGTCTGAATTTTATTTTGTAGCTGTAAAAGATAATCCGTAGTTTAATTTAGTCTCTTTTGGAATCCTTTCCTTTTTTTAGATTGTCCCAGTGAATGCAGTTAATTCTAATTCTTCCTTTTTCAGTACTGACATGTTTTAGTACGTATGTGTTGTACCTCACTTGCTTATCGAATAAGTTGACCTTGGCAGTGAGTGGAGTGACAGATGCCACCGTGCCAGATTGCCCTCAATTCCAGTGTTAACCAGCTCTTCTCCTTCTTTTCCAGTCCCACGCCTTTGACATCTCATCCTTCAGTCCCTTTGCTGTAAGGGCAGCTTGAACAAGCTTCAGCCCTTTCTCAGACTCCCAGGGCAGGACTTGAATGGATTTGACCCTGGAATTGTTCCTGATGCAGCCTTGTTCAGTTCTTGCTGCTGCCATGCTGGATTCCAAAGATCCACTCTTTCCTCGGCTGGTCGCGCAGGGTCAGGCCCATTGGTTAAAGCTTGTCATGTACTTGGTGGGGAGGATCAAGATGGAGGAGGGGCTCCACTTGGGCGGTGGACCTGGAGGCAAAAAATAAGCATTCAGTCTAAAAGCAGAACCAAGTGCCCATTGTTTAGGCAGCTGTTAATCAACCATGTTTCTATGAAAATAAGTCCTTTTCATGAGGCAGTTGTGTGGGAATAGCTAATTCTTGCCTGATGCTGTGCAGTGTGAGGTTAAAAACATGGTAACTTGTCACAACACAATTCTTCTTGTTCTTTCTGCTGTGGGCTGACTCTACATTACTTGCTTTGTTTGCTCTAGAATGGAATCTACTCACCATTTACTAAAATGAAATGCATTTCTTGGGGGAGGCAAAGTCCAGTTCACTAGGTCTTGGATCTTAAAGGAGCCCTGCTCTCTCTAGGACCAATTGTTAGAATGTCATCCAGATTGCAGTTCTGGAGTTTGATTTTATATATTGGGCAATTTTGTGTCTTGGTTTAAAGAAATTCACGTTCATTGCCCATGTCTTTTTCCTGGCAGTACAGATTAATTTTTAAAGTCTTAGGCAATAGGTAGAAATGAGCATTAGAGAGAAAGTGTAGCACAGTACGAAGTGCAAAGCTTTGTAATCTGACAGGTGTGGGCTGACATCCTGACCTTGGGCCAGTTTTTCACCTCTAAACCTTAATTTCCTTTTTTGAAAAATGGGAATAATGAAACTCATGTAATAAGAAAGTAATGTATGGAAAGTACCTGACCTCAATGATCATTACTAATCTTCCACAGAAACCGTCCTTTGCATTTTTACTAGAAGCCAGAGCTGAACTCGCTCGCCTCCATGGGATTAGTGTTGCACAACAGAAAGGACACTTTGAAGTAGCTCTACAGATTGTTTCACCTTTGACTAACAAGCTTTATACTGCCGACACAACATTTATCCAAGTGCTTAGACGCCTTTCGTTTTCCTCAAGAATTTGTGTATTCTTAACCACTAGCCAGCTGAAGAAATGGCTAGATCTTCTCGGGCACCATTTTGGGCCTGATATTTCCTTTGAATTTACTACCCCATTTCTTCACAGGAATTTGACTCAACTTCTGAAATCCAGTGTTGGAGAAACCCTTTCTTCAACTCTTAGCATGTCTGTTCTGAAAGGATAGGCTTCTCATAGTTTTTATATAGTGCCTTGGTTCACTTAGAGTTATAGGACAGTGCACACAATGTAGAAAGATTGCCTTTGGTCCCACAAGTCTTGCATTTGGGGGATCCTTCTTAAGGACTTTCAATAGCAGGTGGCCTCTCTATGCATGTGACAGTTGGTATAAAAAAAATTAAACAGAATTATCTATTCATCACAATTCAAATCTTGCAGCATTTTTAGGTCATTCCCTCTTTCCTTCTTCTAGCACTCTTTTTCATGTTAGTAGGGCTTGCCAGGACAGTCATGGAGAAGAATGGAAAGGGAGATTGCCTCAATAAAAGGAGGGCAGCTTTGCCAGTTTGTAGTTTAAAGTGCATATGTAAGTAAATCACAAATCTCCCCAATGCCGATATCCATAGTGTCAAGCTGTAAACTCCCATACCATCACCAAGGTTAAGAACTACGTACTTTTGTCCTCACTTCAGGCAGCCCTTGAACTCTGTTTTTGCATGTGTGGAGGACAGGAAAAGAAACAGACTCTTCCTTATAACTTTTCCTTAGATATTTAGTAATGTTGCAGTAATTGTTTTGGCAAAGAGTTATCTTTGTCACTGTAATTGATCAGAATGATTTTAGGTATCTTTGATAGAGGTTGCTAGTTTGTTGTTCCTTTAAAACATTGTTGATTATGTCTTATTTGGTTTTAGTTCCTTGGTCAGGAATATAATTCCCAATGATAAAACATTGTTCCTTTTGGAAAGTACAATTTGTCTAATGGCACAGCTTCAAAAAAATGTATCTTGGGATAGGGCAGAAATTCTGATATTATCCAGATGGTGTTTATACAAGGTACTACAGGGATGGTAGAGAGGGCAGAAAGTACCCATATATGTGTGATGGGCAGAGGGAATACGAGTAGATGGGTAATTTTTAAAGCATGGCATGGCAGCCTATACCTCATAGAAAACCTTATTTTACTTCCTAGTTCTTGATCTTTGCTGTCACTCTGTTTCCCATCTTAAACACCAATGTGCTGTGCTTTTAACTCCTTTGCCACCTGCTTTTGCTCTGCTTGTCCTTCCAGTGACAAACGCATGAGCCACTTCTAAAGAGAGTAAATCATTAAAACTCTAAGGATATGACCCACTTCATATTGAGAGATCAGTTGCCATGAATGAAATTATCTGTGGCTCATTTTTTGTAAGTTCGCTAAAGGGCAGCAGTTGTGACACAGTGGAAAGGAAGTAAATATATAAAGATTCAGTCTCTGAGAGAATGTCTAAATTTGCATGTCATAAAGAGAATGACTGCGGGGGGAGGGGAGTGGGTGGGAGTAGCAAGGTAAAACAGGGTACATGAGAGAGGTTTTCTTAGTTTAAATGTATCTAAGTAACAAAAACTAGCATTTGAAGACCCTGGATTTTTTCATTAGCACCTCCTTTTGGTCCATCAGCCAATGGAACAAATCTATAAATTCCTTCAAGTATCACACTAACTTTCAACTCAATGTGCCAGGGGCTCTAGACCAAAAATTGCTCCCATGAGATTACAGAGGTTATTGCCTTGGTATAGATAGTAACATGATTCTCTTTCTCTTTCCTTTTCAGGGAAGCAGAGTCTTTCAAGGAACAAGGAAATGCATACTATGCCAAGAAAGATTACAATGAAGCTTATAACTATTACACAAAAGCCATAGGTGAGATGGACCTAATGCTTATGCTGGAAAATAATTTGCTAACTAGTGTTAAAATATAAATAGCTTCTCTCTAAAAAGTAGCACATCTTTAAGCTTAATGGCCTCATGGAGGAGTTACTTTTTCTAGCTTAAGTGGGTGGTAGTTCTTTTGGCAAATTAAAAGCTATTCCAGAAATTCTAGATGTTATGGCAAAAAGATGCCCACCTAAATGCATTTCACCCATTGCCAATTCATTTACTATCTTAGAAGATGGCCTTTTTGGATATTCAGGTCTTAGTTACCTCCATGCTCAATTTGCCAACCTATTTTAATCCCATGCTAGTATTTTTCTCACCTAACTTGCTTTACAGGCTTCCTATCCCCAGATAAACAAATGCAAATTCATTTTCATGTCTTATTACATAAAACATAGTCCAGTAAGAAGAGAAGTATGCTAACCCCTATTCCAAAAGATAATAGATGCACTTTAAAACTAAGTATAAATGATTTTTAATAACTTTTTTTACTTTTAAATTGGTTTCACCATTGCTGCTGTCCATTAGCATAGGTAGTCAAAAATTTGACAGTGGCTTTTTAAAAGGAGTATCACCATTCCTATTACAGTTTGATATAGTTCTGAGGAAGATGTCCCATGAGCTTTTGAAGCAGTGGCCCATTCTAAACCTTGTTTTACTTCCTTCTTCCTTTCCTGTAGATATGTGTCCTAAAAATGCTAGCTATTATGGGAACCGAGCGGCCACCTTGATGATGCTCGGAAGGTTCCGGGAAGCTCTTGGAGATGCACAACAGTCAGTGAGGTTGGATGACAGTTTCGTCCGGGTATGTAATGGGCTCTTTGGGGGGAGTGCTGAGTTACTGCATTTGACTTCTAGCCCAGGGTTTCTCAATCTCAATGCTATTGACATTTTGGGCTAGATAATTCTTTGTTGTGAGGTGCTATCCTGTACATTGTAGGATGTTTAGCAGCACCCCTGGCCTTTAAGGTATCAATAGTATCCCCTCCCTTCCCAGTTGTAACAATCTAAAATGTCTCTAACATTGCTAAATGTCCCATGGAAAGAAGAATCAGCCCTGGTTGAGAACCATTTCTCTGGCCATTTTCATCCCATGTCGGCTTTGTGTAGCTGTTTGTTGCTGCTATTAATATCTTGTCTGCTTGGCCATTCATGCTCCTTGTCTTCCTTCTTTGCGTTTCTTCTAGGGACATCTACGAGAAGGCAAATGCCACCTGTCTTTAGGGAATGCCATGGCAGCATGTCGCAGTTTCCAGAGAGCCCTAGAATTGGATCACAAAAATGCTCAGGCACAGCAGGAGGTACGAGTCTGATCCTGTCTGTTATTAAAAGAGACATTGTGGTACCTTTGGGTGAATGGTGACTTGAGACTCCAAGATCTGGTCTCACTTTTCCCATCAGCCATACCTGGGTGACTGTAGGCAAGTCTCATAGTCTCTCTGAGCCTCAGCTTCCTGATCTGTCAAAGGAGTTTTGAATATGATTTACAGCTTTAGAAATCTGTGAAAATTGGAGAGTTTCTGAGATGACTAGGGGAATAGACAGATGCATCAAGGAACTGGTTTGAGTGAGGCTAAAGAATTTAGTAAATTCAAATCCTGGTTAAGCAGCTGAAACACGTTTTAGTTCCATCTCCATATATGCGCAGTTTACCCATGGCTATATTTTAGTGAGAATCTCCAAGCTTTTACTTAGTCCCTGACAGTGCCTTGCCTTTATTTTGTATATGTCAAGGCATGACTCTTGGTATTCCTGAGTTTAAGTTCAAATTAGGGGTGAGGTTTGGGCCTTTAGCCTTTCTGTTAAGTCTATGGTTCTTATTTTCTTAAAGTAGCACATTCATTGGCCTTACTGATTTTTGTGGTGATTGAATCTACAACTTCACTAAAATGTTCCCTTATTTGATTTTCTGGTGTAGTTCAAGAATGCTAATGCTGTCATAGAATATGAGAAAATAGCAGAAACGGATTTTGAGAAGCGAGATTTTCGGAAGGTAAAGTACAACTATGCATAAATCTTTTTTTTTTTTTTTTTTAATATATCTGTATTGATTTCAGAGAGGAAGGGAGAGAGAGAGATAGAAACATCAATGATGAGAGACTCATTGATAGGCTGCAACCTGCAACCCGGGCATGTGCCCTGACAGGGAATCGAACCCCGATCTCCTGGATCCTAGGTCAGTGCTCAACTGCTGAACCAAGCACGGCCGGGCAGCGTAAATCTTATCTACTCTCTCACAAAGGGGTGTGTGTGTGTGTGTGTGTGTGTGTGTGTGTGTGTATGAGAGAGAGATATAAGAGGAGCAGTATGGGTACAGAAGATCTAGAATAGTAAATTTAATTTGACTTTTTCCTTTTAATTTTTTAAGACCTTAAAATTTTTTTAGAATAGTTGTAGGTTCACAGCAAAATCAGGAAGAAGGTACAGAGATTTCCCATATACTCTTTGCCCCATACAAGCATAGCTTTACCCATTGTCAGCAACCACCACTGGAGGTACATTTGTTATAACCAGGTTTTTGGTTATGAATAAAGCTTCTATAAACATCCACGTGCAGATTTTTATGTGGACATTTTTCAGCTCCTTTGGGTAAATACCAAGAAGTGTAATTGCTGGATTGTATGATGAGAATATATTTAGTTTTACCAGAAACTGCCAAAATGTCTTCCAAAGTGGCTATACCATTTTGCATTCCTACCAGCAATGAATTAGAGTTCCTGTTGTAAGGTACTTTTTTTGTTAATTATATTTGACTTTATGATAAAAGGCAAAATGAATTTATCTGAATTTCTGTTTTTGATGTAAGATAGTGGACTAAAAGTGTGCTTTTAGGGGGAAAAAAGAGGAAAAGCCAGTTGGAATTAAATATTGGGTTTGGATAATTTATTTTTATTTGAATAATGAGAGCTAGGTTTAATTCCTGCTTTATGGGAGCTGGATGGAGCTAGTAATCAAAACTATAGAGAGGCTTCTTAGGCCCCTTTTACATTTTGAATAGTATAGATAACCTGATATCACTACCTTTTTTAGGCCTTTCTACAAAAACACACTACTGGCCTTTATGGAGCTGTGTGGTAGTTCATGGAAATTTAAATCCAAAGGGGTTGACAAATCTGAAACATGGGAAAAGTGTAAAAGCTCTAGGTATCTTTCTAGGTCTTATAGTAGTTATGCCTCATCTGTATAATAATTCCTAACTCCCTTCTTTAGATGGTACTCAGAAGTAGCTTTCAGTATAGCTTCAAAAGGGTAGATAAATGGACCCCTGAAAGGTTAAAAACCACTGATCAGAATTGATTTTCATGATCATTTAAAAGTTTGTAAGTACCATCCAAGGAATGGAGTTGTCACTTCATATGTAGGAATTTGCTTGTTGCTTTCTGGAGCAGGTACTCAATAAATGTTTGACAAAAGACTACAGTTAAGAATTATTCTTAAGTCACACACCGTTACGGTCTTTTATTTGGTAATTGATATATCTGATTAGCGTTTGGAGAGTCCCAGCATTAACTTATTAGCATCCCTCTTGTGTCCATTGGTTTTAATAACCACAGTGTCTTTGTAGTGTAATTTATAGGTGTGTTTGTGTTTTATTTTGTTTTGTTTGTGTGTGTATGCTTGGGAAGCGATTCTGTCTCTTGTCATATTTTCTGAGGTTTACATAGGCAGAAGCTTTGTCTCAAAAGGCGGTCTTTGGGTTTCTTTTCTCTCTTGCCTACTCTGGAACCAGAATCCCCAGTTTGTGACAGAATCCTCTGTGACATCCCATCTCCCCCCCCACTGTTGCTCATGGTGATGTCACAAATGAAGAATTATGATCCTGGCAGGGGGAACAGATGAAGTTGGAAGAAACAAAGGACTTCTTTGCTTGCAGCTGTCTCTAGTCATGAGGAGGTGGGGGTGGGAAGTGAAGCGCCGAGCTTCTGACACTCCCCACAATGACAGAATCATCTCCATACAGAATGTTGTGAAAGTAGCAGGGTGTGGCTGCTGAAATTTTGACTGACTGCTCCCCACCCCCGCCCCCCATTCTTTTTCCACTTAAGGAGAGAAAAAAATAGCACCATGATTCTGTCCTACATAATACCTGATTATTCATATTGTCCTTAGAACTTCCAGCACAGTAACCAGTGCCATTGAAGGAGAGGCATCCCTACCACTGCTCTGTTAATAATGCAGAAAGTCTTCCCAGTATAATAACTTGTGTTTACCTACTTCCCCAGATTTTTAAATTTAATTTTCAAATGGGTGGTTTTTGTGGGTCAAAGCTAGAAAGTATAAACATATTCAGTGTTAAGTGTTGCCCCAAATTGTCCTCCATCTGCCTTGATCTCACCTCACGGTAACCACTGTTCTTGTTTCTTCTATTTCTTTCCATAATTTTGTTTTACATATATAAGCAAGTACAAATATAGACTCTTAATTTTCTTTTATTTTGCATGAAAGGTAGTAGTGCTCTGCATACTTCTGTACCTTTTTTTTTTTTTTCCATTTATTAGACTTTGGAAGTCTTTCCATATTAGTACATGGAGAATTTCTTCATTCTATTGTAGAGCCACCTCGTATTTCATTATATGAAGGTCTGCGTTATCTGACCAGTCGCCTGTTCATAGAATTTGCATTATTTCCGCTTCTGAGTTTTCATACTTCATACCTTCCTGATCCCTATGGCCAGATTCTTAGAGGGAATGGGTGTCTCTTAACTCCAGGTTTCGCTTTTGGGTCAGTTGTTCTTGGAGGAGGATATGGTTCAGCAAGGATCTTCCAGGAATAGCAGCTAAAGCAAAAAAATGAAAGCTCAGAAAACAAACTTCTGAAAAGAGAAGTGTATGTGTGTGTAGATATATATGGAGAGCCTTTATGAAACTAAAAGCGTGACTAATTCCAGCTGTGTGCGTGTGTGTGTGTGTGTGTGTGTATGGATACTTGGCTTTTGGTTTGTATAGCACCATGTTGAATATGGTCTATTTACGACCATTTAAAATGAACTTTTATTGGTATGTTTCCGTACTATAATAAAAGTGGGAGAGTGGCCACCAGAGTACTCTTGAGATGTGAGGCTCCTAACACAGGTAGGAGAGAACTGGGAGCAATTTCAGTAACACAGGGAGCAATGATTCCATACCAGGGTATTTTTGGTACTTCCTGTCTTACTAGGCTAAGCATGATGAATTATGCAAAGTAGCAAGTAACAGTTTTTACAATAGAAGAATGTAAATTTTGATCATAGTCATTGTGGATATGATTCTCTATAGAGACAGCTTAGCATGGTGATTAAGGTTATATTAGTATCAAATCCTATTTCTTTTTTTTTTTATAATATGTTTTTTATTTTAGAAAGGGGGGAGGAGAGAGAGAGACATTGATCAGCTGCCTCCTGCATTCCCCCTTCTGGGATGGAGCCCCTGACTGGGAATCGAACCTGGGACCTCTTGGTGAATGGGTCGATGTTCAGCCACTGAGTCACACTGGCCGGGCCAAATCCTGTTTCTATTGCTTATTAGCTTTTGCGACCTTGAACAAGTTATTTAATCCCTATGTTTTCATCAGTAAAATAAGGGTAATAATACTTACTTTATAAAATTGAGCATCAAATGAGTTAATATACAAAGTACTGATAAATGTTTACTCTTGTTATCATCATCTGGATCAACTGCTTTCCTCATTTCAGTGGTTTAATCAAAAGAATTAGGTATGTTCTTAAGCTCTGATGTTACTCTCCTTTGAATCTGTTACCTGTGACCAAACTAAAAATGAAGACATTTCTCGAGTCCAGGATGAAGAACCTTATTTGCTTTTCTTCCTCCCCTGTAGGTGGTTTTCTGCATGGATCGTGCCCTAGAATTTGCCCCTGCTTGCCATCGCTTCAAAATTCTCAAAGCAGAATGTTTAGCAATGCTGGGTCGTTATCCAGAAGCACAATCTGTGGCCAGGTATGAAGTCAGGCCAGTTCTGCATTGAAAAGTCAGATTCTACTGAATGGGTGCTGTCTGGTAGCTGTCTACAGCGGTAGCTACCATGTGTCCTCTAGGTTGGCCAGCTAATACGAATCGAACCTTCCTGGGACTTAAAGCCAAAGATTATACTAAATTTGAAAACCCATAGGGAACATAGGATTATAGGAAGTACTTGAGCTGTATGTAAAAGAACAGATGTGTGGATTTGTTTGGTTTTTATTTTTTTAATTTTTTAATTAATTTTAGAAAGAGAGGAAGGGAAAAGGATAGAGAAAAACACTGACTGGCTGCCTCCTGCACGCACCCTACAGGGGATCGAGCCTGCAACCCGGTCATGTGCCCTGACCGGGAATTGAACCTGTGACCTCTTGGTACATAAGACAGCGCTCAACCAACTGAGCCACATCAGCCAGGGCATGGTTTTTATTTTTTAAATGTCCTTTTATGTATTCCAGGGATTTGCAAACTCTGTAAAAAGGCCCTATAGTAAATATTTTAAGCTTTGCAGGCTATGTAGTCTCTGTTGCAACTGTTCGGCTCTGCCATTGTAGTCCCGAAGCAGCCATAGATAGGAGATAAATGAATAATGTGGCTTGGTGTCAATCAAATTTTACATACAGAAACTGGCGAGAGACAGGATTTGGTCCTGTGGGCTGTAGTTTGCTAACCCCTGTTTTAATAAAGGTTGTGAGACATAAGGAGTGTATTAAAGATAACTGTATGTGGTTTGTTGGGAAATATTCTTGGGAGTCTGTCTACCTTTGGATACTCTCTATACTAGACACATGGTCAAGAAAAAAACCCCCACAAATGATAGTAATGGTGGGGACACCCAAATAACAGCTAAACGTGCCCTCTTTCTGACTATTGCAGTGACATTTTACGAATGGATTCCACCAATGCGGATGCTCTGTATGTACGAGGTCTTTGCCTTTATTATGAAGATTGCATTGAGAAGGCGGTTCAGTTTTTTGTACAGGCTCTCAGGATGGCTCCTGACCATGAGAAGGCCTGTGTTGCTTGCAGAGTAAGTTCTGGGCACCAGACCTCGGTGGGAAAGAAAGCTTCCTTTTTGAGCCTTTAAGAGTTGGAATGGAAGGTTTTAGAATCACAAGAATGTAATAGCTCCTCTTTCTGCTTTGCCAGGATGCTTGGTCCTTTTATTAGAGATGATTTCAGGGGAGCATTTGAGATCTTGCTCCCTGGCATATGTCGTCAGGTTGGCTCAGATATACTCATGAAAATTCTCTAAATTAAAAAAAAAGATTTCAGGACTACTTTATTTTGCCTAAAGGCAAATGTGATCAGATAGGTCAGATTCTTTTAATACTGAAGTGCTTTTTTCTTTGTTCTTCCCTCAGTGAAGGAAAGTTAGTAATACTTGCCCGGGGGAGGAGAGGTAAACCCTGGGAACACGGGTCCCCTTGGTTTCTCCTTTCCACTCTGTAGGAAGCACAGTGAGGAACAAATAGCCCGGGGCTGGGGTGGAACGGAGGCTGTGTGATGCTGAACTACTGGGATCAAGAAACTGAAAATAGACTCTGGCCTGTGTATGTAGTGATCTGAGGCTTTCTGGGTGTGAACTGACCTCCCCTTGCTTTTCTCTGTAGAATGCGAAAGCACTGAAAGCAAAGAAAGAAGATGGGAATAAAGCCTTTAAAGAAGGAAACTACAAGCTAGCATATGAACTGTACACAGAAGCCCTGGGGATAGACCCCAACAATATAAAAACAAATGCTAAACTCTACTGTAATCGGGGTACGGTTAATTCCAAGGTAAGTACTTGGTCTGGGTGTTGGGGCCTATGGAGATATTTTTAAGGGACATTGAAGAGGTCTTGGGAAACCTGCCCAAGGAGGGTAAACCAGAGGACAAGAGAAAAACTTGTTTGATTGGTATCTCAGCTTCTTAGGAACTTCTGAGAGGCAAGCTTTTGTCTTTTCTATGGAATTTAGGGGCACTTGAGGAATGATTTGAAAGGATATTCCCACCTGTTCTACCTCAAGGTCCTTTTCTTCCAGAGAATGACTAGAGCTTTGGGATAATTTTTTAAGCAAGTACTGTTGCTTCTTTTTGCCTATGCAAGTGATTCTTTAGGAATGATTTGGAGGAGATGAGAGTATGAGGCAGGCTTAAGTCTTTCCTTCGGCATAACTGTTGGTCACCATACCAGGCTCAGGTGAAAATAGCCTGAGTGCCCCTGAGGTCCTACACACCATAGGAAAAAAGAGTAGGCTCCTTGCAGAGTTCCAGTAGTTAAAAATCCCAGTAATTCTGATCCCTCTAGTTGATCTCTGGAAGAATGGAGGGCAGGAACCACCCTTATTATTTCCATGTCTTCGTTGGGCACTAACCTGGAATAGTAGAGGTGGTTTTATCCTTATAGATAAGTGTGCCTGGCTTCCATTACTCAGAAAAGAAACCAATTTCAAAGTTGGTGTCCTTAGCCCACTGAGATACAGCTTTCCCAGTGACCAAGAACAAGTGTGACAGGGAGCAAGCATGACTGATCCTCTTAGAATTTTGAAGGCATGTTCACAGCTTCTGGGCTCCTTCAATCACCGCCATGTGAAGTATGACTGCTCTCTCTCTCCTGAAGCTTAGGAAACTAGATGATGCAATAGAAGACTGCACAAATGCAGTGAAGCTCGATGACACTTATATAAAAGCCTACTTGAGAAGAGCTCAGTGGTGAGTGCCTCTGCTGGGTGGAGGGAAGAGGGAGTTGCTGCTGGCCTGCCAGGGGAATTGCATTATGGATGATGAAGCAGACCCGGGGATGTTGTGAGGTCATTTGGTCCTTCCCCCTGCCTCTAGGTGGGATTGTTCCAGCCCTAGACTATGTTTATAGACCTCCAGCGGAGGAGATTGCACAAGCTCCCTCAGTCTCCCATGCCTGTGTCTTACGCCCCTCACGGTCAGTAAGTTTCCTCTGATGCCTGACCCAAATGCCTTTTGTTAAAAGTTTAAATCCATTTCCTTTGGAGATTTTGTTTTGTGTTGTACACTTTTGCTCTAACTTGGCACAGTGCTTAGCACGTAGTAAGTGCTCACTAAATAAATGTTTTGTTGAATGAATGTATGGTGCTTGAAAGAAGAATCATCTTGGAGACAGTTGGGAGTCTTGCTTAGCCTGTTTGTTCTGGGTTAGGAAAGACAGTCTTAAAGTTAGAAGAGATTTAATCTAGCTCAGTCTCCCAGCAGTATAAGGAACCCTATTTGGAAATACTTATCAGACTAGGTGATTTCCAAGCCAGGATATGCCTGCCTCTGGTGCCTAGATTTGCTTTCAGAGTTGGAGTGCTCCCCAGCATACTTGTTCATCTTACTCTTGGAACCACCAGATTCTTCTCTTTGCAGGAACTTGGCAAGAGCTAAGAGAGACCCCTCTCAAAAATTTGTCTCTTTTTTTTTTTTTTTAAATCCTCACCTGAGGATATGTTTAGAGAGGAGGAGGAGAGGGAGAAAGAGAGAGACAGACAGACATTGGTTGGTTGCCTTCTCCTATGTGCCCCAAACGGGAATCAAACCTGCAACCTAGGTATGTGCCCTGACCGGGAATGGAACCTACAACCTTTTGGTGTCTGTGACGATGCCCCAACCAACTGAGCCACCTGGCCAGGGCAAATCCATATTTTTTCAGATTCTTTCCCAGAGAACCTCCCATCTTTAAAGTTTCTAATGGAAGACCTAATTGTTGTATACCAATCTTCCATTCCTTGTTATGAAATGTCGTATCTAAAGAGTAGGTAATGTACTGATGCCTGATGAGCCCATCATTTTTTTAATATATTTTTATTTTTATTGATTTCAGAGACAGAGGAAAGGAGTGGGAGAGAGAGATAGAAACATCAATGATGAGAGAGCCATTGATCAGCTGCCTCCTGCACACCCCCCACTGGGAGTCGAGCCTGCCACCCAGGCATGTGCCCTGACCAGGAATCGAACCTTGATCTCCTGGATCCTAGGTCGATGCTCAACCACTGAGCCACGCTGGCCTGGCAAGCCCAGCATTCTTTAAGCACCCAAGTCTCATCAGTAGTGCAGAAAGTGGCCTACCTCCCATTTAGTTTTCCCAAAATTATCCACATTTTTTTAAAAATAGGAAAACTGCTACTGTGTGTGTGTTGGGGGGGGGTGTTGTTTCTTTTTGTGAATTTCTAAGTAAAGGAATAAGCCTGTCAAACAAACACAAAATTATAGATTCTGTGAGTTATCTCATCTTTACAAGCCACAGTCAGACAAATGTGGAAGCTTTGAAAGACAAAAGAGTACTCTTTGACCCAGCTAAAGACTTATTTTAACAGATGCAAAATGCTGTATACATGTTTACTGTTTACAGTTTTAACTGTTATAGCAAAAAAGGAGAATCACCTATATGTCTAGATACATGATACTCTATCATACTCGGAGTACTCTGCAATGGTGAGAGAACAGACATTCTTGATTTGTTAGGAGGAGGATGGGATGGAGTATTATTTTTTTCATATCTACAGTAAACAAAAATCAGGAGTTGCTTTGATCAGACATCTCCTTATCTTTGTGGTAGAAATAGAACTGTCCTCGGTGTGGCTCTACCTTTGAGATCCCATCACGGGGCAGTAGCACTGTTTGGCACAGTTGGCTGAGAACTTGGCAACAGTCCCCTCAAATAGCTGTGAAGAATTGGAGATTAGTTCAGACAAGAGCCTTTTCAGAGCCCTGACTGTTGCCCCAGTCTGCCTCAATTTACCCCTAAAGTTTGAGAGATGTTAGACCTTTGCTCTTATCTCCCATCCTGAGCTGGAGTTTCTCATTTTCCCTAAGGCCCTACATACTTTTCTTCAACTTTAAAAAAACTTTTAAATGTAAGAATATCCTAGAATTTTGTTTTAAGTGTGAGGTAAAAATGTAAATCACTGTAATATCAGTTTGTTGAGCATATCACATATGGGCCTAGGAAGTTTAAGGTTGCTGGTTTGTCAGATCATTCTATACCCAGGGCAGTCAGTTACCAACTTTCTTTTACTTCAGTTTATACTATACTTCATCCTGTAAATGGGTTCCCTGAACTAATAGCATTTGTGTCCACAGGGCATGGTTCAGTCACCACTTTTTTTAAAGGTGTAAATCAAGATGTTGACAGAAAGAGATGCCTCAGCTGTTGGGCCTCTCTTTGGCCAGCCACATGAGCAACACTTCCTCTGTTCTGGTCTCCAAGCCTGGTGGGGCTCTCTGGTGTTTGTGAAGATGGGCTTAGGTTGGAGCGTTAGAGTAAATTGAATCTCTGTTGTGTAGTGGCCAGCTGCACTGCGTGGTCACTTCCCACTCCTCAGCTGATGGTGTTTGTCTCTACAATTCCTACTGCAGTCTGTGTAATCAATAGGCTAGTCTTGGTGCCAGTGATCTTGTCAGGACACAGAAGATGCCCTTTTGTTTTTGTGGAAGAAACACTTAAAAGGTCCGGCAGTCAGCCTATCAAGCCAGATTCCTCCCATCTTGGGCCAGGGCCCCTCCTTTCTTCTACACTCTCCAAATCAAAACAAGCCTCTTAAGTTTAGACTGTGCTTTTCTGTTTCACCTACATCTCTTTGATTGATTGGTCTTCATGGAACAATTTGCCAATGGCCACCACCTTTACCTTGATCCTTCTAGTGGCTCACTAATCCCACTTCTACCCTGGATTGAAGCTGGCCCTGCATGTTTATGGCACTCCAGGTTTCAAAGCTCTTCCACATCCATTTGTTTCACTTGCTAATTTTTCTCATGTGTTTCAATTCCAAGTAATCAAGTAGGTGCTTTCACATTGCCTTTTCTAAGGCAGGCCAGATGCCTCTTGGTGGCTCTGTGAAATCAGAAGGAACTTTCTCCTCTTAGTTGCTTTCTGCTCAGAGCAGAACATCACTTTGTGGGTTGGCTGCAAGTGGCATGAGACCTATCTTTTATTTTCTCAAGGAAGTAATTTTATTCTCATGGTTAGCTTAAGGACTCCTGTTTCATGAAGCATCTCAGCCAAAAGTCTATGTCTCTTGCTTGAGCCATGCCTCTTCCTTTAGAGTAATACTGAAGGTCATTGCTGTTTATATCACTGTACTGCCCTGTATTTCCTTCTCAGTTACATGGACACAGAACAGTATGAAGAAGCAGTGCGGGACTATGAAAAAGTGTATCAGACGGAGAAAACAAAAGGTAAAGGTGTTTGGGAGCATGCTTCTTAGGAAACTTGCCTTTCTTGTAGGCCCTAAAACTGGACACAGGAGTAATTTGATTCAGGGATCAGGATTGTAGCTCTAGCTTATTTGATCAGCAGCCAGGAGGAAGTGAGCAGAAATCCTGAGTGCAGAACGAGGCACCTATTTTCTGGTTCCAAATCTTCCCTGTTACTTTCACTTCCTTTTTATGTGAGGAACCCTAAGTATGAGTAGGGTTTTTTTTAATCTCTAGGGGTAAAACACACCATAAACACCTGGTATAGTTAACAAGGCTTCTGACTCCAAGGCATCTGGGCTGGGACCTGGTAAGGGAAGCCAGAATCAGATTTGTCCTTGATGCTAGATGTCTCCCTCTAGAACACAAACAACTCCTTAAAAATGCACAGCTGGAACTGAAGAAAAGTAAGAGGAAAGATTACTACAAGATTCTGGGAGTGGACAAGAATGCCTCTGAGGATGAGATCAAGAAAGCTTATCGGAAACGGGCCTTGATGCACCATCCAGGTAGAGTGGTGGGGGAAGCGACCCTGTGGGAAGAACATGCCAGGCTGGCCCACTGCCGAACTCAGTCCAGAATGAGAGCCTCAGGCTCTGCTCTGGGAAGAAGGTGTGGCTAAGTTCAGTACCCTCCAAATTTTGGGAAGTAGTAAATTCTAAAGTCAGGTATAAAGTGGTCTTTCTTGTAAACTTTCTTCTGAGACAAGTTTCCTGTACTCCCTTTAGATCGGCACAGTGGAGCCAGTGCTGAAGTGCAGAAGGAGGAGGAGAAAAAGTTCAAGGAAGTTGGGGAAGCTTTCACCATCCTCTCTGATCCCAAGAAAAAGACCCGCTATGACAGTGGGCAGGACCTGGATGAGGAGGGCATGAATATGAGTGGTGAGTTGTTTGGGGCGACCTGCAGTGACTGTGACAGCTGTAGAACTTTAGTGTCTTTTCTAAAGGTACTCAGAGGGAGAATCTGTGTAATTAGCCAGTGACGTGCAGTGGTTCCTAAAGCATACCCTTGATGAAGACCTCTGACATGAGGCAGCGTGTTGGGTGCTAGAAATAACAAAGATGAATCAAACAGATTCCCTGACCTCCAGGAACCAAGTCTAGAGGTTTGCAAACTTCTGCCCACAGACTAAATATGACCCCTGATCTAATAGACATGGAATCCAGTGAGTGCAATGTGTAGCAGGTGCCCAGAGTGCAAAGTGCACCAAGGAGTAAGCAATAGCAAGGGAAGGCATGGAAATGCAGAAAAGCAAAACACCCTTGGGAGCTGCAAGGGGTTCTGTAGGATAGAGGGTGCTCGAGGTGGGCAGTGGGGAGAAAGAAGACCAGAAAGTAGCTAGAGCAGACGTCAGAAGGCCTTAGGGGCTGGAGTAAGGAATATGGGCTTTTCCTATTGGCTGGAAGTTCTTTTTTCCCCCACTGCAAAGTGTGTGCTGATATTTATGTCCGTCATACATTCCTGTAAGCCCTCACAGATTTTAATTTCCCCAAGACTTAAAATGATGTAAAGCACAGCTGTCAGCATCATTTTTCTCTGTGAGCTTAGAAATAAAAGAGGCCTTGAACTGTGCCCACTTCTCAGACCACTGTCTCTACTGCCAACCCCTTCTCCTCCACTAAGAAAATCTGTTGGAAGTTAAATTAAAATTGATAACGATATATAAATAATCCTGACCTCTCCAGTTCAGCGAGAGAAAGAAACATAGGATTATAAATATTGCTCTGCCCAGCATTTGAGAAGAGCTATAATCCATCAAAAGCTATTGAAGTGTTCTAAGTAGAAGAGCTGTGGACAAGATTTAGGCTCTAGAAATACATGTGTGATGGCAGCAAAGAGAGGTGGTTTGGAAGGAGAGGATAGTGGAGGGAAGACAGTAAGTAGATAGGAAAGGACTGGAGGGCACAGTTGAGAGATAGTGGTGGACTCAGCAGGAGTTGGTTACTGAATGTGTTGGGAGAGAGGAAGGACCAAATTGAAAGTGGCTTTGGCATAGCAGACTCAATGGGGCCATTCACTGAGCCAGGGGACCCAGGAAGATGAACAGATGTGCTGGCACAGAATTCACTTTTGGACACTGTGTGCCTGTGGGATTCACTGGTGGAGATAAATCTTTCTGTGCAGCTTAGCAGGTCAGGCAGGGGTTGAGGGCATCAGACCTGCTGTGGTCATGTGACAAGGGAACAGTGCTAGAGTCAGACAGAAGTTGTAATTTTCAGTTATTTTGCTTTTATTGTCCACATGATCTTGGGCAAATTACTTGAGCTCCCTACTTATGTTTCGTTGAGTATAAATTGGTAACAGGACTTACCCTGACAAACTGTTATTAGGATTAAATGGTATGTATGCAAAGTACCCAGCGCCATGATTGGCACCTAGTAGGTGCTTTAATAAACCACAAGTTTTCTGGAATACAGTGTAGACAGCATAAAATCAAACAGATACAATAACTCATAGGTTTTATATTATTTTCTCTTGATAGTGTGTAGGTGATAAACTTTAGTCTTTTCAGTAGCAGACCCAGCAGTATAGGGAGACAGTGTGGGGAAAGTCTTGTCAATAATTGCAATTGGCATTCCCAGCTGTGGAGAAGAGAGGGCCAGCAAACTGGGTTGAGGCAAAGAATGCTCTCCTTTGGGACTGCACTTGGGAAGAGAAAGGAACATAGCTCAGGAATGGGATCAAGTGGTAAGGTATGCATAGGGTGGGGCAGATTTGCTCACCTCTAGTCTAAAGTTTTGGGAACCGAGGGAAATGATACTATCTGAGAAAGCTTTGGAGACCCGACCTATTCTGTCATAATGTTCCCCTTCAAACACTTTTTTTCACCTTTTTCTCTGTTCTCACCTTGCTCCACAGAATTTGATGCAAACAATATCTTCAAGGCATTCTTTGGTGGTCCTGGGGGCTTCAGCTTTGAAGGTGGGTATGCCTGCTGTTCTTGGGAGTTCCCAGATCACAAGCTGACACAGTGACTCCCCAGTTAGGCAGCTCTTTGATCAAGGGGTCTCATGACTGGAGGCAGCTGAATTCTTACCTAGGTAGGGCTTCGGTCTATTCAGGTGTTGCTGAGGGTGGCAGAGGGAGCTTTCTGGGCACACCTTACCTTGGGACCATTATAGCCACACCTCCACAGGGTCAGGTAGGCATCGCTAAGCTGCCTAATACCAGGGCTTGTTTGCACAAGGGAAGGTGTTAGAAGCTACCTTTACACCCAGGGTCTAGGCTGTTTGATACCTTTAGAGCTGCTTCTCTGACGTTGAAGCAGCCCTTGGAGACTTCCATAATCAGAGCAAAGTGATCTTTCCTAGAAAACCCAGAGTCAACTAACCAGCCCTTCTTTCCTTTACAGCATCTGGTCCAGGGAATTTCTTTTTTCAATTTGGCTAATGAAAGGAAACCATCCAGAACCCAGAAAATGCCGACTTGCTCAGTTTAACCTTGAATGTGGACACAATTCACCTCCTCTCTTCATCATGTCTCCATGTACTTAGAGCAGTTTCGTTTTCTCAGTTGGATGCCCTGTGTCTGTGAGTGGGGTGAAGGAAAGGGAGCCAGCGCCGAAGACTGCGGGTAGGGGAGGGAGGCGGGGGGGGTGAACAGGGAGGCAGCTTGTGAATTTTTGTTTTACTGTTTAACTTTATTAAAAAAAAAAAGTTAAGAGGATAAAATGTTTTGACCCTTTCTGGCACTTTTCTCTGGCAGCTGCACTGTCAGTGCGCCAGAGCTGAGCCCAGGGCACAGAACTGATGCTGACATGGACTTTAGGATCAGCAGGCTGCCCCACAGGGGTGTGGGCACCCAGAGCCTGGTGGCAGGTGGGGTGCTGGCTGCCACTCTCAAATCTGTTTAGCATGTCAGTGCTGAGCAGGTGCTGGATAGTCTGCTGGGCCCCATCTGATGTCAGTTATAGGGAATTGAGTTCAGAAAACATGCTTAGCTTATGGTGGGGGCCACGAGAAATCACTAGAAGCTATGTGTATCCAAAGCTCACATAGAGCATGGATGGATATGTGTCAGGCCAGGCTAACCTAGACAGGAGGTTTACACAGACTCAGTTACTTTTGCAGACTTGAGGGAGATGGAGACAAGGTAAAATCCTGCCTCCCCGACCCCAAGGCCCTTTCCCAGTGAGACAGGCAGCTCCCGGGCCCAGGGGTCTGTCTGGTTGCTGACATTAGTCCACACGGGGAAACACCATTCTTAGCAAGTGCTCTCACTTCTCCACTGGTTTCCCTTTCTGCATGGAGGCAAGCTGGGGAAGGAAGCCATGACATATGTCATACTGGTCTGCTCAGGATTAGTGTTTGTGGTGAGGAATCTTGTTGAGATTTCCAGGCAGGCACTACAGGCTTTGGTTAGGTTTTTGGTGCTTTGGTGGTAGAGATGGTGGGACAGACCTTGGACCAAACAGATAACATGATTTCTCTTCCTTCAGAGCCCCTGCCCTGTTCTTTATAGTCTTCCCCCTTTGGTGAAGGCCATGGTGAAGTGAAGACTGAGGCCTAGAAGTTCCCTATGTAGCTGTCCAGGCCCTTGTTGGCTGGAAGAGACTCTAAATGTCAGGCTTTCCTTTGTGTTTGAGGCAGCACTGACCTGAGGGTGGCCTTCCCAAGAGAACTGGGGAAATCCATAGTAGGAGTTTGGGGTCTTGCCTCTGTGAGAAGTCTTTCTTGATTGGATGGGGCTGGGTACACCTGTGGGCCTGTTTTAGTAGTTAATAGGGGATGAGAGGCTCTGTGCTCTATTTCCCTCATACCCAGCCAACCCCCACTTTTTGTGTGTGTCTAAGACCAGCCTCCCCTTTCTGCCTCCTCATGAAAGCCAACACTGTTCAGCTGCCCAGCCTTGTCACAGCTGTGCCCAGCCAGCAGCGGGGAGACAGGACCGATGGCCCCAAGCTGTGGGACAAAGCCAGTCCTAACACACCCAGCCCTCACCCCAGGGGATGATAAGCTGGGCACAGAAGGGTGAGAGAGACTGTACACAGCTAGGATTAACATGATTTATTTCATTATCAGTATTACAAGTTGCTGAGGTTGGGCAAAGCCAGGATGGTAACTCAAATCCCAAGCACTAATTAGCAAGGCCCTGTTACTGAGCAGAGGGTAGTGGAGGGCACCCCAGAAACCACAGCCCATGTAGCAGTGTTAAAAACCCCTCTCAAAGGCACCAGGTGGGGCTTAGCCCTTAGCAGCCAGGAGTCCACTCCATTGGCTCTTAGTACCCACCAGCCCCCTTTAGAGGAGGCACAAGAGGCCTCCAGAGGCACCAAGGAGGGCAAGGTGGGCTGGGCAGACTGCAAGACTGGAGCTTCCCCACCAAGCACTGTCTCTGGCTTAGGTCTCCTATCCATACAGCAGAGCCACACCACCAGAAAGGATGGCCACCCCATCCCCTTCTGGGGTGAGGCCCTGGGGTGTAGCTGCTGCTTACTGTTCTGTTTTCTTCCCTAGTTATCAAACTGTTACCTAGTTAAAGTGTGAAGAAGGAAGGGACAGGCACTTAGGACCCCAAGGTGCGAGGTAAACCCTTTTCTACCCTGGTAAATAGCCTCAGTCTTCCTGAGGCTACACTGATTAAGAAATAGGATCAAAGCCCAGGGATCCTCCCCTCTCACACCTACCAGTGCTTCAGGGCTATAGGGACATGGAGCCCTGACATCTCTCTCCCACTAGTGAGCTCTGGGCAGGGCTGTGGACCTGGGCTGGGGGCATCAGTAACTGAAAACAGGGCTCACGGTTGTGGCTGTGGCTCCAGGCCCAGCTCTGCCCAGCCTTATCAGCTCTGGTCCAGATTCCTGAATGGTACCTGCCCCCACCCCTTTATGTTGAGAGCTTGAGTGTTAGGAAGAGGGTAGACAGAAAAAGAGGGGCAGTTACTTTACAAGTTTTTTAAAAGTTACAAGGTTAACTGAATAAAAAAATCTTAAAGATCAAGCAGAGGACATGCTTCCTTCTATACCCCCTTCCCTTCTAAAGAGGAGCACACAAGGGGTGGTAAGAACACTCAGTTGATGGTGCAGGACTGAAAAACACCCCCCTTGCGACTGCCATGTGTGGGCACAGGTTTGCCCTTCCCATAGTAGCCCGTGAAGATGGCCTTAACCTTCAGGTTCTTGGTCAGATTCAGCATCCAGCGCCCATTGCCCAAGGAAAAGAGCTTGCCCCGGGTTAGCTCACCCACCTCCTCTCCTCGGCTGCCCCCCTTCTCCTGCCGCACAATCTCCAGGAGGTCAATGCCAGTCTGCACAGCCTCCACGTCATCTGCGCAGCCTAGGGTGATGTGAGCGCGGCTCCCCCGGGGCAGGCTGTCAGAGGGAGACAGCTTGTCCACATCATTTGGCCACAGCAGCAGCTCCTGCTCGCTCAGCTCCACCTGGGCTCCCGTTGTCTTGGGCGTCACAAAGAGGGCAGAGATGGTCAGTGTGAAGGCCTTGGAGTAAGATTTCTTCACCACCTGTGGACAGTGAGAATGAGGACCAAGCTAGAGGTGGTGGCCTCCAGAGAAGACAGCTGCAAAGGGTGGTTCTGACAGGTGAGCACACCCGAACAGAGCCCTCTGGTAAAAGCACATCACCCACAAACATCCCTAACAGCCTGTGTGGTGTTGGGGTGTCTTTCCACTGACTGTTGAGGCTGATGTGAAAAAACCAAGGTGCCAGAGAGGCAGGGGTTAAAAGCTAGACTTCCTGAGTTCAGAATCTATAGTCCACCATCACTAGCTGCAGGGCTGTGGGCAAGTTGTTGAACCTCTCCACGTTGGTTTATTCACCTGTAAAATGGGAATGACACTAGAACCCCCTCCATGTGCGGATTAAGGGAGTGACTGGGTGAAGAACTTAGAACAGTGTTGGGCACGTAACAAGTGCTACTGTCTACTAGGCTCCCCTGGCAATAACCACCCTGGTGACCAGGCAATATCCTGGGCAGGGCAAGGTGAGAAATGCCTTTGAGCAAAATCTCTGTAAACCTTGGTTTACATCTGACTGCATATCTGTTTATATCTGATTCTCTGAGAAAGCCCATCTCTTCCATGTGACCACAGAACTTCTCTATTTTTGTTCACAATTCTTTGTCCCAAAGGTGTCTAGCACATAAACGATGCTTAGCACATACTGCTAAATGAATGGTTAGAGATGGTAGTAGAAAGTGTTACACACTTATTCATGTAGCTATGCCAGGTGCTAGGAATAGAGGTGAACCCAAATAAAAATTCTCACACTCAGGGAGCTTCCATTTGAGTGGGACGAGGGTCAGGAGGCCTTCCCTGACCACAGAGAGCAAACTGGCTACATTAACCTAGGGAGCGAAGTAGGGGGAGATGGGTTGCGTGGAGGGTCAGAGAAAGCCTTGCTGAGAAGGCGACCTGAAGGAGGCTGGAGACAGCCATGTACATCTGGGCAAAGATCACCATGTCAGACGCTGTAGGCAAGGATACCAGTTGTGAGGTGTGGAAGGAACTGGTACCCCTAAGTCAATAAGCCTCTATGCCTGGACACTCCCTACTCTGGGGCAAGGCCAGGCCTCGGACCTGAGGACAGAAACCTCAGAGCACCAGGCTGCCTTGGGACAAGGGACTCCTAGCCTTTGGGACTGAGCGTAGGCTTACAGAGGCCAGAGCAGGAGTCTGCTCCCAACCAGCATTCTCCATTAATCTACAGGAAAACCAGCACTGGTGGGTAGGCCTAGGGACAAATGCGAAAGCTGGCAGCACTGCCAGGTGGGCCCCAGAAAGGGTCCAGAGGGGTGAGCTGGAGCAGATGATGTCATTTTTCTTGAGCTGCCATCTGGTTTCTGGTCCCTGCCTTAAGCCAGTACCCACCTCCAGAACCCTGCCCCTCCCCACCTCCACCAGTGTCCCTGAGGAGCACTCACATCCTGCTGGGCATACTCATCTGCCCCGGCAGCCTTCCCATAGTCACAGAACTTGGTTGTGCAGTGCAGCACGCCTGGGGGTCTCTTCCCAAAGTAGGTGACCAGGTCAACCTTCTCCCTGTGCTCATCCCCAGAGACAACTGCAGGGAGAGAGAGTGGGGTCATCAGGGCAGAAGAGCAGGAGCATCCCAGCATCTATCACCAAGACCATCAAGGCCCAGAGGAAAAAATTGGACATTAAGCACAAATTGTCAAGCCCTGGCCAGGTAACTTAGTTGGTTAGAGCATCAATCCAGTATGCCAAGGTTGTGGGTTCAATCCATGGTCAGGGCACATACAAGAATCAACCAATGAATACATAAATAAGTGGAACAATACATCTCTTTCCCTCCCCCCCTTCCTTCCTTTCTCTAAAATCAAATAAAAATTTTAAAACAACCCAAATTCTTGAGCAATCCACTGTAATTCATTTATTCATTAGTTGGTCAAACTAATAGCAACTTCAGGGCTATAAAAAGGTGCTTAAATTCCCTGGCTTTATGTTATGTCAATTTTTACAGCTCTTGCCCAGACTTGAGCACTAACGCACTTGTAACCCAGAGGTGGGCAACATAAGCCAAAGAATGAGATTCACCAGCATTGCATCTATACAGGGAACCCACAGTGGAAGGGGCCGGAAGGAGCATCATTAACATCCTAGCACACTTTTAGCCGTTGGACCTGGGTCAAGTGATTGACCCTTATCTGTCAATGAAGTACAATAGGGTGACCATTCACCCCTTTTCCCACAACCCCCCAGATAACTATTAATAGCACCCTACACCACTCAGTGGGATAGTTACCTGGTCACCATACTATGCTGTGTACCTCGCAGGCTTGTTTGGTGGGTGAGAGCCTATACAAGCCCTGGGGTGTAATGGGTCTTGGGATATAATGGGATGGCATTATGTGTCTGGCAGATACAACGAGGTTTGGAGTATCTGTCTTTTCAATTTCCAGACTCCAAACCTTGTGGCTAGCTTCGAAGTCACTAGGGTTTTCCCTGTTTATTCCCAGAATCAAGTATACCTGCGAGGATGTCACTCTCTCTTCTCGGGGGAGGCCTCCACTCAGAGCAGGCCCAGTACATTTCTCCTGCAGTATCCCAGGCAGAAAAGGATTCCATTTTACAATGGTAAAAAGCAGCTTCAAGAGGCATTCGCTCTCTAGGGCAGAGCCACCAGCTTTAACCAGGAGTCCTGGCTCTAGGGTGCTTTGCTCAGGTACAGGACTATTCACAGGTACAAGACACACCTGGCAGTGTCACTGCAGCCTCTACCATTCCCTGGTTTCCCAGCGCTCAAGCTTTAGGAGCTGAGCAAAGAGTTCTCTGAGAACATACATAGGCACAAATTATCTGCCTCTGAGCAACACAAATATATTGGGGGGGCGGCATTTCAAGTATGAAGATAACCCAAATTTGGGGTACCTAGAAATGGGTTAAAGGAACAAATGGATTAGTGGGTGGCATCTCTCTAATAGGTCATTGCAGGAGAATGAGGGCCACCAGGGCCCTTCCTTATCCAAACCTACCCCATCACTGGAGCAAACTGCCCTTGCCAGTAGAGAACCCTGGGGAGGCCCCTGATGGAGTAGGCAGAGTCCAGGCTCTCACTATGACTTTAGGCAAACCCCACATCCCTTCTGGGCATGTTTCCATCTGCAAAACAAGGTGGTTGGACTAGGTGGGAGACTTCTTTGAAACATAGGATGCCACAGTGCACTGGGTAGCCCAAGGCCGGAGAACCGTCCCCGCTGAAGTCACAACAGTCCTAGTTATAATGTTTTTGCAGCATAGGATTCTGCAGAACATTTTATTTTAGAAAAATGGTTCTGCTGCTAAAAATGAGTTTGAAAACATTGGGCCAGATTCTCCTTCTACAGTTATATGAAATGCTGACATATTTCCTATTAGGACAGTAATTTGTTTTCCCACCTCTAATAAGACAGGGTCAGTGGTCTCGATTCCCCTGGGGAGAAGCATGAAGGGGAAGGGAAGCACCTCTCCCCATATCCCACTGTGCTCCCACTACCCAAGACTACCCCCCCCCCCCGCCCTATACTAGGTGAGCCTCCACCTGCTTCCCTTCTCGCTCGCAGTGCTTCAAGGACACCTTGGTCTTGTGCATGGAGCACCTTGTGCACAGCAAGGGGGGCTTATGAATGAGGCTAATTGCCCCCACCCTGCCCACCCTGCCACCTACAGTGTCGCAGCTCCTTCTTGAAGGCCTTGTGATTCCCCAGCTCATCCAGGAAGGCCTGGCCAGCTTTTCGGAGGCTCTCAGAACTTTTCTTGGTCAGGAACCAACCGAAGTAGAGTGGCAGGAAATCCTTCTCCAGCCCAGGCTTCAGCTTCTTCAGCTCATCAACCGACAGCCCCCACTGGTTCTTCTCTTTGAGCTGGGCACAGTCCAGCCGCCACGCCGTCTTGGGCTCCACCAGTAGCACCTGGTACTGGTACTGGTCGGCTAGTTCAAAGAGCTGCTCCAGCCGCTCCCGCTCATGGTTGGTGTCATCCAGCACAAGGACTCGGATGTCCCGGCGGCAGCAGTCAGCCAGGTCCTTGTCCAGCTGCTTGTACTCCTCAGAGAAGCCGCCTCGAGCGGGGGTGATCTTGTAAGTGTCGGCAGACACTGTCTTGGTGCTGTCACGGTACCTGTCCATGATGACCCGTGCCAGAGTGGACTTGCCACTTCCTGGCAAGCCACGCAGGATGAAGAGCGTCTTGCACTCTTGCAGTGTGCCCACCGTCTCCTCATCCTGCAGGAAGGGAAACTGCAGCTCAGGCTTGTCCTTGGCCCCTAGGGATGACATCTTGCGGAAGAAGATCTTGGGCAGGAGTGTATGGCTCTTTCGAGAGAAGCCTCTATTCTGTGTAAGGAGGGGAAGAGCAGATGTCAGCCAGGTCACTCGTGGCTCCCTTGCTCCCTTGTCTCTGGCCTTGATCTAACCAGGAACCCCGCCCTGCTTGGAGCTCGCCAGCCCTCATTTACAGGTACCCTGCGTGTTGTGGGTGCCTCCCAAGCTGTGAAGTAGTGGACTCTCGTCTCTATTCTGTACCGAATGCTTCTGGTTGTGGAGGATGAGGACAGCCTGTCCAAGCTTTCCTAGATCTTCTTCTAGTCAGAGTAACCCACTGCTGTAACCTCGAAAGGAAAATGCTGCAAGTGTGTGCAGGGAGGGCCCGAGGCTGTGCTTCTAGAGCAGGCCCCCTAACTTTTATGTTCTCCACACCTATTCAGGATGACCTCTTTGGAGGAAGGCATCTTACGTCTGGGCACAGCCACAGCTGCCCTGGCTCTGAGTGTGCTGAGGACGGTGTGGGTGGAGAAGGGTTACCCAAAGACTGCGTCCCTTCCCCCAACAATGGCAGCAACAGATAATACTCTCTTGTCTGGGATGGGGGGGGACAATGGTCCCACAGAAGGGTTGGTGGGGGGCAGGGCTGGAGAGCGCTGGACAAAGGGCCTCATTCACCACGCGTGCCACCTCCTCCTCTGCTCTCGACCCCCCTCAAAGTCCTGGTCTTTGTGCCTGCACCAGGACTGGGCAGTACTGGGCACCTGCGACCAGGGTCTAGCTCTACCCACCACTTTGCTGTGCGTCAAAGCACCTCTCTGAGCCACTTCTGCCAGCTAAAAACCACAAGTGACAAGTTTTTACTGTAAACCGTCTTCTCTACACCAGCTCCACCTCCCGCCAGCACCATGAGAGATGCGCTGGCACACTGAGTTCCGAGACAAGGCCCCAGGGCGGGGAAGGAGAGGAACGCCCGCCCGGCGCGGGAGCCACGCGCCATCTGGTCCGAAGGTCCTAGGTCCCCTCCTCTTCCAGAGGCCGCCCCCCACCCCCAGCCCTGTCCCCGTCCCCCTTTCCTTGGTCTCCCCTACCTCAGGGACTCGCCCGACCACAAAGAGAGCCTCAACTCAAGTCCGGAACTTCAGGGCCTTATTTGCATGCCACTTCCTCCCAAAAATCCCCCAATGCTCCCGGATCCCGTTAGGGCGCTACCCCGTGCCCCGCTCGCTCCCGCCTCCCGGCCTTCCCGCGCCTGCTCACCATGATGGGGAGGAGGCGCCGCGGTCACCGCCTTCGCAGGCACTAGCTCTCCGGGGCCACCCGCCTGCGCGGAGGGACACGGAGTCTAGCGATCCCGCAACCCCGCGCCAGGCCGCCTTACATAGCCGGGGGGCGGAGCGCTCTCGGAAGGGCCCGGGCGCGCCTTCGATTCTGCGCAGGCGCGACAAATCGAAGCCCGAAACTGACTCGGCGTCGGGGCGGAGGGTGGAGACGGGGGCTGGGCGTCCGCCCGGAGGATCGCGGGCGGGAGCGCACGCCGGCGGCGCACCTGGGAGCCGCGGGCCGAGCGGCAGCTGGGGGTGTGGGGTGGGAGTTTGTCCGGCCTCTTTTTTCATTCATTCATTCATTCATTCATTCATTCATTCATTCATTCATTCATTCATTCATATAACCTCTTTTTTCTTGTAGGTGTAAATAATGAACTCTTTAAAGAGGAAAACCAAACCGTCACCCTTCTCCGGAAGCAGGGTTGGATTCTGTCTTTATATAAAATTCTGAATTTTATTCATCATGGGTTTTTGCATTAATTTTTTTTTTTTTACAATTGCATTAAAATACTGTTTATCTTGCTTACTGAGTTTTTTGGCATCCCATGAAATGTTGCAGCTGAAATGCCTCACTTGCCTCACCCTGGTCCAGGCTCTGTCCCAGCCTAAATTCAATCTCAGTCCACTCCTGCCAGGAATTGTGGGGACAGAACCAGGATGGCAATGGCCAAAGGGACAGATGGTTAACTGTAGTGACATTCTAACTCATCCTCTGAGGCAGCTGCTCAGCCGCCACTTCCTCTGTGAAGCTACTGAAAGCTTGGGTGGATTTTGGAGAGCTTACTGTGTACCAAGTGCTGTGCTAAGCACTCATATAATCCTCACAGCAACCCCAGGCAGGTACCCATTCTACAGAGGAGGAAACAAGCTTGGGAGCCTGACTTACTTGACTATACAGGCAGCGACAGCACAGGTCGGCCTGCCCTAGCTCCTACTCCCAGGTTACTTCCTGTTCTCGGGCAGGAACCTTTTCCTTCCTCTGGGTTCCTAGAGCCCAGTGTCCCTATCAGGGCCAGCATCCACTTCATTTTGCTTTCAGGGCTTAGGGGTTTACAAGTAGATCTCCCTCACTGAATGATGGTTGAGGCTGTCCCATTATTTCTTCCATAGAGCCTCCCACAATGTGCTGCAGAAAGTAGATACTCAGCAAGATGAACCAATGGCCAGCAGCTGGGCAGACAACCTCCACTCTCAGGCCTTTCTCTTTCCTCCCTCCTTTAAGCCGTCCTGGTTCTCAGAGCTCACCTGTTTCTTCACGCTCCCGAAACTCTTTCTTCTTAGCACCTTTCTCTTTCTTCCATAAGATATTTGGACAGGGCCTCGGGGAGAGGATCATGCTTCACACCTTGATCACACTCTGGGTCAGGCCTTGTTTTGGGCTCTCTGTGTTTCACCCAGTCAAGGTAAGACCAGAGTTCTGCTTGGTCATAGTACGTCATTCATTTTGAGAATGGGTGGGGGTAAGGAGACAAAACAAGAGACTGAGGGACTGTAAGAGTGAAAGATATATATTTAAAGGGAAAGCAATATCAGAAAGAGGCAGAGGTGACCTGTGGGGCCCAGGCCACATTTTTTCCCCTTAAAAAATCTCACTCAAAAGTCTAGCTTAATAAGGTCCCCATGGTCCCTGTGAACACCCGCCTCTGGATCCTAATGCCCACTAACAATGGCTTCATTCATCTTCCTTTTCATCTTCTTCCATGTTTTCAGCACTTTCTGTTTTCATTCCTTCTTTTTCTCCCAATTCTATTTCCCCCAGTTCTTCCAACTCTCTTCTGACAACTTCTGAAAATTTCTCCTCTTGTCCTTCCAATTCCCCTTCTATGAATTCTGAGTTTTGTTGGTCCAGATCTGAAGGCCTCCTGTAAATTTCTCTTGATTCCCTTCTGCTCACTTCTGATACTTTCCCACCAGCTCCTTCTCCTGATCTTATGCCTAGTTCTCCGGACAGTCTCTGGGCAACACCTCCTGAGTCTCTCCCCATGGCTCCCAGTTCTTTTCTCCTTGTGGAGCTGGTTTTTTCTACTTTTTCTCTCTCCCCGTTGTCTTCTTGTCCATTCACTGTGATGGTCAGAGGTTCTTCATTAGACAACTCATCCTCTGTATCTTTCTCACTCTCCGCCTGCTCTCTTTCCCACTGCTTCACCACCTTCTCGGGCTCATCTCTTACTCTTCTCACTCTTTCCTTCTCCTTTAGCAATGTTGCTGTTTTAGCCAATGCAGCAGCCTCTTCTGAAAAACAAGAGGAAGGAGGAGAGAAAGGTAGAAGTTTTTCCACCTCTGGGCCTGGGAGAACCCCAGCCTGTGGTGGCCTGTGCTTCTAAGAGAAGCAATCCTTTGCAAAAGGAGAGAAAGAACCTCATCCATTGCTGAGCACCAGCCCTGTTCCAGACATCGTGTGAGCTGCACAGATTATACCAATCATCGTAAGTGCATAGTGTCATAAAAGTGCATAGTGTCATTGATTCGAGTTTGCAGTCAAGGGACCTGAGATTGATAAAGAGAAATCACACACCATGATCACACGGCAAATCAATGCAGAGTCAGAATTTGAACCCAAGACAGTCTGCCCCCACAGCACATTCTCTTTCCCTACAAGAAATAACATAGGTACTGGGAAAGGACAGAAGGGGTGTTTTCTCCAGCACCCTCATTCTGCATTTCTCTTTGTCCCTGGGAAGCACATTTCATCATTTGTTGGGAGGTTCCCTGTAAAAGTATGAGCAGACTGCTAGCAGCAAGTTCAGCTGGAGAGCTATTTTACAACCAGAGGGATCCTTGCTCCTTGTGTTTGCCAGCTACAGAGAAAAGTCACCAATCCCTCTCCTCCTGAGTCACCCTCACATTCTCTTTCTGGCAGCCCCTGGTCTCTAAGGTGCTTATAGGGGCTCTCCATTCACAGGGGGGCTGCCATTTGGCAGTGAAGACATATGCAATGCTGCCACCTGCTGTTCTGGGAGGGAAGTGCTCAGCAGCTGGCACTGGCCACAGGGCTTTTGGGATGAGTTTTCCCCGAGGGCACCTTCCCCAGCACATGGCCTGCCAAGGTTGGCAAGGGAGGTGTGAGGGAGGATGCTTGGAGCATCTGCCATTTCCCAGTTGTGTCCTTTCACATCTGTTGCTACTGTGGCTTCTGAGAACAGCTCCAAGGTCATGTGGGGCAGAGGCAGAGCCTCTCACTGAGGGGATCTGCCCACCACATGGCAGGTGCTGGATGATAAAGGTCTACTCAGGTGCCTGCAAACTCCACACCCAGCTCCCTACCACCATGCCTGGAACAGAGAGGGCTTCGGCCTTGGTGCCTGGAGGTGGCTCTGTCCTCTTGGCTGTACAGAGTAACTGAGATGTGGCTAGGGCACCACAGAAGGGCAGACAGAGGCTGTCTTGTCACCAGGAACAGTGTAGAACCATGGTAAAAGCCTGGGTTTTAGAGCCAGGCTGCCCAAGACTGAAAACCACTGTGGGACTTCAACCCCTCTGCCTCCGTGTCATCCATAAAATCAAGTGAATAATAATACTTATTTCATAGTGTTCTTGCGGGATCAGGTGAGTCAGAACATAGTGTATAATGCCCGGAGAAGAGTGCCTGGCACACAGGCAGCACTGAATGGAGATCAGCTTCTCTCATCACCCATCCCCTCTAGATCCCCTCTAGAATCTGTCCCTAATGATTTGGTGCGGCCTGGGGGCCTGGAGTCCCAGCCATCTTCTTCCCTCACTTCCTGGAGCCAGGGAGTCAAAGGCCTCTTTACTCCCTGAGGCCTTGGGAGAAAGAATGTGATAAGGTAGATCGTCTTTTTGTGCCCCCCTGTTCCCCACCCCCACCCCTACCCTGCCCATGCTGGCCCCAAAGAGCAGTGCCATGCAGCAGGGGACAGTGTGGCTCTGAGTCAGACTGCTGTGTGACCCAGACAGATCACTCCACTTCACTCAGCCTTCATTGCCCCCCAAACAGTACCTACCTCCTAGGGTGGTGAGGACTGAATGAGATGCTTAACCCAGTGCCTGGCACACAGGACGATTCTTCCCCTTCGGAGCCTTCCCTATTTCCCCAGAGAAGTCAGAGCGCGTTGCCTGCGCTCATAGCAGAGCAGTTCCTCCAGTTCCGCCCTCACCTGCTGGAGCCCAGTCAGGGGCAACTATAATAGCCTGGCTTTCCCACTGGGCTGTGGGCTCCTCCAGGGCAGGGGCTGAGCCTCTGTCTCCCTCGAATCTTACACCTTCCTGGCATGTGACCAGTGCTCAGCAAATACTTGATGAATTCATTGAAGAAATGTAGGAGTGGGCTCTCTGGGCAGACAGCATGGGCTGAGCCGGAGGTGGGCTGAATTGCCCCAGGGAAAGGCTGGGGCTGCTGGCGGCTCTGAAATCAAAGGGCTTGTAGACAGTGCTAAGCCCTGGGACTGGACAAGCTACTGGAAATTGCAGCTGAGACTGACAGAAGAGAATGCAGAGGGAAAATTCTGAAGCTGCTTGTCTCAGGGGCTCCAGGAACTCACCTTTTTCTTTCTTTTCTTTGAATAAATCCCTGTAGTTAGTTTTCTTCAGCTCATCGATGATGCCCTTGTTGGCATCGTCCAAAGCCTGTGGGTGGTAGAAGAGCCCATAAACTCTCATAACCCCTGTTCGGCACCTACACTTCCCCTTTCACCCAAGTCCCAACCCCAGGAGGCAGGGCTCTGCACTAACCCTGCCCCCTTCTTTGCTCCTGGCTCCTCTAAAGGCTCCTGCCTGGAGGTTAGTTGATACCTAGGGACTTGGAAATACCCAGGCTAAGTGATATGAGATACATGACTGCAGGGATCTCAGACTTCATTTCCCTTGGGCTTAGGCATGTATTTGGGAGGTGTGTGTATCTACTGATTTCCACCTTTTTACCTAAAGCTTCCTTTGGCTTCAGCCAATGCAAAGACACGATGCAAGTCCCTAAGGCCACAGCAGGGCAGCAAGCCAGGGAGGGAATCAGACACACTGCAGGGTGGGCCAGGGGCTTGCCTGCCTTCAGAGGGGCTTCCAGGATGGCTGCAGGTTCCCTGGGGGCCTGCAACTCAGCCTGCGCACATCTTGAGGGCAGGCTCTGCCTCCTTCCTTGTGACTTGCATGGGCGGAGCACCAGTAGGCACTCGGAACCATCTACTGAACTACCACCAGGCCTGGACACTCTTGTGCACTGTTGGTCTCCACCCTGTGTTTGCCTTCCTGCCTGGAGATGCCCATCCAGGTGGGTAAAAGGTCAGGGACCTGGTCCCATGAGGAGTCACTTATGGCCATAGGGTTGTTTGACCCCACAGTCACTTCTCTGCCTCTCAACCTTTCAAATCCCTGCCCAGCCAAGGTGACCTCAAACCCTTCTTTATAGGAAAGCCCCAGCCCTGCCTCCCTGTTGGGCCCTCTCACTCTGAATCCCCTGGTCCCTATTGCACTGGTCACAAACAAGGGGTTTTTGTTATAACTTTCCTGCTGACACCAAGCTTCCTGAGGGCCAGGACCTTGGTTGTCACCTTTGGGTTGGACAGCCCAGGCCGACTTGTGGTCAGCAAATACTTACCACATTTAATTGCCATGCTATCTCTCTCCACATATTTGCAGGGCGATCATGTGGAACAGGATTAATTGGGAGAGACCGTGTGTGTGAACTGAGGAGCACATGGCTGGGCTTCAGTGAAGGGGAGCACTCTACCTCTGGAGGCCAGATATAAAGGCAACGTACACATTAAGGGAGCTGACCCCCTTGACAAAGAAAGAGAACAAGTGACAGGCCTAAGTCGCCCTGGGCCAGGTGAAAGCAGAGCATGGACTGCCATATGGTGGGGTCTTTGGGGGAGTGGTTTCTCCTCCATGACAGGGAAAAAGTGGTTTCACCATGGTCCTCACAAACCATGATCTTGCCCCCTAAAAATTAGAGTGGTTCAGGTGGCTTCCTTGCCATTCCTAGATCTTTGAGTCCAGGATGGTCCACTGACTGCCTGGGGTTCTTTACCCCTAGTCCTTCTGCCATCGTTACCCAACTCCTGGATACAGGCCAGGGTCTCCTTTTCTGCCTCCCACAGATCCCTCAGCACCTGCAGCCTCCGTGCCTTCAGCCTGGCCAGACCCTGCAATCCTTGTCCTTCAAATCCACCATGAGGGCCACCTCCAACCACAGCATTTTCAAGATGTCCATTCCCACGGTCCCTGCTCCCTTTGCTGAATGCCTGCGGCACCTCCAATGCGGTTCCCGGGCCACACCCCTCGTGCTGCCTCCGAGTTATGCAGTCTGGCCCCTTTCAACCGCTGGGCAAGCTCCCGAGGGAGAACGACGGCCTATTTCATTCACTCCAGCAGATGCCTACTGGCGTCCAGCTACGTGCTGGTGCTGCCTCTAGAATTTCGACATGGGACAGCTTAGGGGCAGCAGCTGGCCGGCGGCAGGAGGGGAGGTGGCCAGCAGATTCATGCTAAGCTGCCTGAGCATCTGCGAGGTCAGTGTGCTGACCCTACTGAGGTTGTCCATCTGCCTGGAGTGGCTCTGGAAGCAGAGGCTTCACCTGTGGTCTCTGCCTCCTGAAGCTGACAGTCTAGGCCAGCACCATCCAACAGAAATTTCTGCAAGGATGGGACTACCCGAGATCTGCACTGTGGCCGCAGCCACGTGTGGCTATGGAACACTGAAATGTGGCTAGTGTGACTGAGAAACTGAATTTTAAATTTAACTTTTAAGTTACTTTCATTTAAATAGCCGCACATGGTCAGCGGCTGCCTTATTGAGCAGCGCAGGTCGAGGCAAGTGAGCGAGGAGATCATACTGTATTTCCTGTGGTCTCCTGGAGGAGGGAGTATTTTTGAAACTGCAAGTCCTAAAATCAACTTAGGTCTCCACCAGCATTAAGTAAAAGAAAATGAAAAATAAAAAAGAATAAGGAATATTAGCGTTTGGAGTAAGGTAAATATGTTTTGTAAAACTTTCATTTCTACGTTTTGTTTATTTCAAATAAAATATGTGGCCCAGTCGCTGTGGCTCGGGGGTTGAGTGTCGACCCATGAACCAGGAGGCTGCGGTTCGATTCCTGGTCAGGGCACATGCCTGGGTTGCAGGCTTGATCCCCAGTAGGGGGCATGCAGGCGGCAGCCAATTGATGATCCTCTCTCATCACTGATGTTTTTATCTCTCTCTCCCTCTCCCTGAGATAATAAATAAATAAGTATGGGTTGCTATATAAACTGATGGCAGTGGCAAACATTTGAAACCACTGCCCTACCTAGAATGTGCCCTGCAGTTGGTAGGTGATCAATGTTTGTGGAATGGCCACTGGGAAGGCTGAGGGGCTGGGGGCCCGCGCCCACGGCAGGCCCAGCTGGGGAGAGGCTTACGCTGATGATGGCCTGCTGTGCCTCGTTGTTGTGGACCAGCTTCGCTCTCTCCAGGGCCTTCTCAAAGTTGTTCACGGCCGACTCGAAGTCTCTCAACTTCACTGGAGAACAGAGGGCAGGCACAGCACAGGTAGGTGGTGACACTGTGTTGCATGATGTGGCTGCCCTGCAGGTGCCAGGTTCCCTCCCAGGGTAGTGACACACTTGTGTGAGCTGGAGTCAGCCCCAGGTTTCAGGCAGCATCACGGAGCAGCCCAGGATCACCCTTTCGATCACATTCCTGGGTCATCTCCCCACTAAGGACAAAACCTGGGAACCTGTGCTATGGAACCTCAGGCCATTCAAAGCGGTCAGTGAGCCCTGGCTGGTTTGACTCAGTGGTTAGAGTGTCAGCCCTCAGACCGAAGGGTCCCGGGTTCAATTCCTGAAAAGGGCATCTACCTCAGTTGCAGGCTTGATCCCCGGCCTGCGTTGGGGCATGTGCCAGAGGCAACCAATCAATGTGTCTCTCCGATGTTTTTCTTTCTCTCTCTCTCTCTCTCTCTCTCTCTCTCTCTCTCTCTCCCAATCTCTCTGAAAAGCAACAGAAAAAACAACAACAACAACAAAGGTGTCAGCGAGGGAAGGAGGCCTGTGCACACAGGACAGGGGACAACTCCATCTGGTCCCATCTTCAGATTGTCGCAAAGAGAAAATCCATATTTTTAAAGTGTTTGCTCAACTTTTTTAAAGAACTCTGTAGAGACCAAACAAAACACTGAAGGATTGGACGTGACTCATGGGCCAGCGGCTGGAACCCCAGCTCTCCGGAGCCCAGCTCCCACAGTCTGAACCCAGAAAGGAGGTGGATCCTCTGAGCTCACCCACCTCACCAGTTAGCGCTGGAGCTGGGACTGGAACGATTGACTGCCCTTTAAAAGAGCTTAAGTTCAGGAAGGAAAGAAAATTACTCGCCAGCCAGGCTGGGAATCCCACATTTCAGTTTCTTCACATACCACAGCTTCCTCTTATAACTGAATATACCCAAGATGCACGCCCCTCCCAAGAACTGCTTTGGGATCCATGGGGGAAGGAGGGCCTTGCGTCCTTCCGCAAGTCAAACTGCCAAAGGCTATTCCATTAGATAAGCAATTCAATGTGTAACTCTGAAAGTATATAGAGTCACAGTAAGTGGGGTCATATATACATATAACCCTTTAAAGGAGAGTCACAGTATTCATTGAGACCACCAAAAATGAATGTCAGTGTCATTCTGACACTGCAGGTCTGTAGAGGAGTCATAACACTTATTAAAGAGAGTAAACACTAAAGGCTATTTTTTAATTGAATCTGTCACCTAAAGTTACCTTGATTCTGGAAGCTCTTTTCCCCTTCTTTCCCCTCTACATGCACAAATCTACACATTTATGCCTACATTTTTGTTGAGCCATAAATAGGCTTTTCCAAGGCCTGTAACTTTCTCAACACTGTTAGAAACACTTATGAGAAGTTGATGAGAGGGCAGGAAGGAAGAAATTAGTATTTAGTGAGTGTTCACTAGTTGCCAGTTCCTGTTCTCAGTGCCTACACCCTTAAGTATCACTCTATTTCTTTACACCAACCCTACAGGTAGATACCACCATTATCCCTATTTACAGAGGACAAAACCGAGGCACAGAGTGGCACTTGTCCAAGCTCTGCCCCCTAGGCTGTGCTGCCTCTAGACTCCGGTGGCTCCCAGGCTGCTGTGTTTGTTTGTTTTAACTCCAGTGTGGGGGAACTGAGACCAGCAGTAGTGGCCTGGTTCTCCAGAGACCCTCAGGGCCCAATAAGTCCTCAAGAGTGGACTCAGGATAACATCCAACCTGAGGGGTACATCCTGTCGCCCCTTCAGCTTATACAGTGCCCTCCTAAGAACAGGAAATGTATCTAGGCAAAGCCACCATAATCGTGTCTGTGATTTAGGTTTAAAGCTTTCTGTACTTTTCTCTATGCTTTTAGGAAAGAATCCATGATTTGTAAGTAGGCCCATAAGGCCCTGTGGATCTGGCCCCACATCAACCTCCTTTCTCCAAACCTCCCTGGTCCCCAGGACCTCCAACTTACATTGGTCTCCTTCGGCTTATAAAATTGGCCCAGTTCCTGCCCACCTTCCTAAACACTGTTCCTTTGGCTGGACAGCTCTGTTCTCATCCTTAAAGTTTCTGCTTAAAAGTTATCTCTTCAGACAGGAGGGCAGGAAATTGTTATCAGTTTTGCTCCCTACTGTACCCCTAGAAGGTACCAAGTAAGTATTTGCAGCATGAATAAAGGAATGAATGATTATGCACCTGATCATAGCACTGGTCACAATTCCTCCCTCAGTGGGGTCAGCTGGGTGCCTGGGGCAGGAGCAGCTTAGCACAGCTTTGCAAAGCCTGAGCTTTGGAGTCAGACAAAACTGAGTTCTAGTCCCAGCTCCATCGTCTATTAGCTTGTGACCTGGAGCCATTCCTTTTTACCTTTACATTGTGAAATATTTCAAATATACACACTGGTAAAAGGAGTAGTAAAATGAACCCCCATTACTCATCACTCAGCTTCAATAATTATCAAAATATTGCCGATCTTGTTTCATCTGTTTCTCCTTACCCCTGCCCCTTGCTGTGTGTGTGTGTGTGTTTTTAACAATTTCATTGAGATGTAATTCACATATTATAAAATGCATCCATTTCTAAGTATAGAGTTCAATGATTTTTAGTAAACTTATAGTTGTGCAAGGATCACCACAACCCAGTTTTAGAACATCTCCACAGACCCAAAAAGTTCCCTCGTGTGACCTGGAGCAATCTGCTGAAACGCTCACTGCCTCAGTTTCCACACATAAAATGAGGACAACACCGCCTACATCACTGGCTTGCAGTGATTCAATGCAAGAATGCAGATGTAAAGAGCACCAAGGCAACAGGAGGTGGCGCTGTTCTTTTGGTTTTGTTTTTTTTTGGTTTTGTTACTCTTCACCAGAGGACTTCTTCCATTGATTTTTAGAGAAAGTGGAAGGGAGGGAGGGAGAGAGGGAGAAAGAGAGAGCCAGAGAGATGTGAGAGAGAGATATCGATTGGTTGCCTCCCGCATGCGCCCCTACCAGGGCTGAGCACCCAACCTGCATGCACCCCGGGTATGTGCCCTTGATTGGAAATCGAACCTGAGACTCTTTAGTGGGGGGCGGGGGGCGGCGGTGCAACACTCTAACCACTGAGCAATTCTGTCCTGCCAGGGTGAGGTTGGCGCTGTTTTGATGACCAGAGGGTTACGTTGTGCTGGTTTGCAGCTGAGCTCCTCAAGAGCAGGGGCAGCTCTCAGGGTGCCCCAAGTCCTAACTGCGCTTAGCCCAAAGAAGGCACTTATCCTGGTCAAAATGGACAGGGTGGGCCGCACTCTCAGAGTCAGAATTCAAATGGGCGGGGGCACACAGGGATGCTAAGTTTGGCCCACAGGACTCCCAGCCTGGGAGTGGCAGCCGGGCCTGAGGGCTGGGGAAGATAGGGTATCCTCTCTGAGCCTATACCTTGTGCCTGTGCCACCAGAACACTGGCATTCAGCTGCCACTCGATGTCCCCTTCTTCCTCGGCGCACTGCTGGGACTTCTCCCCGTAATTCTGGGCCTCCCAGGCCTGGTCCAGCTCCAAGTAGCAGCGGCCAATCTCATGGAACAACCAGGTCTTCTCCAGGGTGGTTTTCGCCAGAGGGATCTTCTCCTCCCACCTGGGGGTATGAAGCGCCAGGTCAGCTTCTTCCACTCTAACCCTGCCCTTGGCCACAGGAGGTCAAGGCCTCCTGCTGAGGGGCAGGATAAGAGCTGTCTCCAACCACCAGTTCTTTTAGATAACAAGTGATGCTAAGAAGCATTAACATTCTTTAAAACTTCCAAAACTATTTTGGAACATCTATGGGGTCAAATTTGATACAACAGTTGCAAATAATGTTTACAAAATATCATTTGAACTAACATAAAAAAAATGTTTAAGAATATTCTTAAGTTCGAATAAGAAAAAAATCAACACAGAAAAAAGAATGGAATGAAAAAAAATCAATAAAAAAAGTTAAGAGTAGGATTACAGGCCCTGGCCGGGTAGTCAGATGGTTAGAGCATCGTCCTGATACGCCAAGGTTGTGGGTTTGATCCCCAGTCAGGGCACATACAAGAAGCAACCAATGATGCATAAATAAGTGAGACAACAAATCGATGTTTCTCTCCCCATCTTTCTCCCTTCCTTTCTCTCTCTAAAATCAATAAAATAAAAAATAAAATAAAGAATAGGATTAGAATTAGTGCTTGTCTTTGGGTGTGGGACTGAATAATTTTTCTTCTACTTTTCTATATTTTTCAAATTAATATTTTAATAATAAGCACATATTTACTATAAAACTTTTTATTATAAAAATATGTAGGTGGCACAGCCAGGCGTGGCTCAGCGGTTGAGCATCGACCTATGATCCAGGAGATTGTGGTTCGATTCCCGGTCGGGGCACATGCCCAGGTTTTGGGCTCTCTCCCCAGCGGGGGGCGTGCAGGAGGCAGCTGAGCAATGACTCTCTCATCATTGATGTTTCTATCTCTCTCTTTTCCTCTCTCTCAAATCAATAGATATATTAATATATATATATATATATATATATGTAGATGAACTCTCATACTCCTCTGTCTTTTGGCACATAGACACCAGGAGCCATTCAGGAAACCAAATGATGTGTAGCAGAGATGAACAAGTAAGTCTATTTCAATCAAGCGATTAGGGCCTGAAAGACATTTCTCTCTGCACTAAGTGAGTGGGCCCAAGGAGCTGGCTCACCCAGCCCAGGCTGGTCTCCAGGTCAGGCCTCCCCCGAAGTCTCCCTGGGGCTGAATCACCCCACTGGAGTAGGTCACTAGCCCCTGGGGCTGGACATCAGAAGTCCGGCAGTTGGGTCACCTGGAGAGTTCAGACTCTGTTCCAGTGGACCCCACATGACCACAGAGTCACAGAATAGTATCAAAAGAGGTCCCAGACTCAACTGGTCCACCAATTCCTGAACTGGTCCAGGGTAAGGATCACTGGAGTATTTGTCAAAAACAGATCCCTGAGCTCCAACCCGAACCTGCAATTCACATACCTAACAAATGCTCAAGGTGATTCTTGTCACTGGGACATTCTGAGAAAATGCTGATTCTAGTCTATTAATTAATTTAACTGATGAGCCCCTGAGTTTACAAAGTGGCTTTCCCATGGTTGCCTAGCAGAGCAAGGAGAAAAACTTGGGTCTTCTGGATGCCTCCTTGCCTGGCATCCTGGCCCCAGGCTGGGAGTCTGGTGTGAGGGTGGGAAGTCCTGGCCCCGAGGTGGGCAAAAGGCAGTCCTTGGTCACTCACGTATCAATGGCTTGCTGGAATTTCCCAACTCTGGCAAAAACCCTGCCAATATTGTCAAGGGCTCTCGACTTGGCATCAGGCAGGTCACTGAGGGGAAGAATCATGACAAGTTGTTCACTAGAAATCAGTCATTCTAGGCACTGTGGAAACAGAAAAGAAGTTAAAGACAGGGGCCCTGGCCTCAGGGACTCAGGGTCCAGTTTGAGGGACATGCCCAGCTGGCAGGGCTGACACACACAGGGCCTCCCATGCTCTGTAGCCAAGAATGAACATTATCAGGACCTTTCTGGAGGGCCATCAGTGAACAGCTTGCAAAGATGCCTCTTTGATCTAGTAATTCCCCTTCTAGGAACTTACCTCAAGAAAATAATGTGCCAGGCCGACGTGCCTCAGCGGTTGAGCATCAACCTAGGATCCAGGAGATCGAGATTCGATTCCCGGTCAAGACACATGCCCGGGTTTTGGGCTTGATCCCCAGCAGGGAGCATGCAGGAGGCAGTCAATCAATGACTCTCTCATCATTGACATTTCTATTTATCTCTCTCCCCCTCTCCCTTCCTCTCTCTGAAATCAATAAAGACACATTTAAAAATAAATAAATAAATAAAAATTAAAAAATAAAGTGGGTTCTCTGTTATGGTGTCATGAATAAGTTGTAATATGTTAATTTATTTACAACAATAATATGTAATAAGATAACAGTAATGAGAAAGTAGGCAATCAAATCATCTATAGAGTATTCGAAGAAAGAAATGAGGACTGGGATCATTAAAGAAGCTACTTAGGCAAGTTGGGACTTGAGCTGCACCCCAAGGATAATAGGCTCAGGGGAGGGGCACAGAGTGAGGGGCCTGGCTTATTAAAATTAGGGAGCACCTGGTGCATGCTCAACTCACAAATTAAGACTGGAGGCCCATTCATGGATGTTAAAGAGGAACTAACTTTGTTTAAGGAACATGTCTCTTTATTCAGCCACTTAGCATACATTTACTGCGTTCCCATTTGTGGCAGGTGCTGGAAAGAGAAACGGAATATAAAATAGTTTCATCCAGAGTCTAGAGTCTAATAGGGCAGACAGGATACACGTGAGTGTTGAGAGAGACGGCAGAGCAGGGATTTCTAACTCACCCCTGGGGTGCATGGAAGGCTTCCCAGAAGGAAGTCACTTATTTAAATTTTGAAGAATCAGCTGATGAAGAAAGGGCTAGCAAAAGAGAAGGCCCCTTTTAGGGATTAACAGGAGCAGAGCCACAAGGCGTTGGCTGGACACAGATCTTCAGGGCCTGGAGAGAGCTGGGTCAAGAGAGACCAGGACAAGCCAGGTAAGGAAGGGCAGCAGAACTGAGCACTTGAACTTTATCCGACCATTGGATTTCTTTTGCACGGAAGGGCCAGCTGGGCAGCAGGAAATTCAGGTCAGAGGAAACAGGCAAGAAGCAGGAAAGGTCAGTCTGGATTGAGGTGTGGGAGAAAAACAGAAGAGAAAGAGGCAGCCTGGACAGGACCTGGGCGAGCTGAGCATGAGCAGTGATGGGAGGGAGGTGTCTGGAAAGCAGCCTGGGCTCCTTCTTGGAAACTGAGTGGCCAAAAGTGACATCCTCACAGATAGGGAACCCTGGAGCAAGAGGTTTGGGAGGGACATAAGGGATTCCACATTGCACAAGTTAAATTTGGAGTTCCTGTGGAACATGCAAGTGGAAATGTCTTGGAATTAGTTGGATATGCAGGTCTGGGGTTGGGGAGGGATTCTGGCCAGAAGTAAAAATTTATGTCTTTAGGACATGGGATATAGTTGGATCCAAATTACTTACTGTATGTACATATCATTTAATTCTCATAATCTCTGCAAATCGGTATTATTATGCCTTCAGTAGAGATGAGGAAACTGAGGTGAGCAACTTAATCAAATCTACACAGCCTCAGTGCCAGAGCCAAGAGTCAAAGTCAGGTCTGTCTCCAAAGCTGGTTGTTGCTGGTGGTTGTTTTTCCTACTTTTGGAATGGCCTATCTGTGATACTCCTGCTCAGCACAGTGTGGGCAGGCGAGAAATGAATTGGCAATGGACGGCATGCCTTCTTACTCTGATGAGTAAGAAGGAGAGGGTAGGAGGCAGGAATGTTCAGGAAATTCATTTTGAGCCAGATGGAGGACTGACATTAGAGGGCTTTACAGAGGTCGGTGCAGAGAGGGCCTTGAGTACCAAGCAAAGGCATTTGGTTTTAACCTGCAGGTAATGAGGGGCGAAGGCCTGTTTGTCAGCAAGGGAAGGAGTGTTGATAGATGAAAAGCAATGTGTCTCTGGAGGCGATGTGTGGCAGCAGCTGGGGGCAGGGAGAGCCCAGGGCCAACCCGTGCATAGAAACAGGATGATGAGCCAGCCAGGGTGGCTCAGTGGCAGAGCATCGACCTATGATCCAAGAGATCACAGTTTGAATCCTGATCAGGACACATGCCCGGGGTTGGGGGCTCGATCCCCAGTCGGGGGCATGCAGGAGGCAGCCAATCAATGACTCTCATCATTGATATGTTTCTATCTCTCTCTCCCTTTCTCCCTTCCTCTCTCTGAAATTAAGAAAGACATATTAAAAAAGAAGGAAGGAAGGAAGGAAGGGAGGGAGGAAGGGAGGGAGGGAGGGAGGGAGGGAGGGAGGGAGGGAGGGAGGGAGGGAGGGAGGGAGGGAGGGAGGGAAGGGAAGGGAAGGGAAGGGAAGGAAAGGGAAGGAAAGGAAAGGAAAGGAAGGGGAGGAAGGGAGGGAGGAGGGAGGGAGGGAGGGAGGGAGGGAGGGAGGGAGGGAAGGGAAGGAAAGGAAAGGGAAGGAAAGGAAAGGAAAGGAAGGGGAGGAAGGGAGGGAGGGAGGGAGGGAGGGAGGGAGGGAGGGAGGGAGGGAGGGAGGGAGGGAGGGAGAAAGGATAGATGCTGGGCGACTGAAAGAGACTTAGAACTGTGGCATAAGTAGGAACCAGGTAGGAGAAAGTCACAAATGACTCCAAACCAGAGCAGGCCATCAAATTTGAAGAGTTGGTTCCTGGGAGAGTTGATATTCCTGTTACTGTGGATACACAGAAATGTCCTGAGGTCTTCATATGTACTCTGCATGCCGTCCTCCCTCCCACCCTATCAGGTGGGGCTATTGCTATGTCCATCTGACAGAAGAGACACCAAGGTTGAGGGAGGTTAAGTGCCTTACCTAAGGTCCCAGGGCTGGGAGATACAATTCCAAAGCTCAGGTTGGCCGGACTCCATGGTTTGCCAGGCCCTGGTTGGATCTGACTCCTGCCCATTGATCCAGCCTCCTCTTGCTCACTCTTGCCCTGGCAACACCCTGTCCTCTCCACCTTACGCTTCCTCCTGCCTGCCTCCGTGCCTTCCCACAGGCCATATAAAGTGTTCCCCAATAGCCAGTGAAGTGCTCCTGAAATACACTGCTCATAGCATTGGGTCTTATATTTTTCCTTCATGACCCTTATTATTATGGCGATTTGTTAGCTATGTCACTTTTTCTTTCACACCTGGAGGGAAATGACCCTTGTGTCTGGTCACTGTTGTGCTCCCAATGCTAGCAGCACCTGGAACACCTGGGGTTGAGGAATGCTTGCTGACATGGCGTAAGAATGAAAATATCCCTATGAGTCAGACCACTGGGAGCTTTTTAGAGTTTTGGGCCAGTGCCCTCCTCTTTGTGGCAAAAAAAACCTGACAGTCTTGTTCTACCCTTTACTCTCAGTCCTGGGCAGGTGGTTCCTCCCTCCTCGGGAACTACCTCAGGCATGCTGGGCAGAAAATGGGAGCTCAGCCACCAGCAGCCTTGGCAAAAGGCCGAGCTGTATGGTCCAGTCCAACTCCTGCAGGCCCCTGGGCCTGGGCCTCCCAGCCTCCCAGGGACTCACTATTCCTTGGCGATCTCCAGGTCTTTTCTGTGGCTCTGCAGGGCTGCTACCATCTGCCCCAGCTCAATCTGCGCATTCCCTATGCAGCTGTACAAGTTCCCAAGCAGCTCATCCTTGTTGGGCACCTCTTCTTTGTTCCATTCCAGCACCTTCTTCAGCACTTTCTCAGCTTTCTGAAGGCTCCCTTCGGCGCTGCCGCTGGTCAGCACTGGGGAGGGAGCGCGGTGGTGTGGATGTGGGAGCAGCCTCTTTGCGGCTGAGGGGAGAACCCCCCTCCCCCCAGACGCCACCCACAGTCCAGGGAAGCCAGGGGCTCAGGGTATTCTGTAGCTCTCTCCCCACCCAGCAAAGTCCCCCCCCCTCTGAGAACAGCACCCACGCATGTCAATGTCCTCCAGGCTCTTGAGGATGTATCGCGCCGTCTGCGAGGGCCGGCGCTTGCGGTTCCGCAGCCATTTCTCTTGCATCAGCTTGCGGTCGCGCTCCCTGGCGTAGATGGGCTTCTGCTGCCTCCAGAAGTTACTGCGGGAGTCCAGGTAGTTGATGCCCGTCATGATGAGGTCCTCCACGGTCAGGCCGTGCTTGATGGTGCCTTTGATCAGGTCTGTGGGGAAGGGTATGAGGAGGAACCAACCAGAACAGGCATCTAAGGGAGTTGCCTCCTCTTGCCTCTGGGTCCCCGTTTCAGGGCCCCCTGGGAAGCTCTGCCTGGAGTTGCAGAAACAGTGAGCAAAGCAAGAGCACATGGGTGGCAGAGTGGGTCTATCTGGGCCTAGATGAGGCCCGAGCTCCCCCTTTCAGGCATTCTCGCGGTACAGAGTTTAGCGCATAGGCCTCTTATGGTGAGATAAGAGGAGCTACCATAAGGGGCAGCTGGTGGATAGCCCCAGCCTTCAGGGCTCCCCCATTTCAAGTAGTGTTCTCAGAGAAGACAGTCTAAATGCATGACCTGGCTCAGGTTGCCAGTGCCAAGTGATTCCCTAGGTGCAAAGTGGGCCAGTGTAAGCTAGGAACTGGAGGGGTATGCCCAGGTCCTGCCCACCACCTGAGCAGAGGTTAGAGCTGGTGGCAAAGCTGTAAGGCCAATTGGGGTAATGTTCAGGCCACCTGTTCCCTCCACAGAAGCTCTTCTGGAGGAGGGAAGCATTCAGGCCTGTTATGGAGATGTGCCAGCAGTTAGCTGCCCCCCTGTGACACAGACCTGCAAGGAATCCTGCAGATGACCTTGGAAGTCAGCTCTGGAGAAAAGTCATCTGATTCAAGGGTGATCCCTGCTCAGGCTTATCAGCTAATGGCAATACCCCCATCCTGCATGTTTATGTGAGGCTTTCATTTCCAGGCTCCATCCTATTTCCTGTCACTGCCAGCACAGTACAGTGTGTTTGAAAGAGCGTTGGACCAGAGGTTAGGAGGCCTGGGCTCTGGCATCAACTCCACCATTAACTTGCTTGTCACTTAGAACAAGTTACTCCCCACTTGGGGTCTCTCTTTCCTTATCTATAAAAGGAAGGTTTGTACCAGACGAGGTGTGGGACATTTTAGTATTAGTGCCCTAGGATGCCTCCCAATTGGATTCCTTTGCTCTTTGTATTTATTGAAGGCCAAGGGGATAGGTGGTAGAGGAATCCAAATCTTTGGAGTCCCTTCCCAGGGTAGCGTAGTGCTCAAGAGCACTGGTTCTGAAATTCAACTTCCTGGATTCACATCTGAAAGCTGTGTCACTGCTTACCTATGCATGACCTTAGGTGACCTAACTTTTCTGTGCCTCAGTTTCCTCATCTGTAAAATGAGAGTAAAACCTGTCCATAGGAGCATATCGGCTAATATTATATGATAGACTCTGCCTCTGCCTCGTGCGTTAAGCACCCACCCGATTCCCTTTGCCCCGGTCCCTGTTGCAAACAAAGTATCGGAAACCTCCATCCAACAGGAGCTTCTCCAGATACTCCTTGTCCACATAGAGCTCGCCTAGAAGCTGGCGGACAGTCTTCTCGCTCTTCAACGAGCCCCTCCGCTTGGTCTCTCTCTTGGTGTGGTGGTATAAGAGCTGTTTCATGGGATGCGGCTTCTGCAGGGCTTTCATATTCTGGGAAAATGGAGCAACACCCGACAGAGCCTCAGCAAGGAGCACAGAGAATCCAGGGACCCAGAGTCTGTGATCCCAAACTCTCCCTCCAGGACCTCCCTGTGGGCAGAGACCCATGGAGTGTTTCTGGCCCGGGAACAGCTAGACTGCTGGGACCCCTCTAGAGCTGGGGCAGAATCCCATGGCTGCCTGTGATGGGTAGAAGCTAGTTGTTCCCAGGCAACAGGGCCACTAAAACGTGTGCACCTCAGGCACATGTGGCCTCTTCCCTTGAGGGGATAGATCATCAGAACCAGGGCCCCTACCTCAGCCTGCTTGCTTAAGAAGGAGAGGTCTCCTTTGTTCTCCAGCTTAATTGAAGAAGGACCTGTAAGGACAGAAGCTGGGGCTCAGTTCCACCAGGCCCCCAGCATGACCTCTCACATATTTTTATGTAGAAATGGTTCCCTTTGGCAGGGGGATGGTGGGCATGGTTGCAAAGTTGGCTCAGAGCCAGCCTGGCAGGCAAATGGTTCGTCATGTTTGGTGTAATACTCTTGTAGGAGTTAGGCAAGGTCCCTGCTAGCCCAAGGCCGTGGCAGCCAGATTTCCAACCAAAGGGAGCTCTCCATTCCATCCATTTCCATACCCAGCCATCCACACTGGCACACTCTCTCTCTCCTTCCTCCTCCCTCCCCTGACACAAGGTCAGCTCTTGGTGCACAGATGGTAAAGAAGAAGTGAGAGACTAGGGAAGACTAGGCTCAGGGCTCCATCCTACTGTATGACACCAGGCCAAAAATGGGCACTTATCTCACTCATCTGACTTGGGGTGAGAGCCCTTATCTGGTATTGAGGATAACCAGCTGTTGTAGTGCTCAGTACAGTGGATCAGGGATTGGTTCTCCTAGTGAACAGTTCCTAATCCTCAACAAAATCAGCGGCAGCCAACTCCAAACATGAGACTCCCTGTAGGCCTCTTAGTGGTCACCACCCAAGGCACCCAGGCCTTCCTCCAAACCTAAGAATTCTAAGAGACTTCCTGGATAAGGGCATAGGCCCCATGGTCACTCACTTCCCACTGAGTTGTTGATGGCTTCCTGGGCTTTCTGAATTCCAACTTTGAATTCCCGATCAGGGCGCAGCTTATAACCTCGATGATAGAACACCAAGGCAAACTCGAAGTCTCCCATTGTGTACAGGGTCTCCGCCTTTTGTAAAATGCCCTGAAATGAGAGGAAGTCAAATTGAGGTGGACAGACAAGGCCTTACAGGACTCAGGTGTGGTGGACCAGAAGGGGCCCGGGCTGGGGTCAAGGTTGGGATACTGAGGCAGGGAGGTAGGCAAGTGACCTATGAAGGAACAGAAAATGGCATCAAACTCTAGGTGGTCTGGCTGGTTCATCTACACTTCTAACCAGAGGTTGCTGCAGACAATGGCAGTGGTGAAAGCAAGATAGGGTTCTCCACCCATACAGTCACCTTACAGAAAGTTGGGTCGCCCTGGAGTGAAGCCTCAGCATCGTTCAGGGATTTCTCTAACTCTCCCATCTTCAGGAAGCACTTGGAGCGGGCAACCAGGCAGTTCTTGTCTCCATTCTGAAGGTGAAGAGCCTGAGAAAGGAACCACTCAGGTTGACAGGTACTACGCAGGGAGGGCAAGGTCAAAGCTGGATTGGAAAAAGCCACCCAAACTCTCCTGCCAGAGTTTCAAGGGGTGTCCTCGGGGCAGCAAACAGGTCTTTGGATCTTATGCGAAAAGCAGCACATAATCATTCTTCGCTTAGTCAACTCGATTATGTGCAAGTGGCTCATCTTAAACAAGATCAAGTCACAACCTAGTGTGGAAGCCACTGGTGAAATGTGAGAATATATTGCTCTGTGGATATAACGAATTCCCTGAGTGTCTGGGATTCCTCCAGACGACTCAGACAATAGATTCTTTTTGTGTGTGTGGGGGTTTTTAAAAAATATGTCTTTATTGATTTCAGAGAAAGGAAGGGAGAGGGAGAAAGAGATAGAAACATCAATGATGAGAGAGTCATTGATCGACTGCCTCCTGCATACCCTCGACTGGGGATCGAACCTGCAACCCTGGCATGTGCCCTGACTGAGAATCAAACCACGATCTCCTGGATCCTAGGTCGATGCTTAATCACTGAGCTGGGCCTGGCTGGGCCAGACAACAGATTCTTAGGATCTGTTTGGGGCATATCAAATTCAACCACAAACCTGAAATGGCTGCACAACACACTCAAAACACATTCCAAAGGCTAAGCACTCTGAAAGCTAACAAAATGGATTCTAGGACAATCTGCTACTTGAGTTATCTATTCCATTAGCCCTCTTTTTTTTTTTACATAGCTTATTGTGAATGAATCACTGTTTCAGGTGATTAAGATGAAAATGCCAGCAAAACTGAAGCTGTGATTTTGGCTCTAAAGTGGGAGCAGCACCCGGCTGGCGTGGCTCAGCAGTTGAGTGTTGACCTATGAACAAGGGGGTCATGGTTTGATTCCCAGTCAGGGCACATGCCAGGGTTGTAGATTCGATCCCCAGTAGGGGGCATGTAGGAGGCAGCCGATCAATGAGTCTCTCATCATTGATGTTTCTAACTCTCTTTCCCTCTCCCTTCCTGTCTCTGAAATCAATAAAAACATATTTAAAAATAAATAAATAAAGTGGGAGCAGCCCTGGCCGATTTGGCTCAGTGGTTAGACCGTCGGTCCGCGAACCGAAGGGTCAAGGGTTCCATTCCTGGTCAACAGCACATACCTCGGTTGCAGGCTCTATCCTCTGCTCTGGTCAGGGCACATGCGGGAGGCAACCAATTCATGTGTCTCTCTCATATCAATGTTTCTCTGTCTCGCCTGGCCAGGTTGAGCATTGACCTAGGGTCCAGGAGATCGAGGTTTGATTCCCTGTCAGGGCACATGCCGGGGTTTCAGGCTCGATCCCCAGCAGGGGGCGTGCAGGAGGCAGCTGATCATGACTCTCATCATTGATGTTTCTTTCTATTTCTCCCGCTCTCCCTTCCTCTCTCTGAAATCAATAAAGATTAAAAAAAAAGTTTCTCTGTCTCTCTCCCCCTTCCTCCCTCCCCTCCAATAATGGAAGAAATAGCCTCTGGTGAGGATTAATAAACAAACAAACAAACAGTGGGAGCAGAACTCTTCCTTTACTCCCCATGTCCTCTTCTTTTGTTGGAGATCATTGCCATAGTCTGTGGTATACTGTCTTTCCTGAAGCATCAGCCTGATTCACTCCTTTCTAAGACCTTCCCACTTTTCCAAGAAGTGGAAGTAGCTACTCTATTTCATGGAGAAGAAAAAACAAAAAACCCACTTCTCATCCAAAGCTATCTTCCCTCAAGGTGTTCTTTTCTCTCTGCCTGAACTCAACTGTTGGCCCATCTGGTCAATCATTTCTGGTGGTAGGTAATGGAAGGGATAAAAGATTCTGGGTAGCAATTGAGAAGCTTGAGTTTAGGGGGAGCCTCGGGACTGGTTGAAGAGAGCTACTTTGCCACTCCATTTGGAATAGGAAGCGGGCTATTTGTTGTAAAAGAAATTGTCATAAGAACATCTAATAGCTTACTCTCGAAGGAGTATCATCTGGTGATTAGCACCTCAGAACTGGAGTCTGAGTGCCTGAGGTTGAATACTTCCTCTGAGACTTGCAAGTTTGGTGATCTTGGGCATGTTACTCAACTTCTTTATCAGTTTCCTTATCTCTAAAATTGAGTAATAACAGTACCTCCCCCATAGGCTTGTACTGCATTTAGCAGTATGGCTGGTATCCTAAAACAGCACTTAATCCCCTTAAGGTGGGTGGAGCAATTGATACTAAGGTTATGCATGATATTGCTAGTTATCTACTGACCACCATCCATAAGCAACTGAGACTTCACTTCTGTAAGAAGTCTCTCAGCCAGTCTCCTGGCCAGTGGTTGGGAAATTGGGCCTGTAGAAAGAGGCCAGTCAACCACCAAACATTTGAGTTAAAAAGAAGTCACTGTCGTCGCACAGAATGGTTATTAAGAATGAGGCAGAAAGCAGGTAGGAATTGGTAGAAAATGGCTCAGCAGGAGCTTATCTGTCACAGTGGTGCATGGATCAGGGACAAGAGAATAGAAACGTTAGGGTCGTGCAGGCCTTATCAGGACCTCAGCGTTATCAGCCATCCTAAGGGATGACGGGTGATGGGTAGGTTCAGAGCGGGACTCACGTTGCTGAAGCTATGCGCAGCTTTAGAGAACTCCCCGCAGAGATAGAGCCGCTCGCCCTCCGCCATGTAAGAGGAAAAGGTGCTTCGCAAGCTGTCAGTTTCTTGGTCCGACATGATGACGGGATTCGGAGGCGCCGAAGCGGAGAAAGGGAGGAAAAGAAGCCGGAGAACCTCGGTCTGTCTAGTGGCAACGCCGTCTCTTAGCAACCGGAATACACAAAGCCACTTCCGGTCCCCCCCCCCCCCCCCCCCGCTCCTGGGGCCCTAGGTCCCGGGGACTGCGGCAGCCCGCGTGCGCCTGCGCCTGCGCCCCTGCAGCTGCGCACTCGGGGGGCGTGTGACGACCGCGTGTCCGCTGCGTGTCAGGCCGCCCCGCTCCAGGGTTCGCCGCCGCACGCTCCATCCGTTCTCTCCGTAGTTGAATCGTGTCCAGAATTTACAGCCAGAAAAAGAGGCAGAGGATTGCGGGCAGAATTCTAAATAGGGACAAGGCCCACGCGGCTGAGGTGCGCGCGCCGCCGTGGCGCCGTCGGGGAGAGAGCGCTGGGCTTGGAGTCGGCGTAGTCCTCGGGCAGCCTTCCTTCCCTAAGTGCGTAGCCTGCGGCGGGCAGGTAAGGGCTCTGCGCCTTTAATTTTCCCAAAGGGAAGGTAATCAAATCTTCCAGATGTGAGGGTCTGCATGAGACAACGTGGAAAATAACATTGGGTTCAGCCTTCAATTTAACACACTTGTTGAATCCCTGCTAGTGGCAGGCCTGGATCAGGGCCTCTCCTGACATTCTTCCCTGGCCCTCCACTCCTCCCTGCCCCCCAAATGGACTAGGTTCCAACAAACACCCTTGCCTTTACGACATTACTTTTAAAAGGTCAACTCTCAACTTCAATGAGATTGTGACCTATCTATGCTAAGGCTGCTTGCAGAAGTTTAATTTCTGGCATACGGTTGTTTATGGAAGGTGGTCAGTCGATAACTAACATTATCAGACATAGCCTTAGTATTAATGGCTGCATCCCACCCTAAGGGGATTAAGCGTTGTTTTAGGGCACCAGGCATACTGCTAAGCACAATGCTAGCCTAAGGGGGAGGTACTGTTTTTATTTGAGATAAGGAAACTGATAAAGAAGTTGAGTAACAAGTCCAAGATCACTGAACTAGCAAGTGCAAGAGGAAGGATTCAACCCCAGGCTCTCAAACTCCAGTTCTGAGGTGCTAACCACCAGACTGTACAAAGGCAGGGATCTTGTGTTAACCTTATATTCCAGAATTCAACTGCCTGGCGCATAATAGGAGCTAAATAAATCATTGTTAAAGTTTAGATAGTAAAGCGATATCCTCAACTACACACATATATACACACAATGAGTACATGTAAAACTTGGGAAATCTGAATAAGCTCAGTGGATTGTGTCAATGTCATTTTTCTGGTTGTGTTATTGTACCAAAGTTTTTCAAGGTGTTACCATTGGGGGAAACTGGGTAAAGGGTACATGGGATCTCTTTGTATTATTTCTTACAACTGCATATGAATTTACAATTATCTCAAAATAAAAGGTTTAATTAAAAGAAGAATGCCTTTAATACCAAGATAATAGAATATAACATGGTTCCTTCCCTGGAAGAGTTTTGTCTAATCAGGGAGAGAGGTGCATAAACAGTAATGACTACCCAAAGTTTTATTAAGTTATTGAAAGTTCTGTGTGCCTGTGAGGGAGATGAAGACAGAGTGGTGTGAAACCCAGATGAATGAGTGATTCAGTTAGGGTTTGGTATGGGTCAGAGACAGCTTCATAGGGGACTAAGATAAAAATGCCAGCATAACTGAGCTGAGGGTGAGTAGGGTGGTGCCGAGGACACCTAAGTAGAGAAGGAAGTGAGAAAAGGCCAAACTTAAGTTCACAAGGTGTGTAAGAAGCAGCAACTCCATGCACTGGAGTGAAAATCGTCCTGTTCTAGGTTAAGATTGGGGAATAGATGAATTAAACACACTGCTGAAGTAATCAGCAGTTAATTGGGGGGAAAAACTCCTGCAAAGAGGATATCTATAGATTCAGCAGAATCCTAATAAAAATCCCAGCAGACATTTGTTTTTTAGTAATTGACAAGCTGATTCTAAAATGTATGTGGAAATGCAAAGGACCTAGAAGAGCTAAAACAATTTTGAAAAAGGACCAGGAGAGCTTACACTTTCTGCTTTCAAGACTTATTTTAAAGCTACAGTAATGGTATTAGCATAAAGATTGATATATAGATCAATGGAACAGAATAGTCCAGAAATAGATTCACACGGCTTTGATCAATTAATGTTCAACAAAGTTGCCCAGGAAATTCAATGGGGAAAGGATAATCTTTTCAACAAATGGTGCTGGAACAATTGGATAGCCATATTCCAAAACAAAATAAACAAAAAAAACCTTGACCCTTACCTCACACCATATTAGAAATTAACTCAAAAGACTTAAATGTAAGAGGTAAAATTATAAAACCAGAAAAAAATAGGTGAGAATAATAGAGCATGAAAAATAAAAAATAAATTTGACATAATCAAAATTAAAACCCATTGCTCCTCAAAAGACACTGTTAATAAAATTAAAAGGCAAGCTACAGACGGGGGTCAAATAATTGCAAAACATATATCTGACAAAGAATTTGTCAGATACAATACACAAAGAGCTCTTATAACTCTATAAAAAGGCAGATAACTCAAATAAAAAGTGACCAAATGATTTGGACAGTTACTTCATCAAAGAAGATATACATATGGCCAATTGGCACATGAAAAGACACTCAACATCATTAGTCATTAGGAATATGCAAATTAAAAATCACGGTGAGACACCACTGCACACCCACTGCTGTGGTTAAAATAAAAAAGCCTGCCCTGCCCCTGCCCTGCCGGTGTGGTTCAGTGGGTTGAGCATCGGCCCTTGAACCAGGAGACTGAGGTTCCATTCCTGGTCAGGGCACATGGCTCAGTCCCCAGTAGGGGGTGTGCAGGAGGCAGCCAATCAGTGATTCTCATTATTGATGTTTCTATCTTTCTCTCCCTTCGTGTCTCTGATAAAATATATTTAAAAAAAAAAAAAAAGCCTGCTCTTAACCAGGTGTTAGGATGGTGAGCAGCCACGGTTGGGAGGGTACAATAGCACATTCTCATATGAGCAGTCTCATACACTGCAGGCAGGAATGTGCAGTAGTATAGCCACATTGAGAAACAGTTTGGCAGCTTCTTAAAAAGTTAAACACACCTTTACCGTATGACCCAGCCACTCTAGTCCTAGGAATTTATCCAAGAGACAAAGCTGTCCAGGAACATTCATAGCTGCTTTATTTGTCGTAGCCCCAAACTGGAAACATATCCGTTAACAGGTGAATGGATGAACAAATCATAGTTTATCCATATAATTGAATACTACTCAGTGATAAAAAGGAAAGAACTATTGGTACATGCATAAAATGGGTAAACCTCAAAATAATTATGCTCGGTGAAATCGTTCAGACAAAAAGACTATATTATTTCATTTTTTGAAAAAATTTTAAGTCAGTAAACACGATTTATTGTCTATAAAAGCAGTTTCAGTACAGAGAAGTCAGGCTGCCCCCGGCTGCCCCTGACTCATCATGCTCAGTAGTAACCTGCCCCTCCTCAGGGCTGCTGAGGACACCGAGAGTGCCCAGGCAGCATGGTGCACAGCCATGGGGCTGTGGCCTGGAGGGCGGCTACGCCATTCATACCTTTGCTGGTCACAGACACTTTGCACAATTCACGACCCAATCGCTAAACACCAGAACAGACATACAAATATTACCCTAGGTTCATTCTGCTGCATTCTATTATTTCATTTATATAAAATTCTAGAAAATGGAAACTTAAAATTTATTGCCCCAAAGCAAAAAGGTGCCTCCTGAGAACATGGCAGTTGGGCAGGGCAGGATAAATTGCAAAGGAGTCCAGGGAGACTTTTGGGGATGAAGGATATGTGCATTCTCTTAACTGTGGTAAAGTTTTCATAATCATTAAACTCATCAAATTGTACACTTTAAATATGTACAGTTTAGCCCTGGCTGGGTAGCTCAGTTGGTTAGCGATTCATCCCAATACTTAAAGGTTGCAGGTTCAATCCCCAGTCAGGGCACATACAAGAATCAGCCAATGAATGCATAAATAAGTGGAACAATGAGTTGATGTTTCTCTCTTGCTCGCTTCCTCTCTCTCTTTCTCTAAAATCAGTAAAAATAAAAAAATTAAAATGCCCAGCCAGAGTGGCTCAGTGGTTGAGCATCAACCTATGATCCAGGAGATCGAGGTTTGGTTCCTGGTCAGGGCACATGCCCAGGTTGCAGGCTCGATCCCCAGTGGGGGGCATGCAGGAGGCAGCTGATCAATGACTCTCTCTCATCATTAATGTTTCTGTCTCTCTCTCCCTCTCCCTTTCTTTCTCTGAAATCAATAAAAACATATTTTAAAAAAAAGTTTTAGCCCTAGCTGGTTTGGCTCAGTGGTTAGAGTCTCAGCCCACGGACTGAAGGGTCCAGAGGGCAAGTACCTCAGTTGCAGGCTTGATCCCCAGCCCATTCAGGGTGTGTGCAGGGGACAGCCAATCACTGTGTCTCTCTCACATTGATGTTTCTCTTTCCCCCCTTTCCACTTTCTCTGAAAAGCAATGGGGAAAAATAATCCTTGGGTGAGGATTAAAAAATTTTAAAAATATATGTACAGTTTATTGTACATCAATTGTACACCAATAAAGCTGTTTATTAAAAAACAATAAAATAGCAATAATAACGAGTGCTCTTTGGCAGTTTACAAAGCACTTTGTGATCTTACTGCACCCCAGTGAGGAAGGGAGCCAGGCAGTGTTTTACTGGTCTCACAGACGAAACACTAAGGCTGGGAGAGGTGATACAGTTTGCCCTAATCCACAGTACCAACATATAGGTGAGCTGGGCTGGAACCCATGCTTTCAGTTGGATTGGTAGGGTAAAAAGCACTATAATTGGATCTCAGGCATTTACTAACTGGGCTTCTTATGTTACCTCTTTATATCTTCTTTTACTGTGAAATAGACCATAGGTTGTATCAATTTGCCCTCCCAGCTACATTAAGGTTACCTTTTTGGGCCTCAGTTTCTCCTACACTTTTTTGTAAAATAAGAGAATTGGACTAGGGGATTTCTGCAGTTTCTTTTGGGTCTGACATTCTATAAATCTATGATCAAGGAGCCCTGAATAAGTAGCACTTGGGGCTCTGCATTTTTGAGGCAGTGCCTAAATTATAAGGGAGAGAGGTGAACGCAACCCATGCTTGGGATGAGGCCTCCAAACATCCTAGGTGAGGCACAGTCCTAAACTCTTGGTCCGGGTGGAGGCTGGCAGTGCTTTTCTGTACACCATGACCTCTGCTTCTTCCTGACCTTGAGAGACTTCCCAAACATAGAACTTGGTTAAGAGAGAGAAGAAGCGAAAATAATAAACTCATTCAGAGATAAAGTTAAGCATGTCAAGTAAAAGTCAAGGGTAAGTGATCCTATTGTGAGAGGAGCTGTGCAAGTTCTGTCTCACAACGGGAAGTGGTAAATGGCCTTCCTAGAGGAAGGCTCCCTGAAAGAAAGGGGACTTTCACAGAACCGGGCAAAGAACCTGGTGGCAACATGACATTGTTGTGAGGAGTATGTGCTAGCACGCATGCCTTTTACATAGTGGGTGCTCAATGAATATTAGCTAAAATGGGTTAAAGTCTAGGAGGGAGTCATTAGGTAGTCTAAGGCTTCTGGAAGCGAGATAGAATGTCCAAAGCCTGGGCACAGAGATTGTACCTGTATCCTTCTGTGTCAAGTAACATGAAACTGTCCTCCAGCCCATTTTATTTATTTATTTTATTTTAATTTTTTTAAATTTATCTTTATTGTTGAGAGTATTACAGGTGTCCCATTTTCCCTCCCAAATGGACCCCCTCCACTTCGCTCCCACCCCCTCCCCAGGCCTTCACCCAGTTATTAACTGTGTCTGTGGGTTATGCATATATGCATATAACTTCTTTGGTTAATCTTTTCCCACCTTCCACCCCCCTTCCCTCTTTCCTCTGAAATATGATCGTCTGTTGCATGTGTCAATGTCTCTGGATCTATTTAGTTTGTCAGATTCTTTTGTTCATTAGCTTCTTCTTAAAAAAGAGTCTTCAACTTTTCCTGTAATGCTGGTTTGGTGGTGATGAACTCCTTTAGCTTTTTCTTATCTGTGAAGCTCTTTATCAGACCTTCAGTTCTAAATGATAGCTTTGCTGGGTAGAGTAATCTTGGTTGTAGTTTCATGTTTTTCATCACTTTGAATATTTCTTGCCAATCCCTTCTGGCCTGCAGAGTTTCTGTTGAGAAATCAGCTGACAGTCGTATGGGTGCTCCCTTGTAGGTAACTAACTGCTTTTCTCTTGCTGCTTTTAAGATTCTCTCTTTGTCTTTAACCTTTGGCATTTTAATTATGGTGTGTCTTGCTGTGGGCCTCTTTGGGTTCCTCTTGTTTGGGACCCTCTGCGGTTCCTGGACTTGTAAGTCTATTTCTTTCCCCAGGTAGGGGAAGCTTTCTGTAATTATTTTTTCAAATAGGTTTTCAATTTCTTGGTCTCTTTCTTCCCATTCTGGCACCCCAATAATACGAATGTTGGGCCTCTTGAAGTTGTCCCAGAGGCTTCTTATACTATTTTCATATTTCTGGATTCTTTTTTCTTTTTCTCTTCTGGTTGGCTGTTTTTTGTTTCCTCAAGTTCCAAATCGCTGATTTGATTCTCAGCATCCTCTACTCTACTGTTGATTCCATGTAAATTAGTCTTCATTTCAGTTCCTGTAGCTTTCATTTCAAATTGCTACTTTATTATGTTATCGATTTTCTCAGTTATTTCCCTAATAGTCTGCTTAAACATCCTTATAAACAAAATTCTGAACTCTGTATCTGTTAGCTTGCTTGGATCTATTTTATTTAGTTCCTCTTCTAGAGATTTCTTCTGTTCTTTCCTTTGTGACATGTTTCTTTGCCTCCACATTTTGGCTGCTTCCAGGTGTTTGTTTTTATGTATTAGGTAGAGCTGCTATGTCTCCTGGAATTTGTAGAGTGGCTTTGTGTAGTAGGTGTCCTGTAGAGTCCAGTGACTCAGCCTCCCCAGTCACCTGAGCTGGTCCTTCTAAGTGCTCCCCTGTGTGGGTTGTATGCACTGTCCTGTTGTAGTTGAGCCTTGGTTGCTGTTGGCGTCACTGAGAGGAATTGACCCCCAGGCCAATCAGCTGTGTGGACCAGCTGCAACTACAGCCAAAGAGCTGCTGTGCTGGAGACAACCCTATGGAGCAGGACTTACTTCACTGGGGCTTTGGTGTTTACCAAGTATGCCCCTTGAGTGTCACTCGTGGATGTGGTAGGGTGGTAATCCAGTGTGGTGGAGTCTGACCACCAGGTGCACTGTCTCTGGGGCCTCCGGGGAGGTGCAAAGTCAGCCTGTGCCAGTGCCTTGCCCAGGGCACCCAGCATGAACTACACAGCAAACCGTAGTTGGCTGCTACTTGTGCTGGGCTTGGAGGTGCCCAGGAGAGGCCAAGCTATGAGCCAATGCAGGCTGCCACTAGTGCCAGGCCTGGGGCCACTTATCAAGCTGTATGGGGCCCGCTGCTGCTTGTTTGAGAGATTTTGGGAAAGTCCTAAGCATGAGGCTCGAGAAGGTACTTGCATAGAAAAGCCCCTGGAAATGGCCTGGATGAGCCTGCAGGTAGGGAGGGGTGGGGCCTCCGGGAATCTTGGGGCGGGGCCAAAGGTGTGAGCCAGGTGCTGGTGATTCAAATATGGCTCCTGCCTGCTGGCTGTGTGTGGGGAGGACTCGCCAAAGGAGCAATGGCCTCTGCCAGCTCTTCTGCCTGGGAGGAAGCCACCCCTTCACCTCTCACCCTAATTTCAGGCAGGTTAGTTCCTCCCCAAGTGTCCCAGGTTCCTTTCCAGCTGCTGCCAGGCACTGGGCCTCAGCGCGTCTGAGTGAGTCCATGCACGGGCCCTTTAAGAGAAAAGCCTGGGACTCCCGCAGCCTCTGCTGATTTCACAGCCCGGAGTTGTGGGGACGTCTTTTCCCGGCCCTGGAGCCCTGGGCTGGGGGCCTGCTGTGTGGCTGGGACCCCTTGCTCCTCCAGGAAACCTCCACAGCCGAGATTCCCTCCCTGGTTTAAAACCGAGGCACCAGGTGTGGGCCCGAGGCCACGTCTCCAATTCAGCCCCGATGCGCCCTCGTCTGCGCCCCTCCTGCCGGTCTCGGTGCTGCTTCAGTTCCCTGGTTGTAGGGCTTCTGTTCAGCCAGTTTTCAGGAGGCTCTGAGCGATGGTGATTCTGTATTTTAGTTGTAATTTTGTTGTGGTTGCAGGAGGTGGCGGGTGCAGCTGTTACCTACGCAACCATCTTGTTTCTCCTCCAGCCCATTTTAGAAGATTCAAGTGGGAAAAGCAAAAGAGTTTAGAACTTTTATTTATTTATTTTTTTGTTAATCTTCACTCAAGGATATTTTTCCATTGACTTTTAGAGAAAGTGGAAGGAAGGTAGGGAGAGGGGGAGAGAGAGAAAGAAGCATGCATGTGAGAGACACATCAATTGGTTGCCTCCCCCCACATGCTCCTGGACTGAGGCCCGGGATTGAATCTGCAACCCAGGTAGGTGCCCTGGACCAGGAATCGAACATGAGACTTTTCAGTGAGAGGGCTGGTGCTCTAACCACTGAGAACACCAGCCATGGAGGAGTTTAGTGCTTTTAAGTCAGAGAACAGAAAGATGAGAAGATGGAGTTATATTGATTAATTTGGGGCACAGGAGTCTCTGTGGGGACATGGTGGGGTAATGAGAGAGTCTATTCTGGGGAGGTCAGGGGTTAGGGGTTGGGAGGAGAGGCCTGGAATGGGACCAGTGAGAAAACTGAAAAACTTCAGTGATGGACTCATGGACCCTCTGGCCAACACCTCTTCTGCCTTACTTTCAGACAGTTACTTTCTTTTTACCCCTGTCCAGGACTAGTCATACTTGTCCCAGCAACATCTAGAGGGGGGACTTAATCACGCAGCAAACATTTATTGAGCATTTACTAGGTACCAGGCCCTATTTAAAGTGCTGGAGACATAGCAGTGAAGAAAACAAAGATCCCTATTTTCGTGGACAAATGCAAGTATATCTGAAGGATAAGTTCTTAGAAATGAAATAGTTGAGGCAAAGGGCATGTGCCTTTTAAATTTCTCTGTGTTGCCAAGTTGATGTACAAAAAGTTTATTATAGTTTATGTTCCACCTGAATGCCTGTTTCTGGACCAGTTTATCTTTCTAACCAGAGGGATAACTCCTGCACAGGTGATTCCTCCTGACTGCAATCTTCCCACTAGCTCACCAGGACCCTGAGTTGCTGTCCCTCAAGGCCAGAAATTGAACCCCTTCATAGATGTTTTCTTTACCTACAGAGAGGTGATCCTTCTCTGAGATTTGTGCTATTTTGGAAGATTCTTGGTAGTGGTGGAGCTCAATCCATGTAGGGGTGAGAGAATGTAGGCCCAAGAAAGAGAGCAGGTGAGGAGTTATTTCAAAAGGATCCCTGTGAAGGAAGGGACCAGAAAGTGACTTCATCAGGCATGGGCAGCAAGTTTAGCAGCCCCACTCCTGGCTACAACTGGATTGGGGAGAAGAGGGCTTAGCAAAAAGGTTTTGTCCATAAGAACGTTACAACATTTTTACAGTGTCAGTCTCACCCAGGTGCTTGGCAGGAGCACAGGGATGCTGACTCTGTACACTGGCTTGAGCCCTTAACCCTAATTAGCTGCTCAGCTGGTGATTCTCCACCCTGAAGCTAGACAGCTTGTTAGGGTCAGGGAGCAGCTGGAAAGACCTACAGGACTGGGGTAGAGGTAGTGAAACTCCAGAATGTTGGAGCAGTAAATATTATGTCCTGGTTTCTAAGACTGATTCCTTCCTTCCTTCCTTCCTTCCTTCCTTCCTTCCTTCCTTCCTTCCTTCCTTCCTTCCTCCCTCCCTCCCTCCCTCCCTCCCTCCCTCCCTCCCTCCCTCCCTCCCTCCCTCCCTCCTTCCTTCTTTCCCTGAGGATATTTTTTTCCATTGCTTTTCAGAGAGAATGGAAGCGAGAGAGAGAGAGAGAGAGAGAGAGAGAGAGAGAGAGAGAGAAACATTGATGTGAGAGAGATACATCTACTGGTTGCCTCCTGCATGCCCCCAGACCAGGGCGGGGAATGAGCCTGCAACCGAACCCAGACCAGAATCGAACCCAGACCGTTTAGTCCAAGGACCGAGACTCTAACCAGAGCCAAACCGGCTAGAGCAAGACTGTCTGATTTCAAGTATTCTGCCACACAATTTCACGAGTACCTATCAGATCGGGTGTCCCAGATTTTGGTTTAGAAAATGTAGTCTGTCTCACAAGTAGTGAACAGGGAGGCAGCAGTTCATTCCAGTGTCTATGCGTGGGATGGGGTGTGTGTGGGGGGAGGAGCAGGAGAGTGACAGATGGTCCCAGCCCTGTGCTAGAAACTTCTGTGAATCCTCGCTGAGGTGAGTGGGTCGTAAGGCAGTGTGACTGGCACCCTTCTAGCCCCACTTGCTCACCCTGTCCTCTGCCCAGTCCTACACTGAGAAGTCTGGTGGTATGTTAAATTAGGCACTCGGCCTTCCCCACCAGCTCAACCGAGAGGGTCCACTGCATATGGGAGAGCAGCCTGCCACTGCTGCTTAAAAAGCGCTGTTAAGCAACTGGGTTCGGTGTGGCCCATTTCAGGCAGCTGGGATGCCAACGTCAGTTTTTCCCATGGGGAGACAGGAAGGAGACTCCAGGTCCCCAAAGCAGCTCTACGGCCTGTTCAGCCAGCAAAGCCAGCCCCAGTCCCCCCCCTCCCGCTGCACACCCCAATCGGAGTGGCGGTCGGCCCAGCCCCTAAGCGATCAGGCCACGGCCCCCTGTCCGGTACATTTTCCTCCCGGCGTAGCTCGGCCCATCTCCCCACCAGAGGCCCGGCCCCCGATCCCTCCCCCGCCCATCAAGCTCTGGAGAGGCGGCGCCAGCGGGCGGTCTGGGACGATACGCTGGCGGGACTACAAGTCCCAGCAGCCCCTGGGACCCGCCCACTGGGGCGGGGCTATGCCGGACAGCGAATTGGGAGGCGCCCTGGCGCTCAGGCTAGGGAACGCATGTGACCAATCGCCGGGCGGCTCGCGACGTATGCCGATGGGGGCGGGGAGAAGCCCTTCGAGGCCCGGACAAAAGCCGGATCCCCGGCGCAGCGGAAGGCTGGCGCGCTCCGGGTAGTGGGCGTTGGGTCCCAGCCTGTGGTAGGAGCGCCGCTACCCCGCACGGACGTTCGCAGAGAGGTGAGTGGCTGGCGGCTGCTTTAGCCGGAGGACTCCCACCTGGCCCAGGTACTTCCTGCCTGCCTCCTTCAACCCTGAACCGCCTCCACAGAGGTCGCCTTGGTGTTACGCGCCCTCGCTGCACCTGCTTGGAAGTTTTGGGGGGTTAGCCTTTAGGTTAGATTTCGTTTGGGACCCCAGCCAGCGGCCACGTGTGACTAACCCCCAAACTCTCCCAACTTCCAGTGCCCTGGGAATTTGCACAGGCTTGCTGCCGTCCCAGCTTCTCTTGCCTCTGCGGAATCGTATTTACTCCATGCAGGCACCCCTCTCCCCCTCCCGGAGCCAGTTATGGAGCCTCCTCGGGCTTTATCGGGCCACCTCTTGCCCCCATCCGGTCCCCCCACCGGATGCCGGGGACGGGAAGTAGAGAAAACGGTGGCCACTCGCCCCACTCTGACCCGGGCTCAGGCCCTTCCTCTTAGTTCTGTAGAGTCCACTGAGCCCCGCGCCTAAGTTGAGGGAGCGAGAAGGGCTTGCCGCCGGGGCGGGCCTCACGGGGTCGGGCTGCCCAGGCTTCCCGAGGCCTGGCCTCGCCCCGAAGACCTGGCCCTAGAGTGGCGATACGGGAAGGACCCTCCTTACTGTGGAGGTGCCGTCGGGCCAAGCGTCTAAGCGACAGATGGCTGGGTTGCCCGTCTCCCTCCCCACTCCTGCGCTGACGCCGAGCTTGGCTGAAGCAAGGTCCTCAAGGGGCCGGAGGATGCCGCCGCCGCCGCCCTCCAGTCCGGCCTGACAGAGGGCCAGTCCCCGGGCTTGCTGCCCTCCAACCTTGGTAGATACTCTGCAGTTTCAAGGAGTTATGCCATTAGTTGGTCCCCGCAGTCTGACTGGGAAGAAGGTTTTGGGTAGGATGATGTGGAGCAGTGCATAGCACAGTAACTTTGCTCTGTTTCAGCCAGCTCAGTTCCTTGGATTTCTGAAATGTTGGCTGAGGGACATCTAGCTGGTAGATCCTAGCTGCCCAGAGGAGTAATTTTCACTTCTTACAGAGCTACTTAACCTAGACTTTGATAGGAAGATCCCTTAGACACCTGGCAGCTGGTGTCTCCACCCTCATTCTGACACTATGTAGGAGGGCACTCACGGAAGTGCCCTCTCCTTTACTCCAGGAATTGTCTGTTCCCTCAAAAAACCCCAGTCTCGTGGCTACTAACCTTAAAATGAATGCTTTTTGTCTTTCCCGGAGAGAGACCCTAAGTAGCATCCCTAGTGGTTCTGCTCCACTGGCTCTGTCCCAGCAGTACATTCCTGGGGAACAGGCTCCTTTCATTCAGCCTTCCCTCTGGGCTGCTTCTGCCTTTGGTGGCTGCTGTAGATGAACTCAATCCTGGGTCACATACCGTGTGCAGAAAAGACCCCATTCAGCTCATAAGGCCCCTCCCTTGGAGTGAATGTGTGTATGTATTTTAGGTTCCTTGGCATAATTTGGCTTACACATTTACCTGTTACTAGGTAACAGTTTCTTGGGCCCCAAAGTAGACCCCTGAGGTCTTAGCTCTGCCCTGAAACCATCTTATCACGTTTCACAGCACATTCATCCTAAGACTTTGTGGGGATGCTCCTCAAACCCAGATTGGTATACACTTTAAATCTCGTCAATAGAGCAGATGTTCTTAACTGATGGTCTGGGGCTATCAAATGACAGTCACAGGTCAGCACCTGAAAATGATATGCATAATGAGGTATGTGCACATTTTTCTGGGCTTTTCTTTGGGTGCTCAAACGAGTCTGAGACCCCAAATAGGTTAAGAGCCCCTGCCCTAGAGATAGTTCAAGACCCTGCTGAATGATTAAACTTGGGATTCATCTCCACCCAGTCCACTCCCTGGGTTTGTGACCCTCTTACCCTGTGTCGGTGAATATGCAGAGGCGATTCTTTTCCTGCTTTTATTCTGTCTTATAAATTCTCTGTCTTTGCCTTGAGAGGGCTTGCCCCATCCAAGCCAGAGTGCTCTGGTGGCAGATTTGTTTTGGTAAGCTGGCAAATCCTGTCATGTATCACCCCCCTTTTGTATCTTCTCTCCCAACCTCTTTTGAGGACCTTATAGAGATGAGCTCTTGGATCTGAGATTTGATCTGGTGTTCAAGAAAATTGTGATTTTTTTTCAGCTACAAAGGTCCCTTTTCTCACCTTGTCCTTTCTAAAGTTGGGTCTCGGTCTGTTTTGGCAGGTGCCAAGTTTGGGGGACTGTTCCCGGAGTGTCTGTCAGACTTCTCTCTGTTGGAGAGGCCTTAGCTGAGGGGTTTCCTTCCTCCTGGATTTTTGTGATCACTTGTGCCTGATGTGTCTGAACTGCTGCCCACCTCCTTTCGCTGTTTGATCTGCCCTTGGCTGTACTCTGTTTGGGAGGAAAGTGGGGGCAGGTAGGTGTACCCATCTGATTTCAGGACCAGTTTTTCTGGTCTGAGTCAAGAAGGTTGGGAAATGGAGCTGGAGTGGGTGGGGGTGGAGGACTGTGGGGCAGTGGGGCTGGCTGAGGCATCTCCTGTCCTTCTGATACTCATGTTGAGATGGAGCTGGAAGTCATTTCAGGGGGAGGCCAGAAAAGGGAATGCTTTGAGCCCCTTCCCTACTATCCCACTTTGGGCCAGACTCCAGACTGAATGCTCCTATTGTGTCCAGCTCTAGACCAGCTGGGAGGATGAGGGAACCAGCCAAGCCAGGATTAGAACTTGAAGCTCCAGCCTGGCCATTTGGGAGGGAGGTGCAGAGTGGCCCCTGGAACATTGGCCTTTCTGAGCTGGGAATGGAGACCAACCTTCCTGTGTGTATAAACCAGCCAGCTCCCTAACTCTGCCTTCCTTTATTTGCACTTGGCTTTTCTCCTCTAGAAAATACAACAACTTCAGTTCTGAATCTTTGTGGGAGAGACAGGAGTGACTTTTCCTGATCTGGCAAGCTCTTAGCATGATGACTTGGGTTCCTTTCCTTCCCCCTGTCCCTCTCCTCAGCTTGTTCTTGTCACTACCCATGGGAGAGAATGGGTGTGTCAGGACAGTGGTGGGGAGGGGAATGAAATTTTTACACAGACCCTTTTTTGAGGTGAAGGGGGGACATGGCCTGTTCCTTTTAGAAATGGTCTTTTCTCTTGAGCTGAGGTGTAGGTTTTCTGGGGACCAGGAGTAAGAGGGTTTAGGTTCAAGTCTTGGGCCCCCTGCTAGTTAGGCTTCTTGGGCAAATTATCTTAAATCTGAGCTTCTATTTCTCATCTGAGAAACAGGGTTATGAATCTCAGTGCACCTCACAGGGCTCACATGAGGTGAATTTCTATATACATCTGACTAAGGATGGTTCCTGCCTCCTCCCCCCGCCCTGGCTCAGTTAAAAATGACCAGTACAGGGTGGTCCCCAGGGAGGCCCCTGTTTTGCTCTAAATTAGCAGCTGGGTGACTCAGCGGGCTGGGTGGGTTGCACTGAAGGTCATAGTTCCTCCTCCCTGTGTCTGGTCTGAATTCAGGGGTGAGAGTCTAGTCCCTGGAAGAAATGAGCTTTGAGATGACTCTTGCTCTGTGCTTCTCGTGGGGCTTGATCTTGCCTAAGGCTAAGTAAACTTGCTGGCCTGGCCTTCAGCTTGGAGGTGTGTGTGTGTGTGTGTGTGTGTGTATGAAATGGGTGAATCTGGGTGTGAGGGAGACAAAACCTGTAGGGGGAGTCAGGCCAGCATTGCACAATTTGGCTGCACTCCCCACAGGTCACAGAACCAAAGGGTGTGTTTCAGTGTCTGTGTGCCCACCTTGGGAGGGACCAGCACTCGGGTTTGGATCATACCACTGATAATCCTGGTCTCCCCATCCATCTGCCTGTGTCAGCCCTGCTGGAAAAGACAGTACTTCCATTTTCTGCCCTTTCTGACCAGTTCCTCTTACCCCAGCAGGTAGAGCAGGCCCCTCCGCAGCCATGTCGGCCAAGGCGATTTCAGAGCAGACGGGCAAAGAACTCCTTTACAAGTACATCTGCACCACCTCGGCCATCCAGAACAGGTTCAAGTACGCCCGGGTCACCCCTGATACAGACTGGGCCCGCCTGCTGCAGGACCACCCCTGGCTGCTCAGCCAAGTGAGTTTGCCCCCGTCCTGGACCTTTCATCCAGGCCCAGAGTCCACGGAAGAGAAAGCAGTCAGTTTGTTAGAGATGTCCAAATGGATCATGTGATGGCAGACTGCCTGCATCAGTGGCCAGCACGAAGTGGGCTGAGCAGGGGTTTTTTTAGTGGTTGTTTTGTTTTGTTAATCCTTACCCGAGGATATTTTTTCAATTAATTTTTAGGGAGAGTGGAAGGGAGGGAGGGGGATCGAACCCGTGATCCTTTGGTGCATGGGCCAACGCTCTACCACTGAGCAACACTGTCCAGGGCGTGAGCAGGGTTTTGTGTTCAGCTCCCCGCATGTTGAGGTACCCTGGCATGGCGTACAGAGCATGGGCTTGGAACTGGACAAATGAGTCTAAATGGCAGCCCTCTGTTTATTAACCATGTGGCCTGGAGCAAACCATTTTACCTCTGAGTTTCATGGGCATAACACTCACCCTGTGAGCGGAAAGGATTAGCAGTAAGGTCTGGAAAGAATTTAGTGTGCTGCCTGTCACTTGGTAGATGCTCTGTAAAAAGGAGGTATGTGCACACACACACACCCCCCCCCACCACCACCACACACACAAAAGTGGAGCATATCATGAATGTCAGGGCCAATAGGAAGTGTGACATTGTATTTTGTGTAGGACTGCTAATGGCCTCGGGTGGGGGGCAGCCTGGCATAGAGGCTTTTCTTTAGATCCTTGTAGGGCCACTATTGGGAGGGGTTGGGAAGCCTGGACTTTGTTGGGGCCCAGAGAGCAGCACTAGGACCAATGTTCGGGATTTCAGGGATGCACATTTCCCCCCACTGGGAGGCAGCCCAACCACAAAGGGAGCTGCCTCTGGAGGTAGTGAATTTCCTGGCACTGGGGTGTATGAACAGTGGCTGAGGGCTGCCTGTTGGGCTTGTAGACAGGGTTCAAGCACAGGGATGGAGTTGACCAGATGACTTCTGAGGTCCTTTGTCACCCCAAGGCTCTATCTCTGTTCTTCGTTTTGGAACACTGGCTGGTCCGTACTGTGAGCATGGGGGAAATAGAAGTTAAGGTTAAACCTAAAGCTTATGGTTTATTGAAGCTAAGGTACCACATAGGGGGAGGGGAGGGAATCATTTATTTAGCAGGTATTTGATGAGCACCTACTCTGTGCCAGGCCCCATTCTGGGCAGGGATAGTTCTAGATTCCTGATTGTCAAAAGAAAGATGTAGGCTGGGACAGGTAAGGGAAGCAGTTGATCCTAAAGGAGGGGTGGGATTGGTTTGGGGAGTGGGGTGGATTGTGCTTTGTGTCCCCAAACTGTCACCTCTTACTCTACCCTCTCTTTCTTTGGTCTAAATATAAACTCCTCTCATTCCAGAGCTTGGTGGTCAAGCCAGACCAGCTGATCAAACGGCGTGGAAAGCTGGGCCTAGTTGGGGTCAACCTCACTTTGGATGGGGTCAAGTCCTGGCTGAAGCCACGGCTTGGACAGGAAGCCACAGTGAGTCTGGGTATAGGGTCGGGGTGACCATGCTATAGTAGCAGAAGCAAACGTGCTCACTCTAGACTAGTAACCATATGGCTGACCCCCACACTGGTCAGATTGCAGCCTGGGGAAGGTGGGAGTCCTGTGGAGCTGACTTAGCAGGGCCAGTCTTGGTGCTCATTCTCAGTTCCCCCTATCAGGGAATGGCCAGATGTGCTGCAAAAGTGACCCCAGTATAATTTGAGAGCCAGATGGAAGTGGTCTGTTTTTTGTTTTTTTTTTAATATATCTATTGATTTCAGAGAGAGGAAGGGAGAGAGAGAGAGAGAAACATCAATGATGAGAGTTATTGATTGGCTGCCTCCCGCACGCACCTACTGGGGATTGAACCGGGAACCCGGGCATGTGCCCTGACCGGGAATCGAACCATGATCTCTTGGATGCTAGGTTGATGCTCAACCGCTGAGCTATGCCAGCCGGGCAAGTAGTCTGTTTTTTATTGGCAAATCTGAGATGGGACTCTGAGGCCCATTCTGGGAATTCTTTTCTTTTCAGTTTCCAAAAAGGGTATGGTAGCTTGTTATCGCATGGAAACCCTGAGAGAGTGGGTAAAAAAAGTTGAAGAAAAGAGATGCAGAATCATTTAAGCAGAGATATGACTGGACCAAGAATCTAGAATATGACAGTTAATATTACTGACAAGTAAATTTCAGTTCTTGGCTTCTCCTGGCATGGTGGTTAATCTCAACTCTGTAGACGAGAGAGCTAAAGTGAAATATGATTTGGGAAGGCTAAGAGATTCTCAGAAATAAAATTGCATTTCATTTTCTTCTCACTCCCAAAGGGAACTGGAGAACTGAAGGGAGGGATGGGCTAAGGCTTCGTTTAGACTGGGAAAGATGTGCCGTCCACACCTGGCTTTGTCCTATCTGGGGTAGCTGGACTGGCGATGAATGTTCTCTTCCTCAGCTCCTCAGAAGTAGGAAGAAGGTGGCAATGGAGTCATCTTCCTCTCTGATTGGGCTTTCTTACATCAGCTCTTTGTGTTAATTCTGTTTCTGGCCCTCATAGGTAAAGAGGGATCCTTGTAGTTGTACATGAGTCTGGGGCTGAAAGATCTTGACCTTTGTGCTTGCAGGGAGAGGACAGCAGGGTTGGGGGCTGAGCAGTGTCCCCAGGGAGGACTTCATGTTCCCTTCTCCTTAGCTGGCTGTTGGAGGGCAAGTCGGGATATCTGAGCTGGCAGTAGCTTCAGCCCAGGAGCGGCTCATTACCTCTGATGGATCACTGTCTGGTCTCTGACTCAGCAGTGATACACAGGCGGGCGGGGGCTTCAGGGCACTCTGGGATGAGGACTGTCTGCCTTGGCTGCCACCAGGGACCCACTCAAACTGATTAGCTCTGCAGGCCTGTTGTCCTCAGCCATGAAGGTCTGTGTGGAAAAGTTCTCCTAGTCAAGCTCTCGCTCTCTTCTTCTCCTGCCCTTCTACTCCCACCACTCTTCCCCATGCTTAGACTCTTGTTCTCAGGCTGGCTGTCCCTGCCTGAGCTCCAAGATAGCCTTGATTTGTCTGAGCTCTTTAATTTGTGTGGTGGTGGTGGGGTGACTCCCCATCTCTGTGCTTTTGGGGGTGAGGCAGTGTTGCAGCTCATTTATCACCCTCCAGAGGAGGCAGAAAAAGAATGTGCCTGTTGAAGTGTGGCTCGCACAAGGGCAAGCGGATGGAAGAGGGGATCTCATGAGGACTCCTTTAGCTTAGGGCAGTGATTTTTCAACCTTTTTCATCTCATGGGACACGAGCTAATTACTAAAAATCCGTGGAACACCAAAAAATATATTTTTTTGCCGATCCAACAACAACAACAAAAAGGTGTAACTTTGATTCATTCCCACCAGGCAGCTATTGTGTTGGCTGTTGACAGTGTTTTTATTTGACAATCTAAGGGAAAAGAGGTCACTGCCCCTGACTAAATAGTCACGTATTGCATGCTTTAAAAGTTTTTGTAGCACACCCATTGACTATCGCTAGCTTAGGAGTCTGTGGCCTGATTACCCTGGTTTCTGGAAAAATCTCTTTGCTGAGTGTTATGGTGGTAGTGCTTGGGCTCCACCTCTGATGGGAAGGTGAGATGGAGGAGCAGAGAGTGCTTCCTCCTTCTGCCCTGGGGAGAAGACATGCTATCCATCTAAGTTTTATCTCCCTTCGTCTCTGTAGGTGGGCAAGGCCAGAGGCTTCCTCAAGAACTTTCTGATTGAACCCTTTGTCCCGCACAGTCAGGTATGTGTGATGTGGCTCCAAACTGGGTCCTCTCTCTCCTGGAGCCTCGTGTTTGTTGACCCTAAAATGATGAGAGAGGAAATTAAGCTGCTGGAGAAAAGTCAAAGGTACCAGAGTCTCTGAAGCAGCACTGAGGGCCTAAGGGGCTCATGGAGCAGGGATTCCAGCAATGAAGGAAAGGGCTTAGTTTGCAGCCAGGAGGAATCAGGGCTGGTGACTTTCAGCCCTGAGATGAGAAAGACATGAAGGCAGAACCCCCTCCGCTAGATCAGGTCCTACTGGCTCAGTCTGGACTGTCAGCAAGCCAGGCAGCAGTCTCTTCTCCTGTCGCCAACTGGGGTTGGTAAACAGGTCTCTGTTGGTGAGTGTCCTCTGCGGATTTTAGAAATGAGACTATAGGGGTTGGGCTCCTAGTCCTCAGTTCAGTGCTCCCACCCCTGTGGTGCTCTTGTTTCCTATAAGGCGGAGGAGTTCTACGTCTGCATCTATGCTACCCGAGAAGGGGACTATGTCCTGTTCCACCACGAAGGCGGGGTGGACGTGGGCGATGTGGATGCTAAAGCCCAGAAACTGCTTGTCGGGGTAGACGAGAAGCTGAAACCTGAGGACATCAAGAAACGCCTATTGGTCCATGCCCCTGAAGACAAGAAAGAGTTGAGTGAGAGGGTCTGCAGGGACATGGCAGTGGGGGAAATGGGAAGGCTGACAGGCTCTGGGCACAGAGCAGAGAAAACAGTGGTCTTCCTTATCTGGGTGGGTGGTAAGGAGCAGGTGGTAGGCACACACACAGCCCTGGCTCCCCCCCGCCCCCTGGTCCCAAGGAGGATAGCTGGCTGGCTCAGACTGAAATATGCCATCAGCTTCCCTCACCTTGCCCCTGTTTGTCTGGTGCTGCCTCCTCTGGCTCCCTGCCTGACAGCTTCTTTCCGGCATAGTGGCTGAAGAGTGATGTCCAGGGAGCAGGCTTGGCAGAGGAAAGCAAGGGTGTCTGTGAGGTGTCAGGGTGGTGGGAAGTAGAGCTGTCAGTGGCAGTGACATTGCTGCTGAGCCCACTCATTGATAGATGGATTGTCTCTCTCTCCCTCTCCCTTTAGAATTCTGGCCAGTTTTATCTCTGGCCTCTTCAATTTCTATGAGGATCTGTACTTCACCTACCTCGAGATCAACCCCCTTGGTAACTGGCTCTGTGTGGGTGGGATGGGGCATGGGTCAGTTATAGCAGGGTCCCAGTGCCAACAGTAAGCCTAGCCTTAACATTCAGAGGGCAGTGCAGGCAGGTGTGCATGTTCAGAGGGATCTTCAAGCTCATTGAGTGCAGGCTTCTGTTTCTGAAGCCCATGATTATTCCTCTTTAACCAACTCCAGTTTCTTTGGCCTTAATTTGTTCTGTGATGGGGAAGTCCTGGTTTTGATCTGACTGTGTGCTCTGTGGCTGTTTCTGCCAGTAGGTTAGGCTGTTTGCCCAGCAGCGAGCAGTGCTACCTTGCACTGGTCTGATCCTTTAGGCCCTTCTTTCCTCTCTGTGCCCTTAGAGCCCCCCGGGCCTCTCCCTCTGGGAGTTGGTCAATCATTGATCCCCAAGACCAGGAAGCCTTGGCCCAAGCCTCTCAGGCGGGGAAGGCGGCAGGTGGTGTGATCTGACTCTGGCCAGGGCTTCTGAGGGCAAAGTCCTGATTCCAGATCCAGCTGGGCGTGCAGTCCCTCTAATGGACCAGATGGTTCTGTGCTAACTTAATTAGCTAAATGGCCCTGGGGGAAAGGAAAGATAGATGTCCAGTGAGGCGGCAATAAATGAACCCTGCTGGCTGGGGTCCCAGTGTGCCCCCACAGCTTCCCAGCAGCAGCTGCCCCTTCTCCCCCCGACAATGAGGCTTCCCCTAGCCAGACTGCAGAAACCCAAATGCACATACATATGTGCATACCTAGGGTTCTTCTGACAGCAACCTGTACCTTTAAACATTTTTTTAATAGCAGGGCCATGGATAGGTGAATGGTTAGATTTAAAGTACATTGTGTAGCATTTTATGAAAATGTTTAAAAATTGCCATAGCAACTAAAACAGGCTTTCCTATCAAATTACCTATAGGTTAGGGGGAACTGGTCGTCTAGGATTTGTTTTTCCTTTGATGGGGGAAAGCTGTGCCTCCATAAGAGTTATTTTGATTTATTGCTGAGTGAGGAAGTCATTAGGCCTGGGCAGGACCTGGACCCTGTGGGAGTGGTATGTGGGGAAGTCTGTGGAGGGGTTTGGAGGTTGGTGGTCACCTCTGCCTGGGGCCAGTGTCTGATTGCCTCTGCTTTTCTCACAGTTGTCACCAAAGATGGCGTCTATGTGCTTGACTTGGCGGCCAAGGTGGATGCCACTGCAGACTACATCTGCAAAGTGAAGTGGGGTGATATAGAGTTCCCTCCCCCCTTTGGGCGTGAGGCTTATCCAGAGGTAAGGCTGCTTTGGGGAGGAGATGAAGAGTGATGGGGGCAAGAAGGGGGACGGTGACTAATCTCAGATGTGCATTTGGCCCCATAGTGGGCTGTATATTTGGCAGGGAAAGGAAGGTTGAGAACCATTTAATTTTTTTAAAACTCCAAAGGGGGTAGAAGGTGGGAGTGAGCCAAGCCTCTGAATCCCAGCCAGAAATCCTTTTAAATTTCTCTCGCAATCAACCTCCTGGGCTCTTAACTTGATTTGTTGCTTCTCCATCCTTCTGAATGGCTCCCCCTAATCCTGTCAGGAAGGTAGTTCTCTCTGCTACTTGCTGAGAATTTTCTTGCTCCTTTCCACTTCATCCTCTGTGAGGTCCTCACCGCGGAATCAGGCCTGCATGGCATGACGTAACCCAGGCCAAGGGAAGAGGCGGGTTGGGAGAAGAGGTGGGCCTGGGGAGGGGAGAGGGTCCTGTGAGCTAAGCTGCAGATGCTGGGAGTGGGGTCCGTTGTAGAAACAGTGACATAGCAAGGCTTGAGACTTGGGCAGAGAGCCAAGGACTTGAAGTTGGAGAGAAAGGAATTGGGAAATTTATCCCCAGGTGGTGGCAGTGGCGATGGTTGGTTTTGGTCCTTGAAGACAACATATTTTGTCCCAGCCACATAGGGCCCCATACAATCCCTTTTTCCTGGCCTTGTTAAGGCAATTGAGAACCTCTTCATGTGTTTCTAGAGAAAGGGAAGGGGAGGAGTCCTGGGATTTAGGACCTTGGTGAAGGGGGTGTCTTCAGGGCCTACCTGTTGTTGTCTGGTTCCTAGGAAGCCTACATTGCAGACCTGGATGCCAAAAGTGGTGCAAGCCTGAAGCTGACCTTGCTGAACCCCAAAGGGAGGATCTGGACCATGGTGGCTGGAGGTGGTGCCTCTGTCGTGTACAGGTGACTGAGGGGGCTGCTGAAGGAGATGCCAGTTGGGTCCACCTGTGCATGGCCTGGTGCAAGCTGCTTCACCTATGGGGGTCTCTAGTTTCTTACTTTGGTGCAGAGCAAGAATTATGGGGCCTGCCAGAGGAGTCCATGTGCCTTCCTGTTTACTTCAAAATAAGTTAATGTTATTAGTTCAGTTCTTGAAATTAGTGACCTACACGTGTCACTTGTGGGGCTTGAGGGTCCAAGGTCTGAGAGGTCCGTTTCATAATCTGACTTGAGAGAACAACAAATATAGAAAATGAACCAGAAAGTGACTGTTGCTGTGACCCCTCCCCCTACCAGGTCACCAGGGTAAACCCGGTGCTGTGTGTCCTTCCTGTGGAAGTATGCATACTTTTACCCTTCATAGAAATATTGGGATCCTAGTGTACACCCTTGGTGATGATTGGTGGTTTTTCACTTGAAGCCCAGTAGACATTTGCTCTTTTGTAAGCCTGTGATCGGCCACACCCCCTTCTGTGCTTGACTGGGCTTTCCTCTGGTTACAGCAGTTTTCCTTCTCCATTGGGCATCCTGGCAGGAACTCCTGGAATGTGCATTTTTTCTTTGTGTTGGGAGGTGCTCTTTGTTCATTTCACTTACCGTTGTCAGTCCAGGGCCTCATGGTGGCCCACAGCTGGCAAAGTGCACCGCTTGGGAGAGCCTGATGCAGCACTGTTAACCCTCAAGTGTCACTTGTGGGGCTTGAGGGTCTGAAGTCTGAGAGGTCAGTTTCATAATCTGACTTCAGGACTTCAGGGGCATCTGTGTGTCCTCCCAGTCACCAGGCTGCCACCCTCACTGCTAGAGTTTGAGCCAGCACTGACTTCCTTGTCTCCCTGGCAGTGATACCATCTGTGATCTAGGGGGTGTCAATGAGCTGGCGAACTATGGGGAGTACTCTGGTGCCCCCAGCGAGCAGCAGACCTATGACTATGCCAAGACGATCCTCTCCCTCATGACCCGCGAGAAGCATCCAAATGGTGAGACACACATCCTCGTTCCTCAGGGCAGCCCACCATGCTACAGAGGGGACAGCTTTGGGCTAGGAGGCACTGAGGTTGTGGTCCTGGCCCTTTGCAATCAGAGCTAGTCATTTAACTTCTGGACCCCAGTTTCCCTGACTGTGCAGTGGGCAGTGACAGCCTCTATCAGATGAGGGTCTCTGAGACGATAAGGAGGTGGGTGACACATGTACTTAAAGCCCTATGAGCAGAGTGCAAGGGAGGGGCGAGGTGCATTCTCTCTCAAGACTGCTATAAACTCAGTTTTTAGTGTCCATTTAGACATTTATTACCCAACTATACCATTCCAGCTTCCCTTTACCACCTGTTCTCAGTGTCGGGGACTACCCATATCAGTTACTCTACCCTGAAGCCAGATAGAGCAAGATTCCCACCAGGTGTATCCAGAAACCAAGCTGGATTTCTGGGTGGCGGTCTAGATTCTGTGGTTTAACCACCTCTTGGGGGGTGTAGGTGATGGAGGAGTGGAGCTGATAAAGCTGACAGTTATCAGGAGACAAGCCTCCCCCCACCCTAACACACCTCTACACTGATACCTCCTAATAGCTGGGGACCCTCACTCAGAGGAGAGAACTCAGTTTGCTTTCTGGTAAGATGCTCAAGTCTACTTTTCTAACCCTTTTTGACTTCTCTCTTACTCCAAACCCAGGTAAGATCCTCATCATCGGAGGCAGCATTGCAAACTTCACCAATGTGGCTGCCACATTCAAGGTAACCAGCCACAGTGACTGCAGTTTCTGGGGAATACGAGTTTGGGGGAATCAGGAAAGGGGAGGTTCTCACAAGTGAGTATTAAGACAGAAGCAAGTTCCCATGAACTGCCCATCCAGATAGAGACTCTTGCCCCAGGATTCCTGATGCAGATGCAGAAGACACTGGGTCAGATCTGGATCTGAAGCTGTGTCTCTGGGCAAACAGCTGGCACTCACTGGGCTGTAATTCTCCCATCATTTTCAAACCTCCATTGTGAAACTCGGCAACTCCTAGTCTTTCGTCTTTCAGTCATCAGCCCCTTCTCCAAAAGATCAGAATGAAGAAAGTGTTTTGATGACCTGGGATATCTGCTCATCCAGCCAGTAGGCCATCAGCCTGGGTCCCTGTGCATAGGTCAGGGCCGTGGGCACACAGTTTTAAAATGTGACTCTCAGTCAACAAGGACGACACAGCTAAAGTGTCTCGAGCCGTTTCCTTCAAGGCAGCCACCGCGGGAGGCCTTTTATTATCCCACACTGTCAGATGCCCACTGAAACTATTCAGAAGGATGTGCCCCATTTGGCACTTTGATATAGGCTTTGCAATAATGAATAAAAAAATGTCAACCTTGAAAGTCTGAGCTCTCAAGAAGTGGAGGACCAGGCCTCATCAGTCCTTCCTAAAACAGGATGTCCCTAATTGGACCTGACTCAGCAGACAAATCTGAAACAGGTCAATCTCAACAACTTTGTTTTGACTTCTTAGAAGTCCCATAATAAAGGCAGCACTGGTGATAAGGGTGGTTAGGTCTAGTGCAGGCACTGTGTGCAAAGCCTTGGGTGACAGAAATTAGACTCCTGACTCAGTATACTAGGCCTCTGCCTAGAGAGACAAAATTGGTACATACCTATATATTCTCTCTTGTTTCCCACTGCAAGGGCTGTTCCCCTAAGTCTCTTGAAGAAGCTTTTGTAGAACATTGACTTTTTATTTTTATTTTTTATTCTTCACCTGAGGATATGTTTAGAGAGAGGAAGGAAGAGAGAGAGAAAGAAACATCGGTGTGATAGAGAAACGTCGAACAGTTGCCTCACGTACTCTCCCCAACCAGGGATTGAACCCACAACCTAGTATGTGCCCTGTCCAAAATTTTGGCGTACAGGACGATGCTCCTATCAACTGAGCCACCCGGCCAGGGCAAGACATTGACATTTAAATAGGCTATGCCACCTCACCTCTGATAACTCTTGTGTAGGAACTCAGCATAAATTCACCCTCCCCACCCCCTAATTGCAATAAGATAACTAGAATGACTGTAGCTAGGACGAGAGAGAAACCAGCAAAGTCTTGCTGATGTTAGAAGCCCAGCACCCATGCATTGAGAGGTGTTACTCCCAGATAATCCAGATTCTTACCACAGCATCTTTACAAATGATCTCATGCCCTATGCCTTTGGGTAGCTTATGCATAGCCCAGTCCACACATGTAAAATTCTTGACTAGTGGGCCCTGCCATACTTCATGAGGAACAGCCCTTGTTATATACACCCTGGTGTGTTTGTTTATCATGGTTATAAATAATTGATTATGGCTCCTTATTTTTAGCCACATGTCTCTTCATCCCTTTGTGCTTCCAGGGCATCGTGAGAGCTATTCGAGATTACCAGGGCCCCCTGAAGGAGCATGAGGTCACGATCTTTGTCCGAAGAGGTGGCCCCAACTATCAGGAAGGCTTACGGGTGATGGGAGAAGTTGGTAAGATGGGGACTTTTCTCTCCCTTCCACCCTGAGTGTCCGAGGCCTACTTCCTTGGGATTCCTGAAGGAGTCAGTCTGTGAACACTTCCGTGCTCTCCCCTCCCCTCTCTGGATATGTAGTTTGCTTCTACTTCCACTTCTGCCCTCACATAGATCTGTCCTAAACTTCAGAATGGGCAGTAAAGCATTTTCATTTGGCTATTTGTTTACAAACATTTGTGGAATGCCTGCTCAGTGTGGTTACATACTGTGGTTACAGCCATGCATACAACACACGACAGACAGCCAAGCCCTTGTGCAGTTGAGAACATTGACTGTAATGTCAGGTCATGCTAAGTGCATGAAGGAAGACAGCAGGGTGAAGAGATAGTGTGTGGGGGAGGGGACGAGCAGTTTTAAGTGGGGTGATCAGAGAATGCTTGACTGACTGAAAAGGTGACTTTTGGCTAAAGACCCAGAGGAGAGGAGGAAGCAGGTCAGTGTGACTATCAGCAAAGGAAAGGCAAGTTCCAAGGCCTTGAAGTGGGAGTGTGCCAGTGTGTGCAGGCCCAGTGGGGATGGGGCAGGGAGTTGGAAGATGGAGGCAGAGAGGCAGCAGGAACGGGCATGTGGGGCTACTACAGGTCAAGTGCCCAGGAGGCACTTGGCTTCGTCCCTGGGTTGGCAGCTGTGGGGAGTCTTTGCCCAGAGGAGTGACACAATTTGACTTAGGTAAATGGCAGCCAGGATAGAAGCAGAAAGGACTCTTCGGCGACTGGGGCAGAGTCCTGGACACCGGTGGCCTGGATGTAGGGGATAGGCAGGCAAGGGTCTGGTAACTGGTAGGACAGGAGAGCTTTGCCCCTCACTGAGCTGAGGGAGGAAGGGTGTGGCATCTATTTTGGTTTTCTTTCTCCCTTCTGCATTTTGAGTGGCTCCTGCAGGTTTATAAGACTTCAAACTCAGAGCTTTCAAGAAGTCTGAGACCACGTCTCATCAGTCAGGACTAAAATCAGGTCTCCCTAAGTTGACCTGAACCTAAAACACGTGAACTCTGTGTGACCAGCAGCTTTTGTGTTGAGTGAAATGCAGCCCCCATTGCCAAGAGCAGTTAGGTGTGGAGCCGGGGTTCACGTGAAGTGCCAAAGGGGTGCCAGGCATAAGACGCTTGTGCTCAGTGAGTGAGCGGAGAGACGAAACCTTTTTATCTTCCCATTTTTCCAAATCCGGTGTCCATGGCAACCACCAAACCCATCTCAAGCAGTTGAAGCAGTGCTAAATCCTCATTGCCCCCCAAAATGAGTACCTGCCATGGGCCCAACCTTTGGGACAGCACAGTGAATACCACTCAGTCACGGTTGGGACATTAAACAAGTAAACAGTCATTGGAACAAGATGCTGTCAGGTAGTGCTCTACATGGTGAAGCAGGCAGGGTGGGGTGGAGGAGAGCAGCTGTCAAAGTCATCAGGAGGTCGCACTTGAGCTGAATGACGAGAACAGCTGGGTGAAGGTCTGGGATGAGAGCTCTATGTGGAGGAAGGAGCAGGGCCACTGTTTAGGAAGAGGCCAGGCCAGGGAGGCTAGAGTGTGAAGTCGGGGGGTTTGGAGAGCGAGGGTCCAGGCTGTGAATGGGAGGAGTGCAGACTCTAATGATGCTTGTGCTCACTTGAGAGTATCGGCAAAGCTATTTCTTGCTCTTCGCAGCAAGTGGTCTTTACAAAGATTTGGTGATGAAGATATGACAACTGACATGTGCTGGAGAATTGGTCTTGCACAGGAAGTGCCAGACATCAGGCAGGATCCTGATGCACCTTTCCAGAGTTGTGTGGACTTGGGCATTTATTTGAAGACTTGAATGATGGACTCTTCCCTCCTTTGCAGGGAAGACCACTGGGATCCCCATTCACGTGTTTGGCACTGAGACTCACATGACAGCCATTGTGGGCATGGCCTTGGGCCACCGGCCCATCCCCAATCAGCCACCCACAGCAGCCCATACTGCAAACTTCCTCCTCAACGCCAGTGGGAGCACTTCGGTAGGTGCTGGCCAGCCCCCACCTTAAAGCCTGCCATGCTATCTTTGTCGGCCCCTCACACCCCTATCCCATCTAGGACCTGGGGCCTCTCCTCTGTCCCTTGCCATTTGGGGATATTGGGGAAATGCGGGGGGGGGGGTGTACATGGTTGGTTTCTGGATCTCTGCCAGTTTTTTCCATGCCAGTCAAGGTAGTATAATGGAAAGACCAGCAGTTTTAAAATCAGACCTGAGTTCAAATCCTGCTGAGGGAGGGACCTTGGTAGTTATCATACCTGCTCAGAGCCTCTGTTTGCTCACCTGGAGCATGGAGACAATACTAATTCCTGTCTCAGAAGGTAGTTAGTGCTTTTAGAAGCAGCTATAAATAACTGCTGTACTGAGTTCTTGTTACCTGATTTCTCTTGTTACCTCAAGGACCAGTGGCTTTTTTTCCTAGCTGCTACCTATGATTCTCACTCCCTCTCCTTATCTCATGTCAGACTCCAGCCCCCAGCAGGACTGCGTCTTTTTCTGAGTCCAGGGCTGATGAGGTGGCACCTGCAAAGAAGGCTAAGCCCACTGTGCCACAAGGTAACTCCCAGCGGTTTTGGACCCTCCCTGTCCCCCTTCCCTTTCCAAACCTCACTGGACCAGTAGAGGTGATGGAAGGTGTTTGGGCTTTGCTGTGAGAGTGGGCATGATGCGTGGGATGGGAACAGACGTGACAATGTGCTGAGCCTTCCCAGTGGTCTCTCCTGGTGCTGAGGACCTGTGCTGCACCTGGGTCACCTCACTTCCCACTGTTTTCTCTTCCATCCCCTACTTCCCATGGGCAAGTGTGAGCTGGGCAGGGAGGTTGCCAAGGAGACAGGATTATAAAAGTTCTAGGAAGTGGGTAGGTCTCCCAGACTCTCTTCCTAAGTGGAGGGCAGAGCAAGCTCCCCTATAGTGGTTGTTCACACCCACCCCATCCTCTTGGGCCTCCAACAAAGATCCTCCTTTCCTGTGATCCTACTGTAAGAACATGCTCTGTCTACCAGCCCATCTGTACATTGCCTACTTTGTCTCTCCATCTTCTGATTTATTAAAGGTGTGATCCCTGCCAGCCAGCCAGCCAGCCCTTGCAACCAGCATTCAGTAACTAGCTTTTGGGCTGGTGTGGCCTGTGCACCCTCTTCCTGGTACAGACAGCATGCATAAGGCATTTTGTGAAATAGTGACACTGGCTCCAGACACTAGAGTTGGAAGCCACTGCCCTATAGTTCCCAAACCCACAGCACAAAATGATATATCCAACCCATGTCAGCCTAATCATCTTGTGCTTTGTAGGGACAAGGGATTGATGTAAAAGGCTGGAACCAGGCCAGCTATCCCTGGGGGAGATTCAGTGTTCAGCACATGCACCAAGCCTTCGTGTTCCTCCTGCCCTTCTCTCTGCCCCCTTTGGTACTTTGCTCTTTGTTGCTATCGCTCTGCTGATCACTGCTGTCTTCTCTTTTGCTGGCTTTACTTCTGTCTATTGCGGAATAGACTAGAGATGGTGAGGGCGTCAGCCCTGCCAGGCTTGTCCATGGGACCCTTCCCCGTTCCCACCCTCTCCCTCCAAAGCCTTGAGCCATCAGCAGGTCACTCAGTTGCCTTGGTCATTTTCTTTGACAGATTCAGTCCCAAGTCCAAGATCCCTGCAAGGTAGGACGCCCCTGCCCTGCCCAAATCTGCGTGTGGCTTGTTAGTGGGTTTCAGTCTTACCCTTTGCTTTGTTTCCCCCTCCCCATTGGGTTGTAGTGTTGTCTGGTATATTGTCCCTGCCTTGGTGTGGCCTGCCCCCAAATCCTAGTCCACTCTCCTCCCTTCCCACTCCTACTTAGTTCAGAACCCCCCTCAGTGCTCTCCTGGCCATGTGGCTGTCTCTGGCTCCAAACTAGGGGGTGAGGGTGTAGAGAGCCAGGCCCACATCCTTGGAGAGTGGAGTGGTGCTGAGGAGGGAGATTCCCACTGGGAAGGAGGGAGCCATCGAAACTGAAGGGGAAGTGGCAGAGCACAGTGGGTGAGGAAGGGAGCCATGAACTGCCCCAATTCTCATCAACATCTCATGATGGCTTCATTTCTGACTTTCCCCACCTTGGCCTCACCACTGCCGACTTTATCCCAGAGCTCCCAATACCAGGGACAAGTTCACATTTCTCTGGGGTTTGGGTGGAAGACGGGGTAGAGAAAGAGAGAGAAACCCAGAAAGGTGTACAGTAGATGGGAGTCTGGGCTTTGTCTGGTATGAGGTCACTGTTTAGGACAGACATTTTCACACACAGAACACACCGGTTCACCTGTTAAACCATCAGGGCTTTGTTTAACTTCTCTACATTAATAGTCTGGAAGATTTTACCCTGAGGAAGGGGAATCTTATGATGATATTTGACCCCTTTCATGCTCAGGGAAAGGGAAGGAATAACTAGGCAGGGTTGCTTATATCCCTCCAGAAAGGCCAGGAATGCAGCCCCTAGATGCATCGGGTAAGATCCATTGTTTTCTAAAAGACATGAACAGGCTGAGCCCTGTGCAGAGAGCAGGGGCCACTCTTTTCTCAGAGCTCTTCCACCCTAGGGGAGGAATTTATGCTTTCTATCAGTCACTAGCTATGCTGAGAAGTGAGAGGGGGAGAACAGATTGTACCAGGGGGGGTCCTCCCCTTAGTGGTTCTAGGGAGGGGCTCTTAGTCCTAGAGCAGGGTTTCTCCCTGGGACCTCCTTGCGGCTGGTGGGCTGAGGATTGCCCCCATTGGCTTTGGCTCCTCTGTACTCGAGGTGAGCACTGTGGTTCTGCCCCTTTCGTGCTGGAGGTGCAGGTGGGTTTGTAGAGATTCCAGGCTTTGTTCTGATTCCTGTAGCCTCTTGGATGGACAGGTGTGTGTATGTGCACATGGGTTCCCTGGAGGGTGGGGAGTGGCAGGGCTCATCTCCTCCTCACTTGCGCAATCAAGCTGTAATCCTGGCTCTGATGCTAGATGACCTAGGATCTCAGTCATTTGGCATCTCTGGACTTCAATTTCCTGGGACTGGGAAGTGAGAGTACTGGATTAGGTGGCTTCCCTTGTTCTGTGATCCCATGTCTCATCAGAACCCAGATGGGTCCAGTGACAGTAAATCCCGGGTATTTGCAACATCAGGAGCCTGTGTCATGAGAAGCTTACGGCTCTGATGGAAGAGGCGGGCGTATGGGGATAAGAATCCTATATGCCTTGGGAAAGTGAGCTCTTAAATTCACTTAATCAGGCCTTGAACTTGGTTAGCCAAGTCTGCATCAGTACAGTAGGTTAATTAATGCCAGATGCCACTGAGCTTGGTGCAGTTTTCCCCAGGACCTGAAAACCTCCCCTGAGGGCTACTTTCTTAGGACTTTCAGGGAAGGGAGAGTGAGGTCACCTGCCTGCAGGGTGGTAAAGGGGTCTTTCCCTCCAACGCTGAGGAGTCTACCTCAGTTATTTTTGTTCCTTTCTTTTCCCCTCACCCCTTTCCTGCTAGCCAGAGAACCCATCCAAGAGCATTGTTCTGAGCAGGAAAGAGCCACCTAGCGGAGGGAGGAGGGTGAGAGGAATAGCCAGCATGCTGCTCCCCGCCTCGCCTGGGCCAGGGCCTGGGCCAGGGCCAGAGCTGGAACCTCAGGTAGAGATTAGGCTGAGCAAACCTCTTCATTGGACCTACACCAACCTAGAATTGTGAGGATTCAAATCCTGACCTGAGGTGGTTTATGTCCCGGTTTTGAGGTGATAAGACTTGTTGGAGAGTTGTGTAACATCCTGCAGTCACCACAATTTTTCCAGTGACTTTAAAAATAATTTATCAAGTGCCCATTTTTATATAAGCAGGAGGCTGATTACATACGTGCCTTTCCTGTGAAATTGAGCAGGCCCTGTAGGAATTCTTTGCATTGGGAGTCCTTTCTCTGTTTGTTGCTGAACTGTTTACTAGCCAGGCAGGTCTTCTGAGCTCTTTTTACTTTCTGCAACCTCTTTCCAGAATAAATTGAGGCACCTCTTCCCCAAGTTCTCAGAATTCCATCCTCTTAATGGTCCTTTGTGGTTCTGATTAGCCACCCTCCTGGACTTGGGGCATGGAGGGGTCTGGCAGGTGGCCCCTACCCCTGCCCCTGCAGGTCTCACAGGGGTGTGTGTTCTGGGTGCACTCGCTGTGTCTTTGCCCACCAGGAAAGAGCACCACCCTCTTCAGCCGCCATACCAAGGCCATTGTGTGGGGTATGCAGACCAGGGCCGTGCAAGGCATGCTGGACTTTGACTACGTCTGCTCCCGAGACGAGCCCTCAGTGGCCGCCATGGTCTACCCTTTCACGTGAGTCATGCCACTGCAGGGAGGCTGCAGATGCTGCCAAGTGGAATTTCCTAATCTAATCTCCCTCACTAAGATTGAGCTGGGGGAGCAGCTAGATTCTCCTGTTCGCTGGGGAAGCGACTGCCCATCCCAGACTGGGGCGAACCATTCCTGGAGGGTCTTTTCCGGTAGATGGAAACCCTTTCCACCTTCTAGATGAAGCTGTTCCCCTTGACTTCCCCCTCCCCAACCCTGACAGGTTGTCCTGACCCCTTCTCCGCCTTTCTCACAGTGGGGATCACAAGCAGAAGTTTTACTGGGGTCACAAGGAGATCCTGATCCCTGTCTTCAAGAATATGGCTGATGCCATGAAGAAACACCCAGAGGTAGACGTGCTGATCAACTTCGCCTCTCTTCGCTCTGCCTATGACAGTACCGTTGAGACCATGAGTTATGCACAGGTAGATCACTGGGGCCTAGGGGAAGGAGGGGGTAGTAGGGACAGCTCCTGAATGGTGTCCATGCTCACCACCACCTGGGACAAAGGACTTGGACTCTAGACTGGCCAGTGTTGTGGATGAAAATGGTTGGAGTCACTTGATCTTCAGAAGGCAGGGTAGTAACCGAGGGCAGGTGGGCTGCTCACCTGGGCCAACAAAGAGTTAGTTCAGGGTTACCTGCCCCCACCAGATCCTCTCTCTGCTATCTAAGCCTGGCTGTAGAAACAGAATCAAAAGGACTTCCTTTCTTATAAAGTCATTACATATTATAGAAAAAATATAAATACTGATAAATAAAAGGAGAAAATAAATACTTCCAAGTCCCGTTCCCCAGAAACACAGCTGCTGTGTTTGGGTACACCCTTGTCCACACCTTTTCCTGGATTTGACCAAGTGGAATGATATTTTACAGGACTATTTTATAATCTGTTTTCTTCAGTTACTCTTTCCACAGCAATACATATTCATTGGTAGCCTCAGCTTTGCTTTGTCAAGTCTGGTAATGAGCATCTTAGAGTAACATTTGTATATATCCGTAATTATTTCCCCAGAGTAAATGACTAGAAGTCAAACTGCTGCATCAGAATGAACAGATTTTAAAGCTTTTGTTCCATCCTGCCCAGGTGCCCTCCAGAAAAGTTGTGCTGATGTAAACTCCCATCAGGAGTTTGAGAATGCGTGTTTCTCATTCCCTTGTCAACACTAAATGTTTGGATTTTAAAAACATATTTGACAAGTTAATAGGCATCCTATTTAATTTGCATACCTTTGGTTATTAAGTAAGATGAGCTTTTAAAAACATTTATTGGCCATTTTTAGTGTATGACTTGACCTCTCCCTTTTTTCTATTGAGTTGTCTGTCTTCTTTGTTACTGATTTGTAAGACCCCCTGATAGAATAAGATACTGATTCATTTGCTCAGAATTATTGTCTGACCCCAGATTGGCTTGGTTCAGTGTATGACTAGAGAAGATAAATTTGTTTGGATGTCTAGATGCAGCAAGAATGAAAGCACAGTTGGTAAAAATCAGCTAGGTTATTAGTCTAGATCAGAGATTGTCAAACTGCAGCTCAAGGGCCAAATCCAGCCCTCCACCTGTTCTTGTAAATAAAGTTTTATTGGAACATAGCTATGCCCATTCATTTATATATTAGCCATGGCTGTTTTCGTGCTACAAAGGCAAAGTTTAGTTACCACAGAAACCACATGATCAGCAAAGCCTAAAATACTATTTGGCTCTTTATAGAACAGTTTGCTGGCCCCCAGACTAGAATCAGAGATGGTTCTTGATCTTTCCCGCCCACCCCCCACTTCCTCTGGCTTTCTCCCCAGCCCACATTCTGATCCCAGTGTGGAAGCAGCTTGCTTCTGTCACATACTGGCCCTGACCTGTGAGGACAGAGAGTCAGAGACTCAGAGGGCACATTGGAGAAAGTCATAGATAGCTGCTTTATGAGGAGGTAGGGAACAGGTGTCTGAGTCTTGTGAATTTTTGGATGGTAGAGAATATTGCAGCTTTGACTGTAGCAGGTTTTTTAGAAACATTTGCTCCTGTTTGGTTACTGAATCACTGTGGTGTTAACTATGGAGATCAGTTTTGGGTGTCCACACCTCTCTTTTTGGGGGAGGATTGGCATGATCAGGATAGGAACAGAGACCTGTGGGGAGAAGCGGTGCATGCTATTAATATTACTTTGTCCTTAGAGCCTGGAAGGGGACATGGGAGGTGAGTTCATGGGAGGTTGCTGCCTCTTTGTCTCATCCGAGGCAAAAAGTTAATGGGGAAGGACTGTTCTCATCCTCCAGATCCGGACCATTGCCATTATAGCTGAAGGTATCCCTGAGGCCCTCACAAGGAAGCTGATCAAGAAGGCCGACCAGAAGGGTGTGACCATCATTGGACCTGCCACTGTGAGAGTCCCTTCCAGAAAGCCTTTTAAGTTCCAGGCTATCTTACAGAGTTCTGGGCCCTCAGGAAACTCACTTGTTGACTCTTCTGTCTTCCTCCTAAGTTGAAATGATTTAGGAAGTACCTTTTGAAAGTCGGTCTGTCCGTTTCCAGTTAATTTTTTAAAGGGCTCTCCAGTCCGTGCCACCTTTGTCGTTGCCAGGGGCTAATGAGAGGACTCTTGCTTTAAGTGCGTGCGCATACAGCCATCCTAGCCTTTGGTTATTCCTTTAAATGTAAACCAAGGACAGTCTACCCGGGGGCTTTATTTTTGACCTAAAGGTAAAGGCCTTCATAGAAGTAGAAATTGTTCTGTGAATGCTTTTTTGTTGTTTTTACTTAATTGTTACATTAAAGTTTATGTGAAGCTAAGACAAAGGGACCTTTTATCTTTAGGCAGTGGGTGTGTTTGAACAGAGGTACACACCTGTGTTATACCCCTTTACTGGGTGTGGTCGCTTTTCTAGAGCAAAGGAGGTGACTTAACCCTGAATATACCTATCAGTAGGAAGCCATGTTTTACAAATAAGGCTCACTTTTTTCCTGCATAACGTCTCTTGAGGAAGAGAAGAGATTCTTAAGCAGGAAACCCAATGTGCAGGTGTTAGCTCTCCTGGCCATTTCCTCACCAGTCTGGTCAGAGTGGGATGATGGGCCGGTAATACTGGGCTTGGTGATTCCTCAGCTCTGTGGTGAACCAGGAGCTCACCCTTCCTCCCTGACTGCTGTTTCTGCCCCTCCAGGTCGGAGGCATCAAGCCCGGGTGCTTTAAGATCGGGAATACAGGCGGGATGCTGGACAACATCCTGGCCTCCAAGCTGTACCGCCCAGGCAGCGTGGCCTATGTCTCTCGTTCTGGGGGCATGTCCAATGAGCTCAACAATATCATCTCTCGGACTACAGATGGCGTCTATGAGGGTGTGGCCATTGGCGGGGACAGGTGATCAGCTAGGGACTATGGGGACCTCTCATACTGCTCCCTGCTGCTGGGTTCCTGGCATATAGCAATGTTTCTTCTTTTTTTATCTTGTTTGTTTTTTGAGTTACAGTTGACATTTAATATTATCTTAGTTCCAGGTGGGAATGTTATCTTAAGTCCATAAAATGGGGCATCTCCACTTTTATGTTAGGACTAACATGAACATAAAAATCAGAAAACAGGGAAAGGTGTTTCAAAAGGGGTTTTGGTCTGCGAGGTAGTTCTATTTATTATCTGAGGTGGCCATTGGGAGGCAGCAGAGTGCTGTGGTTAGCAGGGCCAATACTAAAATCGGACCAAAGGGGTTCAAATCCCAGTTTCCCTGTTTACCAGAGGGGCATCCTAGACAGGTTACTTACTGCCTTGCCCACCCCCCAAGACCTTCATCACCCTTACATATTAGTGGGTAAAATGCTAGTGCCTACTTCATGGAATCAGTGGGAGGATTAAATGAGGTCATACTCTATAAAGTGGCTAACAAAGGGGCTGGCACTTAGTAAGTGCTCAGTAAGTGTTCATTGTAGCTAACTAGTGAAAGGAAAAACTATTGCTTTATTCTCTATTGTTGCGACACTCAGATTTCTAGCCACCAACCCAGAAGATCCAGTTCCCATATTTCAGGATTTTTGTGGCAGCTTCATCATGTAGGTATGATTGATTATTAACTCAGTCTCCATCCCCTCTCCCTTCTTTGGAGGATGGGGAGTGGGGCTGATAGTTCCAAGCTTCTAATCATGGCCTGGTCTTTTCGGGTGACCAGCCGCCATTCAGGAAGCTATGTAGGAGCCCACCAAGAATTGCCTCATTAGAACAGAAGATACTTCTATAACATGGGAACTTCCAAAGGATTTAGGAGCGTCTATCACCCCCATTACTCAGGAAATCAAAAGGTTTTAGGAGCCCAGTGTCAGGAACTGGGGTCAAAGATCAAACACTAGAACAAAAGATGCTCCTATCACTCCGGAGATCACAAGGATTGTAAGAGCTCTGTGTCGGGAACTAGGGGTAGAGTATAATGTATATATTGGCTCAGAACCAAAGGCTGTTGGGAGATGAGTCACCTTGTCAGTCTCCCTGACTCCCACTCGTCATTTCAGATGGAACACCTGGGTAAGGAAGGACTCCTGCCCAGTTCCTCGGGGGTCTGGCTAAACATTTATCCTCAGGGTTGCAGTCAGCTGAAGGGGGGCCTGAGACTGGCGGGGGCTCATCCAGGTGGCCGGCAAGGTGGCTCTTCTCTGTGGCCTCTCCGCAGGCTGCTTACTGTGCTGAGGACTTGGTGTGGGGCTTCCCTCAGAGGGAGCAATTCAAGAGAGAGCCAGAAAAGGCTATTATTTTTATAACCCAGCCTCGAGAATCAATATCGTAGAATCATTTTTGCCATGTTTTGTTCGTTAGAAACTAATCATTAAGTCCAGCCCATGTTCGAGAGGAGGGGGATGAGGTGCCACCTTTTTAAAAGAATTTGTGGCCATATTTTAAAACCACCACATGTGCTCTCCAGGTATCTCTTACCAGCAAGCGAACCTTCTGGGCTTATTAACTTCTCTTCCTTCCCTTTCCTTATGCTTCATTTACTCCCTCTCCCAATTAACCCCCATTACTCCTAAGGCATCTGTGGACCCTCCGTGGGTATCCAACACCCACAAAACACCAGTAGCGTTCTTCCCACACGTGCACACCTGAACACATACCTCCCTAAGCTGCCTCCTGATCCCATGTGCCCTCCCTGCTCTCACCAGGTACCCCGGCTCCACATTTATGGATCATGTGTTACGTTACCAGGACACTCCAGGAGTCAAAATGATTGTGGTTCTTGGAGAGGTGAGTTAAAGGAAAATCTTTTTAATTTTTCTGATTGCTAAAGTTATATATGATACCAGTTTTTTAAAAACTCATGCATTTTGGGCATATATAATTTAAGGTGACAGTCCCTGATAACCTCACTCCTTAGACTTTGGGGCCTAGGGGTTGTCACTTTTATCACTGCTGTATTTTTCCAGAAAAAAGAAGTTCTTGCCTCTTGTTTGCAGAAGACATTTTAGTGCCAATAAAGGAGAGGCTTTGCACTGCTAGCCACAGTATCTACCTGGTGGGCAGTGGATAGCTGGAGTAAAGAGTAAAATGTGTGATTTTTTTGGTTTTTTTTTTAAGTTTGGGAGAGTCCTATAATCCCATCCCATCCCCTGGTTTTGCCTCCGATAGATCTGGTCCTAAATCATCTTACCTGTAGGTTAGAAAGGAGGAGTCCCAGGGATTCACCTAGGATACTCACTGCCCCTTTACAGTTCTTCCCTGCAACTCTCAATCTTCCAGGCTGTTTGCACCAAGGCCATGTCCCCTCATTTTCTAGCCAAGTTGAGACTGGTTCCTGCCTGATTTGGGACAGATTTTCCTGCTACAGTGCTGCTCTTGGAGCAGTTCAGAATGGGTGCCTTCAACTCACAGGCTTTTTCTTGTTCCCTGTTCCTTGGCAGATAGGGGGCACTGAGGAGTACAAGATCTGCCAGGGCATCAAGGAGGGCCGCCTCACCAAGCCCGTGGTCTGCTGGTGCATCGGGACCTGTGCCACTATGTTCTCCTCTGAGGTATGGCAGGTTCAGATCACTCCTGGGTGGGGAGTCAGGAAGCCAAGAGATGGGGTCTTTGAGGTGAACTGTCTGGTAATCTTGTAAGCAGCTAGTGCCTTTGATACACATTCATTACTTGCTTGGTTACTGCAAGGTCTAGCCAGGGCCCTGCTCTCTAGGCGCTTAAATCCAGTTGGAGGAGACAAACTCATCAGTGGATTAAGGCGAGAATAAGTTTCAGAGTCCCTAACTGGAGTGGGAGCAACCTGCTGTCTGGAGGAGTTGAGAAGGCTTCATTGAGAAGTTGACTGAGCAGAAGGGAGGCTGGGGAGACAGAGGACCCATTCTTGGTGCAGAGTTGGGAAGGGGCACTGCGAGAAGTTCTGTGTGGGGAGAGGCCATAGGAGGAAAGGTTTGGCATGTGTGGTGTGATGTAATGTAAGTGAACATCCTGGCAGCATATAATAAGTTCAGCATATGATAGCAGGCTCTGAGTGTGAGGCCTTGTCCTCATGTTGTGTATATAAGAAGATAAAACCTGGCCTTCAAGGCTTCCTGCATCAGTGATAATCCCTGTGCTTAAACCCTCAGTTCTTCCTACCAGTAAGCCTGCATCACAATTTTTTCTCCCTAGAATGCTTGCCTCTTCCCTTCAGATTCCAGTCCACCTCAAAGTTGCAATATTTGTCCAGTTGTAGAGTACACTTCTCCTTTGAACCAGGAGTTCCATATCTACAAATTTCCCTTATGGGCATGCATGCAAAAATACTTCAGAGTATGTGTGCAAGGATTCACTGCAATGCTGTAATGGCAGAATATGGAAACAACCTCAGTGCTGGTCAAGAGGGCACTGGGTCATCATGTAATGTAGTGTGATCCCAGTCATATAACAAAAAGCTAGGCAGGCCAGAGAAGCATGAGGTGGGTTTTGATATATTGATATAGAAAAAGTTTAAGATTTGTTAAATCAAAAGAGAACAGAGTTCAGTAAGTATTTATGCTATCCATTTTGTATAAGTATTAGCTGTGTGTGTGTATTTTTTCAAGTAGATAAAATGGGAGTGTGTGAGTGGGTAATGGAATCCTGCCCATCCTTCAGGGGTGAGCTCTACTTTCACAGGCTTTAGAATCAGATCTCGATGGATCTTGTGGCATGGGCAAGTCATTTAGCTTCTCTGTACCTCAGTTCACTGAGCTGTAAAAGGAGTGATAGAGGATTGTTGTGTGGCTTAAATAAGAGGTAATTGTAAAGGTCTGGCACGTACAGGTCTTAGCAGCTATTCCTTTCCATTCTTCACTTTTTCCGTGAAGCTGTTTCTGACTTTCTTTCTTCTTGACCACTTTCTCCTCCACACTCCAACTACCAAACATAATTCCTCCCTCCCCCTCCACTGTTTCTCTAAACCAGCTTTGCATTGCTGCCCCCCGCCTCCTCGCCCCACTCTGCTGAGGACGCCTCCAAGAGGGCGAGCACCTTGCTTTTCTGTTTCTGGCTGGGCCCTCATCACCACCTCATGGGTAGGGAGGTCCTCAGGAGGTGTTTTGGTTTTGTTTTTTAATTAACTTTTTAAACTTTATGTAAAAGAGTGCAGTGACTACATAGCAAATGGGTGACGTTTGAATTCACATGACCTTCCAGAACTTTCCACCCTATAGAGGAGATTAGATAAATCTCTACTTGTTGGCACACTGAGACAGCTCCTTGGGAAAAACTGAATTAAGAACTGAGGAAAGGGAGTAGAGAGGGGGGCTGTTGGTAAGGTGGCATTTTTCAGGAGTATGTTCCACAAAACATTGGTCCTATAGCAGTGGTCCACAAAACAAATGAAATAAACAGAAAAGCAAAGGAACTTTTTAAACTATGAACATGCAATATAATCTATCTCCCTTTCAACATTCTTTGTTTTACTTTTAAGACATCTCTGAGTTAAAGAAACTTGTTTTAACGTCCTCAAACCCAGCATTTTCTAAGATCATTTGAATGCAGAATCTCTTCTTCCCATCCCATTCACTCATGCAGATTAAGACCTACAAAGAATGTATTGGAAACCCATGTTTTAAGGCATGTGTTGCTAACCACAGTAGCGGTTGCTAACCTTTTCAACACACTTAAGGCACCTTTTATTATATTTGGTGGTTAAGAGCACAATCAGAGGCCAAATTGCCTGGGTTCAAATGCCACCACATATTGCGTGTGTGACCTTGGGCAAGTTACTTTACTCCTCTGTGCTTCCACGGCCTCTTTTTTATAGAAAACAGCCATAGCTACTGAAAGATTAAATAAGCACAGCTCTTAGAGAAGTGCCTGGATATAGTAAATGTTATTTAAACAGGTTAGGTATGATTATGACCAACCCCGCTCTTCCCGCCTCCCCAAGTCAGGATTTGTACCAGAGGTTTCACTGAGTTCACTGATTTTCCTCATTGCTTCATCAGAGACTTTGGTTTTCTCTTCCCTCTCGCTTGCTCCCCACAATCAGTCATCTCTGTTCCATTGGATTTATATTTTACCTCAATGTGTGCTCAGGTGGAAGTCAGCCATTGCTCATTGGCTTCAAGTAATTGTTGCTCTGTGGGAATTTAGGCCTAGAGTGCAAAATCTGACTTTCAGAGAAGCTGGGAATTTGTGATTTTACAAGTAATTTTTTTTTTTTTAATATTGGTACTTATTTTACAAAAAGTGCAGGACAGTCAGATCATGTCTGTGAGCTCACTTCAGCCTCAGGTTGCCAGTTGGTAACTTCACTTCTCGCCTGTTGCTCAGAAATAATGCCTGTCCTGAGCACTGCCCAGGGGGAACCAAATGAAGAGTTTGGGAAGTTGGGCTGCCAGGCTTTGTATCCTGGCTTCAATACACACCAGCCGTGTGACCTTGAGTGTGAGCTCCTGACGCCTCAGTGCGCCAGTTTCCTTGTCTGTAAAATAAGTCCTCCATCATACCTGTTCAGTGGACCTGCTTGGGGCACAAGGAAGTGGTTTATGAAGATTGTTTAGCAGGGTCCAGCCTGTAATGAGTGCTGACATTTCCCAGGAGCCTTTGTTCCCTCTTGGGGGATTAACAAGTCCAGTCATGTGGCTCTCCTTTGCCTACCAGGTGCAATTTGGCCACGCAGGAGCTTGTGCCAACCAGGCGTCTGAAACTGCAGTAGCCAAGAACCAGGCTTTGAAGGAGGCAGGAGTGTTTGTGCCCCGGAGCTTCGATGAACTTGGAGAAATCATTCAGTAAGTGAACCTTGGGTAGGATGTCAGCTGCCCTCTCCCTTTCCAAATGCCTCCTGAGGTCAACAGCCTCTCTAACAGGGAGGTGTCTGATATTCCTGGTCTGTCTCAGCAGCTGCATGGAGAGACCAAAATCCTTTTTCTCTCTGGCTGTTTGTTTGTTTGTTTGTTTGCTTGTAGAAGCAGCAGTTACAGTCCATCCAGGCTAGTATTAAACAAAACATGTTCAGTTTCTTAACCTTCTTACTTGGCTGGCCATAAATGAGAGATGAGCATAGAAACATTTGGAAAGTATCACCCTAATTGACGGATAAAGAGTTGTTGATATGCTGTTGTCTTTTCCCGTTCTTCCTCTCTGTCCTTACCTGGTCTCCAGATTCAGCTTTCTATAAAGCCCCATTCAGACGTGGTAGGAGAGTCTTTGCCAGAACCTGTTTCATTTAGTTCTTGGGAATCTAACTTATAAGAGTAAGTCACTGACAGGAAGGGGGTACAGAGAAGGAAAACCTAAAGTGTTTGGATTAGATGGCAGAGTGTTCTTGGGATGACTTAGAAAAGCCCAGAAGAAAATCCACATGGGTGTCTTTTTCCTGCCCTTTCCCTGCCTCCCAGGTCTGTGTACGATGATCTTGTGACCAAAGGGGTCATTGTACCTGCTCAGGAGGTGCCTCCCCCGACGGTGCCAATGGACTACTCCTGGGCCAGGGTAGGTACTGTGTATGTCCCCTACAGTGTGGGCAAGGGAGATTTGGGGTCTGAGGTGGTGGGCTTTGAGGTGATTTGTCTTGAATCCTTGGAAACAAAGCCTGCCCTAGTAGTTAGAGCAACCATGTGATCACTGCTCTGGGTTCCAAACCACTCCTCCTAAGGGAGGCTTCTCCAAGGGCTAAGGAAAAACCGGTTAGACTCTTGGATTCCATCTCCTCCCTGTGTGCTGGAGCTTGTGAGGTGGCCCCTTCTGACCAATGGGTAAAACAAATTCAGGGCAGCAGAGGGCAGCGGGTATCTCCCACGGCTGGGTGGCATGACCTGAAAATGGGCTGGGGCAGACAGTGTCCCCTAGAGTTGTTTGTATTTCTTAAGAGATTTCAGGGTGAAGTAAAGTGTCTACCTTCTTGTCTAAGGGGCATAAAGGGCTCATTTTCTTGATATATAAAAACTCTTAGAAATCAATTTTTAAAAGACCCAATTAGAAAAATAGGTAGGAAAGGGCCTTTCAAGAGTAAAAAGTGCTCAACCTCACTCATAAAAGGAACCAAAGTGACCTGGCTGGTGCACTGAAGGATCATGGGTTTGATTCCCAGTCAAGGGCACGTGCCTGGTTTGCAGGAGGCAACCAATCGATGTGTCTCTCTTACATTGATGTTTCTTTCTCCCCCCCTTCCTTCCACTCTCTCTAAAAATCATGGAAAAAATATCCTTGGGTGAAGATTAACCAAAAAAAAAAAAAAAAGAACCAAAGTGAAAACTGGGATAACACCCTGGCTGAGTGGCTCAGGTGGTTGGAGTTTCGTCCCATACACTAAAAGGCTGCGGGCTCACTTCCTAGTCTGAGCACATACCTAGGTTGCGGGCTTAATCCTCGGTTGGGGCACATACAGGAGGCACCTGATCGATGTCTCTCTCACGTCTATGTTTCTCTCCCTTCCTCTCTCTCTAAAATCAATGAAAACATTCTTGGGTGAGGATTCAAAAAACAAAACAAGCCCTGGCTGGTTTGGCTCAGTGGTTAGAGCATCAGCGTACAGACTGGAGTTTCCGGAGTTCAGTTCCGGCCAGGGGCATGTACCTTGGTTGCAGGCTCCATCCCCAGCCCTGGTTGGGGTGCATGTGGGAGGCAACCGGTTGTTGTATCTCTCCCACATTGATGTTTCTCTCTCCTCCCACTCCACTTTCTCTGAAAAACAATGGAAAAATACCCTTGGGTGCGGATTAAAAAAAATAACAGAACTGTGACACCAGTTTTTCCCTATTAGGCCAGCAAAGATAAAAATTCTTTGGTAATATGCTGTGTTTGAATGGGTGTGAGGAAACATGCATTCATTTGTGGTTGGTAGGAGTGGAAATTGACACAGCCTTTCTGAAAGGCAGTTGGGTAATATGAATCAAATTTAAAAGTGCTCATACCTTGTGGCCCAGGGAGTCCATGTCTAGAGAACTATTTCAGAGAAATGCTTACATATACAAACAAAAAACATGTTTGAGAATGTTTTTCTAGTTGATAGTTATTAGTGAAGGAATAGCTAAGTGGTGGTATTGTCATATGATGGGATACTATACAGCAGGTAAGGGAATGAACTGGATCTGTGTGTGTACCGACATTTATAGAGCTCAAGTTCATTGAGTAAACACATTACAGGACAGTATATCTACTGTGATTATAAAAACTGTGCACACAAAATGGTGTTGTATATTCTCCGTGTGTTTTTGTGTGCATGTAAATAAAAGTAGAGAAAGAAAGGCCCAGAAAGATGTCCACTAAACTAACACACACTAAGGAAGAAAACTGAGATGAGGTGGAGGCCAAAGGTCACATAACTTGATCTGTTCTGTTTTAAATTTTTAAAAAGGAGAATGTACTCATGTAATTAAACTTAAGTTAAAAGCATTTTTTAATTAAAGTTCATAGGGGATGATTGAAGAAATGGGCTTGGAGAATATTGGCTGATGATACCCATGTGCCCCACCTCAGGAAATAGGAAATTCAGGAGCTCATACCCATCCCCTGGGTAAAAGACATCCACAGCCATGTGCCTCATTACATTTTGGTGGGGGGTTGGCAGCTCTGTGTTAAGTGTTTAAATGTTTTTCCTTTGGATTCACTTTTCCATTTCATTTTGTAGCCAGGCCACTGTTATTGAGCCACTATAAGGTTCATTTCCTCTGCTGAACATGAGGAATGATTCTCCTTTGTGAGGTCAGAGTGAACTGATGGATGTAAATGGCTTAGCGCACTGCCTGGCCCTGCACATGCTCAGTAAAGAACAGAATACTGCTCAGGCTAAGCAGGTGCCATGGGCCTGGCACTCCTGTTTTTACCCATGAAAGAATCCAGTAAAAGGGCTTTTGTACTTCTTTCTCGGGAGGAGTTTGTCTGTCAGGCTGGGTGGAGATGTGCAAGTGATGCTCCAAGCCTAGGCCTGAACCCGACGTGGTAGAAGCTGTTATCGAATACATGGCCACCAGGATTTTTAAGACATTCCTGGGACACTGGTTCTGAGCGCACAGATGGTGGGGCAGTCCAGGAAAAGTTTCTGTGGTTACCATAGCGCTGCTTGCCTCTGCCCCTGTCTCTGCTCAGGAGCTGGGCTTGATCCGCAAACCTGCCTCATTCATGACCAGCATCTGCGATGAGCGGGGACAAGAGCTCATCTATGCGGGCATGCCCATCACTGAGGTCTTCAAGGAAGAGATGGGCATCGGTGGAGTCCTCGGCCTCCTTTGGTTCCAGAGAAGGTGAGGCGTGGAATGCACAAATTGGTACGGCCCTGCAAGCTGGAGTTAATGATTTTCCCCTGATGGAAACGCAAATGGGCAGCCTTTCAGAGTAGTCCAGGGTCAGTCTTTATGGCCACAAATCAATTGTAAGGCTAGAGGAAAGAAATACAGGCTGCTCCTATGTCTTCCAAAGACAGAAAGGCCAATCTAAACCAAGACAAGTAGAAAGCATCACTTAATCAGGAATCTTGGATCAGCTCCGTTCCCTTGGGAACTTATAAAGACATGAGATGGAGTAAATGCAGGCCTCTTGAGAGAAAGATGAGGTTTAGCAGGGGAGATCTGGATGGATCTGGTAGCTTAAAGAGTGCAGGGCTGGTAGAGTTGCCGAATAGACATAGAGTACCTTGTATCATCAACCTGAATATGAGGTTTTCTCAGCAACTCCCAAACTTAGCCCTCCCCTGGGATTGACAGCTAGGCAAGGGGGACAGTGAGTACATGATTCACAGTGAGTACATGATCCACACCCCTGGCTTGGTGTGGGCCTGGGCAGAAGGCTAAGCCAAAGTCTTGGTTTGTCATGCCGTCACCTGCAGAAAGGTGGGTCTTGGTCCTGCTTTGGACCCTTCCTGGAAAATGTGCATGGGTTTTAATACTTGAGCATGTTTCACTCCACTCTTGCATCCCCGTATCTCCAGACTATATTCTTAATCACAGTTGGTAGGATGAACACTAGAGGTCTAGGGCCTCCTATACTGTGAAAGGGATGGGGACCTCACCTCCTCTCTGTCTGGTCCATGGAAGGTAGCCACAAATACAGGCCAAATCTTGTTATAGCAGCTCATGCTGAAAACTGACTAAAGAAGAGATTTCAAACCTTGGTTGCTATTTAAAAGCAGTATTTGTTATCAGCATAGTTCAGAGCTGCTTAAGAATCTAGAGGTTGCCCGGTTGGCATGGCTCAGTGGTTGAACATTGATCCATGAACTAGGAGATCATGGTTCGATTCCCAGTCAGGGCACATGCCTGGGTTGTGGGCCCTATCCCCCAGTAAGGAGCATGCAGGAGGCAGATCAGTGATTCTCTCACATCTCATTGATGTAAAAAAAAAAAAGAATCTTGAAGTTTTGCCTGGAGTTGTATGATAGTATCTGACCTGGACTGGCAGATTGCTGCCTTTCTTGAATTTGAGTGACTTGTTTAGGGAGATGGGAGAGAGGAGCATGGCCTTGTCAGTGTAACTCCTGTTCGGCAGCTCACCCTTGTTTCTATCCTCCTTTTCCTGTCCCTTTACTTGCCCTTCTCTAGGTTGCCCAAGTACTCCTGCCAGTTCATTGAGATGTGCCTGATGGTGACAGCTGATCACGGGCCAGCCGTGTCTGGGGCTCATAATACCATCATCTGTGCTCGGGCTGGGAAGGACCTGGTCTCCAGCCTCACCTCGGGGCTGCTCACTATTGTGAGTATTGTCACCCTGGGAGGTGCACAGCTGGGACACTGGGCTTTGGCCCCATGCAGCTTGGCTACAGCAGGGTCCTAGGAGGAGCCCTGGAGGATAAAAACCTGCGCTGGCGTTGTTCATGGCATGCCACATTGGTTTGCAAAATTGAAGGAGACTCACAGTTCAGGGCAACATGGGCTTGTTTCTCCTATAGGGGGACCGGTTTGGAGGTGCCCTGGATGCAGCGGCCAAGATGTTCAGCAAAGCCTTTGATAGTGGCATTATCCCCATGGAGTTTGTGAACAAGATGAAGAAGGAAGGAAAACTGATCATGGGCATCGGTCACCGAGTGAAGTCGGTAAGCTGTTCTTCTTAAGGGACTGGATCTATAGGGTGAATGGGGACAAAAGAGCATCAGTTTAATTGAGAACACCCAGGCTCTTGACTCTAACATGCAAAGCTTTGGATGTGTTGACAGATGCCAACATTGTAATACAGGTTGCTTTTAAACAGTTTTTATTGTGTTCAGTTGTGTGAAAATATGATGAGCTGGAGACTCATCCTACTAACCTTATAGGAGAAAGGACTGAGGTCAGAGTTAAAGGAACGTATCAGTCACCTGAGGCTAGCTGCATGCTACAGTAACACAGAACTCCAAAAATCTCTGTGGCTTGCAACAGCAAAGGTTTATTCACCCTACACCCACTGCTCGTTGTCTCCTGCTCTGTTCTCTGTCATTGACACTGAAGAAGCAGCCCCTATCTGGGAAAACAGTCATGGTAGAATCATGTGAAAGCTCTTGGAGCTTCTGCTTGGTACAGCTCACTGACTAGAATTTCATTGGCCAGTGAAAGTCACATGGTTACATCTGACATCAGTGGGGCAGGAAAAGCAATATCAGGGCAAGCCTGATTGGTAGAGGCCAGGGAGTAAATATTTTAAATAGTTAATAGAGTCTCCCACAGGGCAGGTAGTCTTCTCTGTGTCCTGATAGTGAGCTGTATTTAGAAATAAAAGGAAACTCATATAGCTTAGTTGGTTGGAGCATTGTCCTGTACACCGAAAGGTTGAAGGTTTGATTCCTGGTCAAGGCACATACCTAGGTTTCTGGCTCCATCCCCAGTTGGGGTGCATACAGGAAGGCAACCAATCGATGTTTCTCTCTCTGTCCCTCCTCCTCTCTAAAATTAATAAGCATGTTCTCAGGTAAGGATGAAAAAAGTAATAAATAAAAAGAAATCAAAGGGAAAGAGAAGAGGTAGTTGCAGGTGCTCAGGGCCTTACAGGGACAGATCTTTATAGCTCCCTTTGCCTTGGGGTCCTTGGCTCTGTAGCTCTAGAAACCTCATCTAGTCAGTCACTCTACTGGTCGAGACGGGCCTTATGACTCACATTCATACTGGGGTCCTTTACTCGGTGAGCTTTGCAGCCCTTTTCTTAACACTTACGTGTCATAATCTGGGCTACATGGAATCATGATATGGATCTGGTCCCTAGAACACACCTGTATGTGAAATGTATAGTGCGTCTCCTTGCGACATGAGCATGAACGTATTTCTCAATAGCAGTGTTAGTGTGGGTTCCTCTGTAACCTTGAGTCACTTTCTAGATAAACAACCCAGACATGCGAGTGCAGATCCTCAAAGATTATGTCAAACAGCACTTCCCTGCCACCCCCCTGCTCGACTATGCGCTGGAAGTAGAAAAGATTACCACCTCGAAGGTAAAAAAGAAAATGTCCCTAACTCCTGAATTACAGTTTTGGGTGAATTTCTTGGGGGAAATGAGATAACCAAGTTATCTTTTGATTATGTAGCTAAAATTAAACCTGGTTTTCTGAAAAATTTTATTTCTGTTGCATAACTAAATTCAGTAGACATGTACTAAATGTCAACTAGGTGTCAGGCCCTTGGCTAGACAGTGGGGATTAAACTCAATAAGACAGTCTCTTCTAACCAAGTGGGATGTTTTGGTAGGAGGTTTTTAAATGGTGATCAGAATGCACAGTATAGTAGTAGTAGTAGTAGTAGTAAAAATTACAAGGGAAAAATGAGAAATGATAAATGCTTTGAATATTTTGCTTTCCCAGACAGAATGCACAGTATAGTAGTAGTAGTAGTAGTAAAAATTACAAGGGAAAAATGAGAAATAATGATAAATGCTTTGAATATTTTGCTTTCCCAGAAACCAAATCTTATCCTGAATGTAGATGGCTTCATCGGTGTTGCATTTGTAGACATGCTTAGAAACTGTGGGTCCTTCACTCGGTGAGCTTTGCAGCCCTTTCCTTCTTCATAATGTTCATTGATTTTTATTGTTGTCCCCTCCCAACTCTGAAAGCAATGCATGCTCATTACAGAGAATTTAGAAAATATGGTGAGGTATAAAAAAACAAAAATTGCCTCTACTTCTACCACCCATAGCACCCCTCTTTACCACTTTAAATCAAAGAGAGCTAGCTTCTCACTCCTGGGCAGAGGTTGTACTCTCTGTGGGGAGGAGGGCCGTCATGTGAGCCATTTTAAAACTACATGTTGAGCCCTGGCCAGTGTGGCTCAGTGGGTTCTGGCGTCGTCCAGTACACCAAAGGGTTATTTTTCAATTCCCGGTCAGGTTGCATACCTAGGTGACGGTTTCAATCCCTGGTTGGGGCACATAGGGGAGGCAAGCAGTTGGCGGTTCTCTCTTTTGCTCCCTCTCTCTCTAAAATCGGTGGAAACATATCCTTGGGTGAGGATTAAAAATGAAACAGAAAAACAACATGTTGATTGTGTGTTACAGGGAAGAATCTGATGAATATATTGACATTGGAGCCCTCAATGGCATCTTTGTGCTGGGAAGGAGTATGGGCTTCATTGGTGAGTTAGTTGTTATTGTTTTAAGAGTTTTTTAGGTGTGTTTTTTTACCCCATGGTTCAGCTACACCACTTAACCCAAGTGGTGAGTTTCTACAAGATGTCACACTGACTTAATTGCTGTTCCTAATCCTTCCTTCCTTATTTTCACTTCCCCCTTATCTTTATTTCTTTATCTTGGAAATGACTTCCATTGCAAACCCAGCAAAATATAATTAAATTCAACCAGTTAACCTTTTTTACCAAGCCTGACATCTACCTATGGAATGGATCTGAATTTACTTCCCCATTTCTTTGTATCTGCCTTTTTGTAGTAGATAGATTTCCCTTCCTTATCCTTTCTCCTTCACAAACTTTAACAAGTTTACCAACTCTTAAAAAAATGCATTTTAGGACACTATCTTGATCAGAAGAGGCTGAAGCAGGGGCTGTATCGTCACCCGTGGGATGATATTTCATATGTTCTTCCAGAACACATGAGCATGTAACTGAGCCAGGAACCCTGTTACAGTAAAGTGAAGACAACTCCTACCCTGGGAAATAGCGTGCAGACAGCTGGCACTGGAGCTTGCTATAGGATGGGCCTGAAATGTAAACAGCCATGGGTGTACAGGCACTGAAGACCAACACCCATAGGCTAACACTGTTCAGTCCATACAAAGAAGCTTAATATTTTTTTTATAAGCATAGAAATAAAAACAAAGCCAATATTTGTGACATTTGCTCTGCTACCTGCTGTATTTATTACATAAAAGCATTTAAGCACTGTCAGGATAGTGTTTTTCCTCATTGTAGGGCTTTCTGATGTTGCTTTCTTTTTTCGATTAGTTAAAAAAATTTTTTTTCCCCTTGGAGGAAGGGGTTGAAACTTTTAAGACCTCAAGATACTATACATTTAAAGCACCCCTAATGTCTTGTGTTTCCACTTCTCCTTTTTCCTGCTCATGTAACATAAAGAGCATTGTATTAATCTGATCTTTTAAGGATCTTTTTGTGTGTTCTGTGTTAAGGGTTTGTTTGGTATCTCACTGAAACGTTCCATGTTGCAGACCAAAGTCTGCTTATGTCAGGGGGTTGAGACCATTGCATCCTTAGCCATTGTCCCAAAATATGTGTAGTAGTAATTTAAAATGCAAAGTTGTAACATACATATGTTTAAAATGGAAACTCAAAACAAACTGTGAAATGTCTGTGTCTTTTCTCTGTATTTATGCAACTGACTTGTCTGTCTTTTACTGAAGTGTGGGTCCAAGGACTCCTCTCCAGCCAGTCTGCATTGTAATCCACAAAGATTCTGGGCAGCTGCCACCTCAGTCTCTTCTCCATATTATTGTAGTTTGGTTTGAATAAACTATATAGTAACAATGAATACCTACTGCTGTCTCGTGTCATCCATGTCCTTTCATCTGTACTTTCTAATAATTTTACTACCTGTAGTTTTAAAATGTTAATCTACCTCTTTTTGGTGGTTTTTGTTTTTTTTAAAAAGGAGTTAAAACACTATTTCCAGCCCAGCTGGGCATCGCTCAGCAGTTGAGCATGGACCTGGGATCCAGGCGATTGGGGTTCGATTCCCGGTCAGGGCACATGCCCGTAGGAGGGGGCCAATCAGTGACTCATCATTGATGTTTCTCTCTCCCTCTCTCTCCCTCCCCCCCCCTTTCCTCTCTCTGAAATCAATGAAGATATATTAAAAAAAACAACACATAGATCTTTCTCTTTAAAAAAAAACAAAAAAATACTATTTCCAAAACCAAAACACCCACCCCTAAATCTGTACTTTCCTCTTTCTCAGTGAATGAGAACCAAAGCTCTACCCATCCAGATACACAAGCCAACATTTTGGGAGTCATCCTTCTCTATCTGGTTGACAAGTCCTGTCAATTTATCCTTATTTAGGTGTAACCGACATATTAGTTTTACCTGTACAACATAATAATTTGGTATTTGTATACTCTGCAAAATAATCACAACAGCTCTAGTTACCAGTTTACCCTTTAATTATCCCTCTGATGGATCCATATCTACTATGCTCCCTTGTGCCCCTAACTCTGCTTTTGACCCCGTACAGTCCATTCTCCATGCAGCCACCAGTGATATTTTTTAGAACATCTAATTTGAAACACTCCCTTGCTTAAAACCCCAAAGTGGCTTTTGTTCATCTTTGTGAGTGTGAGTGAGTGAGCGAGCGAGTGTGTGTGTGAATGCTCACCTGAGGATATTTTTTTTCCATTGATTTTTTTAAAGGAGTGGAGGGGGAGAGAGAGAAACATCGATGTGAGAGAAACACATCGATTGGTTGCTGTCCACAGGCCAGGCAAGACGCTCTAACCACTGAACCAAACCAGCTAGGGCTTGGTCATCTTTTTAACAAGTATGTAGGGAACAGTGCAGCTATACAGGCCACGCACTGCAAAACACAAGCATCTCATTTAATCCTCACAGCAATTTTGCAATGTTGATAATATGACTGTTAGAAGATAATGAGTTCACAGATAAGTAACTTGCTCACCCTCGTTCATGAGTTCGGATTTGGTATCAAGTCTTTATTTAAAACAATTTTTTTAATTTACTCCAAAGTCATTTTAAATATTTAAGTAAAAAAGCTGCCCTGGTCCAGCTGGCGTTGCTCAGTGGTTGAGCATGACCCAGGAACCAAGAGGTTACCGGTTTGATTCCCAGTCAGGGCACATGCCTGGGTTGCAGGCTGGATCCCCAGAGGGGGGCGTGCAGGAGGCAGCTGATGGATTATGTTCCTCTCACCCATGTTTCTATCCCTCTCCCTTCCTATCTCTAAAAATCAATAAGAACTTTTTTTAAAAAAAAATCCTTCCCTGCTCCGTGTGGCTCAGTTGGTTGGAACATCTCAGGCATACCAAAAGGTTTCAGGTGTGGTCCCCAGGGCGCCTTCAGAAGGCAGCCAATCGATTTTCTCTCTCACACCCATGTTTCTCTTCCCCTCTCTCTAAAATCAATAACAATATCCTCAAGTGAGGATTAAAAAAAAAAAAATCTTATGTTGCCACCCAAGACACTAACAATCGGTGGTAGTCTAATGTGGCTTTTGTTTTACAAAACGCCCATGAAGAAGAGCATGCTGCTCAATGAGGGGAAGGACACGAGCATTCCCCCGCCGACGCGCGGGCGGCAGCCGCACAGCGCGAGCAGCGCGCGGAGCCTTACCCGAGGTGAGCGGCGCCCGGCCGCCGCGCTGGCGCGTGCGCACACCCCTCCGCCAGCCGGCTCCGCCTGCGCCCACTATTTACTCCCAGAATCCCTCTGTGTCGCACCAGAACGGCTGGATCGTTCTGAGACTGCGGCGGCCCGGCGCTGCGGCGTCAAAATGGCGGCTGCGGCAGTAGCGGCGGCGGCTGCCGCGGCCGCAGCTGCATCTCTGCAGGTCCTGGAGATGGAGAGCATGGAAACGGCCGCCGCCGGCTCGGCCGGGCTGGCCGCTGAAGTCAGGGGCAGCGGCACGGTGGACTTCGGGCCCGGGCCCTGCTTATCTGCCATGGAGGCGAGCGGGGGCGATCCGGGCCCAGAGGCCGAGGATTTCGAGTGCAGCTCTCACTGCTCCGAGCTGTCGTGGAGGCAGAACGAGCAGCGGCGCCAGGGCCTCTTCTGCGACATCACCTTGTGCTTCGGCGGTGCCGGAGGCCGCGAGTTCCGGGCCCACCGCTCGGTGCTTGCTGCGGCCACCGAGTACTTCACTCCCCTGCTTTCGGGCCAGTTCTCCGAGTCCCGCTCGGGCCGGGTGGAGATGCGCAAGTGGAGCTCCGAGCCCGGGCCCGAACCAGACACGGTGGAAGCCGTTATCGAATACATGTACACCGGGCGCATCCGCGTCAGCACGGGCAGTGTGCACGAGGTGCTGGAGTTGGCCGACAGGTAGGCAGGAGACGCAGACGCAGGGGAGGCGGGGGGTGGAGATGCTGGCCTCCCGAGGGCCGCATCCAGGGACCGCGCAGAAGAAGGCGGGGAGGGCAGTGCCCACGGCACAGCTCGAGTAAACCCTGAAGAAATGCATTCGTTTAATATCTGCTGTGTGATGCTGGGCAGCTTCTGCGCGGGACACTGAGGATGCAGCCGGCCAGTCCGGCGTGGGCTACTTGCCCTTAGGGAGTTAAGATTCCAGGTGGAGGAACAAAGGCAATGAAAAGGAAAGTCTGCTAGTTGTAAGTGTAAGTGCTGTATTGACATTAAAAAGGGATGAAAGGGCGGGGGGGCGGGGTGTGACATTTAAACCGACCTCTAAACTGCAAAGATGGGGAATGAACATTCCAGGCTGATAGCGCAAAGACCCTCAGGCAAGATCTAATTTGGCTTTGAGAAGAACTAAATGAGAAAAATCCAGTAGGGCTGAGTGTAGGGGTGAAGGGGGAGAAGGATGTGTGAAATGCGTTGGAATAAAGAGTTTGGATTTTACTGGGTAATGGGAAGCTGGGTAAAGAAATTATCTGATTTAAATATTTAAAAAGACGATTCTGGTGCTGTGGAAAATGGATTGTAGGGGGCAGGAATAGATGCTCCAAAGACTGGTTAAGAGGCAAGTGAATGCCATTTCCAGAGATGGGAGGAGCCTGTCTGGGCAGTTTTATGTTTCAGATACGTTATTTTAACAACTATCTATTGAGTACCTATTATGCACCAGTTCAGATACTGGGTTCTAAGGTGCTGGGAATTCAGTGGTGAACAAAACAGACAAAAGTCCCTTCCTTGTTGCTCTCACATTGGTAGATGGACAACAAATAAGTGAAATAGATAGTATGTTGTGTGATTGTTATAGCTATGATGAAAAATAAAATACGGTGGGGACATAGAGAAAGTGCTGGTGGAGAGAAACTATTTTTTAAATTGGATAGAGAGTCCCTCACAAAGAAGACATTTTGCAAAGAACTGAAGGAGGCAGGACAATCAGAGTATTGGTGTAAAGGCCTTGAAGTGGAGCTTGTCTGGGTGGTAAAGAATAGCAGGAGGCCATTGTGGCTGGATCAAAGAGATGCCGAATGAGAGGAGTAGGAGAGGCCTCAGGGTGGTAATGGGAATGGATCCAGATCCCATAGAGCCTTGTCAGCCTGTTGAAGGACTTGAACTCTTACTCCGAACGAGGTGTGAAGGTTTGAGGCAGAAAAATGATGCACTCTGATTTGAAGAATTCTGCTATGTTGAAAAAAGGATGGGGCCCAGCCTGCGTGGCTCAGTGGTTGAGCACTGACCCATGAACCTGGAGGTCACGGTTTCATTCCTGGTCAGGGCACATGCCCAGGTTTTGGGGTCAGTCCCCAGTAGGGGGCGTGCAGGAGGCAACCGTCAATGATTCTCATCATTGATGTTTCTATATCTCCCTCTCTCTCCCTGAAATCAATAAAAACATGGTAAAGAGAGAAAAAAAAGGATAGGGCAGCAGGGAAGGGGCTGCAAGGGCAGAAGCAGAGAGACTAGTTTAGGAGATTGTTGCAGTGGTGGTAGAGACTTGGATTGAGAAGAGATAAGTAAAGGTGATAAGAAATGCTTCAATTCTAGATATATTTTGAAGATGGAGGAGATGAATTTGCTGATGGATTTGATGTGGGGTGTGAGGGAAAGACTGCTAGTTTTTGGACCCAAGCAATTGGAAAGATAGAGTTATTTATTAATGTGGAAGACTGCAGGAAATCAAGTTTGGGAGGAAGATCAGGAGTTTGGTTTGGGTCCAGGAGAGGTCTGAGTAGGCAGGTGGATATCAGAGCATTGGGAGCTAGAGATTGGGAGGAAATTAGCCTATAGATGATAAAGCTATGGCCCAGCTGGGCGTGGCTCAGCGGTTGAACATCGAACCTAGGATCCAGGAAACTGAGGTTCGATTGCCGGTTAGGGCACATGCCTGGGTTGCGGGCTCAATCCCCAGTCAGAGGCATGCAGGAGGCAGCCAGTCGATCAGTGATGACTCTCATCATTGATGTTTCAACTCTCTCCCTCTCCCTTTCTCTGAAATGAATATAGATATATTAAGAAAGAAAAAAAAGCTATGGGACTGGATGAAATTACTTAGGAAGAGAGTGTAGATAGAAAAGAGAAGGGGAAGGACTGAGCCCTGGAGTTCTTCAAAATGTTAAAAAGAAACCAGCAGAGAAGACTGATCTCATGAAAGCCTAGAAAGATAGGGTGCCAATCATGTCAGCTCTGTCAACCATAAGTGAGTGATCATTGAATTTGGCAATAATAGAGGTCCTTGATGGCATTTACAAGAGCCATTTTAAAAAATAGTTTTTTAATTTATTGATTTTTAAATTTTATTTTTTTAGAGAGAGAGAGAGATTTATGCATTCATTGGTTGATTCTTGTATATGCCCTAACCAGGGATTGAACCCACAACCTTGGTGTATTGGGATGACATTCTAACTAACTGAGCTACTCTGCCAAGGACAAGAGCCATTTAAGTTAAATCTTGCTGCAAAGAGGATCAGAAAAATGATACACATAGAAATGTTTGGGGAGGAGTCCAGGGAGCTCTATCTTTCCGCCCCTCTAAGATAGGAGATACTAGAGCATATCTGTGTGCTGATGAAAAATGAACCAGTAGAAGAGGAGAAATTGATGTTACAGGAATGGGAATAATTTCAGGAGCCAAGTCCTTGAAATCAAGAAGGGGATAGAATCCATATTAAAGCTCTGGCGGGTGTCGCTCACTTGGTTGAGTGTTGTTCCATACACCAAGAGGATTCCCATTCAGGATACATGCCTGGATTTCTGGCCTGATCCCCAGTAGGGGGCCTGCAGGAGGTAGCCAATTATGGATGTTTCACACTCTCTCCCTCTCCCTTCGTCTCTCTAAAAAATCAATAAAAACATACATTTTTTTAAAAGTCCTTATTAAAAATGGAAATGTTAGACTGGGAAGGTATAGTATAGGGTATAACTATACGCATTTTGGGTGGTGGGAAGATGAAGTTTCTGCCTGCTCACTTCTCTTAAAGTGTGAGGCTGGGTCAGCCATTAGAGCAGGGGTGGAGAATGTCTGCCCCTCCTATGGCCCTCAAAATCATTCGGTCTGGCCCTGCCAAGGCAACCCCAGATGGAATTATAAATTCAATAAATCTAGGAGCTTTTTTCATAGACAATTTTTAAGTTGATAATTTTTTATGGCCCAAGAATGATGTTATAAATAGCCAAATGGCCCTTGGCAGAAAAAAAGTTTCCCCACCCCTGCATTAAAGGGTAGAGGGGGGTAGTTATAGATCTGAAAGGGGGGGAAGGGGTCATTGCATTCACTCATGCTGTGTTTGCTTCTGTAAAGTGAGCTTGTGTTTTTCAGATTTGTCCCTGCTTTATTGGGGAGTTGGGGGTAAGGAGGAAGAAACAACACCCCAGGCAATTTGCTTAAAACACTAACTTTTCTCCATCTGTCAGCTGCTGAGCAGCTGCCGTGTGTTAGGCACTGCTCTGAGTGCCCAGCAAACCATCACATCTAATCTTATCAGTTCTGAGGCAGGATCCCTCTTCCTACACCCCCTCTCCCCATATACTCTGTTAATCATACCTTCCTTATAGGGCACTTCTAACGTAAATTACAGGAAGTGCAGTGTGCAGTGCCCATCACAGGGCAAATGCCTAGTCTATGCTAGCAGTTGTTTTCATAGGGCAGTGTTTCTAAAAACCTGCCCAAGGGAATAGGTGTCATAATTACCTGGAGTGCCTGCCAAAAATAGGAGCTGGGAGAAGGTGGCGAGCCTGGGAATCTAGTGACCCTGGCACCCAGACATGTTTGAGAGCCACTAGAACTCTTACTCCTCCACCTTGTCTTTGTCTTATGTCTAAGATGTATGTTCCCAAAGAGGGTGAAGGCAACCTGTCTTACTCATCTTTATATTATTGTTAGATAGTGTTATCTGATGGTGGTTCGAACCAATTCGGTGCCAACAAGAATCTCCAGTTTGGGGTGTGGTGAAGGAGGAAATTTTATTCCTGCGAAAACAGCTCAATTGTTATACAGCACAGCTGTGAAAACACCATGGGCTGTGGAACAGCTCCATTGTGACACCACATGGCTATGAGGCAGCCCTGGGGCTAGGCCCCTCTTTAGCTAGACTGCTCTGCACTATGCTGGTCTGCTGCATTCTGTGCCAGACTGCTGTGGCTTGCACCAATATGCTCCGCACTGCTCCATTGAGGTCTTTGGTGTTTCAGCTCAGCCAGGGATACCCAGTATTTGGTGGAAAAGGACAGCCTGCATCAGAGGCAGAGGGGAGCTGGGTTCTTTGGACATAAGTCCAAATGGTCTGCCTATCCTCTTCAATTAGTCTGTCCTCACCCAAATGAGGACTCCAAATCGTCACAGTTTGATTGGTCCAAAAGGCACTGTCCTGATTGGTCAGAATAGAGCCACTCTGGTTGGTTGGAGCTGCACAGCTTTGATTGGATGGGGAAAGCCTCAGTCCTGTTGGTAGAAATTGAATTTCGGGAACTCCATTGTAAGGGCTGGCTCAGATGGCAGAAACAGTGCAGGCAGGTGGTTCAGCGCTTGCCTCTCTTTGAAGTGAAAGGCCCCTGTGTAGAAATGGCAGGTAGACCCTGTTTTTAAAAATTTGAGCGCTGTTAGCTACCAGGAGCCCACTGTTAGGAAGTGTCTTCTTTCTCAGGGTTCACAGTGGCTGTAATAACTATAACAACAAATGATTGCTGAATTAGAGAGGCCTGGACTGATGAAGTCATCCTTATATTGTTAAGGTTCTCAGTTCTGGGGATTTTCTCTTTTTAAAGCTGTGGCCTCAAATTGACTACCCTTGGGGCCGAATTCTGCCAGATTTATGGATTTGTCTGAAACTATTGTGGATTTTTGTTTGCTTGGGGTCTTTTAAATTTCAAACAAATTTAAGTGGGCAATTTCTAGTCAGCTACATGCCAAACCACTTTCTTTTATTTTTTTTAACCTGGACTGCCCTAGTGTGTGTTTTTTATTGTTGTTTTATTTCCTGGCTTCTTCAGATGCTTGAGTTTGCTTTGCCACCTCTGCTCTAATGAGAATGCAGCTTGGCACAAAGTGCTCTGGCACTCTCCAGCACCCTCCCGCATCCCCTACTTGCTGACCTGGAAGAAAGTTCTGGTAAAGAGGAGATTTAAACCTCTGACATAAAACCTCTACTGCTGTTTCTTCTGATGCTTGAGCAAACGGCCTCCTAGGAGCCACAGTTCCGTTGCCATGCAGGCAACGCTCAGTAAAGTGTTTTCACTGAGACCCTGCCTCATCGAAGAAGAGGCTAGTTACTGGCGAGGGATTAGGGCAGGACAGCACAGACGAGTTTGAATTGGGATTTGCCTTTCCCAAAGGCAAAGTGAAAATAAAGTATGGGACTATTGTACTTTATTAAAGGATATGTTCTGAAAAACCTTATATAATTTAAAAATTCCATTTTGTGTGTGTGTTATGCATAATATATAATTATATACAAACTATATAAGTAATTTTAAACTGATCATAAATAAAGATGATTTTATATATGCTTTTAAACATACTTTTCAGCATAATCCATTTTAATTTGGGAGGATTTGCTTTTTTTTAGATATTGTGCATAAAGTGAGATGAAACCAATTTGTATAATCCAAATGCTCTCAAAATGTAGCCACATAAAATATGCACATTTGAAAATTAATCCTTCTTTTTCTTGATTTTAGGTTCCTATTAATTCGTTTAAAAGAATTTTGTGGAGAATTTCTCAAGAAAAAACTTCATCTTTCTAACTGCGTTGCCATTCATAGCTTAGCTCACATGTATACCCTGAGCCAACTTGCTCTGAAAGCTGCCGATATGATACGGAGAAATTTCCACAAAGTAATTCAGGATGAGGAATTTTATACTTTACCTTTCCATCTTATTCGAGACTGGCTGTCGGACTTGGAAATTACGGTTGATTCCGAAGAGGTTCTTTTTGAAACAGTTTTGAAATGGGTTCAAAGAAATGCTGAAGAGAGGGAGAGATACTTTGAAGAACTCTTTAAATTGCTCAGATTGTCCCAGATGAAACCTACTTACCTTACTCGGCATGTCAAACCAGAGAGGCTGGTGGCCAATAATGAAGTTTGTGTCAAGTTAGTGGCTGATGCAGTGGAGAGGCATGCTCTGAGAGCTGAGAACATACAGTCTGGCACATTCCAGCATCCTGCTTCTCATGTGTCATTATTACCTCGCTATGGGCAAAACATGGATGTGATCATGGTTATTGGAGGCGTGTCGGAAGGAGGGGACTATTTAAGTGAATGTGTGGGATATTTTGTTGATGAGGATAGATGGGTAAACCTGCCCCATATTCATAATCACCTGGATGGACATGCAGTTGCAGTAACAGAATCCCACGTGTATGTTGCTGGATCAATGGAACCAGGGTTTGCTAAAACTGTGGAAAGATATAACCCAAATTTTAATATATGGGAACATGTTTGTAGTCTGATGACAAGGAAGCATTCTTTTGGGCTAACACAAGTCAAAGGGAAGCTCTATAGCATTGGAGGACATGGCAACTTTAGTCCTGGCTTTAAAGATGTTACTGTTTATAATCCCGAGATTGATAAATGGCACAACTTGGAATCAGCACCAAAGATTCTTCGAGATGTCAAAGCACTAGCCATTGAAGACCGATTTGTGTACATTGCTGCCCGCACTCCTGTGGACCGGGACACTGAAGATGGATTAAAGGCTGTAATTACTTGCTATGATACAGAGACTCGACAGTGGCAAGATGTGAAATCTTTGCCACTTATTGACAATTATTGCTTTTTCCAAATGTCCGTGGTCAATTCAAACTTCTATCAGACAGCATCGTGCTGTCCCAAGAGTTATTCTTTAGAAAATGAAGAGGCAGTCAGAAAAATTGCCAGCCAAGTTTCTGATGAGATCCTTGAAAGCTTACCTCCAGAAGTCCTAAGCATTGAAGGGGCAGCCATTTGCTATTACAAAGATGACGTTTTCATTATTGGAGGCTGGAAAAACAGTGATGATATAGACAAGCAGTATCGGAAAGAAGCCTACCGATACTGTGCTGAGAGAAAGAGGTGGATGCTTCTTCCTCCCATGCCTCAGCCTCGTTGTAGAGCCACTGCTTGCCATGTGAGAATCCCATACCGGTACTTGCATGGCACACAGAGATATCCTATGCCCCAAAACTTAATGTGGCAGAAGGACCGGATCAGACAGATGCAAGAAATACATCGGCACGCCTTAAACATGCGGCGAGTGCCAAGCTCTCAAATAGAATGCTAGGTTCTCTAATACATGCAGCTTAAAACAGTTATACCTGTTTTGTGAAGCTGAAAATATCCAGACTGTTACTTGAAAAAGTATGTCAATAACTTATTTTCTACCTGAATTGATGATTGCCCCCTATAAAGGAAATATAGTTAAAATCAGAAAACTGGGAAACTCAATTCAATACGTGGTAATTTTTGTTAGCTTGCAGTCTTTTTTTGCCTTTGGTCTCTGTCTTTGGTTTGTGTGTATGTGCTAGCTAAATAAGATTTTACTAAAGACAAGCGTGAAAACCAAGTGTAGTTATTTGGCTGGTTTTCTGCCAAGAAGTTATAACTCCTTTGTCTTAGGGACTTAGGTTTTGAACATGCTTTAAGCACCAATTTTATTTGCACATTTACCTTGATATTCCTTTTCATTTTTTCTCTAAACGGTTGGTTTTGACAAGATCAGAATTTATGCATTGAGCCCTCATCTGTAAGAGGCATGTGCAATAGTGGGACTGATATTTGAAAGAAAAAGCACAATATTTCAGCAAAATCTTTTTAGAATGTTTGCATTGACATTTTGTTTATCTAGAAATGGTGTCATCTCCTTCTAGAAGAGATGACTGGTGAGAAACTTGTGATTGGCTCATGCATTTTTTTGAATATTTTTCATTTCTTCAGCCAACTGAGTTACTGACTTGAAGCCGTCACTCTGAGATGATGGTAGTTGGCACAAGTATTGATCTTTAGCTGACTGATTGAATACAGAAGACATTATATATGTGTGAAATCTGTTTCTCTGAGAAGAGAGAAGTATTATTAGTGTAGTCTGAGAAATCAAAGGCATTAAAAAATTTTTAAATACCTTTTTCAGGAGTTTCAGGCTTACTTGAGGATAAGTTCATGAGTGTAAATAATGCCTATGACAATCGACACTCAATGCCTTCAGTTTTAAATTTTGCTCTAATGCATATTTAATAGAATCTTCATTCCTTTCTAAAAGAAACTTGTTTCAAATGGAAAGGAAATAACAATTTAGAGAAATGTTGCTAAAGAGAAGCCTTATTTCTCAGCCCCGGTTAAATAATGTTATATCCAGTTGCCCGAGACTTTTTTTCATAAGAGTGTATTTGAACCAAACTGACCACGTATGCCGTATGCGGGGAGCAGGTTCTCAAATGCTCCCCAGTTGCCCTGAACTTTAATTGGAACTTTGAGCCTTGAATACCAAATTTAAATGCACAATTCTGGCTCTTCAGAATTTATTACAATTATATTTTATTTATTTTTATGCATTCTTCTGATTCTCTTAACACACTCCCAAGCTTTACACAAAATAACACTCGGGTTCACTATTTTACCGCTCAGTAACTGCTGCTCTTCCTGTTTGCCATGTGAGTCCAGTATATTTTTCTTGTTTCTTTCGGAATGTCTCTACTATCTTAGACATTCCAGAACACTGTCCATAAAGTTGAATTCTAAGTGCATTGATCTTTTTTTCTACTCCATTATAGGTAACCTTCTTATAGTTGTATCAAACATCAATAAATAAATAAGTACAACCAGAAATTTTAGTTCCCAGTTTGCTGCAAGACTAATGTTTAGCCCTTGGACTGTATGCTGAGAACTTTCCTGAAATTTCTAAATTGTTATCCCTACCTAGGATAGTTTTTCAGTAAACATGTTGGAAATCTGCTTTAAAACCACTGGGATGGGGGTAGGAAACTGCAAGTCATATTTCTCTATGAGGATATATTATCCTATTCCACCCTAACCATTTTCTCAATTTCTAGGTATTTGTAGTTTTAATTAAAAGCCAATGGATTATGAGAAGTGCTAATTCTTAGTTGTGAGAGATCTAGGAGATCTATGCATTAAGACAGAAAAGCTCATTGAATGAAGTTCTCATTTGTCTCTGATAGACTGTGCTAGCAAACTTCCTTTTCTTGGTTGTTTAAATTCAGTACGTAGCTCACTAGAATGCCTGTTTCTCTCTAGAAGGATATGATGCAGGAATTTGGGGCTGATGTGGGTTTTGTTGTTGTTTTGTCTCAGAGTTTTCTGAGATGGTCACCAATTAATTATTGGAGGGTTGTCTTTTTTTAACATGATATGGCAGAAATTATAACTCACAAGATTTAGGTATAATCTGGTTTTGAAAACTTGATTGAAATTGTTGTTTTTTAACTTAGCAGGCAGCCTAGGCCATGGGTGAAAAGAAGGGGTAAGTCCTTCCTTGCATGATGATGTGTGCAGGTTTTCCTGACTACTGAATTTCTAATTTTCATATTTGAATTCACATGTGTGATTTCACATCAATAACTTGTGTTTCTGAAATATCCTAACTAACTTGTTAATCAGGAAAGAAACCAGATTTGCTTAAATCTGTTCAAGGCTGACATTCTGAAATTCTAAACTGAAAATAACTTCCTGGCGTATTTGGAAAGGTTCTGATTATGAAGAGCCTAAAGTGGCTTTTTGGGGGTTAAAATGTCCTTTTTGATGAAAACTTAAAGATTGTGTTTGGTAATCTAAGCAGTTAAAAATACAGCTTTAAAAAGGCAATTAATGTGTATTTAAGCAAACCTTTTTTTGTTGCTTTTGGTTTTGTTTTGTGGAAAGAAAAGAGGAATTGATTATACAAAAAGTAACAACTATACATAACTATGAGTGAAGCTACTTCTATCTCAGAGTGGATATCTTTTAACTATCCCTACCCGGCTATGACTTTTGAAAAAATCAGTGGTATGTATTGAGAATGTCAGTCATGAGCTTAGTGTTTAAGTATCTCACTTGCCGTTATTTGCATGACTAGTCTTGTGTATCTTGGTATCTTGGCTTTTGCTGTGCCAATTCAAAAATATTTTGCTAAAAAAAAAATCTCAAAATTCATTGACATCAGTTTTGTTTTGATCAGCTGGTTTTGTGTAGTATTTCTGGGACCAAAAATTTTAAACACTAACTTTTTAATATAGAAGAGCTGAGAAGATGGTGTTTATGGAAGATTTGTGTGCTTTTGTATTTTAAATTCTTCAGGCTGCTGGTAAGGCAGTTTCTAGTGCTCACTGTTTTCTTCATGTTTCTTGACTAGTGTAGCATGTGGTATATTTAAATATTTTATTCTCTGTTTCATAATTCTAATATGAACACTATATATTGGTAGACAGGTAAGCTAAATTGTGTATTTTAGTTACTTGGCCTAATCAAGCATAACCAAAGGGATTTTTTTTTTTTTTTTTTTTTTGTACTTGCCTCAAATTAAGCTTAAGTAAAAAGGGCATATTGGTCACATTTCATGTCTTTTGAAAACACAGAGAATTGTGAAGCATGTTCATCTGCCTACACTAGAAAAATAGGGTGCCTGTAGGTTGCTGTTTAACTGTAGAATACTTGAGAAACAATTCAGTCTCCTTTTTTAACTGTCGAACATTTTGGCACAGTTCATCACTCCAGTTTGTTAATTTCTTGAGAACAGTCCATTTTTGTTTTTGTTATAATGCTGTGTTCTGGTCATTGGAAACAAAAGAGCTCATAGTTGAGTGATGTAATACAATAACATAATATTTTTGCTTCATAAGTCTTTTTGCTCCAAGGAATCTAGATAGCCAAATAACTGCTATTTGTTGCTTACCTTTGTAGGACTTTTGTCTTGCTCTATATGACATTACCGTGACAGTGAAGCACATACAATAGAGCACTTATTAACTTAATCCTCCTGCCTAATGCATTCATGAAAAGTAGTGCTTGCTAGATGTTTGAAGATCTTAGAATCCCTGTGCTAGGGCTCACGGAGTTATTTGTAACATAAATACTTAGTTTAAGCTGATATACAGTGAGTTTGGAGGCTAGCAGTATCCAAGCCCTACTCTACTGAAAGTATAATCTTGACGATCTCCTGTAAATCAGAGGAGATGTGGAATTTAGGACACTTTGAGACATTACGTTGTAAAATAGCTTGTTTTGTGTTCCTGAAGCTATCTTGTTCTGTGTTAAAGCTACTAATGGTCTCAATGTAAGCTTTAAATAAACGTATTTCATTAAAGCTGGTTTGCACTGTGTAATTCTTCCTTTTTAAACATGTACTGTTGAATATAATTGCTTTCTTCCTTCCCTTTTACTCCCTCATTTACCCAACCCTTGGCTCCCTTATGTTGAACATTTTCCAGTACTCTTACAAGTTTAAACACTGCATTTATTTAAAAAGAGAATTAATTCTTATTGCTTAGACTTTTTATTAGCTAAATGAAGAGGCTCATACAGGTAGGGTACTTGTTGAAGCGGAGTACTTTACTTCATCTCGCAGTGCTAATCCTGTGAAGTTGTCCCTTCTAGCTGCATATTCCCCAACATTGGCCAGCCCTGGTACCACACAGCAGCTCAGAGCACTGCGATATATACTCATGTCATGAGCATCATACCACTCGTCAGTCTTTTCATCATAGCACTCAACATTAAAGGTAGTGGTAAAGCCATTAAAGCCACCCACCACAAACAAGAGGTCGTCTACCACCTCAATGCCAAAATTGCTCCGAGGGTTAAACATAGTGGGGATCGTGCGCCAAGTGTTAGCCACTGGGCTGTAGGCTTCTGCACTCCTAAGTCGATTAGCTCCGTCAAAGCCGCCTACCTGTGGACAGCAATGGAAACATGATGGATTGTTAACCATTGATTCTGTTCACCTAGGAGGCCCTCTTAGGGGAGGACTAGTGATTTCATACCTCCCTCTTCCACTGTCTTCATGGAAAAAAACCTTTTCAAGTGCTTACCAGTGGTGGTATAAACCTATTTGCTAATAGAAAATCAAGGGGTATCATTTTGTTGTGGTAAAAGGTAAACTCACCGCATATACATGTTCTCCATAAGCAATTACGCCAATTCCACTCCTCCTGCTTCTCATGGGTGCTATGACTGTCCACTGATTACTCTCAGTGTTGTACACTTCTGCTGTAAACAGGCATTCATTTCCGTTAAACCCACCACATATGTAGACCTGTGTGAAGACAGTTCCAAGATTATTAAAATTGTTACCTCTGGGGTATGAAAGAGTATGTATGGGGGGGCACTTCTGATGGCAGTCTGTACACTCTGAGATTTTATTTTTAAATTTTTTATTTATTGATTTTAGAGCGAGAGGAAGGGGGAGAAAGAAACATCGACCCACTGCTCCACCCATTCATGCAGTCATTGGTATGTGCCCTGATCAGGGATCAAACCCACACCCTGGTGCATCAGGATGATGCTCCAACCAACCGAACCACCCAGCCAGGGCCACTCAGAGTTTCTTTTTTCCACATGTGTGTGAATTGCTTCTTTTTTTTTTTAATCCTCACCCAAAGATATTTTCTCAGTTGCTTTTCAGAGAGAGTGGAAGGGGGAGAGAGGAGAAACATTGATGTGAGAGAGAGACATCAATTGGTTGCCTCCTGCATATGCCCAGACTGGGGCTGGGGATAGAGCCTGCAACTGAATTTCTTTTTTCCACATGTACATGAATTGCTTTGTATTCATTTTTCTTTTTTATGGTTATACTCACAGAGTTTATTATAGTGAAACAATGCAAATAAAAACTCAGCCAGGGGGCCCGGCCAGTGTCGCGCAGTGGTTGAGTGTCGCCCCATAAACCAAGTGGTCACCCTTTGATTCCCAGTCAGGGGACATGCCTGGGTTTTGGGCTTGATCCCCAGTAGGGGTGTGTAGGAGGCAGCCGATCAATGATTCTCTTATCATTGATGTTTCTGTCTCTTCCTCTCCCTTCCTCTCTCTGAAATCAATAAAAAAACAAAACAGCCGTAGCCAGTTTTGCTCCGTGGTTAGGGGATCTGAAGGGTCCTGGGTTCGATTCCAGCCAAGGGCAAGTACCTTGATTGCAGTGTCTATCCCCGGTCGGGGCATGTGCAGGAGGCAACCAATGGATGTGTCTCTCACATCCATGATTCTCTCTCTCTCTCTCTCTCCCCCTCCCCCCCTTTCCACTCTGGAAAGCAATGAAAAAAATATCCTCAGGTGATAATTAAAAAAACAAACACAACAAAAAGAACACAACTCAGCCAGGGAAAGTGAGATTCGTAGGGCAGCATAAATAAAAGTTACAAAGGGCTACTTAGTCATATGATGGAATTAGAACTGCAAAAAGTACTATCACGTCTGTTTTCTATCTATCCCCCAAAAAGAAGAAGAGTATTATTTCTGGGCTTGTTTGCTCTCACATCTCCCACTCCCCCCCGCCCCAGTTTTTACCTTTCCATAGAGTGTTGTGGCACTCGCGTCACTCCTCTGTTCATGCATGGGGGCAATGAGTGTCCATTGATTGGTCTCTGGCTCGTAACGTTCAGCAGTGTTCAGACGCACGTAGCCATCAAACCCTCCCATGGCATAAATAAAATTGCTGAGGACTGTCACGCTGACATAGCAACGTCTGGAGTGCATCGGCGCTACCTGGTGCCAAGTTTTCTTGACTGGGTCAAAACGCTTAACACTATTGAAATAGTCTACGCTATCGAACCCCCCAATGATATAAACATAGCCTTTCAAATAGGCTGCCCCGTGGTAGGCACGGGGACTTTCTTCTTCACAAGTGACATTCACCCATCTGTCTGCCCGTGCGTCATATGCCTCAATGGCATTGGTGGGGCTCCCACCACTCCAGCCACCAATAGCAAATAGGATGGCATAGGGCAGGCGGGGTCTGGTGAGTGGGTTGGTGAAGTCAGAATTAGAGGGTCCATTCATGTTTAGGTCATACATGGCCTTTAGGGCATTAATGATGACCGGCTTGCATTCCTCGCTGTCTTTCACATAGTCATTCATTTTAACATTGTTCATGAAGTACTCGGCATGCATTAGGGCCAGGCGAACCTAAGAAGGAAATGCAGCAAGTCATTCAAAGTGAGGTGAGGAGGGCCGGACCCCTTACCTCATGTCTTTAACCCCTTGTTTTACAGCCTGCCTTTGAATTGCAGTAGGGTTATGTTTTGAAATTTACAACCCACAGTTTAAATATTTGTTCTTAAGAGGTGGTATACATTTGAATGCTGAGAATGAACTAGAAAGTGATAGCAAGCTAGCCCATTCCTCAGCCGCCGGACAGTACTACTAGACCAAAAAAAGCTGTAGTGATCCCTAAGTGAATACCTTTCTCTGTATGTAAAATAGCACAAATTGGCACCAAATGGCTACTAGTCCAGTTTCTCTCTTAGGTCTGGGGAAGCTCACAGAATGGACAAAGTTAAAAGGGAGACCCTGAAATTCTTTCAAAGGCCTTGCCCTCTCCTTCCCCCACAGCCAGGGAGAATTTTGGTCAAAGACTATAACTGCGGCGGGAAATGTCCTGGCTGGTGTGGCTCGATGCGTTGGAACAACGTCCCCTACACCAAAAGGTGGTGGTTCAATTCCCAGTCAGGGCACATACCCAGGATGTGGATTCTATCCCCCCGTAGTGGCACATGAGGGAGGCAACCAACTCACATGGATGTTTTGATGTTTCTCTCAAATTAATAAAAATAAATAAATATAAATAAAAGAATATAACTGGGATAAAAGGCACTAGCAATGCCAAAGACAAAGAAAGTTGCAAAATTCCAGAAACTAGTAGGAGATGCCTTCTGTATATGTAACTACAGCCCTGGAATCTGTCTAACATCTAAATATGGATCTTAGGACAATCCCTCTGGGATAAATGAATCAAAAGTGAGCAATTAAGCATCCTACAAAAAAATAATTAAACTTGACCTTGGGGAGCAAAACTGAAATATGCTGCTTCCTATTTTGGGGATCATGAGCAATCCATTTTAAAATGGCCTCAAATACAGCATCTTCTTGTTTGACGTTTAGTTCATCTTTCTCAATGATATCCTTCAGTTCGGTGACTGAGAGCTCTAAAAACTCTGCTGAGACTTTCACCATCTCCTCGAAGTTGTGCAGTATGAACATGTAGGCCTTCTGCCTTAGTTCTGGGCAGTAGTAGTAGTCTGTGAACTTGCAGATGCCGATGCAATTATCCAAACACAGCTCTGACTTGAGGAACTCACAGCAACCCCTTACAATACCCATGATGTTAAATTGGTCTGCAGCAGCCAGCAGCTTCTCCACGTTGTCGGGTGTGATAGGGACCGTCCTGGTATACGCATATTCAATAATTAGTTTCATCATGTCGGGGGAAATGCCAGGAATGTTGTATACCTTCTTTTCAGTGTTGTTCCAGCCACTTGTAAACAAAGCTCTGGAAAAAGAAAAGAAACTAGCAGTCACTGAAACATTTCTCTCCAGTTTGCCATGTTCCCCCCCACACACACACACTTTTTCTTGTTGAGAGTTTGGACATTTTCCAAAGAGTACATTGAAAATGAATTGACATGAGGAAGGGGAGGGGGAGGGCAGACTGTGCTTTATACAGTGGGCAAGAGAACCTTTCCAAGAGCTTTGACTTTGGTCCTAATTATCCTCATGATAACTAGGTGCTTTTCCCATTTTGTGAATGGAAAAATTGGGATCTAGAGCTAGGAGTAAGACCCAGGTCTCTCTGTCCTAATCCATTGCCCACCAAATTCTACCTTGCTTAAATTAAGGAAATTAAACTTGAACAATATACTTTTAAAATAAGTAATCTTCAATCAACACATATCTGTAATCTAATCACTTCTATTGCTACCTCCTTGGTCCAAGCCACCACTACTGTCTCTTGCCTAGATTGGGAGTAACCTCCTAACTGATTTGCTCTTGACACCTCCAGAGTTTAGTTTTATCCAAGCCACCAGTGTTCCTCTTAAACTCAAGACCTTCCATTGACTTTTCTTATTCAGAGTGAAATACAAAGTCCTTACCAAGGACTGCAAAAGTCCCGGGAGATCTGAACCAGACGCACCTCTCTGATGCTTTTCCCCCTGCCCTCCCCCTCACTCCCTTTCAGCCCCCTTGGCCTTACTTTCCTTGAATACTTCAGAGATGCTTCTGTCTTTGGTCCTTTCTCTGCTGTTTCCTCTGCCTGGAATGCTGCCCAGATATCTCTCTCTCTCTCTTTCTCTCTCTCTCCTCATCCCCTTGAAGTCTTTGCTCAAATGTAACTTTGTCAGCAAAGTGATAATCCTATTTAAAATTGCCATCCATTACTCCCTATTTTTCTTTTTTTCCTTAGCATTTATAATTTGATATGTATTTTATTTATTTAATGCTTGTTCCCCCTACCAGAAAGTAAGCTTCATAAGAACAGGAATGTTTATCTCTTTACTGTTTTATTTCCAATACCCACTATAGTGCCTATCACAAAATAGGCACTCAATAAATGAATAAATAAATGACTACTGTTCCACTATGTAGCTAGGTACTTTCTAAGTGTTGAACAAGACAGAATTCCCTTCTCTAATATATTTTGCTTCCTTTTTTAAGGAGGTTTCAGGGACTATGGGCTTAGAGATCAAATTCTCTAGAGCAGGGGTCTGTGTAAATACAGCCTCTGGGCCAAATTCTACCCACATCTTATTTTTGCACTGCCATGAGGTAAGAATGTTTTTTACATTTTTAAATGGGGGGGGGGGTAAAAATAGTATTTTGTGGCACCTGGAAATTATAATAAATTCAAATTTCAGTGTCCGTAAATGATTTTGTTGGAGCACAGCTGTGTCCTTTCATTTAGTATTGTCTATGGCTGCTTTCCCACTATAAAGACAGAGTGGAATAGTTACATGTGACAGAGACTGTATGGCCTGCAAAGCTTAAAGTATATGTGCTATCTGGTCTTTTTATAGATGCTGCTGTAGATCAAGATGAGAATTTTTAGCAACAGATAGGCTACATTGATTACATCTTGATTGGAATTGATTACTCAAACATTTTCAGCCCAAGAACAAAATAGCCCTTCCATTTCCTGGGTTACAATGGTTTGGACCCAAATTCTTTTTTTCTGATAAATATTTCCATGGTTCTTTCCCTTCATCCCCCCAATCTCTGTTAATATATCACCCTGTTCAAGCTCATCTCCACTGAGATAGGGTCACAGGAGTGGCCAAAGCGGCATTATCATCTAGGTTTAGGTAGGAAACCCAGTACGGATGCTAACTTTCCCAAAGGTTGGTCTGAGTGAGAATCAAAGGAAATAAGCAGCTGGCCCACCAATAGTTGGCTGAAATCCAACTGAAAACCAGATGGAAAAGGGTCTGGCCCTAGTTGTGCCTCTTTAGATGACAAACGAGCCAGGCCACAGGAGCCCAGAGCTTTGACAGTGTCCCTAAACTTAAGATGGTGGGGTGGGAAACATGAAATGAACCAAGAAGTCTAAAATGCGCCCAATTCCCCCGTAGGCTTAGTTCAGCAACCCTGTTATACCTAAAGTAGGAACTGCAGCTACAGAGGATGTTCTTGTGGGCATTGAACTCAAAGCCATTGACCTTGATGACCACGTCGCAGAGCTTGCCCTCTAGCCTAAGCTCGTTGAAGATCTCACAGGTCATCGCACTCATCTTCCTCTCCATGTGAGGTTGGTGGAAACGTGTGGAGGCCGCCTTGCTCTCCATCTCCATGGCACCCTGGGACCAGCCGAGAGAGGCTGTTCTCCTAGGGTGTCGGGGAGGGTTGTGGGGGGCCCCTTTAGCCAGCTGTCGCTCCTTTTCCCTACTACATCTTTCATGTAGGGTCTATCAGGCAGCCCAAGTTCCAGAATCCTGGGCCCGCAGTGAGATCACTCTCAGGATTGTGCTCTCAGGTTCTGGAACTCTCTCCTGTCCCTGTCCTCCTTCCTTCTCCCCTCCCCCACCACACCACTAGGCTGAAGATCACCCCACACCTCTGTGTCCTTGTACCCAGAGCGGGACCGTGCCCACCGACACCATGTAAGAGTTTTTAATTCTGGCTCCCGTTGCCCGGTTTGTGTCCCTGTAGCATCCATCTGCCTTCTTCCACAGCTCCACACCTGGCTCCCCAGACACAGGGTGCAAGGAAACCAAGTCAGAGGAGGCAAAAGAGGGAAGTAAAATTGATTAGAATTTCATTCTGGCCCAGCCATCCAGGGCCTTCCTGCCCTCTGGACATGAGGTAGTCACTCACTTTCTTCTGATAAGGAGTGGGCCCAGAAACTTTTCCCCTGGGGTGGGGAACCCCCAGCCAGGGCCCTGTAGGTCTGGCCCTGCCAAGGCAACCCCAGGCAGGACTGGAAATTCAATAAATCTAGGAGCTTTTTCTATAGATAAATTTTAAGTTGATAATTTTGTATGGCCCGCGAATGATGTTCTAAATATCCAAACGGCCCTTGGCGGAAAAAGGGTTCCCCACCCCAACAGAACTCACTTTATGGCTCCTTCCCATTCCCTCGGGTCCAGCGGCTTTTTTTGTCATGCAAACTGTAAGCCTGGAACCGGCCACACTTGCTAGGGTTTTTACTCCAGAAAGAGTGGCACCCAGGAACCCCAGTTCCTTGGGACCGTCACCCTCACTCAACACAGAGCCCTCCCCCAGGTCTTCCCCCCTTGCGGCACAGCGCCCCCTGGACGCAGCCTGTGGAGGCCCCGCCGGGCGCCCGCCCGCAGTCCCCGGGCCGGGGGCGGGCCGACGCCTGCGCAGTGCGGCGGCGGGGCGGTCGTCCTCCCGGCGCTGCTCCCGCGGCTGCGAGCACCATGGCTGAGGAGGTGAGGCGGGGGGAATCCTGCGGCGTGGCGCGGACCCCGAGTCCCGGGGCGCGCGGAGGACCCCAGCGGGGCGCCTCGGCCCAGCCGCGCCACCCCGGCCAGTAGGTGCCCCAGCCGGGCCGGAGCCTCCACTCCACCTCCCGCGTCCCCCGCCCTGCCTCGCAGGGGTGCCCAGGCGAGCCCCCGGCTCCCCTTGGGCCCAGCGCGGTGCCGGGGTCAGCCGTTCTCTCGGGTCTCGGGACAGGTGAGCACCCAGATGAAGGCCACGGTCCTGATGCGGCAGCCCGGGCGGGTGCAGGAGATCGTGGGCGCCCTCCGCAGGGGCGGGCGAGACCGCTTACAGGTACCGCGGGGCGAGGGCGGGCCGGCGGGTCGGGGGCGGCGGTGGAGGCGTCCTGCCCGTGGGTCTTCCCGCGTTGTTGCGACACCTGCAAGCCCTCGGCCCCTAGAAACGGCTGGGGGCCCAAGGGCCAGCAAGTTGGTTCGCCTGTATTGCCTTGGGGGAGAGCCCGCCTGCCCTAAAAACCTAGATTTCTAATTTCTCAGGAAGGTCACGCTGCTTCCTTTAATTACCACCCCCCTCCCCGCCTCCCTACGGTGGTCCTCAGGGTTAGCTCTGGACTGACCAAGATTAGTTCTGCCTTCCCTCTGTAGCCCTCCCTAACTCCTGCAGGGCTTTGCCCACGTTCTGGACACTGAGCACTTTTGACTTTCATAATCATCCTCCCAGGCTGACACGGCCACCCCAGAAGGAGCCTATTCTAGGCATCATCTCTCTTTTGCATTTTAGGTCATTTCTGACTTTGACAGGACCTTGAGCAGGTCTTCCTATAATGGAATGCCATGCCCTTCTTCCCACAGTAAGTCACATACTAACTTGCTTTGTTGGGCTTGACAAGATGATGGTTTCTAAGGGGCGAGTGAAAGGAGCTTTGTGTTTTTGTAGATATTCTGGATAACAGTAAGATCATCAGCGAGGACTGCCGGAAAGAGGTGAGTTACCCCCCTTCTTTGCTCAGAGTCTCTATCATATATTGCTTCGTATGGCCCTTGGTCAGGACCAAAGATTCCAGGGTAGAGACCTTAGAAGATTCATTTTTAAAAAAACGTTTCTTCTTTTGCTCAGGTGGACCTAGTTTTAATGCACTTGGATAGCTTTTCCTTGTTGGTCAAGACATATTGTTACCAGCAGGGGGACCTGGCCCTGAGTTGGGTCTGCCCCTGGCCAGCCGGTAAGGTAGTGTGTGGGTTCTTGACTTCGTGCAGGAAAAATTTCACAATATGAGTCCAGGTGAATTTTAGAGGACATTTATTAAAGCTGGGGACAGTGAAACAAGGAATGGCTGGGGAAATGAGCCTAGGCTGGTCTGTTTTGGCTCACTAAGAAGTCAGAGAAAAGGGGACCTTGGGGACAGGTTCAGGGGGTTTCCCCAGGATGATGTTGCTGCCCATTGCTGCCCTGATTGAAATCCTCGTGGGGTCCCTTAGGGTTTAGGAGATGCATGCCTCTGGGGAAAGAAGGCAGCGGGAAGGGCATGGGTGTGCTCTCCCTGGGGACTCCTGGGAGGGAGAACACGAATGCTGGGTCCTTTTATCTCTCTCTTGCAGGCAGGAATCTTAGGGGAGGTCTCAGGGGAGGGTTTCAGCAGAATATTCATCAGTTTTCTAGGTGTGCTCCTTCAGGGTCGTCGTCTCCACTGATTGGTCAGTCAGTGTCAGGGAAGGGGGTCCGTAGTCTTTGCAGCTGGTCCTGGTGTCGCCCACCTGGCTTTGCTGCTTTTCTGGGTCTGGAGCTGAAAAATAACATGTTATTTCTAGGGAGGTGACCTTCTGTATCTGCTGTAAATTGTTCTGTCGGTTTGTTCAGCTATCTGTCTCAGTTCCCTACTCCACTTGTCCTGGCTTACTGGCCTGTCTCAATTGATAGTTAGAGTATGGACGTTATGCTCACTGCTAGCTATAGACTTTACAAAAGACCTCAATGTTTGTTATTTAACCCTCCCACAACTTCGAGAGATGAATAGAACCATTACTGTGTCCATCTAACAGATGAGAAAACAGGTTTGGAAAGGTTGAGCAACTTACCGAAGGTTACACAGCAGGATGCAGAGCTTGACTTTCCCATAGATCTGATTCTGTCCCAAACTCTTTCCACTACATTATGTTCTTTCCTTGATAATGATTTTCTTGGTAAGGCAGCCAGTGTCAAGAAAGACATCTGAATTAATGCCAGTGTACAATAACTCCGATTTCCATAAGATACATACAAATATTGTAAAGTGATCCCTCTGTAGCCTTGGAGTTCTTTTTACTTTGTTCCACGTTCTTCCCGTCAGGATCCTCTTTGCCAGGGCAGAGCTGTGCTAACTGCACATTTCTCTGCACGTTGCTGAGCTCTCTCTGCTGAATAGCTAGCTACATCATTTAGTTCCCCTATGTTATGAAATTCACTAAATCACATACCAAGTGGTCTGTTGGTCTGTCATATTGGTTAGCTCTTCCAACTCCATCATTTAGTTCCACTACATTATGAAACTCGTTAAATTGAATACTAAGTAGTTTGTTATGTTGGTTAGCTTTTTCAATACTCTGTCAGGATTACTTGGTATTAAGAGGGCAGTGGAGCCTGGCCGGTATAGCTCAGTTGGTTGAATGTCGTTCCATGCACCAAGACTTCGCTGGTTAGATTGCGGTCAGGGCACCTGCCCAGGTTGCAGCCCAATCCCCAATAGGGGGCATGCAGGAGGCAGCAAATTGATGTTTCTCTTTTATCACTCTCTCCCTCTCCCTTCCTCTCTCTCTCTAAAAAAAAAAATTAATAGAAACATTTTTTTATTTAATTTTTAATATGTCTTTATTGATTTCAGAGAGAGGAAGGGAGAGGGGGAGAGAGAGAGAGAGAGAGAAACATCAGTAATGAGATAGTTGTCAGCGATCGGCTGTCTCCTGCAAGCCTGGGACTGGGGACCGAGCCCACAGCCCGGGCATGTGCCCTGACCTGGAATCGAATTTTGATCTCCTGGATCCTAGGTTGATGCTCAACCGCTGAGCCATGCCCAACCAGCAATAGAAACATATATATTTTTTAAGTTAATTAACAATTATTGATTGTTATCTGAAGTTCATTAAAAAAAAAAAAGATGGGCAGTGGATTATGGATTGTTCTTATATTTCTAAAACCTCTCTCTTGGGTTGCCACTTTTAGCTTGAGGTAGGTTCTGGCTCCACCACTGACAGCTTTTAGCAAGTCACTTTTTTTTAAATCCTCACCTGAGGACATGCTTAGAGAGAGGAAGGGGGGAGAGAGAGAGAGAGGGAGAGAGGGAGGGAGGGAGAGATGGAGGGAGAGAGAGAGATATAGATACATCAGTGTGAGAGAGAAACATCGATTGGTTGCCTTCTGTATGTGCCCTGACCAGAGATCGAACTCACAACTCAGGTATGTGCCCTGACTGGGAATAGAACTGGCAACCTTTCAATGCACAGGATTATGTCCAATCAACTGAGCCACTCTAGCTGGGCTAGCAGGTCACTTTTTTTGGTTCCTTGAATACCTGATTTATCAGCTTCCAGGAAGCTGCATCCACATATAAGACAGTAGGTTTGACTGCCTTCTCTCAGATAAAAGTTTTTGGGTGTTGACGGGCTCCTGAAAAAATTAATAAAGCAAAGTTTATATATGAAATCTTTTTCTTCTTTTTTATTATTTTTATTTTTAATATTTTTATTGATTTTAGAGGGAGAGGAAGAGACATCCATTTGCCTTCTCCTTTATGCCCCATACTGGGGATCGAGCCCACAACCCAGGCATGTGCCCCGACCTGGGAACCAAACTGGCAACTTCTTGGTGCATGGGATGGCAGTCAACCAACTGAGCCACACAGACCAGGGCTTTTTCTTCTTTAAAAAGAATTGTAGCCCTAGCCAGTTTTTCTCAGTGGTTAGAGCAGCAGCCCACAGACTGAAGGGTCCCAGGTTCGATTTCGGCCAAGAGCACGTACCTCGGTTGCAGGCTCGATCCCTGGCCCCTGTTGGGGCATGTGAAGGAGGCAACCAATCAGTGTGTCTCTCTCACATCCATGTTCCTCACTCTCCCACTCTCTCTAAAAAGCAGTGGAAAAAAATCCTCAGGTGAGGATTGAAAAAAAAATTATATTCTTCTGTTGAGTTCTGTTGTACTTTTAGAAAAATGTTCTTTCATCCCCCCAAAAAATACGAAAACAAAACCCACACACATTGCAAACCCTTAATACATTTCAGGAGCTTTCTGCTTTGGTCAATGTGTGATTTTTGCATTTAACCCTTTTTTGGACCCATGGTCAGGGACTCCATTTGATCTCATAATAGTCTGAGACCATGCATATGTTAAAATTTTATACCCAGTCAATTCCCATTTGTATTGGGCACTGTTACTGACTGGCCCTGTGGAACATATGATCACTCTCTAGAAGGTGGCAAGTGTTGGCATGTGGAAGAGAACCTAAGACAGAGGAGGCACCTATAGATGCTCATGCAGTAGTTCACTCAATGTTGACATTGTGATGGAGTCATCCACTAACATGCTGTGTCCCAAACTACAGTTTTTTCTAGTTCCACTTTTGTGATTTTGGGTGTGTTTTTTTTTGCCATATATATATATGGTTTGTACTAAATATATTTTTAAAAGATCTGAATGTGATTAACTTACAAAAGAAATAATCTTTGTGAGAGCATGAGTTTGATGTGCTAGTTTTTTTCTAACATAGATTAAAATGAATCCACAACTAACAAAGTGTTTATCCATGTATCCCCTGGAGTTAACTCGTCTCTTACCTGAGAGTATACCACATTTTGGAAAACAGCATTAAATCATTCTTACTGGTTAAGCCCTGATGACTGAGCTAGTTAATAACAAATCCTGGCCACCCTCTTATCTGATAGCAAAGCTCTTTACATTGTTGATTCTTAGACCTTATTTCTGGGTGAGTGCAAAGGGGTGCCCCACTAGCTCTTAGGATCCAGTTTCTCCCTTACATGAAGTTTCGTATTCTAGGTGATTTTTTTCTCATGCTAAATAGTAGGACTTTGCTGGGGAAAACTTGAGGGACTAATGGCTTTCCTGTTCCTTTGGATGCCCCAGCTGAAAGCACTCTTTCACCACTATTACCCAATTGAGATTGACCCACACCGGACTGTCAAAGAGAAGTTACCTCATATGGTAGAATGGTAAGTTATGGTGGTGGTGGTGAAAGTGTCCGGTCTAGGAGGGAGGGTATTTTTCCTGAGCTTTGATGAGATGACAGAGTTCCTTACCTTCCTGGGTGCTTAACTGAATGCCACAGGCCCAGCTAGTAGAACAAATTGTCCACACACACCTGGAGCTACTTGTGACTGCTGCCAGAGTGGGGGCCCACCAAGAATCCTTGGGATGAGTTAGAAGCCCCTTGGTGTGGGGGAATAAGTGCTCTGGGGAGATGTCTTCCTATAGAAACCAGTATCACTGGACAGAGTGCCAGTTCTCCAGAGTGGGGTCACAGAGGAAGGGATTCAGAAGAGCTTTGACTTTAGCAGTTAACTCACTCACCTCTTGTCTCTCAGGTGTGTTGCTTTCTCACCCTCTTTTGTTTTTTTAATCCTCACCCAAGGATATGCTTACTGATTCTAGAGAGAGGGGAAGGTACGGGGAGAGAGAGAGAAAAAAAAAATCAGTGTGAGAGAGAACATCAGTTGGTTATCTTCTGTACATACCCTGACCGGGGATTGAACCTGCAACCTTGGTATGTGCCCTGACTGGGAATCGAACCCACAACCTTTAGGTATACAGGACGACACTCCAACCAACTGAGCCACACTTGCCAGGGTGTACCCTCTTTTTGAGGACAGCCAGGGTCCTCCAGGTAATGGCTCTGTGGAAAAGGAGGAGGCCCCCTCCATTGTCAATACTTCCAGAGGGGACTTGGCCCTGAAAAGGGAAAGGTCACTTTACTAACTTCGTGATTTGAATTCAGGGTTTGTGGGATGTTTATTTCTAGGTGGACCAGAGCACACAATCTCCTGTGTAAGCAGAAGATTCAGAAGTGTCAGATAGCCCAGGTGGTCAAAGAGTCCAATGCAATGCTTAGGTAAGCTGCTTGCTCTGGAAAACATTTGAAACTGGTTTGCTCACTAAAAGAGGCTGGGAAGGAGTGGAGAAGATTTCGTTGCTGGAAGAGACCTAGCTCCATGAGCACTTGAAGTGGGGAAGCTCTTGCTTTCCCTCTCTGGATACGGCTGAAGGATTTTCTACCCTTGGGTGCTTCCTAGGAAGCAGTCTGCTGGCAGTGGATGTAGTGAGTGTGAGCAGGGCTTCATCCCCTGGAACAAACATCATCTAGCTCATTTTTCTTAATGATAGAAAGACTTTTGGGGTCTCCATGTTGACTGGCATTCTTTATCCCGACATGGGAGTTGGCTGGCCTGGGACCATTGATCACTGGCAGCCTTCACAGTACAGCAGCCTGTGCTAGAGTGTTCTTTACTGGAGGAGGAGGGATGAGGGCACATAGAGGAAGGAGTTGGCATGGGTGTCTGTCCTTAAGGATCTGTCCTAACTGGGGAGAGGCCAGCTCATGAAAAGCTAAGAGAGTAGAGACGTGTGCAGACCCAGTAAGTGCTGGGGTGGGGTGGGGTGTTCTCAATGAATTTGCTCCAGGATAGCTGCCTGGTTATATTTTACAGTTGACCCTTGAACAGCATGAGTTTGAATGTGTGGGTTCACTTATACGTGGGTCATTTTCTAATAAATATATAGTTGGCCTTCCAAGTTTCGCATCTGTGGATTCAACTAACTGCAGATTGAAAACAGTATTTTTGACTTGCAATTAGGAGTCAGTAGATGTGGAGGGCCAACTGTATGCATTGTTCTATGCCATTTTAGTTTATTTTTTAATTGATTTTTAGAGAGGAAGGGAAAGGGTAAGAGAGATAGAAACATCGATATGAGAGTGAAACATCGCTTGGCTGCCTCCTGCATGCCCCCTACCGGGGATTGAGCCTGCAGCCCTGTCATGGGCCCTGACTGGGAATCAAACCAGCAACCTTTTGGTGCATGGGATGATGCCCCACCAACTAAGCCACAGCAACCAGGGCTATGCCATTTTATATAAGGGACTTGTTTAGCCTTGGATTTTGGTATCCATGGGGCCCTGGAACTAGTTCCCCTGCAGATACTGAGGGACAACTGTAGTTAAGTTTTTGGGGAGTCAAAAGTTACACATGGATTTTCGACTGCACAGGGGGTTAGCACCCCTTACCCTCGTGTTATTCAAGGGTCAACTGTATTTAAAAAACAAACAAAGTATGAGTCCATTCATATGAAGTTCAGGGACAGGCAAAACTAATCAGTGGTGATATGAAGTAAAAATAGGGGAGGATGGCATTGACTGGGCGAGACACGATGGAACATTGATCTGATTGGTAATTACATGGGTGTGTACATATGTCGATATTAATTGAGCTGAACACTTAAGATTGGTACACATTAACCACTTACTGTATGTATTTTATACCTCAGTTAAAAATGTTTTTTTAAAAAATCTAAAAATATATAACCCAAGTAGAAAATAAAGAACAGTAGTCGAGGCAGTGCAATTTCAGAATCCATTCATCTCTTTCCAGGGATGGATACAAGGTGTTCTTCAACACCCTCTACCAAAACAACATCCCCCTTTTCATCTTTTCCGCGGGCATTGGTGATGTCTTGGAAGAAATTATCCGACAGGTGAAAATGTTTCACCCCAACATCCACATTGTGTCTAACTACATGGATTTTGATGAAAATGTGAGCCAAATCTCTTTGGGACTGGGAATAGACAAGGGGTGGGAGCTACCATCCAGGGAGCTTCACCCTAAACATTAACTCTGACCTGGGGAGGAAAGGGGGTGGAAGACGTGCTGGTTTCTGTGTCCTCAGGCATTTATTTATTCATTTATGCGAGCTAAAGACAGTTACTTTTGAAGGACCTGCTCTTTGGTGTTTGGCCAACAGTCAGCTTTCTCTGCCATGGGGGACCTAGTTTAGGGGTTAACCAGGCCCCAAGTCACTGTCATGGGTCATGTGCCATCCTAGGTACTCAAGGTCTTGGACTTTGACTTGTTTTTCTAGAGCCAGAGGCTAGTTGCCCCGACTCACCCACGTTCTAACTTTTTTCCCTTAAAACCAGTGGCGAGAATTTCCATGCCTTTGAAATATGGTTAGGACGTGGCCCCCAGCTGAGGCTTAGCTTACATGTAGCCTGAACAGTGCTTGTATCACAGGCTTCATGTTTCCACCAGGGTAGGTGACCAACTATATTTGATGGCTTCTGTTAGTTTAAAAGTTTAAACCAGGGGTTATAAACTTTAGCCAAGTATCTTCAGCTTTATGGGCTGTATGACCTCTATAGCAACTACTCTGCTCTGCTATGTGGAAAAGCAACCATAGACAAGATGTAAACAAATAGGCACAGCGGTGTGCCAGTAAAACTTGATTTACAAAAATAGGCTAAGTCGGAAAAAAAAAAAATAGGCTAAGTCTGGCCCACAAGCTCTACATTGTTTTGGTGTTTTCTATGGCTTTCAGGATTTCCTTTCCTCTGTGACAGAGACAGTGGTACACTGGCACTGGACGGGTCCCTGTAGCCCTTCTGTCTGTCTCTTTTCTTGGTCATTTAGGGTTTCCTACAGGGATTCAAGGGCCAGCTCATACACACATACAACAAGAACAGCTCCGTGTGCGAGAATTCCAGTTACTTCCAACAGCTTCAGGGCAAAACCAACATCCTCCTGCTGGGAGACACCATGGGGGACCTCACTATGGCCGATGGGGTTCCAGGGGTGGAGAACATTCTCAAGATTGGCTTCCTAAATGACAAGGTAGGTAGGGGTCCAGGGCTTCCTCCTTCAGAGCTTGCTTCTCCTTCAGTTTCTGTTAACAAATGCTTGTCAAACACCTTCTGAGTGTTTTAAAACTAGACACTGTATTAAGTATTAGAGGTACAGACGTAAGACTCAATCCATATTCTTCAAGACAGTATTCCATATTCTCACAGGAAAATAAGAGATACCCAGTGATGAATGAGTTCAGAGACAGAGTGATGCCAGGCATTTCATTGGAGCCCCTGCTTGCTGAGTGCTCACCATACACCAGGGACATGAACCCATTTAATCCTTACAACAACCTTTGAGGTAGTGACTGTTATGCCACTTTACAGATAAGGAAACAGGCGAGGAGGTTAAGTAACTTGCCCAAGGTGACATAGTTTAGGAAGTGGCGGGGCTGATTACCAGTCCTCCTAAATCATACCTGTAAGGCATGATTGAGATGGGAGGTGTCAGTATTTTAGGATGTGGGTTTCCAAGTTAGAGAACAGACAAGAGGCCGACGGGTGAAAACAGTGTGGTCATAAAGGGCTACAGTATGGTATCAGGCTGGAAGGCCACTAGTCCTTACCCTCAGCCAGCACGTGCCTAAGTCCCCCAGAATGCTTGAGCCTGTGGAAATTCAATCCAGATAGAGATAACATCTAGTTCTTACATTTTAATCCTTGTTACTGTCCTTTTGACATTAATCTCGGAGTTTATTGTGGCAGCCTATGCCTGCCCATTGCCATCTGTGTCTCCAAAAGGCAGGCCCTGTGACCTTGAACTCCTCTAGGAGCATTTGGCTTGAGTGCTCTCCTCCCCTAGCCCCAGGTGATTGAGAGGCAGAGGCAGTGGGCAGAGGGCAGGGCATTTCCATTTCAGGGCCTCTCTGTCACCCCTCCCCCGGGCCAGGTGGAGGAGCAGCGGGAGCACTACATGGACTCGTATGACATTGTGCTGGAGAAGGACGAGACGCTGGAGGTGGTCAACAGGCTGCTGCAGCACATCCTGCACCAGGGGGACTGGGTGGAGATGCAGGGCTCGTGAGTGCGCAGGCGCAGGGCCGGTCTCAGCCGGCCGTGGCAGGGAGGGGAGCCTCCCTGGGAGGCTGCTCTGTTGTGAACCTGGTGTGTACAGAGGATAGTCCAGGCCATTCCCAAGCAACTGGGTCCTCGCCCTCCCCTCCTCCTTTCCCTGGCACATTCTGTTTGAGTTCTCCAAGGCCTGAGGGAGGCAGCAAAAGCCAGTCCAGATGAATCGGACCTGTGGGGTGTTTGCATTCTGGGGATCATTTGGTCCAGGATTCTTCTTTTCAAAAATGTTTAACATGGAAAGCTGTTCTTCAAACAAATCGACTGTGTGAAGCAGATCAAAATAAAAAAGGAAAACCCAGAGCTGTTCTGATTTGGAGGTTGGGGGGTTAAAGCCTGTACCTTTTGGTCCTGGAGGTGCAGGAATCTTCAAGAAGCCACTAGGGCTCCATGGAATACAATTTGAAAACCACTGAATTAGCCCAGAAGACCCTCTGAGCACAGCCTAAATTTGTCTGTAGGGATCAGGGTGGGTAGGCAGGCTTGGAAGGGTGTTTCTGACCTGGAATGGTTTGACTTTATTCTGATGCAGCTGTTAAACTTTATAAACTTCAATTGAGTCTGGCCAACCCTGTCTGCAGAGCCCCTTTAGAGGTCCCCAAAGGGATCCATTTGGGTGTTGATTTTCCCTGGTGCCCTTGATTCCAGTCCTTCCTCCTCTTGTGGGTCCAGGGCCACTAAAATGGGTGACTTAAGGAGGGTTGGGACCAGGGACCTGAAGGGAGAAGTCGCTCTGTGGCCAAGTATACTAGAAGTGGTTTGTGCTCTGTTGTCTTGTTCTATTGGGCAGTTTTCCCCCTTCTCCCCTCCCTGTTGACTTGGTGAATAACTAGCTGAAACCTCTCTAGGGTACCTTTTGAAGAAAAACTGTAGACCAGCCACTTTACCTGGTGTTTTCTTAGCTTGTCCTCAGAGAAATTCAGTCCCTCACCCTTCCCAAAGATGCCTGGCTATTGGAAACATGTTTATCTGTAGATCAGAAGGGAAAAGTCTTGGGACTATGGATTGAATCCCGCTGAGGTCCCTATATGTGTGCCATTTAATCCTCACAGTGACCCTGCAGGTAGTTCCAGTTTATAGGTGGCCCAGAAAAGACCAGTAACTCACCCAAACCCCGCAGCTAGGAGCTAGAGCTAGGTTAGGGTATTTCTGACCAAAGCCAGGCCTGCATCATGCTGCCTGCACATGGGCCGCTCTGTTAAGTTTTGGGGAGGAGTGATTACCAACTAAGGCTGGGCCCGTAGCCACTGTCAGACCCTGAGGTGCCTCTGGGATGCTTTAGGACAAGAAGTGGCCATGGGGAGAGGTCACATCTCTCAGGGTATCCTGGGCAAAAAACCAGTGCTTTTGGGGACAATTCAGTCACCAGTTCCGTCATTTTCTCTCTCAAGCACCTCTTCCAACCCATGTCTTCAAATGCTTTGGGTCATCTCCATTGTACTGGCCAGAGTCCAGCAGGGCAGGTGAAGGCAGATGGCCTGACTGGTGGCTGAAGCCAATTCCTCTCCCAAGACACCCGGGATTTGAACTCTTTATCTTTCCTGTGAAGAAGGAACATCGGGCAGGTGGTGATGGCCTGCAGCCAGGAGGAAGGAGAAGTGGGAAGATTGTAGTATTGAAAATGATCCATGTGAAAGTGGAATCTGACCTATGTGATTTAATCTTTGAGCTTTGCATGTTGTGTTTGAGGTCAGAGACCTCATCTTCCTATTCACTTGAGACAATTAGGAGACAAGGATCATCTCTCCGCACCTCCCCTGTAGGCCCCACTCCTCTATTCCCTCTGGCAGACCAGGGCTCTCTTTCCAGGACTAGGGCCCCTGGGTTGGATCTCAGGGAGGCAGGAAGTTCCAGGAGGAGACCAAGACCTAGGGACCTGTCTTGAGCTCACAGGTATGGAGACATCCTGCTTTGTTACCCTTTCTTCTCAATCTTTGGGTCTAAGGGCCTCCCCCGAATGAAAGACCACTTCCTGGGGCCTCTGGTTTAGTCTTTTATTTGTCACAAAGGAGAAAGAGATCTGACACTAGTGTAGCCTTGAGTGTGCAGAGCTCTGCCCACTCCCTTCACCCCTCAGTCCCCAGTGAGCCCTTCCAAGTTTATCTCAGCTCCAAACCAAGGATTTCATTTCATAGCTCTATGACCCATCTAAGTAGGTTTCCTCACCCCTGCCCTTTTACTTTCTTCCTCCCCAGTCCCTTAGAAAAGGCAGCCTTCTTTAGGGATGAAAGGTGACACAAAACCCAGCCCTGACCTGCAGTTCCCTGAGGGTACCCCAGCAGCAAGGGGGCACAGGACGGGTGAGTGGGGTATAGGTGTGGTAGGACTGCTCTCCTGGAGCTGCCCCCTTTCTTTGGAGCCAGCCAGAGCTGTGGGAGGAAGGGGGGGCTCTTCCAGCCCTGGCCCATGGTCCTAGGAGCTGACATTAGGAAGTGGGGCAAGATTGGGGATGGTGAGGAAAAGTACAAACAGGGAAGTTTGGGGAAATAAAGAAATGATGAGCTTGGCCATGCTCAGCAGTGATGTGGAGGCGTGGGTGAGGGGCCAGCAATGGCCCCATCCAACCCCAGACTCCATCAATCCCCTGATTGCCTTTGTAACTCCCAAACTTGTATGGAAGCAGTGTGGGGTTGGAAGAGAAAAACCAAGTAGAGGTCTGTGCTGTGGATTTTACACTTGGGTTGGTGAGAAGACCAGAGTTATCTCCTCTGACCACTTTTTAGATGCGCTCAGACCTCATCCCAGCAGAGGGGTGGGTGACTGTTGGAAGTCAACCCCAGTGCCCACTGTCCCCCAGAAGTGGGCGTTGGTGTTGGGCCCAGGCCCAAGCTGTGCTCTCAGAGCTCCTCATGAACCCGCTCCTGGTCCTCGTCAGACTTCAGCTTGAGCTCCTCGATGGTGATTTTGCCATCCTGGTTGCGGTCCTGGTTCTGGAACATGTCCCCTATGGTTTTCTCTGAGTCCTGCCCTGGCATGAGGCGTCCTTTGCCCTCACTGACTTGAGCCTTGATGAAGGTGGAGAACTGGGGAAGAGGGCCAGGGGAGGGTGGGCGTGAGGGTCTTGCCCAAGCAGCTTTGGGTGGACCAGAGGAAGCCAGCCAGTGAAGACTGAGAGGAGAGGAACTGGTGCTGGGATCCTGAGCAGGGCCAGGGCTCATGGGTGCCAGGAGAGAAGGCAGGGAAAAGGAACCTAAGGCACAGGGACCCAGCAGAGGGGCAGGAACACGAGCGCAGACAGGATGGTGGAACATGTACCATGTTCTTGCTAGGTGCCACCATGCAAGGTGAGAGTGCAGGAATGGTTATAAGGATTGAACTCCTCACCCACCTCCTCTGGGGGGACCTCGCCATCTTTGTTGAGGTCCAGGTCTTCAAACAGGTTGGCGGGAGGGTCCTGGTGCCACACAAACAGGTAGCCTTCTGGCAGCCCCTCCTCCCGGGATACCAGCTCCACCTCAAACAGCAGCACAGCACTGCCAGGAACCCCTCGGGCTGGAGGGAGGGAGAAGAGAAGGAAAGAGTCCTAATCAGACCAGGGTCTGGGCCTGGCATTGCAGCCTGCCCAGTGTGTTCCCCAGCTCGCAGGTCTCAGCTACCCCTCTTGGGGGCTCGAGAGTGGGACATGGGGTGTTTATAGAACCATCCGAAAGGGGCCAAGGGGGTGGATCAGACCAGTCTCTGCTCCTCACCCCCACTCTCTCCATGTGCCAGGTGCGGGGGGACCACGAGCTGCCGCCTCTCTCCCACACACATGCCCTGCAGGCCTGTGTCCAGGCCTTCGATCACCTTGTTGGCCCCCAGGGTTGCCTCCTGGGGGGCCCCGTAGTCATGCCTGGGGGAAGAGCAGATTTCCAGGTCAGTGCCCTTCCTTGTCCCACAGCAGTTCACATCCCATTGGTGCCCACCCCACACCACAGAGTGCAGGGTCCAATGGCTCAGAGATGACACCCTTCTCATCTTGCCATTGACCCTAAAGTGTGGCCTCGAGGGCTCAGCTCCCCTACTGCTAGCTTTACCTTCTTCCCCTTTCTGCCTCTAATGCTTTCCATAGATGGGAACTTATAGAGAAGGGGGTGCTATGAGGAGGACTCCCCTCACCTGGGCCCACCCACCTGCCCAGCCCTGGCCCTGCCCCAGACCCACGAGGAGAAGAGCCTGGTGCCATCCAGCAGAGAGCAGTTGTAGTGGTAGCGGACAAAGTCCCCAGGCTTGGTGGTCTCGTTGCAGGTCTCAGGGGGCCGAGACAGTGTCTTGATTTCCACTGGATCCGCAGGGTTGTGGAAGTCGATGATGTGGACATCAAATATCAGCACAGCTGAGCCAGGGATCTTGTCTCCTGGGACCAGAATGGGAGAGTGGATCAGCTTGGAGTCTAGGAAGGGCCACTCAAGGTCTCCAAGAAACCACCCTGGGGTTTCAAACGAGAATGGGATGGGATGGGATGGGACAGGACGGGACGGGATGTTTGTCTACGGAATCAGTTCTTTTAGGGGGCAAGGGAGGGAGGGACCTGCCATTTAGAAAGTCCTTTACACCATCTTGCAACCTCCCAGTAACTTACCTGGCTGATCACAGTGATTAGTCCCATTTTATTGGTGAGGATGCTAAGGCTTCCTCAAATCCAGGTCTCTGCTTCCTAGGGCTATGCTAATTCTTTCCATAACCACCCCCCCCCCCCAAACTCAGGATCACTTCTCCAGGATGGAAGAGAAGTAGGGGGGACTGTCCTGGAGTAAAGGATGGAGTCCATGTGGCAGGAATTGAGTGGATGACCGGTTTTTGTGATGAGAGGGGCAGAGCAGAGGAAGGTCAGTGAGGGGTTCAGGAGAGGAACTGAGGTACAACAGACCTACCAGTCCCATTCTCCCCATAGGCGAGGTGGGGGGGGATGGTGATTCTCCGGCGCTCCCCCATGCAGGAGCCCTGCAGCCCCTGGTCCATCCCTGGGATGATGTAACCCTGTCCCACATAGGTATTGTACGTGTGGTTGCGGGAGTAGCTGCAGTAAAAGGTGGGGAGGCCAGCAAGGGAGTCAGAGGGGTCTCTGCCCTTGCAGGCAGCTCAGAGCCACCCCCAGCTGCTGCCTAGGTGACCCCAGCTTCTTGCCTTCCCCCAGCCCCTCCCTCCTCAGGACCCCCTGACCTGGAATCGAAGAGGGTGCCATCCATAAGTGAGCCATTGTAGTGGTAACGCATGAAATCCCCGGCCACGGCTCTCCGGACACAGCCAGGTGGTAGCTCCAGCGTCTCCAGCTGGACAGTGTCCTTCGGGTTGTGGACGTCGATTAGTAGGACATGGAAGACCAGGGAGGCCTGCGGGGGGATCACAGTCCCTGGGGAAGGGATAGGCTTGAACCATACAGATGGAGAGCAAACCCAGGCTCCTTCTAGACTCGGGAAGGCCTCTGTGAGAACCCTGAAAAAGGTGCTAACCCTGCTCTCCAGAGCCCTTCCTTTGCCCCCAGCAGCCCTGTTTCTTGCTCCCCCTGTGAGGCCCGAGCTGGGTTTTCCCTGAGCCACCCACCAGCCCGTAATGAAGCTTTGTGTGAATCAGAATAAAGCACCCCTTCTTAATGAGATGATCACCAGGGGCTAGATTTCACTCCCACTTGCTTCCCTGGCTGGGTGCCTTGTGCAGTACACAACCTGAGCAACCATATGTGGCAGCCACTTCTGGAGAATCCCCGAGTCCTCGCCTGCCCTTACCATAGCCTTTCTCGCCATAGGCCAGGAATGGAGGGATGATGATCTTCCTTCTCTCTCCAGGACACATGCCCAGCAGCCCCTGGTCCATGCCCTTGATCAGCCAGCCAGAGCCCACGTAGGTGTCATAAGTGCCGCCCTTACTGTAGCTGCAGAGAATGAAGTAGAGGTGATGCTGCTGAAGGAGGGAGAGGATGGACCTTGGACACCCTCCATGCCACTGTCCCCAGGACCCCAGGGCTCCCTCCAGTCCTTACCTGGTATCGAAGGCGGTGCCATCTAGCAGTGTGCCATTGTAGTGGTAACGGACAAAGTCGCTGTCCTGGACCATGCGGGGGCAGTGGGGCGGGCGCAGCAAGGTGCTCACCTGCACTGTATCTGCCTTGTTCCACACATCCAGCAGGACCACGTCGAAGTAGAGGGTGGCATCCGGGGGAATTAGCCCCGCTGTGAGGGCCATGCAGCAGGAGCTCATGTTTGATGCAGCCCCCAAGGTGGGGGTGGAGTGGAGGGCTGAGCATCCTGCTTGGCCTCCCCCTCCTCCTCACTAGTTTCCCTTCTTCTAGTCAAACTATGATCCCACCCAGGACCAGTTATTTCCCTTCTTCCCATCCCAGGGGCATGAAATAGAAACTCTAGTCCCAGACCTGCCACTGTTCATACTGTGTAAGCAGTTGACCTTGGGCAAGCCACTCTCCCTCTCTAAGCTTCAGTTTTTTGGCCCTGGGGGTCCTTGATTCTACCTCCTAGTCTCCTCCATCCCCATGCCCGTGCCCCAGCCCTTCTCACCCACACCGATGCTGCCATAGCCCAGGTGGGGCGGCACAATGAGGCGTCTCCGCTCGTTGACACACATGCCCATGAGGCCTCGGTCCATGCCAGTGATGAGACGCCCCACACCCACCACGATGGCCACCAAGGTGCTGCGGTCATAGCTGGGGGACAGGGAGGACAGATGGGGTACAGTGGATTCAGGTGTACACAGGTGTTTCCCTCTGCCCATGGTACATGCATAGGTGCATACGCACATACACATGCACATACAATCCCCCTCTCTCTACACAGGTGTAGATCCACATGCTCCTTACCTCCCTCCCAGGTCAGCCGTGACCCCCAACTTAAGAGGCTAGGCTGTCACAAAAAGGAAGTCCCCGGGGAGTTTAGGGGCTTTTATAGCCCTGGGATAGGACTGTCTGCAGGCCTGTCTGCTGCAATTATCTGTTGACAGCAAAGGAGTGCTAAGTGCTTCCTGGAGGGAAGGGGAACATTTATTGAGCTGTTAGGATATGCTGATTAACTGCTTGGCAGTGTACATTCTTGATCTTATTTAATTCTTGTCCCTGTGAAGTGAGCATTATTGTTCCTTTTTTTTTTATGAGAAAAAGTTGAGACATTGTTTTCATTTTTCTTATGGGAAAAACAGACTTGAGAGACCAAGTGACTTATTCAAGGTCACAGTTAATAAGTAGTGTGCGTAACTCCAAAGCCCCTGTTTGTGCCTCTGCACCATGGCCTAGCTAAGGAGGAAAGGAAGGGGAAGCAGAGCTGATGGGGGATAGGATTGGTTTTCAGTTCTGAAAGAGCCTATTCTAAAACTGCCATGGCTTTTATTTGTTTTTAGTTAGTTTTAATTTAAGTTTTCAGAAGTTAAGAGGCTGGAAGATTGACTTAAGGGGGCCATGGATTATGAGTTTTCCAGGCTCAGTGCTGCATAAACTGGGCCCAGCCTGGCTCCCAGAGTCCCCACCAGGGAAGTCATCCCCCAAAGCCCCACCCCTCCCCCACTCCCAGCGATCAAGGGCTCAGGACTGTACTCCTGGCTACTGCCTATACCTCAATTTCCCCCTGAGCTGGTTTTACGACTGACCTGCTTCCCTCACAGTGCTGTTGTGAGGGCCCAAGCACCAGTTAAACATTATCAGGGCATCTGGTCCTCCCCAGAGTCAAGGCTAATAAGTACTGAACCTTTTCGGACTTCCAGGCACTGTGTCAAGGCCACTTTCATTCATCATCATGTTTGAGTCCTACTATCAGCCTTAGGAAGTAGGGACTCAGTTTTTTCAGACTGTTTTTAATCTCTATTTTTCAAATTAAAGAAAGTGAAGCTTCAAGAGGCAAAATTTCCTTTCCATGGTCACAGTCTGAATTTGAACCCAGGGTCTTGGGCTCTGGAGTTCGTGTTCTTACCCAATATACTGCCTGTCCTCAAAGCCACGGCCACTGATTTCCCGTGGGACGAGTTGTGTGTTTTGGGGAAGGGTCTAAGATAACTGACTTCTTGGGGTGTGTGTGGGGGGGGTTGTGTATCACTGAGCCCTAAGGTTTAACCAAGGTTGACATGCAGCCCTGCCCTGCCCCTACCAACAGAAGTGGACTTGCCAGAGCAGACCCAAGGCCAGGACCAGAGAGAAGCTGGTCTCTCAAACTCTAAGGCTGGCAAGATGGGCGGCAGCACTGGCCTGCTAGAGCTAACAAGATGGAGGGAGGTGGGGGTGCAGGTAGACCCGGAGAGGGAGGTATAAAAATCCTCTGAGGAGCCCAGGATGGCAGGTCTGACCCTGTGACAGGACCCTGTGACACGTAGACAAACAGGGTCCCTACACGCCTAGATTCATCCTATCTAATTATGATGCAGGCTGCTTTACCACTGGCTACTGGTGACTCCAGAAGAAAGTTCTACTCCCTCTTTTCTAACAACAAAGGTGCTGAAACCTGGGGCTGGAACCTGAAAGGGAGTCAGGGTGGGTGGGAATGTAGGGGTACCCAGCTGAGACCACCAGAGGATTTACATGCGTCAGGGACCATGCTCTTCCAACACTGTGGACAAGAACATCCCCCTCCTCCTGTTTCTAAATAAAGGACTGGTAGGTAAATAGAGCGGTTCATTTGGTTATCACACACTTTGGGGAGTATGAGGAGCTTGTATGAAAGAAACCGGGGTTCTTGGAGAGGCAAAGGTTTGAAATTGAGAGCAGAGGATATCTCTTTGGGGAGATGGATGTCTGGGAGGCCCCCCACCCAAGGTGCTGTTTTTGGGATTAGGGAATCAAGGAGTAAGTACCAGAATGCAGACACAGCTTAAAAGGGTACCAAGGGAAGCAAGGGACCTTAAAAGGGTACCAAGGGAACCAAGGGCCTGGCCCCAGCTCAGGGTAGAGCAGTGGTGAGTCTGGGGCCACCCAACCCATTACCTCGAGTCAAACTTCTTGCCATCCTCGAAAGTGCCGTTGTAGTGGTAGCGCACGTAATCCCCCATCTGTACTTCCCTGGGGCAGGCCCTGGGGATGTGGTACCTCTCGATGACCACGTCTTCCAGGGGGCCCCCGGCCGGGCTGGCGCGGCCCAGCCCCCTCCCCACGGCGTGCATTAGCATCAACATCTGCAGCAGCAGGGGTCGGAGGAGGGTGTGGCTGGGGGAGCTCTCGAGGAACATGGTGCCTGGAGCTGGGATGGCCGGCAGTGAGGGCGAAGGAAAGAAGAGCCACCACCAATCTCCTCCGCCGCCCCCCTTCTCCCTATGTTAGCTCCCCCTCTTCCTGTCTTCCTTCCCCACCCCCGCCCAGGCTGGTCCACGTGGAATGGGGGCTGGGGAGACGGAGCCGGCGGGCGGGGTCCGCGGTGGAATAGGAGGAGGGGGCCAGGCTGAGAGTGTTTGAGCCCAAGGAATGCACCACAAAGAACTCCAGATTCTCCCCTCTTCCCCCACCCGGGGCTAAGAGAACTGGGGCCTAGCAGGGGAGGGAGGCTCCAGAAAGATGAGAAGTCCGAGCTGACTCCAGACCAAAAAAAAAAAGTTCAGTGTTTTTTTTTTCCCCTCCGGAGCCCCCAGGGTCCTAAAGCCGGGCTGAGGCATCCCTCGCTTCTTTCGCTGGCATTCCCAAATCAAAAGCCTCTTCAGGAGACTGGCGAGGCTTAAGAATCTGAGGATATCTCAGTGCTACCCCCATCCCTACGGTCCCAGGGACGGCCTCTCTAGCCAGGGACGAGAAGCTACTTTGTCCTGCAAAAGCTGGACGGTCGGAAGGACTTTCTGACGAAAGAAAATCCAGTAGGAGGAGGTGGGGAGAGTGGAGGGTGTGCAGGGTAAAACCAGGTGGGGAGAGTGGAGGGTGTTCAGGGTAAAACCTGCGCGGGTTGGGAGAATATTGGAGCGACCCCTTCAGGACTCGGGGTGGGGCATGTACAGAAGGGGCGCTGTGATGGACGGAAAACCAGGACCTAGGGCTAGGGCAGAATAGAGGGAGGTGGCACTTCCCTCAATGTTACAATCTTAAGGTGGGGAGGAGCTTTTTGGGCTCTCCATCCTTGCGGGAAGCGTCCCCCCGTTTGTCGAGGGTAAGCCTAAGGACAGGGATCTAGGCCAACGTAGGAGACTCAGGACACCATTGCGCCCTCCGAAAAGAGGGGAGACGCAGTTCTCTGCCTCTCCGGGAACCTGACCTAGGCCACGTCCCGCCTGCCTGCACGGAGCACGGCGTTAAGACCCAGCAGGCACGCCGGGCCGGCCCCGACCCCGCCTGCTCGCCCGCAGGCCTGGCCTGGAACCGCGCTGCGCCGGGAGAGCCGGCGGGCAGGCGCCGCGGGGGTATGGGGCGGGCGGCCTGGGTGCTGCTGTGGCTGCTGCTGGGCAGCTCCGAGGCGCAGTACGAGAAGTACAGTTTCCGGGGCTTCCCGCCCGAGGACCTGATGCCGCTGGCCACGGCCTACGGGCACGCGCTGGAGCAGTACGAGGCCGAGAGCTGGCGCGAGAGCGCGCGCTACCTGGAAGCGGCGCTGCGGCTGCACCGGCTGCTGCGGGACAGCGAGGCCTTCTGCCACGCTAACTGCAGCGGGCCCGCGCCGCCCGCCGCCTCGGCCCTCGGGCCCACGCCCGGCCACGACGGCGGGCAGGGCGACGAGTGGGCCCGTGAGCTGCAGCTCTTCGGCCACGTCCTGGAGCGCGCCGCCTGCTTGCGACGCTGCAAGAGGACGCTGCCCGCCTTCCAGGTACCCTACCCGCCGCGCCAGCTGCTGCGCGACTTCCAGAGCCGACTGCCTTACCAGTACCTGCACTACGCGCAGTTCAAGGTGCGCTCCCGCCCCCGGGCCCTGCGGGGCTCGTCGCTCCCAGCGGCGTCGGGTTTCTGGCCGGTTACGGAGGAGCGATTGCTGTCATTGATCCCCAAGCCCTCTTGTGCGCTCAGAGCAGCGGGCCCTGGCCCTACTGACCCACTCTGTCCCCACCCCGCAGGCTAACCGGCTGGAGAAGGCCTTGGCCGCGGCCTACACCTTCCTCCAGAAGAACCCCAAGCACGAGCTAACCACCAAGTATCTCAACTACTACCGGGGGCTGCTGGATGCGGCCGAGGAGCCACTCACCGACTTGGAGGCGCAGCCCTATGAGGTGGGGTGGCGGGGAAGGGCTGTCCCTAAAGCTCCTCCCTAATCCCCCCAAAGGACTTGTGGAGGAGGGGAGCGTGGTGGGGGTTTCCCTGATCCCCCACCACGCTCCGCTCCAGGCCGTGTTCCTCCGGGCGGTGAAGCTCTACAATAGCGGGGATTTCCGCAGCAGCACAGAGGACATGGAGCGGGCCCTGGCCGAGTACCTGGCTATCTTTGCCCGCTGTCTGGCTGGCTGCGAGGGGGCCCACGAGCAGGTGGACTTCAAGGACTTCTACCCTGCCATAGCAGGTACCCCTGCCCAAACCCATGGGGCATCCTTCCCGGCCACCACTGAGCTCTGCTTCCCAGAACAACTCAGGCCCCTTAACACATTTATGGAGCACCTACTTAGTGCTTGGGAGGTAGTCAGGAGTCAGGTGTAATCCCGCCCCTGGGAGTGTGGAGTGTGCAGTCGGCTGAGAGAGACAGGGTAATAGGTCCCCTGCCACTGGGTGCAAAAGGGCTGCAGTCTGGAGTGTCTAAGGTGCTGGGCATCAGTGGAGAGAGGCAGTGACATCCCTAAAGGATCTGGGGAGGTTGGGTTCACAGGCTCTCCAGGGAGAGGTCAATACAGGTGAAAGGTGCCCAACTGAGATGGGAAATAGCCCAGCACATATGTACCAAAAGCATTTTGTGGCCAGAAATCACACCTAGTCTGGGAGTCCCTAACTGCAGGAGTCCCTCAATGCAGGGCAGAAAGGGCTGTCCTGAGCTTTTGAATCTGGGCATCAGTCCCGCTTCCAAACCTCACCTGCCACTCTCCCAGAGAGCAGAGCTGTGGGTGGTAAGTCAGCCCTGCCCTCAGCATTACTCATCCTATCTACCACATCTCAGGTGATTCCAACAGCCTCTGCAGGCAGAGCTGGGACTAAAGTCATCTCCATCGCCCCATCTGAGGAACGGAGCTGTTCAGCACACCACCAGCTTCTCACCACTGCTTCCCATCCCCCAGATATCTTTGCAGAATCCCTGCAGTGCAAGGTGGACTGTGAGGCCAACTTGACCCCCAACGTGGGTGGCTACTTCGTGGAGAAGTTTGTGGCCACCATGTATCACTACCTGCAGTTTGCCTACTACAAATGTGAGTCTCCTGGTGGGCTTAGGGGGTGGGGAGCGGAGAGCACTGTACTGGGGGCATCACAGAGTCAGGGGAAGCCAATCCTCAGAATTCAGGCCCCTGGGCAATTGGGAGGACAATGTGGGGTGGCAGGTGAGGCTTGTGGAAGAGAACAGAGAGCAGCCTCGGGAGGATTCCAGGGCCTCTTGAGTAAATGACTAGATAGCCAACAATTGCACAGCACTTGAAAGTTTACAAAGCCCTGCCACATCTGTTTATCTCACTTCATCCTCTCACCAACCCCCTGACATTACTGGACCCATTTTTCAGATGAGGAAACAGAGGCTCATGGAGGGCAAGGGGCCATTAGTCACATAGCTAATAAAAAGTAGCATCAGCCTGGCCCCCCCCCCCCCCCCCCAGCATCAACCTAGGATCCAGGAGATGGGGGTTGGTTTCCTGGTCAGGGCACATGCTCAGGTTGCTGGCTCAATCCCCACTAGGGGGCATGCAGGAGGCAGCCAATCAAAGACTCTCATCATTGATGTTTCTATCTCTCTCTCCCTCTCCCTTCCTTTCTCTGAAATCAATAAAGATATATAGATATTTTAAAAAGTAGCACCAGAGCCCTGGCCAGTGTGGCTCAGATGATTGGTTGACATTCTGTGTACCAAAAGGTTGCCAGTTTGATCCCCAGTAGGGGGTATGCAGGAGGCAGCCAGCCAATAAATGTTCTGCTCTCACATCTCACAATGTTTCTCTTTCTCTCTCTCCCTCTCCCTTCCCCTCTCTCTAAAAATCAGTTTTTTAAAATCTTAAAAAAAAACCCCAAAACTTAAGGCTTTCCTCGTTTGAGGGAGATCCTGGCCACAGGGAGGGCTGGGATGAACAATCTCAGGGTTCCTGCAATGCAGAGATGCCAAGATTCAGACAGAGGCTGGAGTTGGAGTGGAGGGCCTGAGGACCAAGGGGCCAAGAGACCCTTCATAGGTCCGGTTGGATAGGAGGTTGAGGACCGCCACTGGCCTCTAATTCCCCAGTGACAATTCTCCAGCTGCGTGAGCTTGACCAGTTTACCTAACCCCTCTGTGCCTTGCATTTCTTACCTGTAAAATGGGGATGACAATGATGTTGAGTCTTAAATGGCCTGGCACACAGTAAGTGCCCAATACATCCTGGCTTGCATTATGGTTGGGTGGGTGAGACACCCAGAGGTATTCTGGGAGATGGCTAGGGAGGCAGGGGCACTGGACTGAATGGGGAGAAAGGGGTGGGTGAGGTGGGGGTCATCCCTAAAAGTGGGGAGTGCCAGGGCTGCTCTCACTCCTCTTCTGTCTGCAGTGAACGACGCACGTCAGGCCGCCCGCAGCGCCGCCAGCTACATGCTCTTCGACCCTGAGGACAGTGTCATGCAGCAGAACCTGGTGTATTACCGCTTCCACCGGGCTCGCTGGGGCCTGGAGGAGGAGGACTTCCAGCCCCGGGAGGTGGGCATCGCCTTCTGAGGCGCTCTCGGGACCGTGGGGTTTGATAAAAAATTCTGGCTCCCTGGGAAGGCAGGATGGGAAGTGAAAAGAAAAAATATGGGTTGTGGTTGTCGTCCTGGGTTCAAACCCAGCTTTGTGGTCCTGGGAACACTGCTGACCTTTTCTGATTCTGTTGCTCACCTGCAAAATGGGGATGGCACTACCTACCTTGCCGGCATATCCTGGGGTGTGGGGGGTATAAAAATAGCTGTTGGTTCCTGCCTGCTCCCTTCCCCACCCTCGTCATCCACATTGCTGGCCTTCTCCCCCAGGGACCTCCCAGCCTGGACCAACTGAGAAACTCCTTGGGAGTCTAGGGCAACACTGGCAAATATGGGGCACGTGGTGCTATTTCCTTGTCAGTGGCAGACATTGCTAATCAATTGAGGCACTCTTTCTCACTGAGCCCTCAGAATCCTCCTTAACCCAGCACGCCAAACAGCTTCAATTTTTTCAATCAGCATGTGAGCTGATACCTGTTCCAGGCTCCTTGAGCTGGAAAAAGGCCAGAGGACCCACATCCTAGGAGCTCTGGTTCCTCCACCATCTGGCAGCAGGGTCCAGCTCACCTCACTTTCCTTCCCTCCTTCCAGGAGGCCATGCTCTACCACAATCAGACAGCTGAGCTGCGGGAGCTGCTGGAGTTCGCGCACATGTACCTGCTGCAGTCCGATGATGAGGTAAGTGTCCCCCTGCCCTCCGGGGCTGGGTGGTGATGGAGACCCCTTGGTCTTCTTCCTTGGGCCACTTTGCGAAAGCTCAGTCCCAGCTCCCAGCAGTCAGCTGTTGTGAAGCAGGAGAGATTCTCCTGTCCCTTATCTACACCTGCCCTTCTCTCTCTGCTCAATGTTCTCATGCCCCCTTCTCCATATGTCTGAATTTGAATTGTGCTTCCCCTGGGCCCAGCTCAGGTGGCACCTCCTCCAGGAAGCCCTGCTGCATGCCCTGGTTCTGTCTTCCAGGCTTGCAATGCCAGCTCTGGCCTTCCACCTGGACCTGGACTTATTTGCAATCCTGATCCCTCCCACCCTCTGCCCCTTCTCCAGCCACCCTCCTAGAGGGTTGTGCTCCAGAAACGGGGCGGGGGGGGGGCAGGTTATTCCCAGCTCTCCCACAGTGCCTGGGACGACAAAGCTGGCTCTCAGAAACTGAGTTCGAATGAACCAGTGAAAGGACTGAAGAGTAAGAACGGTCCATGGCGTGTGACATTGACCCTGAATGAGGGTTTGAGAGTGAGAATTCTCTCAGGGGTCCCTGCTCAGTGCTTCTTTATCTGCCCCCTCCTTCGTTTGAGCACCATGCTCCCTCATTGAACATGGGGGCCAGGTCTACACTCGTAGCATCCAGGTTGGTGCTAGTCAGACTTGGCTCCACCACTTCCCAAATGGGCCACCTCCAGGCAAGTTCTAGGTAACCCTCAAACTTTCATTTCTTCCTCCATTGAGTGGGGAGACTAATGCCCATCTCATACCTTGTAGTGAGAATTAAATGAGTTCAAGTTTGTAAAGCACTTTGTATAGAGCTGGCACGTAGTAGGTGCTCAGCAAGTGGTAGCCATTTTAATACTGCTATGCGTTGTGTGCTGTTTGCCAGATACCGTGTTTGGGGCTGGGGTGAATTATGAGAGGCACAGTCCTTTTCTCCAGCAGCAGGGGGAGGCACAAAACTCCTCTCCTTGTGGGAGAGGTCAGCACGGGCACCAGGTACCAGAGGACTCCTGACCCAGCCAGGGTCATATCAAGCGCTGCATCTTGGAGCTGATGCCTGTCATTGGAGGGATAAACAAGAGCTATCCAGGCACGGGGAGTAAAAGTGTTCCCAGCTGGGAATAGCGTGAGCAGACATTATGCACAGACTAGCAGTACTTTAGGGGTATTTATACTTAAAAGGTGGGCTGTGGGGAGGGGGATGCTTATGCTAACACTGAATCTGTGCTGGTGGAGCCCCAGGTACCAGTTCAGGGAGGGGGCAGCTTGGAAATAGGACTTTGTCAGAGAAACCCTCATACGGTTCCTGTGTGAGATCTTGAGACAGATAGGATGGGAGCTGATCCAGGTTTGTGCCTTCTGTGATCTGGTTTCTCCCCCAACTCTGCTCTAGATGGAACTGGAGGAGACAGAACCGCCCTTGGAGCCCAAGGACCACCCATCTGATGCTGAGTTTGAGGGGGAGGGCGACTACGAGGAGGGCATCTATGCTGACTGTTGGCAGGAGCCGGACGCCAAGGGTGATGAGGCTGAAGCTGGTCAGTGACTTGAGCCATGGTAGAGGGGTGGGGATGCAGCCTGAGATGGAGGTTGGGGACAGACGGATCTAGGCATTGGGTTACAGAGGCAGAGAGGAATATGTATGTTGGATGCTGAGACTCCCTCCTCTGGGGCCTTCCAGCCTATTGGCAACCCCTTTTTGGGGTGGCATCCTTCCTGGGAGCAGGGGCCAGCTGAGACCTATTCCTGGGGCGCCTCACTTCTGCCTTCCCAACCTCACCGCAGGACAGCACCCAGACGTGTTGGGAGTGGGTGGGGAGCTCACCCCAGTGCTCTCTCCTTTTCTTTGCAGAGCCAGAGCCTGAACTAGCATGAGAAGAGAGCCACCCCTGCACCTCTCAAGAGCTTGGGAAGCCTGGGTCCAATGGGACCACCCTTAGCAGCCTGGACAGCAGCAAGAACTATTTATTAAAAATGTAAAATGGACATAGCTGACCAGGCCCCATCCTGTCCCACACATGAGTGCTGCTCCTGGGGCCCCTCCTGCCTCCTCACTGGGCCTCTGGACCACAGGATGGTGGCGCTGCAGCTGCTAACAGCCTGCCCCCCTCCCAGTGCTCTCCCCCTGGAGGAGAAGATTCCAGCTTCTCCTAGTTGGAGCCTCAGCCTGAATTTCAGAGACAGCAGGGGGGCAGCTGGCATCATGAAGAGTACTGGACCAGGAGTCCAGCAGTTCCTGGCACACCGGCCATGGGGGCTCAATAAATGTTTCTTGTTGAATGAATTACAGGGCCTGGGGTCCAGTCTCCCCTGGGCTGTGTGGTGAGGGTGCAGGTCCTTCCCTCCCTCCCTGCACCCGTCTCCCCCTATCTGTAAATAGGGAGGTGGAGGAGGTGGTGAGGAGGCACAGTCTGGCTTCTGTGGACCCTGGGAGTTTGTGACCCTGAGGAGCTGCAGCATGTCATTGCAATCTGCCGCCAGAGGGCGTGAGGACACAGTTCTGCCCTGAATCCTGGGAAGATGGTGGTTTCAGATACCTAAGATGGGATGTCCTGTGTTTTCCCGGTTCAGCATGGCTTCCCCTGGGGAATGTGGCAAGTGAGGGGAAGGGGCCATGGACATTTACTCCCGGTTTTTACTTCCCAGACACTGACTCAGGTTCCTTGGAGTCAGAGTGAGCATGCCCTGCCCGCTCTGCCCATTCTCCATGACACAGCCAAGATTGGGGCCCCATCTAAGCAGCCAGAGGAGCCCTAGGGATACCATTGGATAACGAGACTTCATGGTGGTAGTGGGACTGCCAGACTGTCTTGCCCAATCTTGCATGGGCTCTAGGGGGCAGAGAATCTGGAGATGTGGGGGTGAGAGTGGTGTCTGGTGGCTATCACCCAGCCCTGTGACTCACCCGTGTCCCCTCCGTGTTCCACAATGGGGAAGCAGGGGCCAAAGGGGTGTCTTTAGGAAGGGACCATGGGCCAGGGCCTGCCAGGTGACAATTATGCCTCACTCCCCATGTTTCTGGCCTCCTAGGAGCAGGGTGATGGAGGAGCCTTCTCTCTTACTGTAGGGTGGAACTGGAGCTGGGAAGCTGAGTTCTCACTTTCCACACCCCTACTTTCCCCAGAAGTGCCAGGTGACCTGGCCTGGGCCCCGCCCATCTCTGTGCCCAGGAGAACTCCCTACCCCTCCCCACACCCCTTTCCTAGGCCCTTGGTGCTGATGATGGTGGGAAGGCCAGAGTCTGAGTCTGGAGCACAGATGGGTGGGGTCAAGGGCGAAGGTGACCTCATTAAACTCCCTCCCTCACTCCCTCCCATAGGTGAGTCTGTAGTGGTGGTGTCTCCTGAGAGCACCCAGGTGCCAGGGTGGCCCAGCCCAACCCCACCCCTTTCAAGCTGCTGTGTTGTCTGCTTCCACCGAGGCTCTGCCCCTTGTTGCTGGGAGGGGCTGCCCTCTGGGGCTGGCACTTCAGCGGGTGGGGAGCAGGGATGTGCTGGAGCCTGCCTGTGTGATTAGGAGCCTTGGAATCTGAAAGGTGGGTGTGAATCTGAAAGTGCGGGAGTGCGAAGGTCTGTATGCTTGTGCGTTGTGTGGATATGCGAGGCTGGGTGTGAGTGTGTGCCTGTGTGCGTGGGTCACAGTGTCCATCCATGGCAATGTTGTGGGTGACTGAACGTGTCTCTGCACATGTGTCCCTGTGCATTTGTGACTCTGATTCACTCCCTCAGAACATACTGAGGGCACGCTGGTGATGAGCATATACTAGTGGGCAAAGCAGACCAAGCACCCTGCCCTGGTGGAGCTTGCATTCCAGTGGGGAGACAGGCAGTAAACACTAAATGTTATAAATAATAATAAATTATTAGATAGCCCTAGCTGGTTTGGCTTAGTGGCTAAAGCATTGGCCCTTGGACTGAAGGGTCCTGGGTTTGATTCCGGCCAAAGGCATATACCTTGTTTGCAGGCTTGATCCCTGCCGATCGATGTGTCTCTCTCACATCAATGTTTCTCTCTCTCTCTCCCTTCCACACTCTCTGAAAAGCAATGGAAAAAATATCCTCTGGTGAGGATTAAAGGAAAAAAAGATAAATAAGATGGAAAAATAGAACTGGGTAAAATGATGGAGAGAACAGAGGGGTTGCAGTTTTAGAAGTATGTTGATGTGTGTGTCCAAGTGTGCATCTGAGAGTAGCATTTCTGAGTATGTGGTAATGAGGCAGAGTGTGTGTGTGTATGTGTGTGTGTGTGTGTGTGTGTGTGTGTGTGTGTGTGTAGGGTATCCCCTGGGAGCAGAAGTCTGGCCCCTTTCTAGGCACCGATCCCCCAGACAGACCATCAGCCCAAGCCTTTCCAGCTGGTGTGCCATGCTCAGCTCCTCTTTCCCAGGCAGCACCAACCCCTCCTGCCTTTCCCTAATGCCAGCCTCTCCCCAGTGCTGGGCTAGCTCCCCAAACCGGTGAGACGGAGTCCCAGCAAGTCCCAGCGTGGGCCCTCTGGGGCCCTCCAGCCCATTCTCCCAACCCCACCCAGCCCAGACGCCCTTGCCTCCTCCACATCTGTCTCCTTACCCCACTCCCAGCACCCCACCCAGCACCTCATCAGTCATAGCATCTGTAGAAAATGGGTAGAAGGTTAGTGATGGCCCAAAGGGCGCTGGGGATGGAGATCTCACACAGTGGGGGCCAGACTCAGATGCCACAGAAGTGTCCTGGACCCAGAAAGACCCTATCCTACGTAAAGCATCACTACTACAGTGTATTGAATACCTACTATGTGCCTGACACTTGGCAGGTTCTTTATAACACTCAAAACAGTCTTGCAATGTAGATATCAATGCCCCTCGGCCACAGGTGAGGCTGCGCCATGAGAAGCGGCTTGTCCAAGGTTCCTCAAGGCCGGGTGGCTGAGCTGGGTTTGAGCCTTTTCTCCTCAAATCAGACAGGGGGGAGAAAGATGAGAATGCCACCCTGGTCTCTGGTGTTGTCTTTGTCCCTTTAGGCTGTCAGCAGGGGCCAAACAGAGGAAGGTGAGGGCCAGATGTGGAAACAAAAGGCCCACATTGTCACAGCTCACTTCCAGAAGAGAGGAAGGGAGGGAGGGAGGGAGGGAGGGAGGGAGGGAGGGAGGGAGGGAGGGAGGGAGGGAGGGAGGGAGGGAGGGAGGGTAGACGAGGCAGCAGTCAGGGACCCTCCCTCAGGCCTGATCCCAGAGCCATTCTTGCCCCTGTGTAAGCTCCCTGAGACTGGGCTGGATGTTAGGGCACCTGGGGACAGACTTGCCGGAGTCACTTAGACTAGCCTATTCTTGAATCCTGAGACGTGATGGTCAAGTGAGGTGGGAGGAGTCCCATGGCCTTCCCCAAAATTCCAGTAAATTTCAATGGAAGAAATTCCCCTCTTAGGTTTGAGAAATAGTTGTTGAAGTCTTACCCTCTTGTTCCCCTTTTCTGGGAGAGCAGGATCCCCTGGGGACAAAGAATGACACCTTCCTGTGTCAGAAGGCTGTGTCCAGTTGGCACTGGGGCCAACTGCATAACCTGACGGGAAGTCCAGGCAGCCACAAGGCCCAAGCCCTCCACAGCTTCCCCACTTCTCTCCAAGGTCAGCTCTGGTGGATGCCCCCAGTTTCATAGACCGGGAAACTAAGGCCCAGAGAGGCTAGATTGGGCCCCCAAGGCCAGGGCTCACTCTAAGGTAGGCTGGTGCAATCCAGCCCAGCTCCCTTTCCAGGATCCAGCTCCAAGATGACTGGGGATTAGATGGGAGTGTGCTAGGGGCTGGGGCCACCCACTCCAGTCATCCTCAGGCCAAACCCAAGGCCAACCTGTGGACACATCACCTCATAATTAATGCCAGCGAGGGACCCACCTGGTGCCAGGGTGCCTGGATAGCATCTGTTTTGTCCCCCAAACAGCCCCTGGTGTGGGAGCATCTCTCATGCCCATGACTCAGGTGGGGAAACTGAGGTAAGGGGAGGATATACCTGCTCATTTACACCTCCCCCCCCACACACACAGAGGCACACACAGGCGCACACAGGCACACATGTACTTGATCCACTAACCTGTGAAAGGACTCACCAAGGGAAGCCACTCTGAAAGAAGAGGCCAAGAGAACTTGACATTTGCCATTTCTGGTCACCTTTTCCATCTTTCATTTTAGAAGAGTGCGATGTTATGTTCCTGGAGCAAAGTAAGAGGTGGCCGCTGGAGATTCCTTCCTTTTCCCTTCACCACTTGGCTAAATCCTCATGGCCTTCCTGGAGGGGGAGGCTGGGAAGAATCAAGGTCCGGCTGCTTTAAGTGGGGAGTCTGGCTTTTCTCCCCGGCCTGGGTGGGTGTTGGGAGCCTCACAGCCACAGGGGACTTCCCGTTAATATTTTTCATTATCTCCAAATGAAGTTATGCACCAAGTTATAGACACAGGGACAGACAGGAATGAAGTAAAAAAATGCTTGTCGTATGACTTTAACCTTTAGCACAATTATTTTGATAACCCTGCTTGTTTGTTTGTTTGTTTTAAATACCTTGGTATTCTCAAAAATGGAAATATCTCTGGTCTCCCCACCCAAATGCTCTCACACTTTGGATGGAGCTGGCTTCTCTCCAGCACCCTCCTCACAGCTGGGTCCAGCCTTCACCCACCCCCACGCTCTCTGCCCCTCCCCCTCATGACTTCCAGGTTCTCTGCTGGGGCCATAAATTATCCATGAACTGTACGTTGGCTGCTTCTTGAACTGAGGCTGAAGTGCTGATGAAATATTCAAGGATCTCAACTCTCAAATTCCCTGGTGGCCAAGGGATGGGACCGGGGATTAATGTACATGGCCAGGGGGCTCGAAGTCCTAACTCCAGTTTCCACCAAGGGAGCTGGAGAGGGCCTGGGAGCTGGGGGAAGGGTCTCTTTGCATAATTGATGGCTGTGGCTCTGGGAGGTGCCCTCTTGGGCTTTAGAGGGTTTAAAGGAAGTAAAGGGAGATTACAGATTTAGACCTCTGAGGAGAGCTGGAGTGGAGAGCTGGTGGGCAGGAGACAAAGCTTCAAGTCCCAGCCCTGATATGAATCTGCTGGTGTGATTTTAGGGAAGTTCATTCATCTCCTGACTCCAGTCTCAGTTTCCCCATATATACCAGGAAGGAGGCTCTGATCAGACTATTACTTCTTTTTCTTCCCAAGGATTCTCAACAGGTGAGGGAAAAAAGAAATTCCTGCCATCTCTCTGTGTGTGTGTGTGTGTGTGTGTGTGTGTGTGTGTGTGTGTGTGTTCTCAGAAGGGAGGGATGGCCTCTCTGTGGGGAGGGCACCTGTCAGGGCAGGCATCTCCTGGTTTGTGGGAGAGGGAGGGGCAGGCAGGCTGGCAGGGTGGGTGGGGCTCTAGCTGTGTCAGCCGGTGTGTGGAGTTGCCCTGGCCAGGAGCAGGAAGGGGTGTGACTCAGGTGGCTAGACCTCCCCCACCCCTCTCCCCACTCAATCACTCAGGAGGGGGAGGGGATGCTCAGAGAGCCAGGGAGTCCCAGGATCAGAATACAATCCTAATGTTTGCAGCCCACCCTGTTGGGCTCCAGAAGTCCTGGAATTGCACCTTGGGGGGGTGGGGGGATGGGGAGGGTGGGAGGGAAAGGGAGGGCAAACCCCCGATAGACCTCTGGAGAGGTCTTGACCTTCCTCTAGCCGCTCCCTCCACCACCTCCAGCCCCTGGTATCTCATCCAGGCCTGTGCTATTTCTAGCCTCTCCTATCTCTGTTTTCTTGTCTCCCTGTTTTCCCTTTGACATTCTATCCCCACCCACACATCTTGCTGTGAAGTGTCACTGGAGCTACCTCTATAATTAAGAGCTCACCCCCCTTGCCCTGGCTGGGCACACACCAAAAGACCAGACCCAGGCCCTGGGCAGCCTCTAGCCCCCAGGCTCCTCTCCTAGACAAAGGGCAGAAAACAGGCGGGAGCACTCCTACCCCAGGGTCCGGTACCTACCCTGCTCCTGCTCCTGCTCCTGCTCCTGCTCTGGGGGATGCCTGTGTCCCTTCCCCCCAGAAGAGTTTGGGAGCCCAGAGGCCCTTCTGCAGCGGCCAATGTCCTCTCCTGGTTCAGGGGTCACTCTGAGCAAGTCCTCCCACCCCAACACTGAGGGCAGGGGCAGGAGTATAAATGGAGGCTCATATACATAGATCTAAATAACTTAGGAATCAAGCTAACAAACTGTTACTAAGATATACCTTGACAAGTATACCTCCACAATTAACCGAAGGGCTAGGATGGAACTGAGACTCCTGACTCCTTCTCAGAACATGGCATTCTGGGGATAACTGTCCCCTGGCCCCAGTCCTTGGGCCATCTCCCCTTTCCTTCACGCCCTGGCTCCCCCCACACCACAGAGGGCCTCCAGTACATGCGTGTAGATATTCCAGCTTGCAAGGCTGTGATGTGTCCATCCCTCCCCCATAACTGCCCCTTGCCACCCTTTGTCTAAGTGTGCACATACAGTGTGTGGTGCCGCTGTCCATTCTCAGGAGGAAGGGCGGGAGTAAGGTACTCCTACAAGCAAGAGTCAGTGCTGAGCAAGGAATTCCAGAGTAGCCGGTACCCAGAATGTGGTCTCGAAGGGGAAAGGTATGAACTCTGTGTAGGCTTGTCCTCCTGGCCATGTGTGGAAGGTGCAACCCCAGCACCAGCAAGGGGGGCCTTCCAAAGGGCAGGAGCCAGGGCAGAAGCCCCCCACCCCCACCCCAGTCTATAAATGGCTCTCCCCTTGCTGAGAGAAAGCCCATGCTCAAGATGCCTCTTGGTTTTGCATTGCCTTTGACTGCAGCCTGCCACAGGGACAGTCCAGTTGTCTGCTCTCCTTGCAGCTGTAACGCCAGGGAGAGCTGCTGTGTGATGAAGAGGGATCATGGTCAGCCTGAAGTTTAGCAACCCGTCTGCTCTCGGGTCTTTCCTGATAGAAACGGCCATTCCTGAGGCTACCTTAGGCGCAAGAGGAGAGAATGTGTGTGTATGTGTGTGTGTGTGTGTGTGTGTGTTGGGGAAAGAGCTGACAGGGCTGGCATTTGTGTATCTGAATCTGCGCCCTTGAGTGTATATCCCTGAGGCGTGGGCATGTAGGCTGTGTGTGTGTGTGATTTGTGCAGACCTACATCTCTGTCTCTGTCTGGGGAAGGGGCCCCCACAGGAAAAAGGTTGAGTTTGAATAGAGAACAGAATCTCTTCCACATCCTTATACGGCCCAGAGGTTCGTGGAGAACCAGGGAAACAGATGAGTGGGGGAGGCCACTGGCTGTTATTCACCGCACCCCTCCCAATAGTGTCTCCCCCCCTCACCAACTACCCTCCCTCCCACCAGTCCCTCATCTGACCCCTCTTTGCCAGCAACTTCTGTCTCTGTGGCAACTTGGGATAGGCCACTTGGTGCTCTTTCCTTCTTTGGTCTGAGGCCTCCGAAAGCTGCAAGGTTGAATGAGCCAGATGTGTTTTTGGCGGCCCAAGGACTCTGCTTCCACTGAGCTTTGGGCAAGAGAAATGAGTTTAAACTGCAGAAATATGAATTGAGGCAAAACATCAGAAGCAACTTACCAGTGTTAGAATAAGGAGACAAAGGTATTCATACCAGGGAGGCTGGAGAATCTCCTTTTCTGGGGATCTGGCAAACAGAAATCCCTGCCTTTCAAGACTTGGAGGCAGGGGACTGGGTAAGATGGCCTTGTGGCCTTTCCTTCAAGTTCAAGCTACAGAGGAGACTGTGGCCATAGAGACTCATTCTGACTCCTTATCTCGAGGCACCTCCTCACTCCATGAGATCACATCCCCCATATAGACAGCTGATTATAGTAAACATTTTTCTGATTCTTTCTGTGCCCCCCATGCCTGGTGCTTAGTAAATGCACAGAAAGTTCCTTGCTCTGCTCTCATCCCAGTCTTTCCCGATGCTGGGGTGGTGCCTCCACCCATTCCCAGCCTTAGTGCTGAGCTCTGAACGTGTTGCAGCACGTTCCAGGCTGACAGGCATGAAGCATTCTGGGGAGACACACACACTTTATTCGGAAGCCTTATTTCTGCCCCTTCACCCCACTCAGGCTTCTCCACCCAGCCCTCTGCAGTCTACCCGCCCTACCCTGCCTGTATGCTGAAGTTGGGAAAAAGGAAGGAGTTAAGCCAGTCTTGGGTCTGGGAGGTGTGTGTGTCAGTGTGCAGGGTGGTGGGGGGTGGGGGGGCCAGGGGAAGATGGGGTGTGGGAGAGGGAGGAAGTGAAACCGTGGTGGTGGCAGCAGCCTAGGAGAGTGTCCTAAGCAGGGGACTGGCCACTGCACTGTGTAGGGTGGCAAGCAGGTGGATAGGGCAGGGATAAGGGAGGAAGAAAGATTCTGAGAAAACTGGAGGAGGGGTAGTAAGGGAAACAGGAAAGGGCAGTGGTCCTGGCATGTGGGATGAGAACTGGTTGGGAATGTTGATGTCTCCCTGGCCCCCTTCTGAAAGACTTCTTGGATGGCACCATCCTCTGAAGTGAGACTGTTTAGCCACTATTCCTTTCTCTGGTGGGGAAAGTGGTCAAGGATGCTGCTGGGGTACCTTTGCCCAGCCCATCCTGTGTGCTAGCTTTGGGGCTATAAAGCTTTTCAGAGGAAGGACTGTTTCCTTAACAACACTCCCCCAAGCTTCCCACACGGAGTGGCTAAGGTGACCTGCTTACACTTAGCCCTTTGGGAGTCCTTTGAGGGTTGGGATCATTTTGACTTTCCGTGTCATCTGGGTCTAACCCAGTGCCTAGCATACAGTTGGTGCTCAATACTTGAGTGTTGCTGAATGAATGTCTGTAAGACTTTGGCATGTTGTACAGCAGACACTCAGTCCATCAACCACACAAAGGAAACAACCTTGTCTTCTTAACCTGCCTATTGGGAAGTTCTTTCAGGTAACTAACTCAGACTCTTCCTCTAATGAGAGGCCCACTGCCTCATTTTCTTTTACACCAGTGTTGTTTTCCTTTAGATCTGCTGCCTGATTTTTTACCAACGATGTTTACAAATGATTTTCTCGAAATCATTGCTCTTTTGTCTCTACCCCAAAATATTTGTTTTTGCCTTTCCTGGCCCCACCCCATAAATGCTTTGACCTTTTATGTCTATGCTATTATTCCACCAGGAGAACATGTGGTTTGGTGGGCCTTGAAATTAGGAGGAGTTCTAGTTCTAGTTTCGAACATGCCATTTTCTAGGTTTGTGACCTCTCTGAACCTCAGTTTCCTCATCTTTGAAATGAGAATCATTTTGATGCCCTAATGATTTTTCAGAATTGTCATGAGAATGAAAAAAACCCCCTCCATATCAGTTATTTAAATTCTAGCATTTAGCAGTTGTCACAGTGATTTTTCACAAACTTTACTTCATTTCATCCCCACACACAACCGTGTGAGAGATATAACTAATATACCCATTTTACAGATGAGGAGAAACAGGGTGAAAGATGAAGTAACTTGTCTAAGATGAAACAACTACTAAGTGGCAAAACCCAAACCCTGGCGTTTTAATTCTAAATCTCATGGGCATTCCATCTTTGGGGAAAAAACCCAACCCAACAAAAAGTCTATGAAATGCTGTGCAAATATGTTATTACGACTTTGTGGCAACAGTGAATAAGCCCAGAGAAGCATCATACCTGACGCTGAGTTGTCTGGCCTGTGAAGGCATCTGTCCTTTCCCATGGCGCCCCCTGACTCACCTGTTGGACCGGTAGGGGGAAGGGGAGAGTAATGAGTCCTACCTGCTCAGAGGTAGGGTGGGGCGAGACACACCCCGTCCCTCCCATTGGTTCTTTCCTTAGGCTTACTGACAGTTCCTTGCCCAATCAGGAGAAAGTAACCTTATATTTGCCAATAGGTGCAGAGTTAGGATGGAACTTCAAGTTGGAGGCCGTCCCCAGAGCCGACTGGCAGTCCCTGGGGCCAATGGCCAGTGGATAAACAGAGGCGGCGGTGGAAGAGGACTGGGGGCGAGGCTCCGCCCCTCGACCGGACAGTCAGGCGAGACAGCCAGTGAGCCCGCATCAGCGGGTGGGCGTCTCCCTCGGGGGCGGAGCTTCGAGGGGGCGAAAGGCGTGGCTTGGCTGTCAGGTCCCCTCGCCTTTTGTTCAGTTACTGAGTTGCTGCCTTGGCCAGAGTCCGGAGCAGCCGCCGCCCGATCGTGCCGAGCTCAGTTCGCTGCCCGCGCCGGCTCCCATCCCGGCCCGACCCCAACCCAGCCCGGCCAGGTTCCACACTCAGGTGCGGACGATCGCGGCAGGTATCGCTGGGGCGAGGGAAGGGGGGCGAGCGGCCGAGACGCCGAACCCTCAGTCTCAGGGCAGGTGAGGGCGGGAGCCGGGGAGCGTCACCCTGCACCGGCGACAGGGGGCGCACCGGGGTCCTGGGCACCACGACCTTCGGGGACGCGAGGCTCGGGCCGAGTGCGCTTTGGGGCGTCGTGAGCCGGGGATTTAGAAGGGCGGGAAGTGGTCAGGGCAGGTGCCTCCAGAATTGTGCCTGCCCCGGACCCGCGGAACTCGCCTGGCGCCGCGTCCCAGACTCTTGCCTGCCTCTTGCGGGGCAGACTTTGACCTGTTCCGTCTGCGTCCCGGGGCTCACTCTGACTAGGAATTTACTGTTTGGGAAACTTGCTGCCGCTGGTCTCTTTGGGGCCACCCACACCCCACCTCACGCGTCATCCTCGCTTTCCCTCCCTCTCTACTCCCCCAGGCCTGGGTGGGGCCCTATTGTCTGCGCCCGGCTTGCCCAACTATGGGGGCCGAGCGCACATTTTCCCAGCGACGAGGGCCCCACCTGCCGAGCAGGTGAGCACACGGAGTCCACAGGCCCTGTCCTCCAGCTCCCGGAGCCTCATTGGCACTGTACCTGCGGCGCCTCCCTCCGCTCCGGTGGGTGCCCGGCTAGGGCTCACCAGCGGAGGTGGGGTGGGCTTGTGCAGGGCCGGCTCTGCGCCCACCGGTGTCTGGCACCCGTGGCTCGGACTGGGGTCTGGGAGGTGGGGTCGTGCATGGGTGAAGAATTCACTGGCCCAATTTCCAGTAGCTGCGGCTTCCAGAGTGTTAATACGGGAACAGGACTACCCTCTTCTCTAACCTCTTATTGTCGGAAAAAAATTACCCAAAACAAACTTTCCAGGAGAAGTATCCACGGCAGCTTTTTCTGGAGATTTTCATGCCTCCTTGCCCAGGGCTTACTCCAGGTTTATGGGGTCCTTCTTGGAGCAAAGCCCCATCCCCCAGCTGGCCAGGTTAATCCCGGGCCAGTGCTTGCGCTCTGACCCTGTCCTCCCTGCCTCCACTTCCATCCTGTTTGCTGGGCCCCTGGGGCCTGAGATGGGGGTGGGGTGGGCCGTAGGGGAAGCTGCTTCTTCCTTCTCTTCCTGTCTCGGGGGACCACCACACCCCCTCACTTGAGGCCTGAGCTAGTGGCTCTCGCCCAAGCTCTGCCCCCTCCCCAGGAATGGGGGTGGGGCAGGGCCGGGCCAAATGACGTACGTGGGGGGAAGCGACTGTTCTGGTCTTTTTTTCTTTTTTTTTCCCCTCTACTCGGTCCCCCACGGTATTTAGCTGGCTGGTAATTGTGGCGGAAAAACGCGGAGCAGTGGGGCTTGATTTCCATTCGATTTCTGGATTTCGAAGGTGCATTCCTTCTGGAGGCTTTTGCTGTCCTTTCCCCACCCACCCCCTTTTCTGAGAGAATTTGATGGGGAAAGTGGGGCAGAAGGAAAGCTTCTGGGGGGGGGGGGGGTTCAGGCAGAGCTGCATTAGCACCTCCCCAGTCCCCAATTTTCTGAGAGCCCTACCCCTGGCCAGAGTTGTGGATCCTCACTAAGCTTCCAGCACTGGTTTTTAAAATTCTGAAGTGTGGTATTTTTGCAGGGACTTGGAACCCAGCCTCCTTGGGGAACAGAGAGGGGAATGTAAGAGCCAGGTTCTCCATCAGTCCTGGGGTGAAGGGAAGATTGAGGGGAATCAGGCTGCTTGCCCTTACTCACTTGGGAAGACCCTACCACCTCCTTCCTGTTTGTAGATGGGAGAGTGGGGGTGGGGTCAGACCCCCATGGAATGCCTCCCACCCCCAGGGATCAGGCTTCCTCCCCATCCCACTTCTCTAGTGGGTAGTGTACCTGTGGGGAGACATAAGGGCATAGAATTTGGGCAAAAATAACCTGTTTTCCCTCTTCTTGATGCCTAAGTGGAGGAGTGGAAGGCATTGTAATTACATTGGTTAAATGATTAGTTTAGCTAATCTGGTTTGTGGCTGAGATGAAAAGATAATACTGAGGAAGGATTGCTAGGAGGTGGCTGGTGAAAACTGGCTACTTACTGGATGGGAGTGGGGGGAGGGGGAAGGTAGGATCCAATTAGTCATTTCTTGCTAGATCAAACCCTAGCTTGGATGACAGGAGTCTCTCCCCCCCTCCCCTCCCCCTCCCCCTCCCAGTTCCACCACATTCTCTTGGAGCCTCTGTTTGGGCTGCCAGGGCTGAGAATGCAGCCTGTAGGAATGAAGGAAGTCAGGGCCCCCGGCTGCTGCCTGCTTCCCTCCTGGATGCCATGGGGGAGGTACCAATGAGGGGGTCACTCCCTGGCCTAGGAGGGATAAGGAGAGGAGCCACCTTAGAATGAGATGGGACAATAGACTCGTCAACAGAAAGGCCATTTATTTGGAGAGGTGTTACAGTAAGGCAGTTCTGAGCACAGGGATTTGGGCTTGGCCTGAGCAGGGTTTGAACCCTACCTCTGTCACTCATTACTTATGTGGCCTTGGTCACTTTACCTCTCTGAGCTTCAGTGACCTCCTTGGTAAAATGGGAATAATAATACCTACCTACCCAGTAAGTAGATACGTGGTAACTTAAGCAAGGAGGACTCTACCTAGATACCTAGCACTTTCATTAACTATTCTCACTTAATCCTTATGATTGTCCCTAGAGGCAGGTATCATTACCCCATTCTACAGATGAGGAAATTGAAACTCAGGGAAGTTAACTAAGTTGCCCAAGGTTGCACAGTGAGACTCAGGCAGAGCCAAGACTGGCATTTGGGTCCTCTGGCTCTAAACCCAGAGCCCATCCTGATTTATCACCCCACCGTGGCTCTGGGATGAGTTTTCCTGCCACTCCTTTTTGAGAGCCTTCGCTGGGGGTTTGGGGAGAAGAAACATCAGGAAGGCCAGGGAAGGTATGTGTAGGTGGTGAAGGTGGGGGCAGATTTGTCAGGTGGGGTGACTCATGTCCTAGCCTCCAGCCTTATGAAACCTCCCCTGTGGCTTGGCTTTTAGTTCCGGGTGGTGGAGGACTCTCTCCCCAAGTCTGGGGTCCGAAGCCTGTGGCAGATGTGTGGAGGAAGTTAGGGGTGGGGAGAGGAGGGCAGGGGTCAAAGCTGGCGCTGCCTCCTGGCCTGAGCTGGGCAGAAGGGTGGGCTGTGCTGGGCTTGTCCCTGTATAGGAAGTGGGAGTTGCCTGCCTTGCTGGGGGCTGGGCCTAAGCCAAGATAAAGGGGGGGCTGCTCCCTGGAGAGTGGAGAGAAAGGAGAGATTTAGACTGGGCCAACGTCCTGCTGGATTGTACGATTGTACGGGGCAGTCCTGCCAGACTGCTTTTGGGCATGGAGGTAGCTATCCCCTGCTTTGGAGCCCAGGAGACTGCGGGGCTACAGTATGGGTTTTTTGCTGCTGGGAGGGTCTTTCTGGTGATGGGGTTTGGGTCCTTGAAGGAGGGGCTGGTGTCACTGTCTTCTCAGACCTGCACAACTATGGCATCTTTGCTACCTGGGCACCTGTCACCAGAATGGGCCTGGGAAATAGGGGCCTCCGAGTCTATCAGCACTGGGCTTCCAGATCCCTTGAAGACAGGAAAAGACCCCATGCATGGGGATTATTGATGCTGGAGAAGAGAAGGCCGAGGAGACTTGATGTGACAGAGAAGGAAAGAGAAGGAACTCAGTCCTGCCTGTTAGCTATAAAGAGGGTGAGGGGCTTGTAGGTTTTCATCACCCCGGAGGGCACAAAAGCCACTGGGACTGATGCTCTTAGGGAAGGGATGAGGCCAGACAGGAGGGACTTCCTGTTTGTTCAAGATGAGACCTTGAGTTGAAGAGTCAGAGGGAGAGATGGAGGCTCAGAGTTGCAGGGCCCTGTCCGTGTGAGCTGGGAGGACCATCTTGCCCCACGAGAGAGGGCAGGCAGCAGTCCCGTTCCTTTGGGGTGAATCTGAGGTCTGTTGGGGTCCCTGGGGAAACTCAGTCTTGTGTGTTTTGGACGAAAAGAGACCTGGTGTGAGAGGGACAGGTATCCATGAGCCGCCAGCTGGCCCAGTCACCCCTGTGAAGAGAAAGAGAAGTGTGGCTGGGGCAGGTCATCGGGGTTTGTGTCCCTGCAAGTGAGACCGAAGGCCACTCTCCCGGGACTTGGTTGAATCTGGTGGAGGTCTGGGGATCATGGACTGCCCCAGTTTCCAGCAACTTCCTTGGCCAGGCCTGAAGAGAAAGTTCTCTGACCACTCCCCTTTGCTCAGCCTCAGGGCACCTCAGGCTTTGGGGGCCCTCAGGGCAGGAAGCTCTGCTTTCTGTGACCTGCAAAGTGTGGGTTCACTGGTCTGCTTTCTTTCCTCACTGTGGAGACAGCAGGAGTCCTGCGGATTCTTATCTCTGAGGAGTGGCAGCCACAGGGTGGGGGGGGTGAGTTGGGACCGTGGTTGGGCAATGAATATGCTGCTTGTTTGGGGGTGAGGAGGAGGTTGGACTCCGTTCCCTCTTGACTGAAACAGTACTATTGTAAAAAACAATCAGAAAGTGAGAAAAGTTTACTAGGGAAGAAAAAAAAGTCCTACTCTGTGGAGGCAACTACCTCAAATATTTCTTCCTTTTTTCTTAGCATCTTCGTTTCATATCCTTGATCTTGATCATCTCATGCTTTGTATACAATACCAGATTTTAACCAGATCCCAATCCTCATTTTATCCAAATCCTCATTTTCTCCAGCAAATGTTGAACAGCGAACAAACAGTGGGGTCTTCCCTGCTGTCCCAGGAGTGGGCCAGGCAGCCATCCTTGCAGCATGAACACCTGATGAATCACACCAGAGGAGTGACACCAGCTGGGGTTGTCAGGCCACCCAAGCCCCTGGGGTGGGTGAGGGTGGGCAGGGGGCAGGTCAGCGGGCACTTGTGCATTGAGATACATCACTGACATGTTAGCCCTTTGCTGCTGTTTCCTGAGGCTTGGTGAAGTGTTTTTCCATTCCCAGGAGTCCAGCTTTGGGGTCATGTGCCAGTTTGGGGTTTTGCCCACACAGGGCACCAGCAGGGAGTAGAGCTCCAGCTGGAGCCCTCTCCGGGGGTGCCCAGAGGTTCCCGGGTCAAGCCACTTGGCCTGGCATTTCCCTCTCCTCCAAGTCCCCTTCATTTTCCCACCCTGGTTTGTTTGCTTTGGGAAGGAGCCCAGAAGGAAGAAAACAAACAGCAGCTGGGGCAGCCTGACCCGAGCCTCCCCCACCCCTAGCCAGTCCTCTGGCCACTGCTTGGGTGTCCTCCAGACAGGAAGTGAGGGTTTTGCTCCAGAAGCTCCGGATGGGCTTCTGTCTTCTCTTGTCCCCAGGGCCTTGTCCATACCTAGCACCCGCTTCAGTCTGCCCACTTGGAATGACCAGTCTGATGGGGGAGACTACAGGCTGCCAAGGAACACCTAGTCTGCTCGGAGATATCTTCCTGGAGCCACCATACTGAGGGGAGAGGCCTAGTTGGGAAGCCCCAGCCTGATGGGGGAGGCAGGGCTCTCAAGGGAAGCAGTCATGTCTGTCTCTGTACTTTTCTAGAGTCTCTTTCCATCAGTATTGCTGGCCAAATTTCAGTTGGAGCCAGAGACAGAGTGGGGAAGGGTGGGGGCTGGTGACCCTGTGGAGCCCAGCCTCTCCCTTGGGGCTGCTATGTGGGGAATGTCCAGCCTGACTCGCCTGACGGCTCTGCCTGCGTAAGGAGCACATGTGACCGGAGAGTGGGGCAGCACAGTGCCCCCACCTGGCCTCCCCTCCCAGGACCTGGACAGAGCTCTTCTTCCCCAGCCACGTCCTACCCCACCCCAGGGACCCTGGCCTAGGCCCAGGAGGCAGCACCCCTCCTAGCTCTCATCAGAGGGTCCTGGGTCCTGGGTCCTGGGTACCAAAGAGCAGGCTGCTGGCCTCCTCTGCCATTTCTTTTCTTCCTCAATAGAAGGATGTTTGCCTGAGTCTTTACTGTCCATAGCGGGCTTCCATGGTCACAGGTGAGTTTGGTTCACACAGCGGTCTGAAGAAGGGAGTGAGTGGCATGGTCACCTCACCTTAACAGATGAGGACCATTAGATGAGATTTAAGGACATGGAGTGACCTGACTCCCGTGCTCACAGCTCCCTTTTCCGTCACCGAGTCCAAGATTTGAGTCTGCAAAGGGCGTTGGCCTCTGGCCCAAGGAACCTGTGGGGGCCCGGCCCAGCCTGCTCTTCTAGTCCTAATGCAATGTTTCTGAGCCTTGTTCCAGCTTCTTGGGCCGCCCATTCCTGTCCTTGTTTCCAGGTGTCTTATTGACACTTGGCGTCCTGCAGCCCAGCCCAGCTGTGCCCGTCACTGACAGTGAGTACTGGTGGGGGCAGGAGCCTGAGGTAGCTCTGGTGGGAGTTATTTTTAATGTCAGGCTGGGCCACACTATGCCAAGACAGTCTTGGATTTAGGGTGCCCAGCGCCAGCCTGCTGGGTTGGCCGTGCCAAGGAGGAAGCAAGAATGGAAGACAGCATGCCCAAAGCAGCTCGTTGCTTCCTCGCAGATTCCTCCCCGGTGTGGACCTGTGGGGGAGGTCCCCCCCTCCAGGGCCCTGTCTCTCTTCCTGTCCCTGTGCTGTCCCCCACCCCACCCTGTGATCTCTGAGCTGGTTTCTTCCTCCAGTGATGCCAAGAATAGAGCATGCTGCTAAAAACAAAGGACCCCCATTCAACTCAGAAAACCGCCCTGTGTCTGGCTCTGCCCGTCTGTGTCCAGGGCCCATGGGCAGGGCCCGAGTCTGTCTCACCCACTTCCACCCTGGCTCCGTCCGGGGGCATTGTGGCAGGTCTCGCTTCAGGTCCAGGGTGGAGTGGGAGGGATGAGACCAAACTGGGTGTGGCCCCTTCACCCTGGGAACTGCGAAAACAGCACTTTTACTTCTTGTGGGAGAATTTCCCTGGTTCTCCTGGGGAGCAGGTGGGGAGAAAGGTGGGGCTGGTTCGAGGTCTGACGTCTTTCTAGCTTTCCTGTTGTGGAAATAGCTCTCCCTCCCTGTGATCCTTCCTCAAGGAGAGTTCTGGTGTGTCCTCTCTGAACTGCATTCCAATTCTGCCCACCCTTGGCCTTCTCCTGTCTGTCATGAAAATTCTGGTTCCTTATTCCTAGAATCTTAGATATCAGCATTCCTCCGAGATCACCTGGGCCACTCTTGCGTAGATGAAGCACGGAGAGGAAAAATAATTGCCCAAGGACACTCAGCAAGTTCATCGGGGGGGCTGGGACTGGAACCCGGAACTCCTGGTTTCCCAGCCAGTGCTCTGGGAGCACCCTTGGTCTCACCCGCTGCTTCTTCCCTTGGTGAGGGGGCTCAGCTCTGCCCACGTCCTGCCCCCCTTCTTCTCTGCAGCTGGGTGTCTGGCCCTCTCTCCTTGACCCTAGGGGTCCCTCTTTCCCTGGCTCCCCTATTAGGAGCCAGGGGAGCAGCCCTGTTTAGTGGCTGGAGGCTGGTCTGCAGTGAGGCAGACCTGGATTTGAGCTGAGTGCCCCCATTTTCTCAATGTGGAGCCTCAGTTTCCTCACCTAGAAACTGGGAGTAATAAAAATGCCTGTCAGGGTTGCTTGGCTGGAAAATGAGATTCATTTGATAGTAACAGCAGATGCCTACCCTCTCCCAGGATCCTTTGACCTCCTGAGGCTCTGTGTCCCCCTGGACTGGCTGGTGGGGTGGTGAAGGGCCTGCTGAGGAAACCCCGCTTCCATGGCCAGCCTTGACCTTGGTAGTCCCTTTGGACACCAGGCAGGTGAAGGATTGTCCCTGTGGCTCTGGGGGAGGCCTGCAAGCCTCTGGCTCAAAGCACCAGGAATAGGCAGCTGTCTCTGCTTGGGGCGGGGGACTTTTTTCAACTCCGATGGTGGGTTGATTTTATTGATCAGGGTTTGAGATGTCCAGTCCATCCTGAGTGGATTTGACGGAGGCTCAGCATCCAGGTGTGGGCTCAGCCCTCCTCCTAGCCAGGTGGCATTTAGAGGGTTAATGCAGCTCATTTCCTGATGCAGTTTCACCTTCCTTCTCCAGGTTCTGTGACAAGACTCTCCTCTGTTCTCTCTCCAGCAGGAGCGCTGGGCAGTGTGGTGGTGGGTGGGGGGGTTCCTTGTGAAATAGCCACACTTGGTCAGTGCCTGGGAAGCAGCTGGCACATACGGCTGTCTGGTATTCTGGGCCTACTTCTGTTTATCAGCTCGAAACTCTGAGTCACTGGGGGTGACGTGATGGGAGGAGGGAAAGGAGGGAGGAGGGGACAGGGAGGTGCTGGGAGCTGGTCTGACTCCTGCCTCTGCCTGTTCCAGGTGTGCTCAGGGGCAGGGGAGGAGCCAGGTGTCACCATAAAAGGAAGTAAGACCTGAAGGACCGTTTGTCATCCCTTCCTCCTTGAGGATGGGACCTCCAGGCCTCACTGGGAAGACTTATTCCTGGTGATCTTTGTTCCTGGGGTGGGGCCAGGCTGCACCAGCCACCCCACCCTCATTCTCACCAGTTCCCCAACACAAAGGGTTTGAGGTGCTGGGTGCTGCCCAGCCTCACAGGTAGACCAGCCCGGGGTCTGCTTGCTGTCTGAGGCTATGCTGGGTAAGCAAAGGCCGCACTCTTGGGTATCATTCATGCCTGTCCCTGGTTCTGGCTCTGTCGTCTTTCTGCTGTGCCACCTCACCAGATGGTCCCTCAATTTCCACATCTGTGAATGGGGAAAAGAGCATGTGCTTCCAAACCTGCTAGTGAGGATGGCATATTAGTGAAAGATCTGGCAGAAGGTCAGCCCTCATTGGAGCACGGCTTCCCTTGTCTCTTCCCAGGCGCTAACTTCCAAGGTCAGCTTCCAAGACAGGGAGCCAGACAGCAAGTGGGAATTTACCTCCCTGGTACAGAGTAGGGCCCAACTCTTTACTAACCCCAAGTATCCCAAGGGGTGCCTGAGTGGCAATGACTACCCCGAGGCCTGCCTCACCCCTTATCCCTAGCCTGGGTTCGAGGACGCCAAGAGGTGGGCAAACACTGCAGGGGAGAGGTGGTGCTGTTACATGGCCACTACCACTGCCACCAACACCTGAACCTGCTGTGAGCCAGGCTGGGTCCTTTATAAATACAGTCCTCACAACAACCTGCTAGGGAGCTGGTGCGACCCCATTTTGCAGATGGGGACACAGGCTCAGCAGATAGGTGTACTGCCCTGGTAGTGCGAGGCTGAAATTTGAAACTCTCCGTGGGACTCAGAACTCTGGGAAAGGTTTCCAGAAGCTGGGGTGCTGGAGAGACGGGATCTTAGGCCCTGGGCCTCTGGGACCACTTATGATCCTGCCCTATCTGCAGGAAAGAGACCCTGAGGGATCCTGGGGCGCCTCCTACTGTTCCCAGCAGCCTCCCTGGCTTCCCAGAGAAACCTGTCTGACTGCTTCCCTGTCTGACCAACCGGTTTTTGGTGCAGCTACCTCACATCCAGCAGCCTTTCCCAGCGAGCCCCAGTAGATGGGGGTGGGTCTGCGGGATCCCAGTAGCTACTGGAGGCCCTGAGTGCTTTCTGCTCTGGGAGAGTTGGGAAGAGTCAACCCAACTCCCAAGTGAGGGAGCCCAGGGCTGGGGTGGGGCATCTAGCTCTTTACTCCCCTACCCACCATGGGTTTCATTCCACCCTGGTGGAGGTCAGAGATGCAAGCCCAGGACTCACGCGTAGATAGGATTCACGCGTGGATATCCCTTCCTGGGCCTGGTGCCTCTCTGCTCCCCACTCCCTCCATCACAGCCCTCTGGGGCCCTTGGGTTTGTGGTAGGAGTAAGGGGTAACGGCCAGGGCCTGGGGAAGCCAGGGGCCGGGCCAGCCAACGGGGCCAGCTGATTTTTTGCTTCTTCTTTGTGTCCCCAGCAGCCACCATGGAGGTGATGAACCTGATCGAACAGCCCATCAAGGTGACGGAGTGGCAACAGACGTATACGTACGACTCAGGCATCCACTCGGGCGCCAACACCGGTGTGCCCTCAGTCAGCAGCAAGGGCGTCATGGAGGAGGAGGAAGCCTGCGGGCGCCAGTACACACTCAAGAAGACCACCACCTACACCCAGGGGGCCCCTCAGAGCCAAGGTTGGGAGCCTTGGGGACTGTTCCATGGGAAACCAGGCTGGGCCCTGGAGGGAGGTCAGGGTAAAAAGAAACAGACTTGAGGGGCTTCCCAGCCTGAGGGAAGAGGCACAGCTGCTTCAGGATGCCCCCATCTGGGAAGGAGGCAGATCCTTCTTTGTAAACCTCTAGCATGAAGGGGAGGCATAGACCCTGCCCACCAGTCTGAAGGAAGAGGCACAGTCCTTGCCTTCCCGGAGTTTACAATGTGATGAGGAGATGTCACTGTTGCCCTCAGGGACCCATGGGCTGCAGGAATACAGAGTCCTTTTGTTCTGGGACCTTTAAGTTAGATGGGGAGGCAGAGCTCCACCCTCTGGGAGTCCTCTGTCTGGTAGAGATGGTGCAGTTCTTAAGCCTGAGGGCTCCTGGTGGGGGGCAGGGAGGAGTCAAGTTGGAATGTGGAACATGCTGACTTGGAAGTGGGCCAAGGTCAGGTGGTGAAGTGACCTGCCCATTTCTGGGCCTTAGGGAATGGGATGCCCCACCAGCATTCAGGTGGGAAAGCCATGTCGATGTCTCCTCCCTGATTAATTGGAGAGTGGAAACTCTGCCTCCCTCTCCCCAGGGCATTGAGACTCTGGCTGAGACAAGGCTGCGTGGGAAGCCTGGGCATCTATTTGTGGGACTCCCAGGACAACCCAGGAGGTAGAACCTGGAGTCTGAGCTAAGAACCCACCTTCTGCTCTCTGAAACCCCTCTCCTGACTTGCCCTTTGATATGCTATATGATATTGGGTGTCTACTACCTCTGAGCCTCAAATTGCCTGTCCATATAATGGGAGAGTTGCCTCCTTTGGAAATGATGAGGGTATAATTAGAATCATGAGATTTCAGGGTTGAAGAGAACCAGGCTGTCTCATCTGGCCTTTACCTGGTTGTTAAGGGAGGGACACAGGGTTGGGGTTTGGGCTCTGGAGTCAGATTGTCTGAGTTCAGATCCCAGCTTGGGTTCTTATAATCTCTCTGTGCCTCAGTTTTTTCATCTGTAAAGTGGAAATAATAATAGTATTTATCTTGGCCCTGGCCAGGTAGCTCAGTTGGTTAGAGCGTCATCCTAATACACCAAGGTTGTGGGTTTGATCTCTGGCCAGGGCATATACAAGAATAACCAACCAATGGATAGGTGGAGCAACAAATCAATGACTCTCAAATCAATAAATAAAAATTAAAAAAAAAAAAATCAGTATCAGATCTTATTAACTACATTAAAAAATATTTTTTAGCCCGGCTGACGTGGCTCAGTAGTTGAGCATTGATTCCCCGTCAGAGCACATGCCTGGGCTGTGGGCTCTATCCCCAGTAGGGGGTGTGTAGGAGGCAGCCAATCGATGACTCTCTCATCATTGATGTTTCTATCTCTCCCTCTCCCTTCCTCTCTCTGAAATCAATCAATCAATCAATAAAAACCAAAAAATATTTTTAAAAAATAGTACTTATCTTGTAGGATTGTTCTAAGATTAAATGAGAAAATACAAGAAAAACGCTTAATTCACTACCAGGTACATAATAAATACTCAAAAAATGTTAGCTATTCCTGTTAATAATAATCATCACTGATATTTTTGTAGTGAGATGTGCCTTACACATGAATCCTTTCTTTTCAGAGCAATTCACAACTATTATCTCATTTAATTCTCATAAGAATTCCCTGTAGTGGACAGAATAGGTGGTGCCCCATTTTACAGATGACTTAACTGTGGCGATGGTGACCCCCCCAAGGTCACTGGCTAGGCAGAACTGCAGGTGGTGCGCTGGGCCTTTGGTCGGGTTGGGAGGCAGCCTAGAGCATCCAGGTGGGCTGTTTGCACAGCCTGCCCTGCTCCCCAGGTTCCCCTTGCCTGCCCTCTGCAGCTCAGTCCCTGTCCATTGGTCCCTAGGTGACCTGGAGTACCAGATGTCCACAACGGCCAGAGCTAAGCGGGTGCGGGAGGCCATGTGTCCTGGCATGACGGGGGAGGACAGCTCGCTGCTGCTGGCCACCCAGGTGGAGGGGCAGACCACCAACCTGCAGCGACTGGCTGAGCCGTCGCAGCTGCTCAAGTCGGCCATCGTGCATCTCATCAACTACCAGGACGACGCTGAGCTGGCCACCCGCGCCCTGCCGGAGCTCACCAAGCTGCTCAACGACGAGGACCCGGTCCGGGAGGGGTCTCCCTGGGGCGGGGGCAGGGGCAGGCAGGGAAGGGGGATGTCAGGCATCCACAGGGAGGGCCCTACCTGGGACAGAGGGAGGTCCTGAACCCGCAGCCCCATCAGTAGGAAGAGTCTCACCTGGGTCCCTCTGAGCTTTGTGAGGGAGCCTCCTGGTCACCTCCTTCTCACAGTGGCAACTGGACCTGGCTCATCTGCTCACTTCTATCCTTCGCTCCGCTCCCCCCAGGTGGTGGTGACTAAGGCGGCCATGATCGTGAATCAGCTGTCGAAGAAGGAGGCATCGAGGCGGGCGCTGATGGGCTCGCCCCAGCTGGTGGCAGCTGTTGTGCGTACCATGCAGAACACCAGTGACCTGGACACGGCCCGCTGCACCACGAGCATCCTGCACAACCTTTCCCACCACCGTGAGGGGCTGCTCGCCATCTTTAAGTCGGGTGGCATCCCTGCCCTGGTTCGCATGCTCAGGTACTCACCCCTACTCACTGTGGGGACCCAGGGCCTCCCTCCTTTGGCCTTCCCCCTCCCTTTCCTGGGCTTCCATACAACATTGATTGAGCACCTACTATGTGCCAGGTGCAGAACCATGTCCAGTCTTGGTGCTTAGCTGCTTATATAACAGGCAGGTTAGTTATGAGGCTACAGTATAGACTAGGGCAGAGGTGTGTCTGAGATTGTTCAGACCTCTGCGGAGCTGTTGACTCTAATGGCAACGTTGATGGATGAGTGGAGTTTGGCTGTTGTAGATAAAGGCAAGAGTATTCCAAGGGAGGGAACAGCGTGTTCCCTGGCCACCTTTACCTTTCCGGCCTTCCAACGTTGATTGGCCTTTCCTCAGCGCCGCACCAGGCTGCGAGTTCCTTGAGGGTAGACATTGATCTTACTCTCTTCTGAGCCCCTTTCCAGGCTGCAAGTTCCTTGAGGGTAGACATTGATCTTACTCTCTTCTGAGCCCCTTTCAGGGCCCCTTTCAGGCCTGAGTGTGTAGTGGTAGTTATTCTACATAGTCGGGACAGGTATTAGAGGACCTACTTTCTGCTCAGCACCGGGCTGGGAGCCCAGGAGCAGGCTTCACAGTCCCAGTGGGGAGAGGAGAGGTGATGTGTGCTCTATGCATAAAAGTGGGCTGGGCTCGAGGGACTATGAGATTTTAGCAAAGGGTGATGTCCATGAGGGTGTTAGTACTGGAGAAGGCTTTCTGGGGGAGGTGGCCTACATTTATGCCAGGCCCCTGGGACCCGACTCACACTGACCCCCTGCCCACCATCCCAGCTCCCCCGTGGAGTCGGTCCTGTTCTACGCCATCACCACGCTGCACAACCTGCTGCTCTACCAGGAGGGTGCCAAGATGGCCGTGCGCCTGGCCGACGGGCTGCAGAAGATGGTTCCCCTGCTCAACAAGAACAACCCCAAGTTCCTGGCCATCACCACTGACTGCCTGCAGCTCCTGGCCTATGGCAACCAGGAGAGCAAGGTGGGCCCCTCCCCGCGCCCAGCCAAGACCCACTGCCCACCATAACATTACCTTCTGTATTAGCTGCAGCCTCATTTCGTTGCCTCCTGCCCATTTTTAGGTTAAATATAGATGTATGTGCTATTATACATGTTTCATCGTATAACCATTTTGAGTGTAAGGAAAAGAAAACAAATGCATTATCCTCACACAGCCATGGTTATCCTGATGTGCTTCCTCCAGTGCTGTCCTCTGGGCATATTTGTATGTAACAGTAACCATAGCAAAAGTATATCCGTGCATCTGCTTTCTACATGACATTAAAACATTTTTTTTTATTATATTGTCCGCAAAATCATCCTCTATAATGACACCGTTGTAAACAATGCTATAATGAACATCTTCAGGTACACAGCTTTTCCCAAAGAGGAAAGTTTTTCATCAGCAGGGCCAAGGGTTTTTAATATTTATAGGCTTTTACCCCGATTGCCAGACTGCTTTCCAAAATGATTGTGTCATTTACAATGCCATCAGTGGTGGTGTTAGTACAGTTTCACCTCGTCCTTGCCGGCATTTGGGTATTACCTTTTTTTCAAGATTTTGGCTTATTTAATAGTCACAAAATCTATTCAGGTTTTAGCTGAAGCTCAGTAATGGCAGCTCTGTTGTCCCCCTTTTTTCCCTTGTTCGTTGTCATAGTCCCTGCGTATCTTACGCTATTCTCCCCCTCTTCCCACAGCTCATCATCTTGGCCAACGGAGGACCCCAGGCCCTTGTGCAGATCATGCGCAACTACAGTTACGAGAAGCTGCTCTGGACCACCAGCCGCGTGCTCAAGGTGCTGTCCGTGTGTCCCAACAATAAGCCTGCCATCGTAGAGGCTGGTGAGTACTGTGGCCTTAAAACTAGGCCTGTGTGGCCAGGAGGGCCAAGGTAGGGCCCAGTCCAGTGGCCAGGCTCCGTTAGTTGTGGTCCCCTGTGACTGACGTGACCTGTGTCCCCTACCCCAGGTGGGATGCAGGCTCTGGGCAAACACCTGACAAGCAACAGCCCCCGCCTGGTGCAGAACTGCCTCTGGACCCTGCGCAACCTCTCAGACGTGGCCACCAAACAGGTGAGGAAGGTGTTCAGGCCTGGGTTCGCCTCTTCAGCCCCTTGTCCTCCTGTCTTACCATGTCCAGACTCATGGCTAGGAGTCTGACCTTAGCAGCAGATTTGGCCTGGGGATCGCTGAGGGGGCAGCAGTGAAGGCCCAGAAGGTAGAAGCATGTGAAAATGTGTCAGCTGGGCCACTGAGGCTGAGGCCTCCTTCCACCTGAGTGGGGCTCTGCCTGGCTCTGGGGATGCAGAGGAGGAGCAGATGGGCTGGAGGAAAGAGCATGGAACTTAGAGATAAGCCTGGGTTCAGATCCTGCCCACTAGCTATGGGTCCATGGGCAAAGCACATAGTCTCTCTGGGCCTCAGCTGCCCCACAGGAGAGCACTGCCCTCTCATAGGCATCAGTAGGATCGCAGGGATGAAGGTTCCCTGGCATATAGGCAGGGCCCAGTGAATATCAGCCGAGTGGGCTTCCACCCCCGTCAGGCCATCTCACTCCCCTGGGGCATACATGGGAGCAGTTGGGAGTCTGTCTCACTCAGCACTGCCTCTCCGACCCCAGGAGGGACTGGAGAGCGTGCTGAAGATTCTGGTGAACCAGCTGAGTGTGGATGACGTCAACGTCCTCACCTGTGCCACGGGCACTCTGTCCAACCTGACTTGCAACAACAGCAAGAACAAGACGCTGGTGACGCAGAACAGTGGCGTGGAGGCTCTCATCCACGCGATCCTGCGTGCTGGCGACAAGGATGACATCACGGAGCCTGCTGTCTGCGCCCTGCGCCACCTCACCAGCCGCCACCCTGAGGCCGAGATGGCCCAGAACTCTGTGCGCCTCAACTATGGCATCCCGGCCATTGTCAAGCTGCTCAACCAGCCCAACCAGTGGCCACTGGTCAAGGTATGACCACTGACGTGGTAGGGGCTAGGCCAGGGAAAGGAGCGCTCTGCAGGCAGGATTAGGTGCTGTATCAGTGCAGGCAAAGCTGCTGTAACAGAGGGGCCCTAAATAAGCTAGAAATTCATTCCTTTGTCGTGGAGTGGTTCAGACCTCCACAGTGGCTCTGCTCCTGAGACCCAGAATCTTTCTCTCTTATAGCTGGGCCATTCCCAAGGGCAGAACTTCAAAGTTTTACTAGTCACATGACCACCTAGGGCTGTCTCATTAAACTGCAAGTTCTGATTCTGTAGACCTCGGGGTGGGGGAGGTGAGGTTCTGCATTTTCTAACAAGCTCCTAGGTGTAGCTGCTAGCCCATGGAGCTCACCTCTTACGTTAGCGGGAGAAGGTCTGAATGAGAGAGTTGTGCTCACACCAATGATTGGGCTGTATCATCCCCACAAATGCATTCTAGCCCCAGAAAAGTGGGAGGCTAGCAGTGACCAGGAAGTTGGACGTGACACTTTAGCCCACACCCTCGCACTTGGTCATTTGGCTACATCGAGGTATAAGGAGGCTAGCAATGTGTCATGTATCAGAGGGCTCTGGGTCTGCTAAACCTCAGGACCGATGCTAAAAAGACAAGGGATTGAGTGGATTCTGGGGGGCAACCTAGTGCTTGCCATAGGAAGTCCGGGGTGTGAAGGGGTGGGCCCTTCTCAGGGGACCACCTGGGAGAGCCCGCTGGCATTGGCTAAATTTTAGACAATTTAACAGTACAGATGAGAATGACTCTGAGTGATTGTATACATTTTTTAAAAGTTCATAGTGAGAATAAAGGGGCAGCTCGTGGCTCGTCCTAGGGTTGGTGCCTGCTGCAAGGCCTAGGTGGGGGAAGGGTTTGCATCCTGACCCAGCAGCTAATGGACAAGTGACCTTGGCAGTTCATCCACCCTGAGCTCATGTCTTCATTTCTCACGTGATTTTCATCCCTGCCCTCCTGGCTTCTTGTTTTGAGGGTCAAATAAGATGATAAATTGCTGTACAAGCTCTTGAGGGGCCTGGGAGACCAGAGTTGCTCCTGGGAGTCGGGGAGCCCTGGGGAGGAGACCTCGGCCCTGCTGGGGATTGATTACTGTATGAGTGTCACCAGAAGAGGCTGTAGGGTCGACTGTAGCAAGGACTCCCTGATAATCAGGGTTTGGGAACTATTGGTAAAGCAACTATGTTGTCTCTGGAAGGGGGGTTAAGAGAGGGGATAGGGTGAGAGTCAGCATGGGGCCTGGCGGAGTGTTCTGGAATGGGGCATCATTTTAGCAGGGGCTGTTGGAGCTGGACAGATGAGAACCCATAGATGCTATGGAATAAGGGACATGGGCTGGGGTGGTCTCATTCTCTGGAGATCTTCCAGCACGTCCATGTCCGGCCAGGAGGACAGAGAGATGGTAGAGGAGGAGGAGGAGATGATGCTGGGAAATTGGGATCCTCCAGACACCCAAGAAATGACAGTTGTTGTCCTTTTCCTTGCCAGGCAACCATTGGCTTGGTCAGGAATCTGGCCCTGTGCCCAGCCAACCATGCCCCACTGCAGGAGGCAGCCGTCATTCCCCGCCTCGTCCAGCTGCTGGTCAAGGCCCATCAGGATGCCCAGCGCCACGTGGCTGCAGGCACACAGCAGCCCTACACGGTAAGCGAGCTGGTGGTGCCTGTGACTGCCCTCCTTGGGGGTCAGGGTGTCCCCTGTGCGAATGTGTGTGCACGTGAGTGTGTACTTGGGGAGATGAGTCGCAACTGATGCCACTCCAAGGACCAACGAGGGTTGTGAGCTTGTTGGGGGGGCGTGAGGCCGCGTCCAGGGGCCACCTGTTGCCATGTCCCAATGCCTCCTCTCGTGCAGGATGGCGTGAGGATGGAGGAGATTGTGGAGGGCTGCACTGGAGCCCTGCACATCCTCGCCCGGGATCCCATGAACCGCATGGAGATCTTCCGACTCAACACCATCCCCCTGTTTGTGCAGGTGAGTCTGGGGCAGGAGGGCAGGAGAGGTCCTCCAGTCCCTGCTTTTCCCCGCTGCTGAACCGGGAAGGTTGGCAGCCGTGGTCTGGTAATGGGTGTGGCGTGGTTATTGTTTAGCTTTGCAGCATTTTCTTTCTTGAGTATCAATGTGAACTCAGAGATTTTTACGGAAAGTTTTTTGTTTGTTTTTTTAAAGAAAGACTTATTATCTTCTTTTTTTAAAAAATATTTTTATTGATTTCCAAGAAGGGAAGGGAGAGAGAGATAGAAACATCAATGATGAGAGTCATTGATCAGCTGCCTCCTGCACACCCCACACTGGGGATTGATCCCGCAGCTGGAGCATGTGGCCTGACCGGGAATCGAATTGCGATCTCCTGGATCCTAGGTCGATGCTCAACTGCTGAGCCATGCCAGCTGGACTGGGGAAAGTTTTTTAATAATTCAGGAAGTGGTTTATACTATGTTAGATTTAAAAAAATAGGATATATGGATGACTATAATAAAAATCCAGTGGAAATAGGCCAATGAGCTTGGGGTACATCCAGAAAGGGGAGGTGGAGATGGGCAGGGCTCTGCGGGGTGCTGCCTACCTGCCTGACCCCTACCCTGCGCCGCCTGTCCCCAGCTCCTGTACTCATCGGTGGAGAACATCCAGCGTGTGGCCGCTGGGGTCCTGTGTGAGCTGGCCCAGGACAAGGAGGCAGCTGATGCCATCGATGCTGAGGGGGCCTCAGCCCCACTCATGGAGCTGCTTCACTCCCGCAATGAAGGGACCGGTGAGAGGCTGTTCTGGGGGAGAGGGGGTGAGCGAGGGGGCTGGGCCTTGTCCCCCCAGCCAGGGTGGAGGCAGGTGCCTGACTTGGCCTTTCCTCTCTGCTCAGCCACTTATGCCGCGGCTGTCTTGTTCCGCATCTCCGAGGACAAGAACCCAGATTACCGCAAGCGTGTGTCCGTGGAGCTCACCAACTCCCTCTTTAAGCACGACCCCGCTGCCTGGGAGGCTGTGAGTACCGGGTGGACTGAAGCCTGAGGCTGTGCAACTTGCACACTGCACAGGGACAGCACTTTTATGGGGGCTTCTACCATCCTGGCAACTTCATGGACTTTTATTTTATTTTATGATTGGATTGTTTTGTCCTGCGTGGGGCAGCTCCTGGCACCCATTCTCCGGTCCCCTCCCCTCCCCAGGGCTGTTCTTGTTCTGTGGGTGCCCCCAAGCATGAATGGTGGGACCCTCCACCCTGGGAGGTGCCTGAGGAGAGTTCATCAGGGTACTGAGTAACCCCATTTCATCTTCGGTTCCCTCGGGGATCTTCGCTTTTCCCCTGGCCCTCTTTATAGAAGCATCTCTAGCTGCCCACCCGCAACCCCTGCGTTTTCCACCCTTCCCCCTCCCTCACTGTTCCTCTGTCTCCTTCCTCAGGCCCAGAGCATGATCCCCATCAATGAGCCCTATGCAGATGGTAAGTGAGCTGAGTTTTCAGGACCCCAGAGAGTGGGGGAGGGGTATGGGGGTGTGAGGGAGGGAGAGGCCCTGTGTCTCCAGGGCTAAGGACCAGTGGTAGCTATTGTACTATCCTGTCCAGGTCCCCTGACATGGGAGTTTAGGGAGGCGGGTCAGGCCCACTGGGGGTTAGGCGAAGGTAGAGGAGGTGCTGAGGGCTGTCCAGACCCCCCAACACACACAGGGTGGCCTGCAGACCCTGGACAGAGTCCCCTTTCTCCTTCCCAGACATGGATGCCACCTACCGCCCCATGTACTCAAGTGATGTGCCCCTGGACCCCCTGGAGATGCACATGGACATGGACGGGGATTATCCCATCGACACCTACAGCGAAGGCCTCCGGCCCCCCTACCCCACTGCGGACCACATGCTGGCCTAGCTGGCTCTACCCCAGTAAGCAGCCTCTCTCATGCCTGTGGGCCCCTGAGACACACTTTCCCTTCCCTCTAGAACCTCCTTCTCACGGGGGCCCTCTCATGTTTTTATTGAAACTCTGGCTCCTTTTTGGGGGAACGAGGGTGGGGCCTTTTGCTGTTGAGCTCCCCCAAGAAAGGCCTGCCTTATTCTTTTATCTTTGCTGGAGATGGGGGGTCCTGCCTCTTCTATGGGTGGTGGGTGGGTGATGTGATAATGGCAGGAGCTTCTAGGGGTCACAGGCCTGCCCTGACGCCTCTGTGTCTGCCCATCCCCCAGGTGCGGCTCCTCATCTGAGAGGCTCTCTGTGCAGACGCTGGGGCGAGACAGAAAAGTGCCTGAGCCCGGGGGACCAGGGCCACGACTTCCTGCCGAACCCCATGCCTCCATAGGGTCTTCCTTGGGATGGTGATCTGCTCCTACTTTTCTGTTCTGGGCTGTGGGTCAACAGCCCAATACCCCCTCCCCAACCCTGTGGCCCTGGCACTAAAGCTTTAGACTTTGTTACCCCAGCAGTCCCCCCCTCCCTGCCCGGGCTGCCAGTCTCCAGCTGCCTGGGCCCACGGGGTTTGGTTTCTTCTCTGGGTCTGATTTTCTCATTGAACTCCACCGACCAGCTATCCTGAGTCCCTGGGGTCTCCAACACCCAGGTTCAAGGCCCAAAGCCCCAGAATCCAAAGCTCCTCTTGAAAAGTTCAGGGACTGTCCAAGGAAATGGGACAGAGATGTGGAAAGTGAATCCCCCACTCCAGGACCCTCCCTGCTCTTTCCCCAGGACACTCACTTGGCTTTGGCCCCCTCCCGGGGGTAGTTCTGGGGACAGCTTCCTCACACCCCTGTCCCACCCACACGACTGCCCTAGCTGACCCCAGAAGTGCTCTTGGCTGACCCCTCTGGTGTGCGGTGAGGGGCTTTCTCTTCCCCTTCCTGTTTCAACACCCCCTCACCCCACCCCCGACCTCCTGCACATGGATGTGAGGGCTGGGGGAGGTCCCTGGGGAGAGTTTTATTAATACTGCTTTATGTTTTTGGTTATTGGTTTTTTTTGTATAGACCAAAGCAATGAAAATAAAACTAACACACAGATCCAATGGAGGCTGTTTGGAGGCACGGGATGGGGAGGCAAGGCTCCCTTAGCAGCCTCATGGCCACCTTGTTTGTGGGGAAGACGTGGAGAGAGGGGGGTCAGGGAGAAAGGAACACTGAAAGAGGCAGAATGGATTTAATTCAACATAAACTTGTACCACTCCAACTTGGAACCTTAGGAGCTGAGGGGCTAAGAGATGACCTTCAGGGACACCAGGCCTTACTCTTCTCTCCAGTGGGCCACCCCCTTGTTGGCCTCTCAGTCTCTAGCCCTGCCTCACCCTGTCCCATCTAATCTGAATGTACATTTGGTGGATTTCTCCAGGGCCTAACACTCCCTGTGGTCTACGGCTTGGAGTCCAGGCCCCTCTGTGGTCTGTGGTGGGCTCACCCCAGCCCCTGCCACCTTCCCTGTCCCCTCAGCCAGCATCCTCCACACTGTTTCTTGCCTCCTGATCTTTGTCCATGCTGTTCCCTCTGCCTGGAATGCCCTCACCTGCTCACCCATTGGGATGCAACTCAGCCCTCACTCCAGGGACAGCTCCTCCTTAACCCCCCTGCTCCCACCAGGCTGAGTAGCTGCCCCTTCTCTGCTCCATGATGTCCTGTGGGTGACCATTTCACTTGTCACATTGTGTAACTGTCAGCTTATGTGACAGTCCCCAACCCACATCCCAAATTCCCCTCCTGGGAACCTGCCAATCTTGAGACCCTATGGCACCTATGCTCTTGCCAGGGCTGTTGCTTCATTTCTATTGCCTGGAGCTCAGGCAGTGGGGGGAGGCCATGACCTTGTTAACACAGGCTTCGTGGCACTGAGATGGATGTGGTGCCGTGAGGAGGGCAGGGAGCCAGTTTAGGAGGCGGCTATAAGGTGTAGGCAAGAAGTGATGAGATGCTGAGCTGAGCTCTGCTGAGGGGAATTGTGGGAGGAGGGGACAGACAGTTTTCAGAGACCTTTTAACAATGCTCTGACTCTGTGTTCAGGGCCTGTCTTAGTCTGTTCAGGTTGCTATAACAAATTATTGTAGACTGGTGGCTTAAATGACAGACATTTCTCACAACTCTGGAGGCTAGAAGTCCAAGGCCAAGGTGCCAGCAGATTTAGTGTCTGGTGAGAGCCCACTTACTGGCTGTTAGATTGGTGTATTCCCATGGCCTTCCCTCAGTGCATGCTTCTGAAGAGAGAGCAAGATCTCTCCCTCTTCGTATAAGGGCACTAATCTCTCATGACTTTGTCTAAATCTAACTATGTTCCAAAGGCCCTGCTTTCAAACACCAGCACTTTGGGGGCTAGGACTTCAACATACGAATTTGGGGGGACACAAACATTCAGCCCATAACAAGACCCTGGTAGAAAACACTCAGCTTGGATAATTTGAGGATTTGGTAGATTTTACAAAAATGTGGACACGTACAGAAAACAGTAAGAGAGAGGCAGTACCCTCTCTTATGGTGGTCTCAGGCAGGAGGGAGGGAGTTCTTGGGGACAGGACTCTGACAAGGGGGGTGTCCTTCCTCCCCACAGAGAGGATGTGACTTCACTCCCACCAATGGAGTGAGTTGTCTGCTTCTGTTTTCATGTAGAAGCTGTCTGAGAAGGTCAACTCACTTCTCTGAACCTCAGTTTCCTCATCTGTAAAGTGGGGATAATACCTGTTCTGCCTACTGAACCTGAGGGTGGAATGAGAAAGAACAGGGATTCCAGGCAGTAGGGAGGGTGAGAGGCTTTTTCCCAGAGAAGCTTTTCACTCACCCAGGGACATTCTGGACACTGGTTGGAAGTTGTCACATGACCCACCCTTGTTGCATGGAAAGCTGGGAAATTGAGAATACTTTAGCTGCACACATTGCCCCCTTGACAAAAATCAGGGTTCTGATAGTAAACGAAAGGGGACATAGACATGTGAACGCGTGGCCACTAGGAATGAGACCCCACCAACCTCGTCGTTTAGATATAGGCTCAGCGGGGTAGGCAGCAAAGAGCAGAGTGACTGGGTTTCGGCGAAGTTGCTGACTAAGTAGCAGACAAGGGGGGGAAACAGGCTCAGGTGAGGTGGGCAGACCTGACTGAGCAGCCACACCCAAGGAGACCTGGCCCTGTCTGTCCAGGGGCCGTCTCTGTCACCTGCTCGGTCAACCTCTCTATCTCGGTATCAACACCACCAGTGGAGACTGACACTGACCCATCATAGTGCCATCGCTGATGGCAAGGGAGGGTTACTCTCGATGGCAGAACCAAGGCCTGAAAGCATGGGGACAAGCTGGGATGAATGGCAGAGTCCAACACGGTGAGATTTCAATAAGTTATTAAACTAAGTCTGAAAAACAAGTTATCACTTGTGGATCTAAAAGTGCTCTTCAAGTAGCCTGTCATTAAAAAGAATAAGTTATTATAGTAAGTCTTACACTAAACAGCTTTAAAAACATGTTCCTGCTCTTTATTCTCCACCCCCCGAGGGAAAGGGGTGAGAACCTTTTCCCCTGGCCTCCCCCGGAACCATCTGTTTCTGGTCTTGAGGGGTGGCCCTGGTAGCCACTCGCTGAACACCTGCTACAGGGTGTGCTAAACGCTTCCCTTTCCTTACTGCACTTCCTGGCCACGAAGTCTCTGCTCAGGAGGACTTTGACTCATTCCCATTTTACAGATGAGGAGCACTGAGACACTCTGCAAAGGCTCGCTAAGACATCCCTTGTTGAATGGGCGCTGAGAGCTCGGGGCAGGAGTGGACACCATCTCCCCCTTTGGAGGATATCTGCCTGCAGGGGCACATGTGCCCACCCAGGCCCTGCCTGCCCATCCCTAGCACAGCCTTGCCCCCATGTCAGCCCTCCAACAGGACTAAGGAGCCCATGTACCTTTCTGGAGCTTCCGCCAGGTACAAGGCACTCAGGTGGAGTGATCTCAAGCACATGTAGAGCCCTCATGTGACCTCTCCATGCAGAAAAAAAATAACCATCCAAGAGTTACCTACCCAGCCCAAGGCCCTCCTGTAGCCCAGTGATTGTGATGTGGGTGGAGAGCACAAAGAACGCTCTGGGCTTCCTGGACAAGGATTCCGGGAAAGCTGGCCCTGAGGACTAGCCTGGGGTCAGCGAGTTGCAGGGCCTGTCCACTGGCCAGCTCTTCCCGTTGGTTGTTATTCACAAGTGTTTACTGAGTGCTCAAGCGTGGCAGCCTGTGCTAGGCTCTGGGACGTGCAGATGGAGACCACCAACCCCTCCCTGAGCCAGCGAGTCTACCGGGCCCACAGGCCGGGAAACCAGAATTCTCAACCTGGGTCAAAGAAAGACTCTCAGAAGCATAGGGGAAAGGAAAGTCCAGTGAAGAGGTTAAGGAGGACCTGCTGGAACTGCAGGGCTTGAGAGGAAGCCCTCCACACTGTACCACACAGCAACTATTTCACAAGTCATACTCACAAAGGGCACGACTTAGCTCTGGCAATAGACTTGTTTTTGTTAGGGAGCCAGGTTCATGGGGAAAACTTAGGCTTTATTATTTTGAAGACCAGACCAGTGAGGGTGACCCTGTTATTTCTGGTTTATGTCAAGGTGCACAGCGTTTTCCCCTGACTGTGGGCTGTGGTGGGCTCAGAGGTGTCGGCAGCGGGGGGGCCGGGGCCATTGCTACTTCTGCACCAGTGTGTTGAGGGCTGGGAGAGAGGGAAACACTGGGGAGCAGGGGCCTAGATCCACACAGGTTACATCAGGGAAGGCTCCCCTGAGGAGGTGGCACCTGAGCTGAGGCTTGACAAAGGAAGAATGGGCACAGCGTCTGCAAAGACACAAGCATTTGTTCCTCCTTTACCTGCAACCCCTCCAGAGGCACTGGGGTGAAAGCCTGCCGGTGGGGTGGGCCTGTCGACAAGAAGGCCTATGGGGGTGTCGGGCTCAGGTTTCCAAGCTGTCAGGATACAGGGGTGTGTGTGCTGGGGAGAGATAAGGCTCTGCCTGGGCTCACGCAGTCAGTGTGGACTCTGTGGACACTGCGGACACTTGGCCCCAGCCTCGCCTGGTGGCTCTCGAGCACCTTTTCCTCCCACGGAGTTGCAGGGCTCAGCGGGTGGGTGTCACTGGGGCTGTCTGGGGTTCTGGCTTCCCGAGAGGTGGGTGGTGGCTGCTGAAAGAGGGAAGAGGAAGGACCCAGCGCTGCCCGGAGGGAGGTGTCTCTGGGACCCAGCCCCTCCTGTGGGGTGTCTGAGTCCAGATCAGCAAAGGTGTTGTTTATTTATTTACTTACTTACATACTAACTGGGAGGCACTGAACTGAGAAGAGAGATCCACATGTCAACCTGAAAAGATCGACACACACAACAAAGCAAAACCAAAACTCAAAGTATATGTTGGCAAACTCAGCAGTGGTTACTCTGGGTGGCCAGAGAATCACAGGCGATTTATCTACATATAAGGAATATTATCTGTCACATGCAAGTATTTGATAACACCGACAAGAGCTTTCTGTTGGAAAATGTGCGAACATACATAAAAGCAGAGAGAACAAAGAATTCCCTGTGCCCAGAGCGCGGCTTCAATAGTTTTTAACCTTCTTCCCCTCTTGTTTTGCTTGCTGCCCTCATTTTGCTAAATCTGTTTAAGTAAAATCAGACTCCGTGCCATGTCAGCCATAAATGCTTCAGTGCGTCATCTAACCCAGGGGTCCTAAACCACTTTTGTGCTGCAAGCTCCTTTGGCAGTCTGGGGGAGTCTATGGGCCCCTTCTTGAAATAATGGGTTCCTTAAGGACAATAGCCTCCAGGTGAGAGAGACCATGGTTGGGTCAGAGTGGAGGGTATTGCTCTCTCCCTAAGATCCTGGCCACCCCCACTGGAACCCCCCCCTTACCATCACCCAGGTAACCCGCTCTGCCCTCTCCTTGCTTCTCTTCCTTCCCTGTCCCGGCCAGGGGGCCCTAGAAAACAGAAAACAGCAGGCTGAGAGGCTCAGGTCCCCAACACATCCCATTCCTTGTCCTAGGCCAGGGGAAAGGCTCAGAAGGGCTTAGTGCCCCCAGAATCTGGCCAGGGTCCTGAGAGAGGGAATAAAGGAAAGAAGGGAGGAGCCTAGGTGCTGGGGTAGGTGGTGGAAGAGGGACCAGGAGAGGGAGGAGGGCTCCCCTGAGGCCTGTGTGTGTGTGTGTGTGGGGGGGGGTAGTCTCACCTGTCCCCCGTTCAGGATACCCTCTCTGTCCTGCTCCCCAGTCAGATGCAGAAGGTAGTTCTGGTGCCTGGCCCTGCTCAGATCCCTGGCACTGACCCTCAGGAACTGTTACCATGGGGTACCCTGTCCCAGGTGACTTTTTCCAAGGTTGGGCCAGGGAGGGGACCTGAGCTGAATGTGTGGAGCCCAAGGATAAGCATCAGAGTGACTGTGCCCCAAGTTCATGGCTCTGGTGTGTGTGAGGGGGGCTGCCTGTCTTCAGAGCCTGCTGAGAGTGTGCCTCCTTCTGTCCTTACTCTGGTCCAGCAGGAGTTGAAGGGTACTGTTGGGAGGGAGGGCAGGAGGCGCAGGGTGAGAGCAGCAGCAGCAAGATGGGAAGGGGAACACGATTGAAAGATACCCATCACTCCAGAGGTGCTTGCTGGGCCTTCTGGGCTGTGGGCACACATCTATCACCTGGGCCAAAATGTTTACTTGAAGAATGACCCAGGGTCTGAGCCTTGGTTTCTCTATCTGTAAAATGGGTCACTTTGCCTGCTCTGTCTCTTTTGTGGGGTGACTAACCCTGCAGATAAGCGTGCTGGAGGGTGGTGGTATGTGGGCTGGCACTGCCCTCTGGTGGCTGCAACTGGAGTTGCTGGGAGCCAGTGGCCAGACCTAGATGGTGCCATCAACTTGAAACATGGAGGGTCTCCTTCATCTCTCTGTGTCTTCTCCATTTCATTTCCTTCTTCTTTACCCCAAACTTCCCAGGGACTTCAGGGCTGCTTTCTCACAAGCAGGTAAAATCCAATTCAGCAAACATCTATTCATCAGGAATTGAATAGCCCTCTACTGTATGTCCTGTTCTGTGTTGGAGCCACAGAGCTGTCCAAGACACAGTGAGACCGTCCAGGAAACTGGAAGCTGGGGGCTAGCAGAGAGCCACTAGACAGAGCTTCAGTTTCATGAATGAATGAAAGTATGATGCTTTCCAAGAGTGGGGAGTCCCGTGTGGCTGGAGTGGAGGGGAGGCAGGGGATGGCAGAGGGGCAGGTGGGGGAGATGTGACACCCAAACAGGAAGAGCAGGAATGTGGCGCCAACACGTTGGACTTTTATTGGCATGATGACAGTAAAACTATGTAAGATTGGAAGAGGAGAGGCTGACAGCTGATTTTCAGCTCTCCTCGTAGAGGATGGGGAGTTGTCAGGGGGTAATGTGTGTCTCTGTGTTACTACTTTAAAAATGACTTTTTATTATGGAAAACTTAAAAAGTACACAAGAGAGCCCAGTGAGGCGTGGCTCAGAGGTTGAGCATCAATCTAGGATCCAGGAGATCGCGGTTTGATTTCGGGTCAGGGCACATGCCCGGGTTGCGGGCTTGATCCCCAGTCAGGGGCGTGCAGGAGGCAGCTGATCAATGATTCTCTCATCATTGATGTTTCTGTGTCTCTCTCTTTCCCTCTCCCATCCTCTCTCTGAAGTCAATAAAGATATATTTTTAAAAAAATACACAAGAGAGGTAGAACAGTATTATGATTCTCCTGTATCTATCTCTCAACTTCAACAGGCATGAACTCACGGCCAAACTTGTTTCATCTATGTCCCCACCTGCCTCCCTCTCCCACGTTATTTTGAAGCAAATCTCAGACATAATTTCACATACGAAAGCTCTATCTGTAAAAGATAAGAGCTCTTTTCAAGAACGTAAGGACACCAGTAGGTGAAGAGATAAATGAACCATGGTCCATCCAGATGATCTTATTCAGCACTAACAAGAAATGAACTACCAAGTCATGAAAAGACATGGAAGGACCTTAAATGCATATTACTAAGGGAAAGAACTCAATCTGAAAAGGCTGCATGTTATTTGACTTTAACTATATGACACTGGAAGCAGCAAAACTATGAGAGAAAAAAGACCAGTGGTGGCCAGGGGTTGGGGGGAGGGAGGGATGAGTAGGTGGGACGCAGAATCTTTAGGGCAGTGAAGCTAACCTGTACGATACTATAATGCCGGATACATGTCATTATACGTTTATCAAAACCCATGAAATGGACGGCACCAAGAGGGAACATTCTTATCACAATGCTTCCCTGGAGAGCTGGTGGCCAGGGCACTCTGATCCCCTTCCCCGGGTTGTGTCTCTTGCTCCGTGCCGTGTCATGGACACCTGGCTGCCAAGACACCTGGTCAGCCTTAGAAGCCTCTGTCTCAGGTGCAGACCTTGGGCCCCTGTCCTGGGCTCCTGGAATTTCTTAGGCTAGATAGGAGTATGAGTGAGAGGAATGGATTAGAGATGGATTCACATGGATGCAGGGTGGGGGGAGGAGAGTATCGCACTGAGAGAGGATGCGGCCTCAGAACAGCAGCAGGGCTGAAAAGAAGAGGCACCAGGAATATTTAGGAGGTAAATTAAGCCAGGCTTGGTGACTGACTGGGTATTGAAAAGATGGGAAGCGGGGCACCGATAACCATCCCAAGGTTTTAAAAGAATCAGTGCCTCAGCCATCTCTTTTTGGCCTGTAGGTTGCTCCAGTCCCAAGGCACAGAAATGGCCCCGGGACTTCTCTGCAGCCCACACAGTTCATTCAGGGTTTACGGTGGTGGTGACTCCGTGGGTATCCCTCAGGTGCTCTGAACAGAGGGACGCGCTCCCTGCGCGGAAGGGGTGCAGGTCTGGCCTTGGAGGCAGGCACACTCCGACCACTGCCGGCCACCCCAGGGGATAAGGGATGCTCTGGGGCGGTGGGGGACGGGGTCCGAGGAGTCTTCACGGGGAGACGTCCAAGCGGGGTCTCCGGGAAGAACGGGTGTTTGTCAGGGTGGAAAGAGGTGGGCGAAGTGAATGCGGCCTGGAGGTAAAGCTGGAGGAAGGGCAACAAGGCCAGCTGAGAAGTAAGAAAGAGGGCTGCGGAGCGGCAGGAGCGCGCAGGCGTGAGCGCGAGAATTAGGGGGCGGGGGACGCGCCAAACCGGACAGCGCGTGGGGACCGTCTGGAGCTTGGGGAAAGCTGATCTTCCGACCGTTGGGGAAAGACACAATGTTGCCCGAACTCACAAGCCAACTCCAGGGAAGGCAGCCTAAACCCCGAGGAGAGTGGAGGGAGGGGCGCCCCCAGCTAAGGCAGAACCATTCTCCGGAGGTGGAGAGGGGAGGGGGAAGCCCTGCCCTCAAGACCGAGCCCACGGAACCAGCTGGAACGAGTCTTCTGGCTCTTCTCTTATTTTTTTTTTGCCCTGCTCCGCCACCATCAGCTAGCCCCCCGGGTCCTGGACACCCCTAGTTCCTCCTCGGCCACCACCTCCCGCTCGTGTCTGGTCGGGTCCGGCGGGCACCTAGCCAGGCGCAAGTTGTAAAGGCCGAGCTGAGCTGCGGCCGCCCTGAGAGGACCCCAGATGCGCCGGAAAGAGTCGGGGCTGGGATGCACCGGGGATGGGCCCGGGCCCGGGTGCATCCCCGCCCGCAGCCAGTCCCGCTCCAGAGCCCTCCGCCGAGCCTGAACTCGCCCCCCAGCAGGCTCCCGCGGAGGGACAGGGAGCAGGTTCGGGATCCCCATCTGTCTTGGGACCCCCCAGCCGAAGCTTGCCGGGCCTCTGAGGCTGGGTTCGAGGCGGGACCCCAAAGCGCGTCCGCATTCTCGGCCGTCCAGGGGAATGCCCAGCCTGTGCCCGGCCACTCGGACGCGCCGTGGACCCACTTCACATTCCAAGGGCCTTTGGGTCCCCGGGCCACTGGCCTGGAGGCTGGAAAAGCAGCGGACATCTGGAAGACGCTAGGCAGCTCCAGGGAGGAGGGGGCTCCGCCGGGTACAGGCGCTCTGCCCCCTCTGGTACTCAGTCCCACTCCTCCACCCACCCACCCACGCACCCACGCGATGTCACTGCCTGCAGCACCTATCCGGTTGCCTCTTCCCAAAACCTCCTCCCCTCCTCTCGGTCCCCGATTTCCGTGGGTGGGTCAGGTTCCGGGGCCCGCGCGCTCCCCGCTCCCCTCCGCGCGCCTGTAGCTGCGGCAGGTCTGCGCGCTCTGCGGCCCAGGTCCCGGGCTGCGGGGGAGCCGGGGGAGGGGCGGGGGCTGCGGGGGGCGGGGCGCAGCGGGGCGCGCTCGGAGCCTGCGCAGGGGGGTTTGCCCACCTCTTGGCTGAGGAGGGGTCAAGGTGCGGTTCTCCCCCACCGCTCCCAGCGGGGCTGGGCGGGGCCTCAGGCAGACTCTGCCCCTTCTGTCCCCTCGCGCCCCTCTCCGGGTCTCCGGAGGTCTCTGGATTGGGTCTAGAGGCTCAGGTGCCCCTACTCCAGCGCCGAAGAAGTCTCTTTCCCTCTCCTCTCCGCGCGCGCAACAGGTGCAGGGTGGGTGACTGCGCCTGTTTTTATGACCCAGGAGGCTCCAGCGAGCTGGCCAAGGCTGCCCTTCATAAGGGGTGGTGAGTCGGTGCTTCTGCCAGCTGCCTCCTTCTGCTAGTGCCAGGGGCCCAGGTGTCCGGAGAGCCCATTTCCACCCGAGCCTGGAGGGCTGTGATCTGGTTAGCTCACTCAGGCCCCTCCAGGGGGAAAAAAAAGAAAAAGTCCAGTTGGCCCTGGGAGCAGGGAGTGGAGTACTGAGTACTGGGGGGAACGGAGAGAATAATGGCAGGAAGGAAGCTCAGGCTTCTCCCCTGTTGCTAATAGGGCAGGAAACAGTGGGTGCAGGAAACGTCCCCTTTTTCCTGATCCGCAGCTCCACTTTCTCTTGCAGCGCTGTGTCCTGACCGACCCGTCAGTCAAGGAGATCACCCAAGAGGATGTCAGAGAGATGCTAAATTTGCTAGAGGAGGTGTGCTTCCTTCCCTATCCCAGCCAGCCACCCAGGCTTTAGCCAGGCCCCCTGCTTTAATTCTGCCCTGTAGCTGTAGGAGTCTTGTCTATTTCCTGCTTGGCTACCTCTCTGGGGGCCAAGCTGGGAGTCCCTCTTATGAAAGGCAGGTAGGTGTAAGACATCCAGGCTGGAAGAGCTCTTAGGGCCATCTGGTCTGATCTGCTCTTTTTCCATAAGGGGAAACCGAGTCAGGCCCCACAGCCGGTGAAGGACAGACTCTTGCCTAGTACTTCGGAGAACTGGGGGGGGGGGGGAGTTTCCCCTAGTGGCCCAGCTTCCCTCTGACCCTGTGTCTTCCCTGGCTTCTCCCATCTGCTTAGGAGATCTTGGAAACCAGGAACTTATTTCCCATGGATGGGGGTCCCTCTGCAGAGAGAGCGGGACCTGAGTGCAGCAGATTGCATGGGCCGGTCCCTGGCAAAGCAGAATAGTGTTCTGATGGAGAACAGCAAGCTGGAAGCCATGCTGGGCTCAGCCAGGGAGGAGGTAACAGGGCAGGGCAGGGCGGAGGAGGTAAGGGGTGCCCCTCTCAGGCCTACCTATGTCCGCTTGTGCCAGGGCCTGCACCTGCCCTTGCCCCTGCCCCTGCCCCGAGCTGACCCAAGGCCCCTCTCCCTCTGCCAGGTTTTACACCTTAGACATCAGGTGAGCTTGCAGATGACCTCCTTCAGCTCTACTCAGACTGGGGAGGAAGAGGAGGAGCAGCAGCACGGTCACCCCTGTGAAGTCCCAGCGCCGTGAGTGTCCTGTCTTTACACCGCATCTGGACAACCTGTTTGCTTGTTTGCCAACAGGGACGTGTTCGGGCATTGTACCTGCATCAGGGTGCTGGGGCCGATGAAAGGTGAGGGTAGGTGCCCCCAAGTGCTCACTTCCCCCAGCCTGGCCCAACCCAGTGCGCTGATTTGCTTGGACTTTGTATATCATTTGCATAGGCACCTCAAGTCCCCCTCAGCTAGAACTGTGGCCCCAGTGCTTATTTACATGGAATTTGCATAGGATCTCCACTCCCTTTTCTCCTGGGGGCTGGGCTGGGGGTCAGGGCCCAGACTGTAGCTCCCCACTGCGTCTCAGCTTCCTGTCTCTGCCCACACCCTTTCCCTGTCCCTCCCCCTACCTCCCCCATTCTCAAGGCTCCCCAACCCTGCAGCAGTGGCAGCAGCAAGCCAAAACAAACATGAGGGCAGGATCATGGGGCAGCAGCCTGGGGTGCAG